>NW_024543828.1:14807500-15407500 GCF_018167655.1 Microtus oregoni
CAAAAACCTACCAACAACAACAACAACAACAACAACAACAACAAAAAAAAAAAAAGACCCATGGATGGGTGGTTTTAGTGAAGAACTTCCAAAAAGAGGTAATACCTATACACCTCAAAGTGTTCCACTTAATAGAAACAGAAGGGACATTGCCAAAACTTTATTTTATTATTTTTTTTATTGAAGAAAAAAAATTTCCGCCTCCTCCCAGCCTCCCATTTCCCTCCCCATCCTCCCACTCCTTTCCCCCTCCCTCCACTCCTCTCCCCATCCCTCTCCAGTCTGAAGAGCAGTCAGGGTTCCCTGCCCTGTGAAAAGTCCAAGGTCCTCCCCACTCCATCCTGGTAAAGGAAGGTGAACATCCAAACTGGCTAGACTCCCACAAAGCCAGAACATGAAGTAGGATCAAGACCCAGTGCCATTGTCCTTGGCGTCTCATCAGCCCTCATTGTTCGCCATATTCAGAGAGTCTGGTTTTATCCCATGCTTTTTCAGTCCAGTCCAGCTGGTCTTGGTGAGCTCCCATTAGATCAGCCCCACTGTCTCAGTGGGTGGGTGCACCCCTCGCGGTCCTGACTTCCTTGCTCGTCTTCTCCCTCCTTCTGCTCCTCATTGGGACCTTGGGAGCTCAGGCCAGTGCTCCTTTATCATAAATGAGGTGTTCATAGGTTTGTGGGTTAAAATTCGTGTCTTCTATGCGATTCCATTGGTTGACTTCTCTGTTTTTATGCCAGTACCACACTGTTATCATCACAGTAGCTCTGTAATAGAGTTTGAAGTCAGGGATGGTAATGCCTCCAGACAATCCTTTATTGTATAGGATTGTTTTGGCTATCCTGGGTTTTTTGTTTTTCCATATAAAGTTGATTATTGTCCTCTCAAGATCTGTTAAGAATTTTGATGGGACCTTGATGGGGATTGCATTGAAGCTATAAAATGCCTTTGGTAGAATTGCCATTTTTACTATGTTGATCCTCCCAATACAAGAGCAAGGGAGGTCCTTCCATTTTCTGGTATACTCCTCAGTTTCTTTCTTCAATGCCTTAAAGTTCTTGTCAAATAGATCTTTCACTTGCTTGGTTAGAGTTACCCCAAGATATTTTATGCTGTTTATGGCTATTGTGAAAGGTGAAGCTTCTCTGATTTCCCTCTCTGCTTCCATATCCTTTGTGTATAAGAGGGCAACTGATTTTTTGGAGTTGATCTTGTATCCTGCCACATTACTAAAGGTGTTTATAAGCTGTAAAAGTTCTTTGGTGGAGTATTGGGGGTCGCTTATGTACACTATCATATCATCTGCAAATAACGAAAGTTTAACTTCTTCCTTTCCAATTCGAATCCCCTTGATCCCCTTATGTTGTCTTATTGCTATTGCTAGAACATCAAGCACTATATTGAAGAGGTATGGCGAGAGTGGACAGCCTTGTCTTATTCCTGAGTTTAGTGGGATGGCTTTGAGTTTCTCTCCATTCAATTTGATGTTAGCTGTCAGCTTGCTGTATATAGCTTTTATTATATTTAGGTATGACCCTTGTATCCCTAATCTCTCCAATACATTTATCATAAAGGGATGTTGAATTTTGTCAAATGCTTTTTCAGCATCTAATGAAATGATCATATGGTTTTTTCTTTCAGTTTATTTATATGATGGATTACATTGATAGATTTTCGTATGTTGAACCAGCCCTGCATCCCTGGGATGAAGCCTACTTGATCATAATGGATAATTTTTCTAATGTGTTCTTGGATTCGGTTTGCCAGTATTTTATTGAGGATTTGTGCATCAATGTTCATGAGTGAGATTGGTCTATAATTGTCTTTCTTGGTTGAGTCTTTGTGCAGTTTTGGTATCAGAGTAACTGTAGCTTCATAAAAGGAATTTGGCAATGCCTCTTCTGTTTCTATATTGTGAAATACATTAAGGAGTATAGGTATTAGGTCTTCTTGGAAGTTCTGGTAGAATTCCGCATTGAAACGATCTGGTCCTGGGCTTTTTTTGGTATGGAAGTTTTTGATAACCTCTTCTAATTCTTCGTGACTAACAGGTCTATTTAGATTGTTCACCTGGTCCTGGTTTAACTTTGGTATATGGTATTTATCTTAAAAAGTGTCCATTTCCGTTACATTTTCCAGTTTTGTGGCATATAGGCATTTGTAGTAAGATCTAATGATTCTCTGAATTTCCTCTGTGTCTGTGGTTATGTCCCCCTTTTCATTTCTGATCTTATTAATTTGCAAATTCTCTCTCTGCCGTTTGATTAGTTTGGATAGGGGTTTGTCAATCTTGTTGATTTTCTCCAGGAACCAGCTTTTTGTTTCATTGATTCTTTGGATTGTTTTCTGTGTTTCTATTTTGTTGATTTCAGCCCTCAGTTTGATTATTTCCAGTCTTCTACTCCTCCTAGGTGAGTCTGCTTCTTTTTTTTTCTAGAGCTTTCAGGTGGGCTGTTAAGTCTCCAATCTGAGCTTTCTCTGTTTTCTTTAAGTGGGCACTTAGTGCTATGAACTTTCCTCTTAGGACTGCTTTCATAGTGTCCCATAAGTTTGAGTATGTTGTTTCTTTATTTTCATTGAATTCCAGGAAGACTTTAATTTCTTTCTTTATTTCTTCCTTAATCCAGGTATGGTTCAGTAGTTGACTGTTCAGTTTCCATGAATTTGTAGGCTTTCTGGGGGTAGCATTGTTGTTGAATTCTAACTTTAATCCATGGTGATCTGATAAGACACAGGTGATTACTAATATTTTTTTGTAACTGTGGATGTTTGCGTTGTTACCGACTATGTGGTCGATTTTTGAGAAGGTTCCATGAGCTGCAGAGAAGAAGGTATATTCTTTCCTATTTGGGTGGAATGTTCTATAGATGTCTGTTAAGTCCATTTGATTCATTACCTCCAATTATTCTCTTATTTCTCTGTTAGGTTTCTGTCTGATTGACCTGTCCATTGGTGAGAGAGGAGTGTTGAAGTCTCCTACTATTAGTGTGTGCGGTTTGATGGCTGCCTTGAGTTTTAGCAATGTTTCTTTTATGTACGTGGGTGCTTTTATATTAGGGGCATAGATGTTCAGGATTGAGACTTCATCCTGATGAACTGTTCCTGTTATGAGTATAAAATGCCCCTCTCCATCTCTTCTGATTGATTTAAGTTTTAAATCAACTTTGTTAGAGATTAGTATGGCCACACCTGCTTGTTTCTTAGGTCCATTTGCTTGATAAGTCTTTTCCCAGCCCTTTACTCTGAGTAGGTATCTGTCTTTGTGTTTGAGGTGTGTTTCTTGTAAACAGCAGAATGTTGGATCCTGTTTTTGTATCTAATCTCTTAGCCTGTGCCTTTTTATAGGTGAGTTGAGCCCATTGACATTAAGTGATATTAATGACCAGTGGTTGTTAATTCCGGTCACTTTTTTAGTAGTAGAGTTTGTGTGTTTCCCTTCTTTGATTTGTGTTGGTGAAGGGTCTCTAGATGTCTCTAGATGTCTGAGTTATTGTGGTCATTGTTGGACTCATTGGTTAGTGATTTTCCTTCTATTACTTTCTGAAAGGCTGGATTTGTGGCTATGTATTATTTAAATTTGTTTTTATCCTGGTAAATTTTATTTTCTCCATTTATAGTGAATGAAAGCTTGGCTGGGTATAGTAATCTGGGCTTGCATCCATGGTCTCTCAGTTTCTGCAGTACATCTATCCAGGACCTTCTAGCTTTCATGGTTTCCATGGAGAAGTCAGCTGTAAGTCTGATAGGTTTACCTTTATAAGTAACTTGGCCTTTTTCCTTTGCAGCTCTTAATATTCTTTCTTTATTCTGTATATTTTGTGTTTTGATTATTATATGGCGAGGGAATGTTTTTTTTTTTTTGATCCAGCCTATTCGGTGTTCTGTATGCTTCTTGAACCTTCATAGGTATATCTTTCTTCAGGTTGGGAAAGTTTTCTTCTATAATTTTATTAAATATATTTTCTGGACCATTGAGCTGCACTTCTCCTTCTTCTACTCCAATTATTTTTAGGTTTGGTTTTTTTATTGTGTCCCATATTTCCTGAATGTTTTGTGATGAGAGTTTGTTGGACTTGCTGTTTTCTTTGATCAGTGTGTTTATTTTCTCTATGGTATCTTCAGAATCTGAGATTCTTTCTTCTAACTCTTGTATTCTGTTGGTTATGCTTGTTTCTGTAGACTCTGTTTGTTTACTTAAATTTTCCATGTCCAGCCGGACCTCTGTTCATGTTTTCTTCTTTGTGTCCATTTCAGTTTTCAAGTCTTGAACTGTTTCCATTATCTGTTTGATTGTTTTTCCTTGGTTTTCTAGGGTATCATTCACTGATTTATTCAATTCTTCAAACTTTCTGTTATATTTCTCATCCATTTCTATAAGGGCATTTTTTACATGCTGTTTAAGGGCGTCAATCACTTTCATGAAGTCAATCTTTTCTACTTCTTCTTGATTAAGGTGTTCGTGTCCTGCTGTTGTGAGGTCGCTGGTTTCTGGTGGCTTCATGTTGCTTTTCAGCTTTTTGGGCAAATTCTTGCCTTGGCGTCTGCCCATCTCTTCTTCCAAATGCTCCCTTATGGATCTTCTTTTACCAGATCAGGGCTCCTTGCCTACCCAATGCTGGCTCTCCCCAACGTTGGCTCTCCTGGCGCCGAGAGATCAGGTCTCCGTGCTTGTTGGGCAACTCGCAAACAAAGCGCCTACCCTGCTTGGTGTAGGCATGCCCTAGAAACAAAGGAACTCCCGCCCCCTTGGGTTCCCCAAGGATTCGGACCCAGTGCCCAGACAGGCTGGGCTGGGTGATGTTATGTGCTGAAAGAGGGCGGTAGGGCCGAAGTGGGGAGGGTTCTGGATGGAAGCTGGGTGGGCTAGGAACAAAGAGGCGGTATGCAGGGAGTAGAGGCCCTGCCGAGAGCCCAAGAAGGATAGGGGGCCAAGGAACCTCTGAGCTCCCCATCCCAGGCTGGGCTGGGTGATGTTATGTGCCAAAAGAGGGCGGTGGGGCCGAAGTGGGGAGGGTTCTGCTGAAATTCTTCTTTTGAGAACTCTCCGTTCAGATCAGTGCCCCATTTTTTTAATTGGGTTAATTAGCATTTTAAAGTCTAGTTTCTTGAGTTCTTTATCTATTTTGGAGATCAGACCTTTGTCTGTTGCAGATTTGGTGAAGATCTTCTCCCAGTCAGTAGGTTGCCTTTTTGTCTTAGTGACAGTGTCCTTTGCTTTACAGAAGCGTCTCAGTTTTAGTAGGTCCCATTTATTCAATGCTGCCCTTAATGTCTGTGCTGCTGGGGTTATACCTAGGAAGTGATCGCCTGTGCCCATATGTTGTAGGGTACTTCCCACTTTCTCTTCTAACAGGTTCAATGTGTTCAGATTGATATTGAGGTCTTTGATCCATTTGGACTTGAGTTTTGTGAATATTGATAGATATGGGTCTATTTTCATTCTTCTACAGGTTGACATCCAGTTGTGCCAGTACCATTTCTTGAAGATACTTTCTTTCTTCCATTGTATACTTTTTTTAGCTCCTTTATCGAAAATGAGGTGTTCATAGGTTTGTGGGTTAGAATCCGGGTCTTCTATACGATTCCATTGGTCTACTTCTCTGTTTTTATACCAATACCACACTGTTTTTATTACTATAGCTCTGTAATAGAGTTTGAAGTCAGGGATGGTAATGCCTCCAGACAATCCTTTACTGTATAGGATTGTTTTGGCTATCCTGGGTTTTTTGTTTTTCCATATAAAGTTGATTATTGTCCTCTCAAGATCTGTGAAGAATTTTGATGGGACCTTGATGGGGATTGCATTGAATCTATAAATTGACTTTGGTAGAATTTCCATTTTTACTATGTTGATCCTCCCAATACAAGAGCAAGGGAGATCCTTCCATTTTCTGGTATCCTCTTCAATTTCTTTCTTCAATGCCTTAAGGTTCTTGTCAAATAGATCTTTCACTTCCTTGGTTAGAGTTACCCCAAGATATTTTATGATGTTTGTGGCTATCGTGAAAGGTGATGCTTCTCTGATTTCCCTCTCTGCTTCCATATCCTTTGTGTATAAGAGGGCGACTGATTTTTTGGAGTTGATCTTGTAACCGACCACATTACTAAAGGTGTTTATCAGCTGTAGGAGTTCAAAAGCTTTTTCAGCATCTAATGAAATGAAACTTTTTATGAGGCTACAGTTACCCTGATACCAAAACCACACAAAGACTCAACCAAGAAAGAGAATTGCAGACCAATCTCACTCATAAAAATCGATGCAAAAATGATCGATAAATTACTGGCAGAACAAATCCAAGAACACATCAAAAAGTCATCCATCATATTGAAGTTGGCTGCATTCCATAGATGCAGAGATGATTCAACATATGAAAATCTATCAATGTAACTCATCATATAAATAAACTGAAAGAAAAAAACCATATGATCATTTCATTAGATGCTTAAAGAGCATTTGACAAAGTCCAACACCCCTTCATGATAAAGGTTTTGGAGAGATTAGGGATACAAGGATCATATCTAAATATAATTAAAGCAATATACAGCATGGCAACAGCTAACATCAAATTAAACAGAGAGAAACTCAAAGCCATTCCACTAAAATTAGGAATGAGACAAGGCTGTCCACTCTTGCCATACCTCTTCAACATAAATCTTGAAGTTTTATCAATAGCAATAAGACAACAAAAGGAGACCAAGGGGATTCAAATTGAAAGAAAGAAGTCAAACTTTTATTATTTGTAGATGATATGATAGTATACATAAGTGACCCCAAAAACTCTACTGGAGAACTCCTACAGCTGATAAATACTTTCAGTGATGTGGCAGGATACAAGGTCAACTCAAAAAAGTCAGTAGCCTTCCTAAACACAAAAGATAAAGAAGCTGAGAGGGAAATCAGGGAAACATCACCTTTCACGATAGCCACAAAATACATAAAATATCTTATGGTAACACTAACCAAGGAAGGGAAATACCTATTGGATGAGAACTTTAAGTCTTTGAATAAATAAATATAAGAAGATACCATAAAATGGAAATATCTCCCATGCTCTTGGATAGGAAGATCAACATATAAAAATGACAATCCTACCAAAAGCAATCTATAGATTCATTGCAATCCATCAAGAGGCGGAGCGGCGGCGCGGCCGGAAGCACAGAGGCGGAGCGGCGGCGGCCAGATGCGGCAGAGCGGCCAGAAGCGGCAGAGCGGCTGCGGCCAGACGTGGCGGAGCAACACCGCATACAGGAAGAGGCTTTCGGGACCAGCGCAGCGGCAGACCCAAGCGGCGGGGACAGGCGTGCAATAAGGAGAGCAGATCGCCCTACTACAATTGAATCAAAGAGGTAGGCCTTTGGTTGGCCAGGTCACTGGCACAAGGGGAGCCTGGTCCTGTCCTGAAGATCCTTCAGAGGGGTGAGAGGGTTCTTGGCCTGCAGCAGGAACCACAAAAGAGAGTGAGGGCATTTTGTAAGCGGAGCCCTTGGCCAGCAGGGTAACCTGATCCGGTTTTTAAAGGACCCATTGGATAGGATCAATAGGAGGAGATGGGCAGGCGCCAAGGCAAGAATTCACCCAATAATCCGAAAAACAACATGAAAACATCAGAAACCAATGATCTTACAACAGAAGTATTTGAACAACCTAACACAGAAGAAGTGGAAAAAATTGACTTTATGAAGATAATAGAGTCCCTTAAACAACATGTAAAAAATGCCCTTATAGAAATGGATGAGAAGTATAACAAAAAGTTTGAAGAAATGAGTAAATACGTACATGATACCCTGGGAAACCAAGAAAAAACCATCAAACAGGTAATGGAAACAGTTCAAGAATTGAAAACTGAAATGAAGGCAAAGAAGAAAATACAAACTGAGGACCAGCTGGATATGGAAAATCTAGGCCAACGAGCAGAGTCTACAGAAACAAGCATAATCAATAGAATACAAGAGCTAGAAGAAAGACTCTCAGATGCTGAGGACACCATAGAGAAAATAAACGAACAGATCAAAGAAAACAGCAAAGCCAACAAATTCTCAACACAAAACATTCAGGAACTATGGGACACAATAAAAAAACCAAACCTAAGAATAATAGGAATAGAAGAAGGAGAAGAGTCACAGCTCAAAGGCCCAGAAAATATTTTCAACAAAATTATGGAAGAAAACTTTCCCAACTTAAAGAAAGATATTCATTTAAATATTCAAGAAGCATACAGAACACCAAACAGACTGGATCAAAGAAAAACATCTCCTCGCCATATAATAATCAAAACACAA
The DNA here is from genome assembly GCF_018167655.1 of Microtus oregoni. NCBI lineage: Eukaryota > Metazoa > Chordata > Mammalia > Rodentia > Cricetidae > Microtus > Microtus oregoni. The sequence continues at coordinate 14,815,775 of NW_024543828.1, forward strand.
AATATACAGGTTAAAGAAAGAATATTAAGAGCTGCAAAAGAAAAAGGGCAAGTAACTTATAAAGGTAAACCGATCAGACTTACACCTGACTTCTCGATGGAAACTATGAAAGCCAGAAGGTCCTGGATAGAGGTTCTGCAGAAGCTAAGAGACCATGGATGCAAACCCAAACTACTATATCCAGCCAAGCTATCGTTCATTATCAATGGAGAAAACAAGACATTCCAGGATAAGAACAAATTTAAACAATATGTAGCCACAAATCCAGCCCTACAGAAAGTAATAGAAGGAAAATCACAACCCAAGGAATCCAACACTGCCAACACTGCCTACAATAACCCAGGCATCTAATGACCCTTCACGAGCACATCTCAAAGAAGGGAGACACACAATCTCTACTACCAAAAGCAATAAGAATAACCGGAGTAAACAACCACTGGTCATTAATATCACTTAATATTAATGGGCTCAATTCACCTATAAAAAGGCACAGGCTAAAAGATTGGATACGAAAACAGGATCCAACATTCTTCTGTTTGCAAGAAACACATCTCAACCACAAAGACAGGCACCTACTCAGAGTAAAGGGTTGGGAAAAGGTCTTTCAAGCAAATGGTCCTAAGAAAAAAGCAGGTGTGGCCATACTAATTTCTAACAAAACTGACTTCAAACTAAAATCAATCAGAAGAGACCGAGACGGTCACTTTATACTCATAACAGGAACAATTCATCAGGAGGACGTCTCAATCCTGAATATATACGCCCCCTATATAAAAGCACCTACTTATGTAAAAAATATTACTAGAACTCAAGGCAGACATCAAACCACACACACTAGTAGTAGGAGACTTCAACACACCTCTCTCTCCAAGGGACAGGTCAATCAGACAGAAACCTAATAGAGAATTAAGAGAATTATTGGAGGTAATGAAGCAAATGGACTTAACAGACATCTATAGAACATTCCACCCAAATAGGAAAGAATATACCTTCTTCTCTGCAGCTCATGGAACCTTCTCAAAAATTGACCACATACTCGGAAACAAAGGAAACCTCCACAGATACAAAAAAATATCAGTGTCCACCTGTGTCTTATCAGATCATCACGGATTAAAGTTAGAAGGCAACAACCACGCTGCCCCCAAAAAACCGACAAACTCATGGAAACTGAACAGTCAACTACTGAACCACACCTGGGTCAAGGAAGAAATCAAGAAAGAAATTAAAGTCTTCCTTGAATTTAATGAAAATAAGGGAGACAACATACTCAAACCTATGGGACATAATGAAAGCAGTGCTAAGAGGAAAGTTCATAGCACTAAGTGCCCACTTAAAGAAAACGGAGAATGCATACATTGGGGACTTAAAAACACACCTGAAAGCTCTAGAAAAAAAAGAAGCAGACGCGCCCAGGAGAAGTAGAAGACTGGAAATAATAAAACTGAGGGCTGAAATCAACAAAATAGAAACCCAGAAAACAGTCCAAAGAATCAATGAAACAAAAAGCTGGTTCTTGGAGAAAATCAACAAGATCGACAAACCCCTATCCAAACTAATTAAACGACAGAGAGAGAACACGCAAATAAATAAGATCAGAAATGAAAAGGGGGACATAACCACAGACACAGAGGAAATTCAGAGAATCATTAGATCTTACTACAAAAGCCTGTATGCCACAAAACTGGAAAATACAAAAGAAATGGACATTTTTTAAGATAAGTATCATATACCAAAGCTAAACCAAGACCAGGTGAATGATCTAAATAGACCGGTCTCTCGCGAAGAATTAGAAATGGTTATCAAAAATCTCCCTTCGAAAAAAAGCCCAGGACCAGATGGTTTCAATGCAGAATTCTACCAGAACTTCCAAGAAGAACTAATACCTATACTCCTTAATGTATTTCACAATATAGAATCAGAAGAGTCATTGCCAAATTCCTTTTATGAAGCTACAGTTACCCTGATACCAAAACCACAAAAAGACCAACCAAGAAAGAGAATTACAGACCGATCTCACTCATGAACATCGACGCAAAAATTTTCAATAAAATACTGGCAAACCGAATCCAAGAACACATAAGAAAAATTATCCATTATGACCAAGTAGGCTTCATCCCAGAGATGCAGGGCTGGTTCAACATACGCAAATCTATCAATATAATCCACCATATAAATAAACTGAAAGAAAAAAACCACATGATCATTTCACTAGATGCTGAAAAAGCATTCGACAAAATTCAACACCCCTTTATGATAAAGGTCTTGGAGAGAATAGGGATACAAGGGTCCTACCTAAATATAATAAAAGCTATTTACAACAAGCCAACAGCTAACATTAAATTAAACGGAGAAAAACTCAAAGCCATCCCACTAAAATCAGGAACACGACAAGGATGTCCACTCTCTCCATACCTCTTCAATATAATGCTTGAAATTCTAGCAATAGCAATAAGACAACATAAGGAGATCAAGGGGATTCGTATTGGAAAGGAAGAAGTTAAGCTTTCGTTATTTGCAGATGATATGATAGTGTACATAAGCGACCCCAAAAATTCTACCAAAGAACTCCTACATCTGATAAACAGCTTTAGTAATGTGGCAGGATACAAGATCAACTCCAAAAAATCAGTTGCCTTCCTATACACTAAGGATAAGGAAGCAGAGAGGGAAATCAGAGAAGCATCACCTTTCACGATAGGCACAAATAGCATAAAATACCTTGGGGTAACCCTGACCAAGGAAGTGAAAGATCTACTTGACAAGAACTATAAGTCTTTGAAGAAAGAAATTGAAGAAGACACCAGAAAATGGAAGGACCTCCCTTGCTCTTGGATTGGGAGGACCAACATAGTAAAAATGGCAATTCTACCAAAAGCAATCTATAGATTCAATGCAATCCCCATCAAAATCCCATCAAAATTCTTCACAGATCTGGAGAAGACAATAATCAACTTTATATGGAAAAACAAAAAACCCAGGATAGCCAAAACAATCTTATACAATAAAGGTTTGTCTGGAGGCATTACCATCCCTGACTTCAAACTCTATTACAGAGCTACAGTATTGAAAACAGCTTGGTATTGGCATAAAAACAGAGAAGTCGACCAATGGAATCAAATAGAAGACCCTGACATTAACCCACATACCTATGAACACCTGATCTTCGATAAAGGAGCTAAAGGTATACAATGGAAAAAAGAGAGCATCTTCAACAAATGGTGCTGGCAAAACTGGATGTCAATCTGTAGAAGAATGAAAATTGATCCATATCTATCACCATGCACAAAACTCAAATCCAAATGGATTAAAGACCTCAATATCAGTCCGAACACACTGAACCTGATAGAAGAGAAAGTGGGAAGTACTCTACAGCACATGGGCAGAGGAGACCACTTCCTATGTAGAACCCCAGCAGCACAGACACTAAGGGCGTCATTGAATAAATGGGACTTCCTGAGGCTGAGAAGCTTCTGTAAAGCAAAGGACACTGTCACTAAGACAAAAAGACAACCCACTGACTGGGAGAAGATCTTCACCAACCCTGCAACTGACAAAGGTTTGATCCCCAAAATATATAAAGAACTCAAGAAACTAGACCGTAAAAGGCTAATCAACCCAATTATAAAATGGGGCACTGAGCTGAACAGAGAATGCTCAACAGAAGAACTTCAAATGGCCAAAAGACACTTAAGGTCATGCTCAACTTCCTTAGCGATCAGGGAAATGCAAATCAAGACAACTTTAAGATACCACCTTACACCTGTCAGAATGGCTAAAATAAAAAACACCAATGATAGCCTTTGCTGGAGAGGTTGTGGAGAAAGGGGTACACTCACCCATTGCTGGTGGGAATGCAAACTTGTGCAACCACTCTGGAAAGCAGTGTTTCAGTTTCTCAGGAAATTCGGGATCAACCTACCCCTGGATCCAGCAATACCACTCTTGGGAATATACCCAAGAGAGGCCCTATCATACAACAAAAGTATATGCTCAACTATGTTCATGGCAGCATTGTTTGTAATAGCCAGAACCTGGAAACAACCTAGATGCCCTTCAACGGAAGAATGGATGAAGAAAGTATGGAATATATACATATTAGAGTATTACTCAGCAGTAAAAAACAAGGACTTCTTGAATTTTGCATACAAATGGATGGAAATAGAAAACACTATCCTGAGTGAGGTAAGCCAGACCCAAAAAGAGGATCATGGGATGTACTCACTCATATTTGGTTTCTAGCCATAAATAAAGGACATTGAGCTTATAATTCATGTTCCTAGAGAAGCTAAATAATGTGAATCCAAAGACAAACACATAGGCATCCTCAGGAATATTAACCTTCATCAGGCGATGAAAGGAGACAGAGACAGAGACCTACACGGGAGCACCGGACAGAAATCTCAAGGTCCAAATCAGGAGCAGAAGGAGACGGAGCACGAGCAAGGAACTCAGGACCACGAGGGGTGCACCCACACACTAAGACAATGGGGATGTTCTATTGGGATCTCACCAAGGCCAGCTGGCCTAGGTCTGAAAAAGCATGGGATAAATCCGGACTAGCTGAACATAGCAGACAATGAGGAATACTGAGAATTCAAGAACAATTGCAGTGGGTTTTTGACCCTACTGCACGTACTGGCTTTGTGGGAGCCTAGGCAGTTTGAATGCACACCTTAGGAGACCTGGATAGAGGTGGGCAGTCCTTGGGCTTCCCACAGGTCAGGGAACCCTGATTGCTCTTCGAGCAGATGAGGGAGGGGGACTTGATCGGGGGAGGGGGAGGGAAATGGGAAGCGGTTGTGGGGACGAGGCAGAAATCCTTAATAAATAAATAAATTAAAAAAAAGAAAATTGTCCATTTGTTTTAGATTTTGTAATTTTGTAGAGTATAGGTTTTTGAAGTATAATCTACTGATTCTCTGGTTTTCCTCAGTGTCTGTTGTTATGTTCCCTTTTCGCTTCTGATTTTGTTGATATGGATATTCACTGTTGAATGGAGTGAGGCCCTGCTTTTGGTCCTGGGCCCCACCGCTAGCTTACACCCGAAATAATCACACAGAAATTGTATTAATTAAATCACTTCCTGAATCATTAGCTTTAACTTCTTATTGGCTGATTCTTACATCTTAATGTAACCCATTTTCATTAATCTGTGTATTGCCACATAACTGTGGCTTACCGGCAAGATTCTAACCAGCGTCTGTCCCAGGCAGGAGATCCATGGCTTTCTGCCACTCTGCCCTTCTTCCCAGCGTTCAGTTCTGTCTACTCTGCCTACCTAAGTGCTGCCCTATCAAAAGGCCAATGAAAGAAACACTTAGACAGAAGAACCACCTACACTCTCTGTCTCTTAGTTTGGATAAGAGTTTGTCTATCTTATTGATTTTCTCAAAGAACCAACTCTTTGTTTCATTGATTCTTTGTATTTTTTCTTTGTTTCCATTATATTGATCACACTTTTTGGAAAGATGTAGAGATGGCTGAAGAGATGACTTAACCATTAAAGGATAAGCTCACAACCAAAATATAATTATTTTTTATTCTCATTTTTTACTATACAGTTGTCATACCTCTTTTAGTAACTAATTGATTGATGTGTGTGTGTGTGTGTGTGTGTGTGTGTGTGTGTGTGGTGTGATTATATGATGTAAGGAGGGCACATATTCCCCAGCATGCATGTGAATGTAAAGGAACAATTTTGTAGAGTTGGTTTTCTCCTACCCTTTCATGTTTTCCAGCAATCAGATTTGTGTTGACAGGCCTTCCTTGCAGATCTTTTGTCAGTTTTATCTCTATTTATCCCTAAGTACCTTTAGGTGGTTTCGAACCCTGTTATGTTATAAATGACACTGATTTGTAAAGGTAAATTTATGTCTGCTCATTGCTAATATATAAAAGTATAACTGATATTTGTGCATTGATTTTATAACCCACAAACTTAATAAAGTCACATAATAGGTCTAGAAGCTTCTTAATAGATTCCTTCAGATATTCATGTTATTATACACTATCATTCAGATATTCATGTTATTATACACTATCATTCCACTTACTGCTTTCAAGTGTGAGCTATTTCCTTCTCTTGCTGAATTCCACTGGATAGAGCATTTCATATAATGCTAAATGGACGTGGTTAAGTCTGGACATGCCATTTACTTCAGATAATAAAGGCTGTTTTTGTCCATGTTGTACAGTTAACGATAGAAAACTGCAGTCATTTTTTTGGGGGGGGGTTTCGAGACAGGGTTTCTCTGTGGTTTTGGAGCCTGTCCTGGAACTAGCTCTTGTAGACCAGGCTGGTCTCGAACTCACAGAGATCCGCCTGCCTCTGCCTCCCAAGTGCTGAGATTAAAGGTGTGCGCCACCACTGCCCGGCAAAACTGAAGTCTTGACAATCTAATAATAGCAAAGAGAAATGTATTGCCCACATAGATTTGGAGACTGGAAATTGGAATTTCAAGAGATTGATGTTTAACAGGGGCCTTCTCACTAAATTATCTTGTAGTGAAAGTTTTTTTTATTTATTAGATTTTTTTAAAAAAATACCAATCCAAATTCCTACTCCATCCCTTCCTCCCATTCCCTCCACACACTCTCCCACCTCACCCCCATCAAATCCTAAAAGAGGGTAAGGCACTTTGCCTTGTAGAAGGTCCAAGGCCCTTCCTACTACATCTAGGCTGAGCAAGGTATCCATCCAAAGAGAATAGATCCCAAAAAAAACAATATAAGCAGTAGAGATAAATCTTGGTGCTACTGCCAGTGGCCCCTCAGTTTGCCCCAGCCATACAACTGTCAACCACACTCAGGGGGCCTAGTTTGGTCCTATGCTTGTTCCTTCCCAGTCTGGCTGGAGTTGGCCAGCTCCCATTAGCTCAGGCAGTCTGTTTCAGTGGGTGAACTCATCATGGTCTTGACCTCTTTGCTCATATTCTCATTCTTCCCACTCTTCAGCTGGACCTTGGGAGCTCAGTCCAGTGCTCTGATGTGGGTCTCTGCCTCTGTTTCCATCTGTTGTTGGATGAGGGTTCCATGGTGATATTTAAGATTATCATCAGTCTGACTGCAGGGCAAGGCCATTTCGGGCACCCTCTCTTCTAGGGTCTTAGGGTCTTAGCTGGGGTCATCCTATTAGATTCCTGGGAATTTTTCCAAAGCTAGGTTTCTTGCTAACACCATAATGGCTCCGTCAATCAAAATATCTCTTTCCTTGCTCTCATATCTCTCCTTCCTCCATCTTGACTATCCCATTCCCTCAAGTTCTTCTCAGCCTTCCCCTTCTCCCCTCCTCTTCCCCTTCTGCTCTTCCTTCTACCCCTCGCCCCCATGCTCCCAATTTTGTAAGGCGATCTTGTCTGTTTTCAATTTCCAGGTGGGTCTACATATGTTTTTCTTTGGGTTCACCTTATTACTTAGCTTCTCTAGGATCAAGAACTATAGTGAAAGAACTGTAGTGAATGTTTAATGGTAATAAGAGCATAAAAAATCAAATTTGCCTCCTTAAAGCTCTTTCTTTTACTTCCCTTAATCTATTTATCAAGTTAGTGCCATTATGACTTAGAAAATTTGCCCTTACCTCCAAATAATTTCGCATTTGGGGTTAAGTTATCAACACATGATTTTGGAGAGTACATTCAAACTATAGTAGAGGAAAAATAATCACCATTAAATATGATGCTATCGGGCTGGAGAGATGGTTCAATAGTTAAGAGCACTGGCTGCTCTTCCAGAGGACCCGGGTTCAATTCCCAGCACCCACATGGCAGCTCACAACTGCTTGTAGCTTCAGCTCCCTGGAAGCTGACACCTTTACAACAAAGCACATAAAATAAAGTTAAATAAATTATAAAATAAATAAATATGATGCTATCTATACATTTTTCATAGCTAACGTTTATCTATTAAAAAATAGACTCCACAACTATGTTCATAGCAGCATTGTTTGTCATAGCCAGAACCTTGAAACAACCTAAATGTCCCTCGACTGAAGAATGGATAAGGAAAATGTGGTATATTTACACAATGGAATACTACACAGCAGAAAAAAATGACATCTTGAATTTTGCAGGAAAATGGATGGAGCTAGAAAACATTATTTTGAGTGAGGTAACCTGGACACAGAAAGACAATTACCACATGTACTCACTCATAGGTGGGTTTTTAAACATAAGGCAAAGAAAACCAGCCTACAAACCACAATCCCAGAGAACTTAGACAACAATGTGGACACTAAGAGAGACTTATATAGATCTAATCTACATGGGAAGTAGAGAAAGACAAGATCTCCTGAGTAAATTGGGAGCATGGGGACCTTGGGGGATGGTTGAAGGGGGAGGGGAGAGGCAAGGAGGGAGCAGAGAAAAATGTAGAGCTCAATAAAAATCAATAAAAAATGGAAAAACACAGACTTCATCTTGGGTTGTGATGGCCCACACCTTTAATCCAGCATTCTGGAGGCAGAGGAAGGTGGGCATCTGAGTTCAAGGCCAGCCTGCTTCATCCTACCACAAGGACACTTGCTAAACCATGTTCATTGTCATTCTATCCATAATAGCCAGAAACTGGAAACAAACTAGATATCCCATAACAGAGGAATGAATAAAGAAAATATGGTACATTTATACAATGAAATATTACTCATATGTTAAAAGAAAATCATAACATGAAATTTGCAGGCTAATAGTTATAACTAGAATAAAAACATTTGGAGTGAGGCTACCCAGACCCAGAAAGATAAATATGGTATGCATTTGCTTATATGTGGTTATTAGCCATTAAATAAATTATAACTAAGCTACAAACCATAGTCCCAGAGAAATCAGGTATAGAACAGGGACTAGTGAGGGCAAATGAATCTCTGTGGAAGGGGAAAATATAATAGGTTTTATGACTGGACTAGGGACAAGGAGGATGGGAATGAGCATTAGGTAGCGAGAGAAAGGAGAGACAGGGTTGAGGGAGGAGATACAAGGAGAGACAGCTAGAATTAAGGTGCATTGGAGGGATGGCATGGAAACCCAGTGCAGTGGAAATGTCCTAAAATATATGAAGGCAATCCTAATCAATCCTGTCTCCAAATAATGAGAGAGAGAGAGAGAGAGAGAGAGAGAGAGAGAGAGAGAGAGACTCCCAACTGGCCATATCTTGTCACAAATCAAAATCAAAGCTTAGAGTCTGGGTTACATCCAATTGAGGTGTTGGCCCAAGGGGGTCCCATGGAAATCCCCAAACACCCCAGGCTGTTGATAAGATGATAGGTTGTTCTCTTCCAATGGGCAAGTCCCCAATGCTAAAGACAACACACTCACACACACTCCTTGAACATAGAGAGGTTGGGCTTGTGCCTGCATAGAAACTTCACCTCTATGTTCTAGTGTCTTTGGTTTGGGAAGAAGTAGGTTACCAAAGGAGAAATGTAAACAACCCAGCCATAAAACCTTTGATCTCCACATTGTCCTGCCTAAAAAATATGCTAGGGCAATAGTGGCACAAAGTTTGTGGGAGTCGTCAACCAATGTCTGATTTGACTAAAGGCCAGTTAGTCCACCAGATATAACCCATATCTGAGGTAACCAAGAACCAGAAACTAGATAACCCAAAGATATAGGATAAAACCAAATATTACTGGTCTAAAAAAAAATTAACAATAAAATTGCTCTTAATGATAGTCTGCTATATTCACAGATCAGTATCTTGCTCAGCCATCATAAAGAGAAGCTTCCAGTTGCAGCAGATGGGAAAAAATACAGAGACCCACAGGCAGACACTGGGCAGATAGAGAGAGACCTTGGAACACATAGCTCTAAATGGGATGTCGCCATCAAATCCCTCTCCTCAAAGCTCAGGGAACCCCGTGAGGAGGTAGTGAAAAGAATATAAGAGCCAAAGGTGATGGAGGACACCAGGGGAACAAGACCCTCTAAATAAACCGAGTAAAGCTCATATGAACTCATATACACTGAAGCCACAAGCACACATGGGTCTGCATGACTGCAACAGGTCCTCTGCCTATATACTATAGCTTTCAGTTTAGTGCTTTACTGAGATTCCTGAGTGTGTGAATCAGTGGGTCTCTGTTCCTTGAGCTTTCTTTTGAGCTTTTTTTTCCTTCTTTTGGGTTTGTTTTGTCCAACTTTGATGTGATGGTTTTTGCTTTATTTTATTATATTTTATTTTGTTATGTTTTATCATTATCTCTCAGAAGCCTGTTTTTTCTTTTTTGGTTTTTGGTTTGTTTGTTTGTTTGTTTTCAAGACAGGGTTTCTCTGCAGCTTTGGAGCCTGTCCTGGAACTAGCTCTTGTAGAAACAGAAACAGAGTGTATCTGGATGGAAGGGGAGGTGGGGAGGAACTGGAATTAATAGAGAGGGGAAAACTGTAGTCGGAATATATTTTATGAGAAAAGAATCTATTATTCAGAGCTCAGAGTGAGAATAGAGTGGACTGTCTGGTTCCCACACACATCTCCTCCCTCTTTGCCTCGCTCTCGTGGCCTGAACACCCCATCCATCATCCTGCCAGACACCACTCGGAAAGCCTTCCACCATGGCCAACTCAACAAGTTCCCACCTGAACAAAGGCATCAAGTAAATGTATATGTCCCTTCCCCAGGGTGAGAAAATCCAGTCCATGTATATCTGGGTTGATGTACCGGAGAAGGACTGCGCCGCGAGATCTGCACCCTGGACTGTGAGCCCAAGTGTGTAAGAGTTACCTGAGTGGAATTTTGATGGATCTAGTACCTTTCAGTCTGAGGGCTCCAGCAGTGACATGTATCTTAGTCTCGTCTCCAAGTTTAGGGAGCACTTCCTCAAAGAGCCCAAGTTGGTATTTGGTGAAGTTTTCAAGTATAACTGGAAGCCTGTAGAGACCGATTTAAGGCATACTTGTGAACGGGTAATGGACATGGTAAACCACCAGCACCCATGATTTGAAGTGGAACAGTAATATACTCTCATGGGAACAGATGGACACCTTTTCGGTTGGCTTTCCAATGGCTTTCCTGAGCCCCCAGGTTCATATTACTGTGGTGTGGAAGCAGACAAAGCTAATGGCAGGGATATTGTGAAGGTTCACTACAGGGTTTGTTTGTATGCTGGAGTCAAGTTTACAGAAACAAATGCTGAGGTCTTGTCAGCCCAGTGGGAATTCCAAACAGGAATCTGTGAAAGAATCAACGTGGGAGATCATCTCTAAGTGGCCTGTATCATTTCGCACGGTGTATGTGAAGACTCTGGGGTAATAGCAACCTTTGATCCCAACTCATTCCTGGGAACCAGAATGGTGCAAGGTGCCATACCAACTTCTGCACCAAGGCCATTCGGGAGGAGAATGGTCTGAAGTACATTGAAGAGGCCATTGTAAAACTAAGCAAGTGTAACTAGTACCATATTCAGGCCTATGATCCCAAGAGGAGGCCTGGACCATGCCTAGCATCTGACTGGAATCCTTGAAATCTTCAACCTCAATGACTTTTCTGCTGGTGTTGCCAACAGCCGTGCCAGCATCTGCATTCCCCAGACTGTCGCCAGGAGAAGAAGGGTTACTTTGAAGACCATTGTCCTTTTGCCAATTGTGACCCCCCCTTTGCAGTGACAGAAGCCATTGTCCACACTTGCCTTCTCAATGAGACTGGCAAGGAGCCCTTCCAATACACACACAAAAAAAACTAAGTACACTAGAGGTCCTTCTGTCTATGTATTGGTTAATAAATAAAAAACTGCTTGGCCTATAGCATGGGAAGGGGAAGGCAGGGTTAGAGAGAAGCCATGGAGCCGCCAGAGACAGCCTCTGGGAACTTTGCCAGTAAGCCATTGCCATGTGGCGATACACAGCTTAATAGAAATGGGTTAAATTAATATTTAGAGTTAGCCAATAAGAAGCTAGAGCTAATGGGCCAAGCAGTGATTTAATTAATACAGTTTCTGTGTGATTATTTTGGGACTAAGTAAGCTAGCTGGGTGGCCAGGAACTCAAAAGCAGTGGCTTACTCCCTTCAACAGACTAGAATTTTAGTGATCTTGAGCCCTTCCTAATCATCCCGTTCCAACTCATTCCTGTCCCAGTTGTCCCCATTGTAACTTAAAGGATGGAATGTCGAGGCCTTTTTTTGCTCAAAAAAAATCTATTCTTAATAAAAGAAACAATAAAATAAATAAATCAAAATGAAATAAATAATTAGTATTTAAAATAGAAACAATATAAAATGGTATATGTATTCATATCATACCTTCTGTGTTCAATAAGTATTATCTTAGCATCCAATATGAACCAGGCACTGTTCTAGGACTAAGTGTCATTGGCAGGCAAAAGTGGTCATAATAAATGAAAAATAGAATAAAATTGCTATGAAATCCTACAACAATATGCCTTTTGATGGTTTCCAAATTTTCTTTTTCCACTTTTATGTGTGTGGTGTGTATTTGTGTTTATGCATATTTTAGCATGTATGTAGGCACATGTGTGGGCATACATGTGCATAAATATTCTTGTGCATGTGGATGTCAGTGGCTCTTTCACCTTATGTATTGAAGAAGGGACTCTAATCGGCAGTTTCTCTCCCAGCTGCCAATTCCCAAATAACCACTCAGAGACTTATTATTACTTATAAATGCTTGGCTGGTTGCTCAGGGTTATTATTATTTAGCTCTTACATTTAATCTATTTTTAATCTATGCTTTGCCACATGGTTCACAGCTTGTTACCTCATTTTTTTTTTACATGTCTTGCTTCCTTGGTGGCTAGTTGACTTCTCCCATACTCCACCCTTCTTTACTTGTATCTCTGGTTGGATTTCCCACCTGGATCTATCCCACCTTGCCATAGGCCAAAGAAGTTTTATTTATCAACCAATGAGAGAAACAGATACTCACAGTGTACTGAAAGACCATCCCACAGAATTTCACCCTTTCTGTCTAATGAAAAAGAAGTTTTTTACTTTGATATAGTAAAATTTAATATAACAAAACAGTTATCAAGTAAGAATTACAGCTATAATATCTAGTCTATTTGTACTTGGCAAAATCAAAGAAAATACTCTATTATCTATCCTCTCTTTATGAGTATAAAGTTTCATTCCTAATTTATCTTTTATCATAACTAAAGAAAGATGTAACTATCTAGTCTTCAATTCCATCAAAGACCTCAGAAGGATATAATATTACTTGAGTAAACAGGAAGGGCAAGCAAACAACTTCCAAAACTCTAGAAATGAGAGACATCTGGCTGCCTGGATAGTCACCCAAAGTTCTTCTGTAATGCTGGGGAATCCATCTTCAGCCTACAGGCTCATAGTATACAGCAGACATTTTAGTGAAGCAATAAATTTGGAACACTGTCCTGCCTATTTCATCAATCTCTTTTCTCTGTGTCCTGCAGAATATCTGGCAGTTTTTTCCATGAAGAAGGAACCCTGAAGAACTATCCCACCTTGCTTTAACAAAGTTCACCATTGTTTGTGGGTCCTGTGGGTCCAAGTTATACAACATACTCTCAAGCACTCCAGGCAAGAAAAGATACTTGCCCAAATGGCTAGCCTTGCCACATTGAAGGAAAACTCTATAAGGAGTTTCTTTGATGTCTATTATCCTCTTTGAAGTAATTGGTAATTGCTGCCAGAACATGTGTTTTAATTCTCATTAAAAAAATCTTAGGTTAAAATCATTTTAAATGCCATATTCTATAGGTCTTTGAACCATTTAAAGACCATCTATCTAAAATAAATCTATTTCTATGTGATCTTGAAAACATATTTAATATATCTATAAATTTTATTATTATAATTGACTATTAATATATGTTTTCTGATTATCTTAAATAATTTATAATAATAGCTTTTAAACCTTATATTTTAAATGAACTAAATAGTTACAATACCTTAATGAAGAGTAGAAACATATATACAATATGTTGTAACAATATAACCATAAATTTCTATCAATATACAAAAATCCTTTAAATAAGAATAGAAACATATATACAGCATAACAAAATTAACTTTAAATTTGTATATCTATACCAAAATCACTGTCAATGCAAATTATCTGAGATTAATAGTTGTCTTTTTAGCCTATATCCCTATATTTCCCTAAATATAACAAACATCAATAGCCCATAAAATAACCAAAGACTATCCACACACCACGAACTCTTGGGAATGTTGACATCATTTTCTCAAAACTGCTTCCTGTTGTTTGTTGGTTCCTAGTAATCACTGAGGAACCCTGAGAAAATTCAGAATTGTGGTCAATTCCTAACTGGGGTATTTTATGTGGTTGATCCATCTCAGTCAGCAGCCTTGAAGTTGTTGTGGATGTTGGATCACCTGGGCCATTGAACCTACTGGAGAGCTTTCATGGTGTCCTGCTTGTACAAACCATATTAGCCTGGAAGGAATCCATAACTTCTCATCTTCTGTGGAAACAAAAGCAGAATCTCTTTTCCAAAGCAAAATATCCTTAGACCCAAATCTTGAAGTCAGGATACCTTAAAATATTTATGTTGGTTTAGTTTAGCAACCCCCACATTTAAATGTCTCTCAGCAGTTAGCTCATTAACAGTCAAAAATACAAAGAATGCACAATAATATACATAATTAAGACTCTGTATTTTCCATCTTTATATGACTTAATATAATTATTACTCTATTCCTTTTTAATACTCAATTTTTATCATTAAATTACTCTTTTAATCTATGATTGTCTCTACCTTCTTTTCTCTATCTCCCAAGCCTATGTACATTTATCAAACACACTATAACCCATTTAGAAGCCTTTTTGTCTGAATTTGTCTGTAATCCTTTTCTGACCACTGCTTTAAACTGATAAACATGCATGATTAGGACCAAAGGCTCAGCTTTGGCTGCTGGCTCTGCCCCACTAGACTTTCCAACATGGTGGAAGTACCAATGAGAGTCACCTTTACCTCCCATAGACAGCAGCTTGGAGAAGACTCTTTACAGTGGCCTGTGTAAGATGCTATGGGAACTCACCATGCAGCATGCAGCTGTGCTTTCAAGCCCACAGGCAGTGACTGGGAGAAGCCTCTGTGTACTATGGCTCTGAGAGACCATGGGAGTCTGCCATGCTACAGCCAAGGGATGCATTTCTGTACTAAAGCCCATATGAGAAACACAACTAGGAAGCTGTCTGTGGCTCTATTATTGTGTGTTTTGAAGCCCCTTTTTATGGAAATTTGAGAGCTCCACATTGGTATGCCATTTATAACCGGAGATTTCTTTCCTGTCTGCCAGTTCCTGAATAATTTAGAGGCTTAATATTATTTATAAATGCTTGACCAATGGCTCAGGCTTATTATTAGCTACCTCTTATACTTAAATCAACCCATATTTTTCATCTGTGCTTTGCCATGTTGTTGCTGGTTTATTACCTCAATTTTTATATGTCTTGCTTTCTCAGTGTCTATCTGGTGTCTTCCAAACTCTGCCCTTCTTTTCCTGTATCTCTGCTTAGATTTTCCACCTGGCTCTACCATGCCTTGCCATAGATCAAAGCATATTTATTCATCAACCAATGAGAACAACCCATATTCACAGCATACAGGAAAACTATCCCACAGCAAGGGACTCTTCAATCATACTCAGATCTGGCAGCTATGGCTAGTCTTGCTAGAGAGCTTTCTCTGCGGAATCCCTTGTCCCTGCTTTCCAAACTTGCAATTAAAAAGACAGGTCACAATGCCCATTAGAAATTTTTCTGGATTTCTGGAGGTCTGAACTCCAGTCCTCACATTTATTTGTGTAGCAAACACCTTAACTTCTCCCCCCAACTATTTGTTTCCAAATTTTCCAAAAGGAGCATATAATTCTTTTAAATTATAAGACACAATATGAAAGCAAAAAGAAAAACAACATGCATGATTCTTTCAAAGATTTTTGTTTTCTTTATTAGAGAAGAAAAGAGTCACTTATTAGTCAAAATATACCTAACCAAGACTTCAGATTGTTCTTGGGCATTTCATTCTTTTTCTGACTTACTTATGTAAAAACCTACCAATTTATTTATAGGAGGAGATTATTCTTAGATCAAAGGAGGATATAATAGTAACTCATAGAAACATACCATAAATTTATCAGCTTAACAAAAAATCTGGTTATTTTCTTGAATTAGTAGTATAGGCATGGATTAAGTGTGTTTTCTGACCATCATTTTTTAATCTAAAACCTAAGAGCACACCAGGAGCGATATCTGTCTGGGACATTGGATTTTCCTCCAAGATTAGATAGGATGTAGCAGAATCAACTGCTTTGCAACTTTCAGATACATGGCAACTTTCAAAGGCCAGCAGGAATATGCCAGCCTCTACCTGGCTTCTCTTTAAAAGACTTTCCTGATTAAACCAGACTCACCCAGGATAATCTCCCCTCTCTATTTAATTTAAAAGTAACTGGTTGGAAGCTTAACTGCATTTGCACAAGCCTTTTTGCCATCACATCCACTGCAATAATTATAGGTGTTGATCCTCTAAGATTCTGTATGTGGACAATGGGAGAATTTCAGTTTTCTTCATCAGTTTATTTTTCAAATAGGTCCCTGTAACTGACCCCACATTCTTTTTCATCACATAATTCTTGGTGTGGAGAATCTGGCTGCTTGAATACAAGAGCCTAATTGTTTGTTTATATATACAGATTGAAAGCTAAATTGCCAGAAGAAAGGAATAAAACCAGGTCTATTTTATTAAGCTGATATTTCCTCATAGGAAAAGAGCAAAGCACTTACAGCTTATAAAATTAGATGAGCACTTAGGTTTTTAACGACTCTGGACCACTTCCTGTCTGACCTCTCTCATAGTCTGATGTAATACTAAATAACAATGTCATCTGAGTAATACAAATGTACACACCATTGGCATATGCAAAAAACAAGAATGTTTTATGCTTTGTTTATTATAAGTTTATGCAGCTGGAAATGCACATAATATGCACTCACAAATAAAATTTAATATGCTATTATTTTTTTCAAAATTGATTTGGTTAGTCGAAAGCGACTACAATGTTTCCTAGCAACAATAACATGGTGCGATTTATGAACACCGGCATTAGCCCACAGAATTAAACAACACAGTTCTGATGAAATGTAAGCTGACAGAACACCATGTTGTTGAACATCACATTATGAGGGCCAAGTAAACAAGACTCATCAAATCATCTCTTTTTCCTAGGTGCCTTTGCTTTTTCTTTCATTAGTAGCTGACAACCTAAAACCAAGAACTGAATTAAACTTGGACTTGGTCAGTTTTGAAGGAAGTCTAGCAATGCTTGGAAAACATGTATCTAGTTCTCAGCAGCAAATATTAAGATGTTTATATGTTTATTTATTCATTGTTCAAAGAAAGTAACTGAAGAAACCACGAATTGTACTTATAAAGCTGGACTGTAGCCCTGTGGATAGAAATGTCTATGCGTATAAATCTGAAATCATGGTCACTTGCCTGAAACACACACACATACACATCAAACCACCATTACTGTTTGGGGAAGTTTGCAGTATACAGAGAAAGCAAGTGTTTATCAACTTAATTGTCCGATAGGGCATATAATACAGACAAACAAGATGCTTTAGAAAAGCAAAGGGATAATTATGATAAAACAAAGACACAGAGAGAATCAAATTTAGAAGAAGAAGGTCTGAGATGACTGTGGGGAAACAAAATTTACTAGCAGAAAAGGACGGAAGGGGTGCTTCTCCAGAGGAAAGAAGTATAGCAAAATGCATGGGCATCATCTTTTATGAAATAAAATAAAATGCAATTCTTTTTTTTCACTGGCACCCCTTGAGATAGTGATAAAAGTGATGAATTTGTTTTTACTTCACCAGGTATATAAGTTGCTACTCTATTTCTCTGTGTGTGAGTCTCTCTCTCTCTGTCTCTATTTCTCTCTGTGTCTCTGTATCTCTCTGTGTGTGATTCCTAAGTGATTGATGTCCTTTGTTTAGTTTTGTTTTTTGGAAGTGGGTTATAACTTTGCAGTCCAAGTTGGCTTTAACCTACCAGGAAATCCTCTTACATAAACCTCCCAAATATTCATATTACAAACATGGGCCATTATCCTAATTAGCTTCAACCCTCAACTTGATAAACCTCGAGCCATCTGAGAAGGGAATTTCAATTGTAGGATTGCTCATATCAGATCAGCAGATAGATTGTTTCTGTGGTGGATTATCTTGATAGTTAATTGATGGAGAAGGGACAAGTATACTTCAGGAAGCATAATTCACTGGGCAGGTAGTCCTAGGCTATATAAGAAAGGTAGCTAAACATTAGCCTGAGTAAAACAACAAGTAATATTCCATGGATTCTGTCTACTCAAGGTTCTGCTTGAATTCTTACTTTGACATCCCTCAGGGATCAACTATGATCCAAGAAATTTAGCCCAATAAATTCTTTCTGCCCTTAAATTGCTTTTGTCAGAATGTTTTATCACACCAACAGAAAAGAAGCTAAAATAGCCACCATGTCTGAGAGGATTACATTTTGAATATAGAATTAAGCAAGTATGTATTCCAAACCACAGCTACCATTAGTATTTTAGAAGACATTTAAATACATGTATATATTGTATAGTGTTTAAATCAGGTTACTTATATCAAGTCATCACATTACCCCATAAAACAGGTACAATCTTTTTCATATACCAATTAAAATGCATTTAAAACTTTAATAGATATTTAAAAGTAATATAGCAAATATTTACTTTTCCAAAATATTATTCATACACAAACTAATCTAGTATTTCAAGAGGGCATCAAGCAAGATACAGCAAGATGGCTTTAAGCCAGCAGTGGCACTGAACACCTTAATCCTAGCACTTGGAAGGTGAGGATAGGAAAATCAGAAGTTCAAGGACATGTTTGGCTACATAGTGAATTTGACCATGCCAGCCTGGGCTACCTCAAACTCTGTCACACACACACACACACACACACACACACACACACCACACACCAAAAAATTTAAATTAAGAGAAGAGTTTTATTTTCTGAAAGTCGTATCTAAAAGTATTTAAGATATTTTTGATTTTTACCAAGTAATCTGGGCTCACATAGACTAAACCAACAACCAGGGAGCCTGCATGGGACTGACCTAGGCCCTATGTATATATGTTACAGTTGTATAGATTGGTCTACTTGTGCAACTCCTAACAGTGAGACCAGGGACTGTCTCTGCCTCTGTTAGCTGCTTTGGGGACCCTTTCCTCCTACCAGATTACCTCATTCAGTCTTAATAGAAGAGGAGGTGTCAAATCTCACTGTAACTTGATATCTCATGGCAGGCTGATAGCCATGGTGTGGCCAGTCTTTTCTGAAGTGAAACAGAGGAGAAGGAGTGGATGGGGAAGAAATTGAAAGGAGAGGAGGGAGGGAAAACTTTGGTTGGGATGTAAAAACAAACAAAAAAGATAAGAAAGATACTTTGGATTTTTAAGATGGCTTTTGTAAAGCCATCTTTACAAAAGCATGTAAAATCTCACACATAGGACTTAAATTTCTGCTTAGTGAATTAGACAATGGAAAAGGAAGTAACATTTAGCTATTAACATTTGTATTTAGTTAGAATTCTCAAAATAAACAGAAGTAATAGAATGAATATATAGGAGGAATCTATATAATAGATCAAATAAGGGGAGGACAGTAGTTCCTTTGTCTCCATAGCCTGCCTGCAGCAAGCAGGGTGGGCCCTTTGTTTGCGAGCTACCCACGCAGCACAGAGATCCAATCTGGACACCAGGAGAAACATCACTGGGGAGTGACATCACTGGGAGGGTACATCAGTGGGCAAGAAGAACTGATCCTGTAAGAGAAGATCCATAGGGGAGCAGACATCATTGGGGTGACTGAGTGCGGCAGCAGCCGGGAACAGGGAACTCAGACATTCCTCATCCCTCCTACACTTCCTGGTCATCCTGCAGGGACTACACTGCCCAATACCTCCTCTCTCTTCCCATCACATCCAACTTACATCCAGATCCCCCCAACCCGTCTCCCTCACTTCCTCCCTTCTTTGGCAGCATAGTACCTCCCAGCTCAGCCTGCTTGGGCGCTGGGACCGAACCCGAATGGGGAGGGCAAAGAGGAGGGCGGTAGCTCCTTTGTCTCCATAGCCTGCCTGCAGCAAGCAGGGTGGGCCCTTTGTTTGCGAGCTACCCACGCAGCACAGAGATCCAATCTAGACACCAGGAGAAACATCACTGGGGAGTGACATCACTGGGAGGGTACATCAGTGGGCAAGGAGAACTGATCCTGTAAGAGAAGATCCATAGGGGAGCATTCAGAGGAAAAGATGGGCAGGCGCCAATGCAAGAATTCACCCAACAATCTGAAAAACAACATGAAACCACCAAAACCCAGCGACCTCAAAACAGGAGGACATAAACACCTTAATCAAGAAGAAGTAGAAAAAACTGACTTTATGAAAGTGATACAGGCCCTTAAACAGCATATAAAAACGCCCTTATAGAAAGGATGAGAATTATAACAGAAAGTTTGAGGAATTGAGTAAATCAGTGAATGATACCCTAGGAAACCAAGGAAAAACAATCAAGCAGATAATGGAAACAGTTCATGACTTGAAAACTGAAATGAAGGCAAAGAAGAAAACACAAACAGAGGGAAGGCTGGACATGGAAAATCTAGGTAAATGAATAGAGACTACAGAAACAAGCATAACCAGCAGAATACAAGAGATAGAAGAAAGAATCTCAGATTCTGAAGATAACATAGAGAAACTAAATGCACTGATCAAAGAAAAGAGCAAGTCCAACCAACTCTCATCACAAAACATTCAGGAAATATGGGACACAATAAAAAAACCAAACCTAAGAATAATTGGAGTAGAAGAAGGAGAAGAAGTGCAGCTCAACGGTCCAGAAAATATACTTAATAAAATTGTAGAAGAAAACTTTCCCAACCTGAAGAAAGATGTACCTATGAAGGTTCAAGAAGCATACAGAACACTGACTAGGCTGGATCAAAAAAAAATCCCATCGCCGTATAATAATCAAAACACAAAGCATACAGATTAAAGAAAGAATATTAAGAGCCGCAAAGGAAAAAGGAAAAGTTACTTATAAAGGTAAACCTATCAGACTTACACCTGAATTCTCTATGGAAACCATGAAAGCCAGAAGGTCCTGGATAGATGTACTCCAAAAACTAAGAGACTATGGATGCATGCCCAGACTACTGTACCCAACCAAGTTTTCGTTCACTATAAATGGAGAAAACAAAATCTTCCAGGATAAAAACAAATTTATATAATACGTAGCCACAAATCCAGCCTTACAGAAAACAATAGAAGGAAAATCACTAACCAAGAAGTCCAACAATGACCACAATAACTCAGACATCTAGAGACCCTTCACCAGCGCAACTCAAAGAAAGGATACACACAAACCCTACTACTAAAAAAGTGACCGGAGTTAACAACCACTGGTCATTAATATCACTTAATGTCAATGGGCTCAACTCACCTATAAAAAGGCACAGGCTAAGAGATTGGATAAGAAAACAGGATCCAACATTCTGCTGTCTACAAGAAACACACCTCAACCACAAAGACAGGCACCTACTTAGAGTAAAGGGCTGGGAAAAGGCTTATCAAGCAAATGGACCTAAGAAACAAGCAGGTGTGGCCATACTAATTTCTAACAAAGTTGACTGCAAACTTAAATCAATCAGAAGAGATGGAGAGGGACATTTTATACTCATAACAGGAACAATTCATCAGGAAGAAGTCTCAATCCTGAATATCTATGCCCCTAATATAAAAGCACCCACGTACGTAAAAGAAACATTGCTAAAAGTCAAGGCAGCCATCAAACCGCACACACTAATAGTAGGAGACTTCAACACTCCTCTCTCACCAATGGACAGGTCAATCAGACAGAAACCTAACAGAGAAATTAGAGAATTAATGGAAGTAATGAAGCAAATGGACTTAACAGACATCTATAGATTATTCCACCCAAAGAGGAAAAAATATACCTTCTTCTCTGCAGCTCATGGAACCTTCTCGAAAATTGACCACATACTTGGTAACAAAGCTAACTTACACAGTTACAAAAAAATATTAGTAACCACCTGTGTCTTATCAGATCACCATGTATTAAAGTTAGAATTCAACAACAATGCTACCCCCAGAAAGCCTACAAACTCATGGAAACTGAACAGTCAACTACTGAACCATACCTGGATTAAGGAAGAAATTAAGAAAGAAATTAAAGTCTTCCTTGAATTCAATGAAAATAAAGAAACAACATACTCGAACTTATGGGACACTATGAAAGCAGTCCTGAGAGGAATGTTCATAGCACTAAGTGCCCACCTAAAGAAAACAGAGAAAGCACATATTGGAGACTTAACAGCCCACTTGAAAGCTATAGAAAAAAAGAAGCAGACTCACCTAGGAGGAGTAGAAGACTGGAAATAATCAAATTGAGGGCTGAAATCAACAAAATAGAAACACAGAAAACAATTCAAAGAATCAATGAAACAAAAAGCTAGTTCCTGGAGAAAATCAACAAGATTGATAAACCTCTATCCAAACTAATCAAACGACAGAGAGAGAACACGCAAATTAATAAGATCAGAAATGAAAAGGGGGACATAACCACAGACACAGAGGAAATTCAGAGAGTCATTAGATCTTACTACAAAAGCCTGTATGCCACAAAACTGGAAAATGTAAAAGAAATGGACGCTTTTTGAGATAAATACCATTTACCAAAACTAAACCAGGACCAGGTGAACAATCTAAACAGACCTGTAAGTCGCGAAGAATTAGAAGCTGTTATCAAAAACCTCCCTACCAAAAAAAGCCCAGGACCAGATGGTTTCAATGCAGAATTCTACCAGAACTTCCAAGAAGACCTAATACCTATACTCCTTAATGTATTCCACAATATAGAAACAGAAGGGTCATTACAAAATTCCTTTTATGAAGCCACAATTACTCTGATACCAAAACCACTCAAAGACTCAACCAGGAAAGAGAACTACAGGCCAATCTCACTCATGAATATCGACGCAAAAATCCTCAACAAAATACTGGCAAATCGAATCCAAGAACACATCCGAAAAATTATCCATTATGATCAAGTAGGCTTCATTCCTGAGATGCAGGGCTGGTTCAACATATGAAAATCTATCAATGTAATCCATCATATAAATAAACTGAAAGAAAAAAACCAAATGATCATTTCATTAGATGCTGAAAAAGCATTTGATAAAATCCAACATCCCTTTATGATAAAAGTATTGGAGAGATTAGGGATACAAGGGTCATACCTAAATATAATAAAAGCTATATACAGCAAGCCGACAGCTAACATCAAATTAAACGGAGAGAAACTCAAAGCCATCCCGCGAAACTCAAGAACACGACAAGGCTGTCCACTTTCACCATACCTCTTCAATATAGTGCTTGAAGTTCTAGCAATAGCAATAAGACAACATAACGGTATCAAGGGGATTGAAATTGGAAAGGAAGAAGTTAAACTTTCGTTGTTTGCAGATGATATGATAGTGTACATAAGCGACCCCCAAAACTCCACCAAAGAACTTTTACACGTGATAAATAGCTTTAGTAATGTGGCAGGATACAAGATCAACTCCAAAAAATCAGTCTCCCTCTTATACACAAAGGATATGGAAGCAAAGGGAAATCAGAGAAGCTTCACCATTCATGATAGCCACAAACAGCATAAAATATCTTGGGGTAAATCTAACCAAGGAAGTGAAAGATCTGTTTGACAAGAACTTTAAGGCATTGAAGAAAGAAATTGAAGAGGATACCAGAAAATGGATGGACCTCCCTTGCTCTTGGATTGGGAGGATCAACATAGTAAAAATGGCAATTCGACCAAAGACAATTTATAGATTCAATGCAATCGCCATCAAGATCCCATCAAAATTCTTCACAGATCTGGAGAGGACAATAATCAACTTTATATGGAAAAACAAAAAACCCAGGATAGCCAAAACAATCTTATACAATAAAGGAACTTCTGGAGGCATTACCATCCCTGACTTCAAACTCTATTGCAGAGCTACAGTAATGAAAACAGTGTGGTACTGGCATAAAAACAGAGAAGTCGACGAATGGAATCATATTGAAGACACGGATTTTAACCCACAAACCTATGAACACCTCATTTTTGATAAAGGAGCTAAAAGTATACAATGGAAGAAAGAAAGCATCTTCAACAAATGGTGCTGGCACAACTGGATGTCAACCTGTAGAAGAATGAAAATAGATCCATATCTATCACCATGCACAAAACTCAAGTCCAAATGGATCAAAGACCTCAATATCAGCCCGAACACACTGAACCTGATAGAAGAGAAAGTGGGAAGTACCCTACAACAGATGGGCACAGGAGATCACTTCCTATGTA
This sequence comes from Microtus oregoni, assembly GCF_018167655.1. Classification (NCBI taxonomy): domain Eukaryota; kingdom Metazoa; phylum Chordata; class Mammalia; order Rodentia; family Cricetidae; genus Microtus; species Microtus oregoni. The sequence continues at coordinate 14,840,189 of NW_024543828.1, forward strand.
TAACCCCAGCAGCACAGACATTAAGGGCAACATTGAATAAATGGGACCTACGAAAACTGAGAAGCTTCTGTAAAGCAAAGGACACTGTCACTAAGACAAAAAGGCAACCCACTGACTGGGAGAAGATCTTCACCAACCCCGCAACAGACAAAGGTCTGATCTCCAAAATATATAAAGAACTCAAGAAACTAGACTTTAAAATGCTAATTAACCCAATTAAAAAATGGGGCACTGATCTGAACAGAGAATTCTCAACAGAAGAACTTCAAATGGCCAAAAGACACTTAAGATCATGCTCAACCTCCTTAGCGATCAGGGAAATGCAAATCAAAACAACTTTGAGATAACATCTTACACCTGTCAGATTGGCTAAAATCAAAAACACCAATGATAGCCTCTGCTGGAGAGGTTGTGGAGGAAGGGGTACCCTCATCCATTGCTGGTGGGAATGAAATCTTGTGCAACCACTGTGGAAATCAGTGTTTCGGTTTCTCAGGAAATTCAGGATCAACCTACCCCTGGAGCCAGCAATACCACTCTTGGGAATATACCCAAGAGATGCCTGATCATATGACAAAAGCATTTGTTCAACTATGTTCATAGCAGTATTATTTGTAATAGCCAGAACCTGGAAACAACCTAGATGCCCTTCAATGGAAGAATGGATGAAGAATGTATGGAATATATACACATTAGAGTACTACGCTGCGGTAAAAAACAATGACTTCTCGAATTTTGCATGCAAATGGATGGAAATAGAAAACACTATCCTGAGTGAGGTATCCCAGACCCAAAGAGATGAACATGGGATGTACTCACACATAGTTGGTTTGTAGCCATAAATAAGGGTCACGGAGACTACAATTGGTGAACCTAAAGAAACTAAATAGGAAGGGGAACCGAAGGAAAAACATATAGCTATCCTCTTGGCTATGGGAAGTAGACAAAATTGCCGGGGAGAAAATTGGGATCTTGGGGGTGGGGTGGGATGGGGGTAAGGGGAGATGGGGAGAGAAAAGTTAGAAGGGAAGGAGGGGGGGAAATTGGGGAAACAGGAGGATTGGGATAAAGGAAGTTTGGACAGGGGAGCACGGAACCACAATTCTTAGTTAAGGGAGTCACTTCAGGGTTGGCAAGAGACTTGACCCTAGAGTGGCTCCCAGGAGCCCATGGTGATGTCCCCAGTTAGTCCCTTGGGCAGCTGAGGATAGGCAACCTGAAATGACCCTATCCTATAGCAATACTGACTAATATCTTGCATACCACCATAGAACCTTCATCTGGTGATGGATGGAGATAGAGACAGAGACCCACACTGGAGCACTGGACTGAGCTCCCAAGGTCCCAATGAGGAACAGAAGGAGGGAGAAGATGAACAAGGAAGTCGGGACCACGAGGGGTGCACCCACCCACTGAGACAGTGGGGCTGATCTAGTGGGAGCTCACCAAGGCCAGCTGGACTGTGACTGAAAAAGCAGGGGATAAAACCGGACTCTCTGAACATGGCGAACAATGAGGGCTGCTGAGAAGCCAAGGACAATGGCACAGGGTTTTGACCCTACTTCATGTTCTGGCTTTGTGGGAGCCTAGCCAGTTTGGTTGTTCACCTTCCTAGACATGGACGGAGGGGGGCGGACCTTGGACTTTCCACAGGGCAGGGAACCCTGACTGCTCTATGGACTGGAGAGGGAGGGGGAGAGGATTTGGGGCGAGGGGGAGAAGGGTGGGAGGAGGGGGAGGGAAATGGGAGGCTGGGAGGAGGCGGATACTTTTTTTTCCTTTTCTCAATAAAAAAAATAATAGATTAAATAAAGGGGATTTATTAGATTGGCTTATACACCACAGTCTGGTCAGGCCGACAATGGCTGTCTTTACAGTGGAGATTCTGAAAACACAGTAAATGCTTAGTCCATGAGGCTGGATGCTTCAGGATTTCCAATTTCGTGTTGAAGGCCTGGAGAACTCATAGCATTCTTTCCATTTGGAACACAGAAGAATCTGTGTTCTGATGGCAGCAAATAATGACAATGGCAAGAATAGTATAGATGAACTTAGACATATGCTCTTTACATATCTGTACCTATATCTATAGGAACTTTGTCTACAAACTTATCTATAGATATAGCTGCAGGTATGTAAAGAGTTAAAACAGGAAAACTGTCAAACTTGTTTTATTCTAATTTCTATAAGCATAAAAATTCACAAATGTATATTTACTCAAATCTGCTTATCAAAAGTTGCCAGTGCAATAGGAGGTCACAGCATGTTAAAATTACCAGGGCTGAAAAGATTTTGCTTTACCAATCTTGTACTTGGTCACTGGAAGCATATGAATAAAATAACAAGCAGATCAGCAGGAGACAATAGCTCTCTTTACATTACAATACACATCTATGTAGGGCTATTTGGTAATGAGTAACTCAAAGGGGATACAGCCTATATGCCTCACTCAGTAAGAAAAGAAAAAAGAGGAGGGTTTCTATGGGAAGAAAAAATGAGAGTAAGGGTTTGGTTTGGTTTAGTTTGGTTTTTTAACCCAAATGATTAAAGATGGAAAAAAATGAGAGATTGGATGATCTGTGACTTTTGTTTATTCAGGTGTAAGTAGTCTTTCTGCCTCTTGACCACGAAACTCCCTGAGAGAGGTGATTTCCGCTAGGTTTGGTCTCTGGAGAGTGGAAATCTCCTCAAAGACAAAGCTTATGGCAGTCCTCATTTCTCAGAAAGGTCTGGTTTTAGCCAGATGACGGAAGCTCCAAGGAGATTTCTTTCTGCATCTGTTCAATCTCAAATAGCTTCAGCACAAAGCAATCCTTAAGCATCCCTCCGGTTCTACCTGGTAGCCATTTTTGAATGGAGTGTGTTCAGGTCTCAAAAGTTCACACATTATCAATTATATATCATTAAATCTCCAAAATTAGACTTTTGCAGTAATTAGGCAAACAGAGCAAGCTATAGAAACAACTGGGTGTAGCATACTTTTTAACAAAACATAATAGCATAATTGCCTCTTCCTGCATCAAGCATTTCTGAGAACAAGTGTATTTTTGAGATAGGGTCACATGTAGAAAAGGCTGAACTTAGCCTCAAATTCCTGATCCTCCTTTGTCTACTCCCACGTGATAAGCTTACAGATGTATGCCACCACAGCAGCAGAATAGTTATGCATCCCTATCTCACTTGTAAATAATACTGATATTAAGCACAGCTTCTTTTTCTTAGCCACCCTAATTAATCCTTGCTCTTAAAGAACCAATCAACTAATCAAGCTTAATTTACTTCAAGATCATCATCGCTACCATGTTTATCATCCCAAAACTATTATATCATATACCCTACCCAATCTTTATCAAGTCCCAGCCTAAAAATCGCCTATGTATGTTGACCAAAGTTTTTGTCCCATCTGGTCTTGCAGTCATTCAGTCCCAAAGAAACACATAGAGGTCTACATTAATTATAAAACTGATTGGCCCATTAGCTCAGGCTTCTTGTTATCTCTTATAACTTATATTAGCCCATTATTCTTGTCTATGTTAGCCACATGGCTCGGTACCTTATTTGGCAAGGCAGTCACATCTTGCTTCCCCTGCATCTGGGTCACGAATGCAGAATGAAACTTCCCTCTTCCCAGAATTTTCATTGCTCTGTCTCTACTTCCTTCCTAGTCACCCCACCTATACTTCCTGCCTGGCCAATGGCCAATCAGGGTTTAATTAAAAATAATACAAGTGACAAAATAAAAGACCATTGTCCCACAGCATATGTAGGCTCTAACTCCTCCCCAAATGCCCTATAAACATCATACCTCAAATTTCCCAGTTTGAGCTAGTTTGGTACCCTCTTGTCAGAGAATATCTAATAAACTCAGCAGTACTGTGATATCTCTATTAGATATTTATAGATTATTTTAATATCTGTACAAATTATGAAACACTGAAGAGTAGATAAAAGGATACTGGGGTTTTTATAAGGCATGCTAGATGTTACTAGATACACCTTTCAGGATTCTCTGTTTTTATAAGGTCTATACTTATCTCTGTCTGTGGGATTTCATGTTAGTTGTTAGAAAAATCTGATATGTTGCAAAATATTGTATCCATCAATTAATAGCTTTTTTCTTCGCTAAGAGTCCAGTCAATTGAAGTAAAAATAATTCCAACATTACATTTTATTTCCTTACACGTATCTATCTATCAATTGAGCATCTATGAGGAAGAAGAAATTTGTTTTCTGTGTGGGGAGGGAGTGTTAGCTCAGTGATGGAGGAAGGTCATTGGTTAAGTAATAAAGAAATTGCTTGGCCTCATAGGTTAAAACATAGGTGGGAGGAGTAAACAGAACAGAATGCAGGGAGGAAGAGGAAGTGAGCTCAGAGATGCCATGCTCCCCTCTCCCGGGCAGACGTGATAGCTCGGCTCTCTGAGACTCACGCGATGAAGCAAGCCGCCAGGTCAGACATGCTGAATCTTTCCCGGTAAGACCGGTGCTACACAGTTTATTAGAGATGGGTTGATCAGGATATCAGAATTAGCCAGTAAGGGCTAGAGCTAATGGGCCAAGCAGTGTTTAAATGAATACAGTTTGTGTGTTGTTATTTCTGGTGTAAAGCTAGCCGTGCGGGAGCCGGGCGGGACAAAAAGCAGGCCCACAGCTCCCTACTACAGCTCAGACTCACCTATGACTTGCTATGTAGTTGAGGGATATGTGAGATCCTGTCTTTTAAAACAATTCTTTGTCATACAAAGAAACAATAGATTTTTAAAGACATAGAGATTCTAATTATCTTTGGTTTTGTTTTTGGAACAGGGTCTCTCAAAGTCAATTTATAGTTGAAGATGATCTTGACTTTCTGATCCTTCTGCTGAGATTATAGGTGCATACCACCATGCCTGGATTTGAGATGCTAACTGTATTTATCTGATTATTACATATTATATGAATGTTTTGAAAAACACATTATAGCATAAATACAAAATAAATTATAAAAATGAATTATCCCACAGCCCAGGTATTTTCATATACATATGATTGAAAAAAATTAGTAACATTTTTGCCAGTATGTATGAGACTTTGGTTTGACCCCAAGTACCACAAAAGAAAAAAAAAACCAAATAAACAAAAAAGACAGAGTTTTTAGTCAGGCATAGTAGTGCATGCTGGTAATTCCAGCAGTAGGAAGGTATAAGATTAGACTTCGACTTAGATTTTGGTTAGCCTTGAGTTGGAGGACAGCCTGTGCTACACAATGGGTTTAATATCAGCATGGAATATATTGTGAGGCTTGAGGGTGAACATATCCTATCACAATGACACCAATGATACTGGTACTTGGACCATGGTATTGCACAGCAAGGGCCTAAAACACGCACAATTGAATGATTGCCTAAGTCACAAATATGAATGTCATGAATAATTTTAAATTTTCAGAGGCTACATTAAAACTGTGAAAATATGTAAAATTTATTTTAATGTTATTGAACCCAAAATACAAAAATAGTTTCTGTACAATATTGTAACTAATATAAAGATATTTTAGATTCTTTTTCCTTATAACAAGTTTTCAGAAGTTGTTGCATATTTTATACATCCACCTTATCCACCTTATTTTATACTACTCACACTTTATGTATTCAGTAGGTACATTTATCTAGTGACTTTCATATTAGAGAGTGAAAGCCTAACCCATTTACAAAGGAGCCATAAAGCAGTATTTGCTCAAATATTTGAAATATTGTTTTTCTCAAGGATTTTTTACATTTCCTCATTTATCTATCTATCCATCCATCCATCCACCCACCCACCCACACATCCACCCACCCACCTACCTACCTACAGAATACATAAGATAACTGTACATTGTCATTGGTCTATCTATCTGCCCCCACACATGTTTCATGGTGCACTTATGGACATCAGAAAACAAAGCGCAGGAGTTAATTCTCTCCTTCTTCCATATGGTGTTCAGGGATTCAAATCAGGTCATGCTTGCCAGCAAAGATCCCTACCCATTAAGCCATTTCATCTGCCCTGGTGTCTTCTTAAAAAAAATTTATGACATTTATTTTGAGATTATAATATATTTATACCATTTCTACCTTTCCTTTCCCTCCCCAAACTTTCTTATATAACCCTTCTTACTTGCTTTCAAATTAATAGCCTATTTTTCATTAATTGTTGTTATATGGCAGTTTGGGTAATTAATTTAGCATTTTAGGAATATTTTTATTTATATGATATTTATAAGTTTTCACACTTGCAATAGCATTAAATTAAATACTTGAGAAAACTTAGTCATTTGCAAATCCTAAAAAAATATTTTGTCCTCCTTTTTTTAAATGCTCATGTGCAGAAGAAATTAGTATCAATGGGGAAGCAGGCTATAAAATAAGAATTTTTACAACATTCTGAGATTGGAGACTACTTAAAGATTAAAGATAAATTTCTTTTTCTCCTTCCTTCCTTCCTTCCTTCCTTCCTTCCTTCCTTCCTTCCTTCTTTCCTTTGAGACAAAGTTTCTCTATGTAACAGTCCTGATTGTCCTGGAACTCACTTTGTAGACCAGACTGGCCTTGTCGAAGTCACAGAGATTGGCCTGCCTCTTTTTCCTGACTGCTGGGATTAAAGATGTGTGCCACCACACCAAGATATTATGCCAGTTTACCCAAATTGAGGTTGAGGTATGATTTAAGAAGACAAGACTGAGCTTAGTCACTAAAGAAAAAAATCCAGACCTTCCCTTCTTCCTTCCCTCTCCCCATCTCCCCTTTCCCCCAACCTCACCCCCACCCCTGCCCCCACCCCCATGCTCACAACTTTTGCCCTGATCTTGTTTGGTTCCAATTTCCAGGAGGATCTATAAATGTTTTTCTTTGGGTTCACCTTGTTATTTGGCTTCTCTAGGCTTGTGAACTATAGGCTTAATGACCTTGGTTTATGGTTAGAGTCCACAAATGAGTGAGTACATACCATATTCATCTTTTTGGGTCTGGGTTATCTCACTCAGGATAGTGTTTTCTATTTCCATTCATTTGCATGCAAAATTCAAGATGTCACTGTTTTTTACCGCTGAGTAGTGCTCTAATGCGTAGATATTCCACACTTTCTTTATCCATTCTTCCACTGAGGGGCATCTAGGTTGCTTCCAGGTTCTGGCTATTACAAATAATTCTGCTATGAACATAGTTGAACAAATGAGAAGGGAAGGTCTGGCAACAGCTTGTGAGAGTGGGAAGGTGGAGATGGAGGAAGAGCAGATATAGGAGCATGGAAGAAGATACCTACATTAAGGGATCCATTTTAGGGTTGGCAAGAGACATGGCTCTAGATGGGATCCCAGGTGTCCATGGGGATGTCCCCAGCTAGGTCCTTGGACAGCAGAGGAGAGGGTACCTGAACGGTCCTTGCCCCACTATCATGCTGGTGATTATCTCGAATATCACCATAGAATCTTCGTCCAGCGAAGGATGGAGATAGAGACAGAGACCCTCATCAGAGGAACTGACTGAGCTTCCAAGGTCCAGTTGAAAGGCAGAAGGAGGGAAAAGACAAATGAGGAAGGAGTTGGTCCACCAACTGAGGAAGTGTGCCTGTTCTAATGGGAGCTCACCAAATCCAGCTGGACCGGGTCTGAATGAGCATGTGATCAAACCGGACTCTCTGATTGTGGCTGACAATGGAGGTTGACTGAGAAGCCATTGATAAAGGCACTGGGACTTGTTTTTACGGCATGTTCTGGCTTTTTAGGACCCCAGTCTATATGGGTGCACAGATCCCTAGGCCTGGATGTAGGGGGGAGGGCCTTGGACTTTCCACAGGGCAGGGTTCCCTGCCCTCTCTCAAGCAGGGTGGGAGAGGGAGGAGGGGGTGTGGGGGAGCGGGAAGGGATTTGGAGGAGGGAAGGAAGTGTAAATAATTGAATGGAAAAATAAAAAAAATTAAAAAAAAAGAAAAGAAAATAATTCAGTTACGGCCCAGGTCCCTAATTTGAATCAGGATCTAACTGTTCATGTTTGATTCTCCTAGACAGTAACCATTTTCTTAATGTTCAAAATTTATTGTGTGTTAATTTCCAGGCCTTCACATTGACTAAACTGTTATTTCTTCAAAGCCTCTCTCTCTCTCTGTCTCTCTCTCTGTCTCTCTCTCTGTCTCTCTCTCTCTCTCTCTCTCTCTATATATATATATATATATATATGCTCGCTGATTGCATTTTAATTATTAAAAAGATGCATGGATATCTCCATAGCTAATGAAGAATCTGAAAGTATTTTTGAGGTTTCCTTATCAACACACTATTCAGATATTATTACATTGTATTTTTGTTTTTTCATGTAATATAAAGTTTGTAACTAAACTATAACATAAACTCTTAGAACTTGGACATTTTTTATAACTTTGTAAAGGATATATAAATGTGATCGACTAACAAGCAAGTGAACAAGCCAGTGATTGTATACAAAAGAGAAGCTGTGAATTATTTCAATTCTTCCAAAGAACTTCCATGAAAACCTTGAAGAGTCAGTAAATCTCGAATTCACATAATAAAAACAAAAATCCTTAGCAGGCAAGGCTAGAAATGGCTCAGCAGTTAAGAGCCCTTGCTGCTATCCTAAAGTACCAGAGTTCAGTTTTCATAAGCCACATTTGGTATCTCACACCTGCCTGACACCCTCTTCTGGCCTCTGCGGACATCCACGCACATGTGTCACACACACGGAAGTAAATAAAATACTTTCAATACAACAAATAAAAAGCCCAATGCCAGGAATAGGCTACTTCTTTTAGAATTTTTGATGAGTAAGGTACTATAGACACCCCCAACAAGACATTTTAGGCCATTGTTAATGTTCTTGTTTACTCCACAGAGCTTGACTGTAGGCCCTATTGCTGAAGACGCCACGTACCTGAGTCCATAGTACATAGAGAAATCAAACTGGTACGGAATCAAAAACTTCATCCCCCCTGAGTAGTTTACATAGCACTAGAAGGTGCTCTGAAACTACCAGAGGAGAACAAGTCATCAGTCTTACACAATTGTGAATTCTCTGAGCTACCAGTCTGGCAAGATACCCATAGGTACATTAGTGGCATGAGAGTCATGGAAATAACAAACCACTTTCTGATTGGATTTAAGGCACACGTGACAAGATGAACCACATACATGGCTATTTCCATCTAGACAGGACATAGATCTTAGCAGAAAAGCTACTACTCTTATTCTGCTAAATGTATATAGTTTTAAATGAACTCTTAATGACCGGACATTGTACCTGTAGATAAAGGTATCTGTCAACCCTCATCAGAGAAGCTTCTATTTATAATAGGTTATGATCCATACAGAGACCCACAAACTTGCCAATGTGCAGAGAATTAGAGACTACAGAATGTCCAGCTCTAAATGGAACACATATACTGCATCTCTTCCTCCAAAGGCTCACAGATCATTGCAGAAGAGGGAGATAAAAGGAATATAAGAGCTAGAAGTGGTAGGTAACTACAAGGAAACAGTGTCTTCTGGACACAGGATATGCTGTGGAAACAGGGCAGTTACACATGTGAACTCACAGAGATTGTGACAACATGCATTAATCCTGTGCTAGCTCAAACCACTCCATATCTGACACTGAGGGGGGAGTTGGGCAGGTGGTTCTACTCCTAGCCAAGCAGCTATTGGCAACAGTTTGCGGCTGGTTGAGGAAAAGTCAACTTGGTCTAAGAGTGTATCCTTTGATATGCTCTAGTGGAAAGCCACACATCAAAGAATATTTGGGTAGGATAAATTGGCCTTAATGGAGAAAAAAAAATTATACAACACTGCGTGGAAAAGAAAGGTGGTGGAAGGAAAAAAGAATATGATAAAAAATGTGTACAAGTCTCCTACTATTAGTGTGTGTCGTTTGATGGCAGCCTTGAGTTTTAGTAATGTTTCTTTTATGTACGTGGGTGCTTTTATATTAGGGGCATAGATATTCAGGATTGAGACTTCATCCTGATGAATTGTTTCTGTTATGAGCATAAAATGTTCCTCTCTATCTTTTCTGATTGATTTAAGTTTGAAGTCAACTCCTTAATGTTTTTCACAATATAGAAACAGAAGAGTCATTGCCAAATTCCTTTTATGAAGCTACAGTTACCCTGATACCAAAACCACACAAAGACTCAACCAGGAAAGAGAATTACAGGCCAATCTCACTCATGAATATCGACGCAAAAATCCTCAACAAAATACTGGCAAACCGAACCCAAGAAAACATTAGAAAAATTATCCATTATGATCAAGTAGGCTTCATCCCAGAGATGCAGTGCTGGTTCAACATACGAAAATCTATCAATGTAATCCATCATATAAATAAACTGAAAGAAAAAAACCATATGATCATTTCATTAGATGCTGAAAAAGCATTTGACAAAATTCAACATCCCTTTATGATAAAAGTCTTGGAGAGATTAGGGATACAAGGGTCATACCTAAATATAATAAAAGCTATTTACAGCAAACCGACAGCTAACATCAAATTAAACGGAGAGAAACTCAAAGCCATCCCACTTAACTCAGGAACACGACAAGGCTGTCCACTCTCTCCATACCTCTTCAATATAGTGCTTGAAGTTTTAGCAACAGCAATAAGACAACATAAGGGGATCAAGGGGATTCAAATTGGAAAGGAAGAAGTTAAACTTTCATTATTTGCAGATGATATGATAGTGTACATAAGCGACCCCCAAAACTCCACCAAAGAACTTTTACAGCTGATAAACAACTTTAGTAATGTGGCAGGATACAAGATCAACTCCAAAAAATCAGTCTCCCTCCTATACACAAAGGATATGGAAGCAGAGAGGGAAATCAGAGAAGCATCACCTTTCACGATAGCCACAAACATCATAAAATATCTTGGGGTAAATCTAATCAAGGAAGTGAAAGATCTATTTGACAAGAACCTTAAGGCATTGAAGAAAGAAATTGAAGAGGATACAAGAAAGTGGAAAGATCTCCCTTGCTCTTGGATTGGGAGGATCAACATAGTAAAAATGGCAATTCTACCAAAGGCAATTTATAGATTCAATGCAATCCCCATCGAGGTCCCATCAAAATTCTTCACAGATCTTGAGAGGACAATAATCAACTTTATATGGAAAAACAAAAAACCCAGGATAGCCAAAACAGTCTTATATAATAAAGGAACTTCTGGAGGCATTACCATCCCTGACTTCAAACTCTGCTACAGAGCTGCAGTATTGAAAACATCTTGGAATTGGTATAAAAACAGAGAAGTCGACCAATGGAATCATATAGAAGACCCAAATTCTAACCCACAAACGTATGAACACCTCATTTTCGATAAAGGAGCTAAAAGTATACAATGGAAGAAAGAAAGCATCTTCAACAAATGGTGCTGGCACAACTGGATGTCAACCTGTAGAAGAATGAAAATAGACCCATATCTATCACCATGCACAAAAATCAAGTCCAAATGGATCAAAGACCTCAATATCAGTCCGAGCACACTGAACCTGATAGAAGAGAAATTGGGAGATACCCTACAACAGATGGGCACAGGCGATCGCTTCCTATGTATATCCCCAGCAGCACAGACATTAAGGGCAACATTGAATAAATGGGACCTACTAAAACTGAGAAGCTTCTGTAAAGTAAAGGACACTGTCACTAAGACAAAAAGGCAACCCACTGACTGGGAGAAGATCTTCACCAACCCCGCAACAGACAAAGGTCTGATGTCCAAAATATATAAAGAACTCAAGAAACTAGACTTTAAAATGCTAATTAACCCAATTAAAAAATGGGGCACTGATCTGAACAGAGAATTCTCAACAGAAGAAGTTCAAATGGCCAAAAGACACTTAAGGTCATGCTCAACCTCCTTAGCAATCAGGGAAATGCAAATCAAAACAACTTTGAAATATCATCTTACACCTGTCAGATTGGCTAAAATCAAAAACACCAATGATAGCCTCTGCTGGAGAGGTTGTGGAGGAAGGGGTACCCTCATCCATTGCTGGTGGGAATGAAATCTTGTGCAACCACTGTGGAAATCAGTGTTTCGGTTTCTCAGGAAATTCAGGATCAACCTACCCCTGGAGCCAGCAATACCACTCTTGGGAATATACCCAAGAGATGCCCTATCTTATGACAAAAGCATTTGTTCAACTATGTTCATAGCAGCATTATTTGTAATAGCCAGAACCTGGAAACAACCTAGATGTCCTTCAATGACCGAATGGATGAAGAAAGTGTGGAATATATACACATTAGTGTATTACTCAGCAGTAAAAAACAATGACTTCTCAAATTTTGCATGCAAATGGATGGAAATAGAAAATACTATCTTGAGTGAGGTAACCCAGACCCAAAAAGATGAACATGGGATGTACTCACTCATAATTGTTTTCTAGCCATAAATAAAGGTCAGTGAGTCTATAATTTGATTTCCTAATGAAGCTAAATAAGAAAAACATATAGCTATCCTTCTGGGTAGGGGAAGTAGAAAAGATTGCCAGGCAAAAATCGGGATCTTAAGGGTGGGGTGGGATGGGGGTAAAGGGAGATGGGGAGAGAAAAGTGAGAAGGGTAGGATGGGGAGAACTTGGGGCAATGGGATGATTGGGATAAAGGAAGGTTGGATAGGGGAGCAGGGAAGCACGTATCTTAATTCAGGGAGCCATCTTAGGGTTGGGAAGAGACTTGGACCTAGAGGGGCTTCGAGGTGCCCAAGGCGAGGTCCCCAGTTAGTTCCTGGGGCAGCTGAGGACAGGGAACCTAAAATGACCCGATCCTATAGCCATACTGATGAATATTTTGCATATCACCATAGAACCTTCATCTGGCGATGGATGGAGATAGAGACAGAGACCCACACTGGAGCACTGGACTGAGCTCCCAAGGTCCCAATGAGGAACAGAAGGAGGGAGAAGATGAGCAAGGAAGACAGGACCAAGAGGGGTGCACCCACCCACGGAGACAGTGGGGCTGATCTATTGGGAGCTCACCAAGGCCAGCTGGACTGTGACTGAAAAAGCAGGGGATAAAACCGGACTCTCTGAATATGGCGTACAATGAGGGCTGATGAGAAGCCAAGGACAATGGCACGGGGTTTTGATCCTACTGCATGTTCTGGCTTTGTGGGAGCCTAGCCAGTTTGGATGTTCATGTTTCTAGACCAGGACGGAGGGGGGAAGACTTTGGACTTTCCAAGGGGCAGAGAACCCTGACTGCTCTTCAGACTTGAGAGGGAGGGGGAGAGGAGTGGGGGGAGGGGGGAGGAGTGGGAGGCTGGGAGGAGGCGGAAATTTTTTTTCTCAATAAAAAAAATGTGTTCAAAATTATCAATTTAAAAGTTTAAACAAGCCGGGCGGTGGTGGCGCACGCCTTTAATCCCAGCACTTGGGAGGCAAAGGCAGGCGGATCTCTGTGAGTTCGAGACCAGCCTGGTCTACAAGAGCTAGTTCCAGGACAGGCTCCAAAACCACAGAGAAACCCTGTCTCGAAAAACCAAAATAAATAAATAAATAAATAAAAGTTTAAACAACAAAAATATTTAAAAATATATCACATGATAAAAAGTTTAGTCTATGGCATACAGAAACTTACAAAGATTGCTTCTTTGAATAAGTGAAATTTACAAAATTTGCCTTTCAAAAAAATTTTTTAATTAAATAGTATCTTCCTCAAATGAGCTTACACTGTTGACGAAACAATGCACCATTAGCATGCAAAATTTGTGGGCATGTTTTTCCATATTGTTAGGATTTATAAGAACTTTAGATATTGATAAAACATTTCTTCTACAGGTTTTCAGCCATACTACATAACTATATCTTAACTAATTTGGTAATTTCCAATATACAATTTGTGATAATGAGAAAATTCCAATATGAAAACAATATATGACTTGAGGCATGTCTCATTTATCACAGTGTTGGCCTAGCATACACAAAGCCCTAGGTTTGATCCTCAGTACTTCATAAACTGGTTATGGGTACATGCCTGTAATCGCAGCACTAAAGCAAATGCAGGTCGTCCTTAGGTCATATAGAGAGTTCAAGTCTAGACAGGAATAGTTGAGGTCCTGTCTGAAAACCCTAGAAATAAAATATAGAAAATATTGTGATTGGAACAGAGACAAAGGAAAATTAGTAATAAATGCAGACAACTTTAAGGGGATTTGTACAATGCTTTGTTGACTCTGAGCTGCACATTTTTTTGTTTTAGTTTTTCAAGACAGGTTTTTTTTTTCTGTGTAGCTCTGCCTTTTCTGAAACTTGCTTTGAAGAGCAGTCTGACCTTGAATTCAAAACTCACAGACACGTCTGTGTCTGCCTCTTGAATGCAGGGATTAAAGACATGTGCAGTCACTGCCCAGCAAGCTGTGCAAATTTAAAAGATGACAATTGCTAAAAAAAATGTTTATAAGTAATTCTGGTATAGGGGCCAGCATAATTGTATAGTCTCTGAATATTTATAGTAACTGTGTTTAGTTACTGTTCTAGTGCTGTGATAAGACACCATGAGCAAGGCAACTTATAAAAGAATGCATTTAACTAGAGGCTTGCTTACAGTTTCAGGTGAATCTTTGACCATCATGGTGGGCCAGCAGGCATGGTGCTGTAGCAGTAGCTGAGAACATCTATCTTTATCTGCAAGTAGTAGGCAAGGAGCTAATTTGGAATGGCACAAGTTTATTGAAACATATCCCCAGTGATATACCTTATCCCACAAGGTCACAACTCCTAATCCTTCCTAAACAGGCCACCAACTGGGAAACAGACATTCAAATATATGAGCCTATATGGCCATTCACATTCAAACTACCACAGTAATCATTAGATAAATCATTAGATTGTGGCTTTGCTGGTCTTTAAGGCTCATTCAATTCCCTCAGCCAGAATTTAATTGGTTAAAATGATATTCTTGGTTAAGTAAATCCCCATTTGGGTTAATATGCATGACAGTAGAATAAAATTAAGGTAAAATGAAGTCTAAATTGTTGTGAAATATTATTTTAACTGGGCAAAGATGTTTCATATGTGTTTATGCGGCAGAATATAACCTTAACTGTGTGAAGGTGTGTTACTTTTGTTTATGTTGCACTTGTTTAATTACGTAAAGATGTGTGGCACTTGTTTCACCATAACTTCCTAGGGCATCTCTTTGGTCTACTTAAAAGGTGAACAGCTAATAGCTAGACAGAAAAAGGATATGCAGGGCTGTCAGGCCGAGAGAATAAACAGGAAGGAAAATCTAGGCTCAGGAAGAAGATCAAGAGAGAAGTAGGAGAAGAGAAGAGAGAACTAGGGACACACCTGGGGCAAAAAGCCAAGCAGCCACCTGCCAGTGACATGAGAAGCAGTGAAAGATATGAAGAGAGAGAGAGAGAGAGAGAGAGAGAGAGAAGAAAGAGAGAAAGAGAGAGAGAGAGAGAAAGAAAGAAAGAAAGAAAGAAAGAGAGAGTGGGACCCTCACCTCTTACTCTCAAAGGGGCAAGAAGAAATTTCCTAGCAGAATATTTTCCCAGGAAGATAGTGGCCTTGCCCTCTCCCACCCAGGAGATTCCAAGCACAAGGTCACTTAGCTCAGCCCAACCAGCCTCCTAGTACAGGCTGATAAAGATGGCCTAACTCAAGAACAGTGGCGTTGCTCTAAAAACAAGGAAAAAGCTGACTTAACAGAATGGGAGGGAGCAAAAGTCCTGTACCCATGCCAAAGCATCTTCAAAGATTCTCTTTGTAGCCTTAAAAAGCTTACCCCACAGAGGAGATACAACTCCTCTCTACCTTGTTGTAACGGGGATGGAGATGAGTTCCAAACATGTTTGTATTATGCTGATTAAACCTTGCTTATTACAGTCTGGGCCTTTCTGGTGGTCTCTCTCTGGGGGTTGTAATCTAGGCACAACAAAAGAAAGGAAGAAAATGAGGCAAAAGTAGGTAAAGAGAAAAGGTTAATTTAAGTTAAAAGAGCTAGCCAGAAACATGCCTAAGCTAGACCAAGCATTCAAAATTAATAAGTCTAATAAGTCTCTGTGACATGATTTGGAAGCTTGTTAGTGGCCCCCCAAAAGAAAAAATTCTGGTATACCAAATCAATAATGTTATTTCCTCCTCTCCAAGCATTTACTATCAAGTTGACACCCATTAAAAGTAGAGAGTATATGTTACTGCCCTACAGTTTTGGCAACTACATAGTATTATTTTCTGGACAGAGAATGAGTTTTACACCACAGGTTTCCAAAACAGTCACATATACCCCAGGGTGTGAACAAAATGAGCCATGGGGTACAAGAGGAGAATTAACTGAGTTGTTACTTAATTTTTCACTTACTATGTCTTTACTACATTTTTAAAAGCTCTGTTGAAATATAAATTCCAGTCTATAAAATGCATCCCTTTATATTTTCAATATATTGCTATTTGTATCATCTTTGTTATAATCTAATTTTAGAATATTTTTATAGTGGGACTAGAAAGATGGCTCCACAGTTAAAAGCACATGCTGCTCTTACAGAGGACCAGAGTTCAGTTCCCAGCACTCACATAGGGTAGCTCATCTGCAACTCCAGACCCAAGGAATCCAATACCCTCTTCTCACCCCTGCAGGCTCCTACACTCATGTGCACACATCCCTCCAACATATATACACATAATTCAAAATAGAATAAAATCCATTTTAAAAGAGAAGTTTCAACTGAAGAGAAGGCTCAGTGGTTAAAAGCTCTTGCAACTCCTGCAGAGGACCCAGGTTCAGTTCCTAGTGCTGATACGGTGATTCAAAACCATCCATAACTTCAGTTTCAGGAGTCTGATGACCTCTTCTGGCCTCCCTGGACACTTGACTCACACGGTACAGTTGTATGAATTGAAAACACTCAAAAACATAGAACAAGAATAAATAAATATTTGGGGGGCTGGAAAGATGACTCAGCAGTTAAAAGAACTTTTAACTTTTTGCAGAGAACCAGAATTCGACTACCAGTACCCACATGGTGGTTTACAACCATCTATAACTGCTTCCAGGAGATCCAACACCCTCTTCTGACCTCCCTGGGAACCAGATATGCTAAGGGTGCATAAGCAAAAGATATTTTCATATAAAACAAATCTTTTTTATAAAAGAACATTTTCATTATTTTGTAAGCATACTCTGTTTCTAATAGCAGCCTCATTCACTCTATCCCCAAGCAATCATGATTGTTTGTCTCTATAGATATTTCTGCTCTGGATATTCCATATAAATGAAGTCATGTAATAAGAATTTTAATAGACTCACATATCATGCTGTTTTCAAGGATATTCCATGTCATGATACATAATCAATACTTCATTGTTTAATGCCAAAACATATTCCTTTGTATAGGAAAAGCACATTTTTTTTATCCATTCACAAGTTTATGAATAGTTTGGCTGTTCCCAAGTCAGGGCTGGTATAAATAATTTTGTGATAAACATCCATGAGGAAATTTTATTTGAATAGATGTTGTTAATTTATAGGAAAAAATCTGAGTTAAATGGTAGTTTGAGGTAGATTGTAGAATTGCTAGAATGTTTTTCATAATGGCTATACAATTCACATTTATATAAGGGTTTACATTTCTCCATATTGTCATCAGCCCTGCTATTTTCCATCTAGTGAATTACATTGGTATCATGGTTTGATTTAAATTTTTCATGTACATTTAACTATTTGTTTCCTTAAAGAGCATAGTGTGGTCAGAGAACAAGCTTTGGGAGTCACTTCTCTCCTTCTACTATGTGAATCCCTGTATTGAAGTCAGGTTACTAGGATTGTTGGCAATCACCTTTAGCTGATGAACCATCCCAGAAGCCCCAAGGTTATTTTGACTGTCACTGGCTTAATGAATAATGATATTGAGAACCCCTTTATGTATGCAGTGTACATTTTCATGACTTTTTAAAAAATTGTTTGCCCCAGTACTATCTAAATTACGTTTAATTTACTTGTAACAGTGCCATTAAAAGTAAAAAAGAGGACCAGGTGATGGTGGCTCACACCTTTAATCCCAGCACTCAGGAGGCAGAGGCAGGCAGATCTCTGGGAGTTTGAGGCCATCCTGGTATACAAAGTGGGTTCCAAGACAACCAGGGCTATACAGAGAAATCCTGTCTTGAAATAAAATAAAATAAAAAGAGCAGAAGCCTTGTTATGTAAAGATCCTTTAGGACAAAAACTTGAGGTTTTCATGAGCAGAGACTTTCTGGGTATGGGAACCCTCACTCAGGATGATTTGCTACAGTTCTATTTGACTGCTAATTTTACTATTTCATTCTTTTTAATGACTGAGTAATATACTCCATTGTATAAATGTACCACATTTTCTTAATCCATTCTTTGGTTTAGTTACATCTAGGTTGCTTCCAATTTCTGGCTATTATGACTAGAGCAACACGGAACGTGTTTGAACAAACTTCTCTCTGGTAAGATGAAGCGTCCTTTGGGTATGTGCCTAAGAATGGGATAGCTGGATCTTGAGGTAGATAAATTTCCATCTTTCTGAGGAACTGCCACACTGATTTCCAAAGTGGCTGTACAAGTTTGTACTCACATCAGCAGTGGAGGAGTGTTCCCCTTTCTCCACATTTTTGCCAGTATGACCTGTCAATTGTTTTATTGATGCTGTACATTTTGACATATGTAAGATGAATTCTCAAGGTAGTTTTTATTTGCATTTCCCTGATGGCTAGGGATGTTAAACATTTCTAGGCCATTTGAGTTTCCTCTTCTGAGAATTCTCCTTAGATTTGTACTTCATGTTTTAATTGGGCCATTTGTTTTATTGATAACTAGTTTTTTAGTTCTTTATGTATTTTGGACATTAACCCTCTATAGATGTGTAATTGGTAAATATATATATATATATATATATATATATATATATATATATATATCTTTCCCAATCTGTAGGCTGCTGCTTTGTCCTAAATGACAATGTCTTTTGTCATGCAGAAGTTTCTTAGTTTCATGAGGTCCCATTTATTAATTGCTGATCTTGGTGCCTGTGCTATTGGTGTTCTGTTCATAAGGTCCTTTCCTGTGCCAATGAGTTCAAGACTTTTCCCTACTTTCTTCTCTATCAGGTTCAGTGTACCTGGTTTGATGTTGAGGCCTTCGACCCATTTGGAGTGGTTTTGTGCAAGGTGAGAAGTACGGATCTATTTGCACTCTTCTACAGGCAGCCATCTGGTTTGCACAGCATCACTAGTTGAAGATGCTGTCTTTTGTCCAGTGTCGGGGAGGAAAAACCAAGTCTGAATATATTGCATTATTTATTATTTTCAATAAAAAAGAAATATGCTCCAAGTATTTTCAGGTTATCCTAGATAATCAACACATATAATTTTGGAAACCCTAAATATGAAAGATGAAGAAGGCTAACTGAAATGTATGTGTTTATTCTGTAAAACCCAGTGCCTACCAAACAGTGATGGCTTTATTAAATATCATCAAAGGTAAATATCATTATTTTTATTCTATTGATCAGGAAATGAAAAGACATGCTGAGTGATGTTAAAGAATACCCCTAAGGAAAGATACGGTGAAATCAGATTTCAATTTGGTCTCCAAAGCATTTTCCCTGGGTGACAATGTCTATTAGCCATATTACAGTAGATTTATAATTGAGTCAGAAGTATAACTAAATGATCTAGTTTCCAATTCTGAGATATTATAAAGACATCTAGATATGAAGAACCATACCGATTTGTGTCAATGGTTATTTTCCTACCTATACGTATTGGAGACAAGAAGCAGTTTTCTTTATAACATTTGAATAATATTTATAGCAGCAAGATACATAAATTAAACAAATAACTTTTTGAGATGACGATAGGTTAAATGTTGACTTAATACTATAAAATGACCAGAGATACATGAATAATTTTTACATTTTTACATTGTTTGTAATTTTGTTTATGATATTTTAAATTTTATTACATTTTATTTATATATTTTGATCATGGTTTTGCATATATTATATAATTTGTATTTATTCTTATTAAAAATAGATTTCATAAAACAAATGTATCATATTCTCAGTTAATGTGAAAATTAATCACATGCCATGTCTAAATGAATGAGATGAATTTATCAAGATCAATTCATTTCAGCCAACTAATTTTTACAAATCACATCAGAAACAATCAAGGTATTGTCGTCAGTACAAATTAAAGAACCTATTAATGTCAAGTTAAATAATAACATGCTAGTTTTGACAATAGCCTAGGAACTACAGGTTATCTTGCCATCTAAATTATATCAGGGGCACTCAAATGTTTTCATATGCACAGAAAACTATCTGAGAAAAATAAAAGTGTATTATTCTTCATAAAATAAAGTTCATTTAATTTGCCCAGTACAAAAAAACAGATTTTTAAATATTTCAATTTTGTGCAGCAAAAACAAGACTCTGAAATCAAATGCATCACTTATTATACTCGGTGCTTTTTACTTTCTTCCAGTGTATTTTATCTTTCCCTTAGCCACTATAATTTTAATGTCCCGACTGCTGCCTGCTGCCTTTGGCAGAGGTATTGAGAAATTTATAATAACTGTTGCTACAAGATAGAAAATTTCTATTGGGAGTTGCTTCTTTACAGATGGAGGGATCTTTTTCCATTGAGGGAATTATGCCATAATTAGAAAAATGATGACCTAAACCCTGGTGGAAAGATTTTACTTTAATTGGTATACATTTGTGTCTGACAAGTCCACAGAGAAAAGTAGAAGCTGATTTTTATTGAAGTTAAATTGCTAACTGAGGAATGAACAAAATTGCATTCTCACTTAAATATCAGGAATGATTTGCCCATTTAATTAAGGTTTTTTTAAAAAAAATGTCATCTGACAATAAGTGAACAATTCTTTAATACAAAAATTAAAACCATTCAGGTGAAAATACAGGCTCGTAAAGTCATTATGAAGCCAATCACATTGCACAATAAGTATGTTAATAAAAAATTGAAAAGGAAAAATATAGGTGCAGGTAAATTTGAGAAGGCTAGAGAATAATTCATGAACAGTTCAGATTAATAAATACTCTTTGTCCTGAAATCTATTTTATCTGAAATTACATTCTTATATAAAAATGTATACATGTAATAACCATAAAACCACAGCAAGCTAAAAGAGAGAGAAAGAGAGAGAGAGAGAGAGAGAGAGAGAGAGAGAGAAATGTATTCACAGTAGCCTGAATTTTTGTATTTAGGTGTTTACTCTTGTGGTAGAGAAAAAACTACTTTAATAGAAAATGAATTAGACAGTTCTATATCATATAGGAAATAATTTTCTACCTGTGATTATGACTAAAAAGATTAATTTTGAGTTTTATGCTCATGTATATAAATCTAATACCCATATATAATAACAAATTGTAAACAAACTTGGTATGTTATACATTTGTAAAATGCTTATAGAAATATTACCTCAGAAGCATCCTTAGAGAACATTCCAAGTTAAAAGGATACCAATTATTGTAGTATACCAATAATCAGTGGATAGTCTTTAACAGATAGACCACTCCTTTAAAAAAATATATGTTTATTATTATCATGTATGTGTGTGTAAGTGGGGAGGTTATGCACATGCCATTGAGACTGGATAATTTTCTACAGACCATTCTCTCTTTGTACCTTTATGTGGCCCCTGGGCATCAAACTTGGGTTGTCTCACTTGCATCTTTGGGTAGCAGGTGCCTTTACCTGCCCAGACATTTCACTAGCCCAAGTTACTAGAGTTTGTGAAGTGGGATGCAGAGAAAAAAATTGTGAAGAGTGATTTCAAACTTATATCCACTTATTCCTTCTTGTTTTGTTGCTATGGAGCATCTATGTCCTTGTTCCCGTGGATGGGGATGGTTTTTG
Organism: Microtus oregoni; assembly: GCF_018167655.1. NCBI lineage: Eukaryota > Metazoa > Chordata > Mammalia > Rodentia > Cricetidae > Microtus > Microtus oregoni. The sequence goes on from NW_024543828.1 coordinate 14,862,080, forward strand.
ACACTTTAAGGTGTACATTGGGGCTGGGAAGAGAGATTAGTGAGTAAAGGCAGAACCCTGCCTGCTTTCTCTCTCTTCTTTTCTTCTCTCTTTTGTTCTTTCTTCCTTTCTCTTCCTGCAAGGTTGTGTCTTCACCTCCTCTCTTTCCCTTCCCTACCTCCTCTTCTCTTCCTCTGACTTCTCCTTTCCCCAGCGCCTACCAGTCTCTCTCTCTCTCTTTCCACAAGGCCACTCTGTACTCCCTCTCTGTCTCCCTTCTCTTCCTTTTCCCCTAAACAATTCTCCATGTGAGTGCTGTCTCTCTCTCACCCTCCACGGGGCCCCTTGGCTCCAACCCGCCAAGGTCGCCGCGACCTGCCGCTTTTTAAAATTATGACACTAATGCTGTCGTTGAGCTAGTAGAAAGCTTGCTCAGTATGCACAAGCCGCTAAGTTCCATCCCCAGTACCACATAAACTAGGCATGCTGGGACACACCTGTAATCTCTGCACCTGAAGGATAAAGCAAGAGGGCCTGAAGTTCAACATTATCCTTGACTACACAGAGAATTTGAAACCAGCCTGGAATATGTAAGTCCCTGTCTGGGGGAAAATGTTTTATTTAAAGTCCCTATGACTATGATGAAACATCGTGAACAAAAGCAACTTGGGAAAGAAATGGTTTATTTCATTCATCATCAAAAGCAGTGAGGGCAGGGACTCAAGTAGGGCAGGAACCAGGAGGCATGAACTGATGTGGAGACCATGGATGGGTGCTGCTTACTGGCTTGTTTGGCATGGCTTGTTCAACCTGCTTTCTTTTTTGTTGTTGTTGTTGTTGTTTTGGTTTTTGGTTTTTGGTTTTGGGGCTTGTTTTTATTTTCAATACTGTTTGACCAATAGCTTAAGCACATTTCTGGTTAACTGTTATATCCTAAACTAACTCATCTCCATTAATCTGTGTATCACCACATGGCTGTGGCTTACCAGGTAAAGTTCTGTCTGGCGTCTATCTCCAGCAGGACTACATGGCTTCTCCTTGACTCCACCTTCTTTCTCCCAGAATTCAGTTTAGTTTTTCCCACCTAGCTTTGTTCTGCCTGCTATAGGCCCAAAGCAGTTTCTTTATTATTCAATGGTAATCACAGCATACAGAGGGGAATTCCACATCACCTCCCCTTGTCTGTCTAAATGAAAAGGAGGTTTTAGTTTTAACATAGAAAGATTACATACAATAAAAAAGCTACAATGCAAGAATTATAGTTACAATATTTACATCTCACTGCCTGTCAATTCAACCTGCTTTTTTATAGAACTCAGGAAAATTAACCAAGGCATGGTCACACCAACAATGGCCTGGGCCCTCCCACATCAATCAAAATTACAAAAGTACCCTACAATTTTGCCTACAGCCCTATCTTATGTAGACATTTTCACAACTGAGGTTCCCTCTTCCCTGATGACTCTAGTATGTTGGCATAAAATTAGCCAGTAAGATACCATCTTACACCTGTCAGAATGGCTAAAATCAAAAACACCAATGATAGCCTTTGCTGGAGAGGTTGTGGAGAAAGGGGTACACTCATCCATTGCTGGTGGGAATGCAAACTTGTGCAACCACTTTGGAAAGCAGTGTGGCAGTTTCTCAGGAAATTTGGGATCAACCTACCCCTGGACCCAGCAATACCACTCTTGGGAATATACCCAAGAGAGGCCTTATCATACAACAAAAGTATATGCTCAACTATGTTCATAGCAGCATTATTTGTAATAGCCAGAACCTGGAAACAACCTAGATGCCCTTCAATGGAAGAATGGATGAAGAAAGTATGGAATATATACATATTAGAGTACTACTCAGCAGTAAAAAACAAGGACTTCTTGAATTTTGCATGCAAATGGATGGAAATAGAAAACACTATCCTGGGGCTGGAGATATGGCTCAGTGGTTAAGAGCATTGCCTGCTCTTCCAAAGGTCCTGAGTTCAATTCCCGGCAACCACATGGTGGCTCACAACCATCTGTAAAGAGGTCTGGTGCCCTCTTCTGGCCTGCAGGCATACACACAGACAGAATATTGTATACATAATAAATAAATAAAATAAATTATAAATAAAAAGAAAACACTATCCTGAGTGAGGAACATGGGATGTACTCACTCATATTTGGTTTCTAGCCATAAATAAAGGACATTGAGCCTATAATTAATGATCCTAGAGAAGCTAAATAAGAAGGTGAACCCAAAGAAAAACATATAGGCATCCTCCTGAATATTAACCTTCATCAGGCGATGAAAGGAGACAGAGACAGAGACCCACATTGGACACCGGACAGAAATCTCAAGGTCCAAATCAGGAGCAGAGGGAGAGAGAGCACGAGCAAGGAACTCAGGACCACGAGGGGTACACCCACACACTGAGACAATGGGGATGTTCTATCGGGAACTCACCAAGGCCAGCTGGCCTGGGTCTGAAAAAGCATGGGATAAAACCGGACTTGCTGAACATAGTGGACAATGAGGACTGCTGAGAACTCAAGAACAATGGCAATGGGTTTTTGATCCTACTGCACGTACTGGCTTTGTGGGAGCCTAGGCAGTTTGGATGCTCACCTTACTAGACCTGCATGGAGGTGGGTGGTCCTTGGACTTCCCACAGGGCAGGGAACCCTGATTGCTCTTTGGGCTGACGAGGGAGGGGGACTTAATTGGGGGAGGGGAGGGAAATGGGAGGCAGTGGCGGGGAAGAGACAGAAACCTTAAATAAATAAATAAATAAATAAATAAATAAGAAAAAAATTAGCCAGTACAGAGCCAGGCCGTGGTGGCGCACGCCTTTAATCCCAGCACTCAGGAGGCGGAGGCAGGCTGATCTCCGCCTCCTGATCTCTGTGAGTTTGAGGCCAGCCTGGTCTACAAGAGCTAGTTCCAGGACTGGTTCCAAAGCAACGCCGAAAAACACTGTCTCAAAAAGAAAGAAAGAAAAAAAGAGAAAGAAAGAAAGAGAAAAAAGAAAAAAAAGAAAAGCAAAAAGAAAGAAAGAAAGCTAGCAGTAGAAAAATCATGTCATGTTGGTAAGATTAAATAGATATTTTTCTTACTTTTTTACTGAAAATATATTTTTAATACAATTTATTCTGGTCACTGTCCCACCCACCCTTACTCCTCCCAGATTCTCCTTATCTCTCCATTCACCCAAATCCACATCCTTTCTTTCTTTCTCTCATTAGAAAACAAACAGACAGCCTGCAAGGACATTCGTCCAACAAACAAATCAGAATAGACCAAAATGAACTAACAGGGAAAAAAGAGCCAAAGAAAAAGTACAAGAAACACATACAAACATGGAGATGTACAGACACATTTGCTCATACAGAAATCCCATAAAAACATAAAATTGGAAACTATAATGCATATTTAAAAACTCCAAAGATGCCATTGAGTTCATTTTGTGGTTGTGCATTGGCCGTCTACTGCTGGGCATGGGCTGTCCTTAAGTGTGGTTTGTATGCCCAGTGAGACTCCATTGGAGAGACCTAATTTTTCATTTGCGACCGGTTATCAATTGGAAATAGCTTCTGAGTTAGGAATAGGGACGTGGGCGTGTGTCCACTTCTCTCAGCACTGGGATCCCATCTGGCTTAAATCTGTGCAGGTGCTATTCATGCTGCCATAGTTTCTGTGAGTTCATATGTGTGTGAGTCCCGTTGTGTCTAGGTCTTCCTGTTTCCTTGGTATTCCATCCCCTCTGGTTCTTACAATTTTTCTGCCTCCTTTTCTACATAGTTTCTTGAGCCCCAAAGGGGATGGGTTTAATAAAGACATCCCATCTAGGACTTAGTATTACCAATTATCTCACTCTCTGCACATTGTCTGGCTGTGGGTCTCTATTTGTTAGGCATCTACTGCAGGAAAAAGTTACACTGATGATGGCTGAGCAAGATATTGATCTGTGAGTATAGCAGAATGGCATTAGGAGTCAATGTTATTGGTTTCTTCCTTTAGCAGAGTAACAGTCTTTGGTTTTCCCCTAGGTATCCATGGTCTAGTCTCAGGTTCTTGACCACCTGAACAGTGTCAGACATGGGTTCCATCGGGTATTATTTTAAAATACTCATGATTCTATCTTAGACTCCTCATACAAGTTGTTTCTTGATTGTTCGGTTTTTAATCTTTTTTGTTTGTTTTTACATCCCAATCAAAGTTTATCTTCCCTCCCCTCTTCCCAGTTCCCCCACCTCCCACACCACCCCCACTCTCCCCCTTGTTTTTGTCAGATCTCAAACCCCTGGCAAATGGCTAATTGAGGTGCCAATAACATATCAAAGCTGACCTGTCTGCCAGGTTCTCCCAGTATCCCTCAGTCCCTACCTGTTACAGGGTATGGCTGAGTACCCTAAACTTTTTCAACCCAGGGCCTGGGCTCCTCTTCCCTCAACTGCCTTTCCCTACATAATGTTGCCACTTTGGTTATCTGACCCTTTCATCTAACCTTTACTTCCCTAGCCTCTTGGCCTTCCTCTCCCCGTTTCTGCACCCCCTCTCCTCACAGGTCCTGACTCAGTCTGGTCACATTCACTCTGGACTCTCCCAGATGTCCCTGCCTCTGCCCATGCTCTCCCTTTTATCTACCAAAAACTTTCTCCTTCACCATATCTAAAGCAGTCATGTCTTTTCCTTTTTACGTCTTTTTTTTTTCATTTTGTTTTGTCTTACCAAGCTAGGATTCCTCAATGTAGAAAAACAGAACAAAATTCAGGATATCTTCACAGTTCATAACAACCAACATAATTATGCATATGAATGGGGAACACTATTAGTTCAATAAAGACATTTACCCATTCACAGGTCAAATTTATATAAATAGCATGGTATTTGAGCAAATACTGCACAAATTACACAATTTATGAGAAAGCATCATAAACTTTTCAATGGCTTAATTATTAGATATGCTCTCATACTTAGGGGAAAAACATTGATGAAACTATAGAAAATAGCTGTAGCCAATAGAGGATTTACTTTCTGTCACTCTAACATTGGTGAATATAATAATTTAACCATATCTTTTATTCTCATTGAATAGTTAGGATTTTTTCTTCTTGGGGCATGCCTAAAGTCTCTACTAGAAGGAAGGTATTGGCTACAAATTCTGTTTACAAGGAGGACCCAAGTTGGAGATATGACTCAGTTGGCTATAAGCACTTGTTGCTCTTGCAGAGAAACCAGCATCCAGGCAGTATGACTAACAACCACCTATAACTCCAGTTTCAGGGAATCTGATGCCCTCTGCTGATCTCCATGAACACATATATACATGCAGGTAAAACACTTATACATATAAAAACTCAAGATAAAGAAATCTTTAAAAAACAGATACTTTACTCTGGAGCCAAATCTGTGTATTTGTGGCCTGTGGATCCAAATTAAGATTTCTCCAAATTCTATATTCCAATGTAGTAATGGTTCATGAAGTTTTTAATTGTCATAATAGAACAAAGAAAGTCATAAATCAACACTTTTCAGATTAAAAAACATCATGTAATTCAAGAAAATTGATGGGAACATTAGATAGGTGGGTTTCAACAAAGCAGGCAAACCTCTGCTCTAGGCTCCAGATGCTGTCTGATGACATTCTTAGCTTTGGGGTTGGTGGATGCCAGTGGTCTGTTAACTTAATGTATCCTAAAATGTTTCAAATAATAGTCACAAGAACATCAGGTCACATATAGAGGTGTGCAACGAATGGCTATTAAGGGAGATAGAGATGGCCCATGATAACTTGGCTCTGTGCTGCATCATTCCAGGTTTGCCATAACACTGAAGTTGTAATCAGTCCACCATATTTTTGTAGTTGTAGACTTATTTATTTATTTGGGTTTTTTCTTGAGACAAGGTTTCTCTGTATAGCCTTAGCTGTCCCAGAACTCACTTTGTAGCCCATGCTGACTGTCCTCAAACTCACAGAGATCTGCCTGCCTCTGCCTCTGAGTTCTGGGATTAAAGTCATGAGCCACCTTGCACAGCTGGCAATTCTAGTTTCTTTCTGGGAAATTTAATTCATATTGCAAATGTCAGTATTTCATTTTTTGTGGCTAAATAGAATTCCATTAAGTGCTTATGCCACAGTTTCTTTAACCATTCTGTTGTTGTTGAACACCTCGTTTGGTTCTATAACTTAGTTGTTGTGCATAGTGCTACCATAAACACTGATTTGTCAAGTGTGATAGTTTGAATAAGAATATTCCCATAGGCTCATATATATGAACACTTAATCATCAGGGAGTGGCAATACTTGAGAAGGCTTAGGAGTTGTTGAAGAGAGTGTGACTTTGTTGGAGGAAGTGTGTCACTTGGGATGGGCTTTGAGGTTTCAAAAGCCCATGAAAGGCAGTCTCCCTCTCCCTTTCTCTGCCTACAGACCAGAATTTAGCTCTCAACTACTTTTCTAGCTCCACATCAGCTTGAATGCTGCCATGCTCCCTACCATAATCATAATGACCTAAACCTCTGAAACTGTAAGCAAGCTCCAAATTAAATACTTTTTTTCCTAAATTAGAGTTGCCTTGGTTATGGTGTCAACAGAGCAATAAAATGGTGACTAAAACAGTGTATTGATATTGCAATATATTGACTTTGAATCCATTGAGTAAATACCCAGGAATGGTATAACTGGGTCATATAGTAGACTTATTTTCAGTTTTTTGAGGAATCTCCATGTTGATTTGCATACTTACAGGAATATTTTTGCCAGCATTTGTTGCTATTTGTCTTCTTAATGATTGCTATTCTGACTGGGTTGAGATGGAATACCTACATAGACTTTCTATAACAATTGTGTATATATGTGTGTGTGTGTGTGTGTGTGTGTGTGTGTGTGTGTATGCAAGTGCATATTGCCACAGCCCATGTGTGGAAGTCAGAAGATAGCATTACAGGAGTTAGTTTTTTTCTTCCACTTTATGTCCTGGTGGGTAAAGTCAGGTCATCAGGTGTAAACTGAGTTTCTGTCCTGCTTGGTCCCACAGCCATTCAGTCCCAAAGAAACACACAGAGGATTATATTAATTATAAGCAATTTGGCCTATTATCTCAGGCTTATTATTAACTAGCTCTTACAGTGTAAATTAACCCATAATTCTTGTCTATGCTAGCCACGTGGCTTGGTACCTTTTATCAGTGAGGCATTCTCATCTTGCTTCTTCTGTGTCTGACTGGTGACTGTAGACTGAGCCTTTTCTCTTCCCAGAATTCTCCTAGTCTGGTTGCTCTGCCTATATTTCCTACCTTGCTATTGGTCAGTGTTTTATTAAAGCAATACAAGTGACAAATCTTTACAGGGTACAAGAGCATTAGCCCACAGCAATCAGTCTTACTACACAGAAAATACTCTTACCTGTCCATCACCTAACCCTTGATGTAGTTTTCATTTGAATTTTTCTAATGGTTATTGAGGTTGCACATTTATCATGCTTTTTGGCTCTTTTACTTTACCTTTAGATAACTATTTGTCCATTTTACTAGCCTATTTATTGTTATTTGATTTCTTATTAGTTTATTGAATTCTTTGTGCATTTTACATATTAATCCTCTGTCCTAAGTATAATTAGCAAAAATTGTCTCTCATCCTATAGGCTAGTACTGTATTCAATTAACTGTTTCTTTTGTTATACAAAAGCATTTTAACTTCATGAACTTTCATGTATCAATTATTGACATTATTTCCGGAATGATTTCAACCCTCATCTAAAACAAACAAACAAAAACAAGTCACATGTAACCCAAGATAGTCTTGAACTTGCATGGCCAGCAATCACACTAATCTCCTTGTCTCTACCTTCCCAGTGCTGAGGATTTTTTTTAAAGAAAGGATCTCAAATTATTTGTGTTTTTATAAATAAAGCTTGCCTGAAGATCAGAGGGCAAACTAGCAATACTAGTCAGACATACAGGCCAGGAACTGGTGGCACACACCTTTAATCCCAGGGCTCGGGAGACAGAGGCAGATGGACGTCTGTTAGTTCAAGGCCACCTGGATATACAAGATTGAATCTGTCTAAAAGTTAAACAGTGCTCACAAAAAGGTGATTCCCAGCACGTGGGATCACACACCTTTCATCTCAGCATTAGGAAGGTAGAGACAGGAGCAATATGGCTGGGCGAAGAGAGAAATAAATATAAAGGGGAAGAGACAGGAACTTAGTGGAGTGTGAAGTATGGAGTGTGGTTTCTTCAGGATTAGTGGAGACAGGATATTGTCCATTTTCAGTCTGAGGTTGAGGTAAGAGACAATGGCTGGCTGCTTTGCTTTTCTGGTCTTCAGGTTAAACCCTATTATCTGTCTCGGGGTTTTTGTTATTTTTACCACAGATCTCTCTATGTAATCCTGTAGGTCTTAGAAGCCCCTAGACTGACCCAAAACTTGTGATCTCCCTGCCCTGTTTTCTGAGTTCTAGGATTATAGTCATGGGCTATCATTTTTTAAGACTTATTTATTAATTATGTATACAGTATTCTGTCTTCATGTCTGCTTCAGGCCAGAAGAGGGCACCAGATCTCATTACAGATGGTTGTGAGCCACCATGTGGTTGCTGGGAATTGAACTCAGGACCTTTGGAAGAGCAGCCAGTGCTCTTAACCTGTGAGCCATCTCTCCAGCCCCAGGCATGGACTATCATGCTCAGCTGGTGTTCCTCCTTTGGATGTAGTTGTGTCACCTAGGCTTGACTTCCGGCCCATGGTAGAAGTGATAGTCCTGATGATCAAAATGTCTTTTGAGCCCTCCTCTTTTTCCTTTTATTGCATTTTATTTACTCATTTCACTTCTGTGTGTGTATGCATATGAGTGCACTGCGTGCATGCCTGCATGTATGAACATGCCACAGCATGCAAGTGAGGGTTGGAGAACAATTCGGCAAATCAGTTTTCCCCTTCCACCAAGTGGATTTTGGGGATAGAATTCAGATCATAGGCTTGGCAGCAAGGACTCTTATCCAATGAACCATCTTGAAAGCTCTCATTCTTTTATTGTCTTGATGAATAGCACTTGGCTTTCATTGATCAATTATAATTAATCTACTCTTCATACATGGATCATTTTTTCTAATTACTTTGTAATTCCTTCTAATACAGTTTTTTTCTTTTTTCTTTTCTTTCTTTCTTTTGGTTTTTTGAGACAGGGTTTCTCTGTGTAACAGCCCTGGCTGTCCTGGAACTCACTTTGTAGACCAGACTGGTCTCAAACTCAGAGATCAGTCTGCCTCTTCCTCCTAAATGCTGAGATTAAAGGCATACACCACCACTGCCCAGCTCAAAGACATTTTTATCTACTATTAAATTGTTTCATGCAATGTCTGTATGAATTTGTATCAAATTAAAATAATATTTACCATCTCTGATTACATGAGCAACATGTAATAAAGGTTAGATTTGGTAATTTTATTTGAGAAGTTAAATTTTCAATATTCAGTGTAGTGTGAGTCTGTATTCTGTCTAAATCACAAGCAAACAAAAAAATGAGAACAGTATTTTATAACAGGTCCATTCGGAACCAAAAATAGATGTGCTACCAAAATCGTCCGCAACTTTATGTAATAAGTAAAAAGCATTTAGGCCTTGGTATAGCATTCATTTTATTTAATGAGAAGAGAAAGAGAAATTCATTTGAGTGAGGCCTCATCATGCCCATACATACATAATGGAGGTCAAAGGGAAACTTTTAGGTGTTGGTTCTCTCCTTATGTCATGGGCTATAGGGTTTGAACTCAGGTCACTGGGCTTGGTGGCATGTACCATTACCAATTTTGCCAACTTGCTAGCCTTGAAGGTATACCATTTTTTAATTTTTTTAAAAAATTTTGTTTTGAAGCTGCACTATTTTAAAAAATACTCAGTGAACCTAAATTCACTAAAATTCATTGAAATATAGAGCATGAGAATCCATCCCTTCAAAGTTGCTCCAAAAAAGCTGAGGCAATGCCCAACAGCTGTAGAAAAAGCAAATCCTTTCTACCCTTTCTTCCCTGTTTGCTGACAGGGATGGGAGGTGGCCTGCCTGAAGTTCCACAGTCCAGGTCATTTATTAACTAAGCCTGCTTTCTTGTGCTGCAGGACCTCCCCATTCATCAGAAACCTGTAAGTGTAGATACCCCACTTTGTCAAGCAGACAGGTCTTAGTTCAGATCCCCACTACTTCCTACAGCAATATTAATAACTCTTTTCCTGAAGGACAATTAGACTCAATGTCAAATACCCATTTCTTGTCTCCCTCTCCCAAACCTAACACACAGCAAGTTAATGAATTGTGATATATAATACATTTCAATGAAATTATTATAAAATATATAGGAAACAGGAAAAATCGATTTTTCAGTTACATGATTTTAAAGAAGATGGATACGCTTTGCTACTTATGATACATCAACTTGTGATTTTGTTTTGGAGATGGGGTCTCATGTAGCAGAATAATCTCCAACTTGCTATGTAGCTGAGGATGACTTTGAATTTCTAATTCTCCTGTCTTCACCTCCCAATTGCTAGGATTACAGGTATGCGACACCACTCTCAGCTTTGGAAATGGCTTTATTAATGAAATATCAGATATCATTGGAACTATAGCTGTCGAGGAATAGATGTCAACAAACCCATTATATTTTTTATGAAACATTTACTGTTGCATCTACATCTAGTAATATGCAGGTCATAATCATTTCAGCAACAACTTTGGTCTTGACCACAAATCTGTTTGTGTGGAACAACACAACTGTATTTGATCAATATATGCAATATCTTCCACCTAATTAGTACCTGAGGGCAGGTTGTTTATAAACAGAAAACAAGAAGGGACACATTAAATATCCCCAGCAGGACTCTCTACACACTATCAAGCTCAGACATGAGGAAGCCAGTTTGCTCGTTAAGCAGAGAGCCAGATAACCTTCAGAATAGCACTAAGTTCAGTAAGTAACTAGAATAACTGGTGACTCCTGAGGTAATACTATTGTCTACAGCCTCTAACAAGGGGGAAATTAATTTGGTTCAGTTTAGCACCAAGTCAGAGATGTACTTAGAAAGCAATAGTTTAAAAAAGAAACTATATTTTTGCTTTTAGTAATATTAAGAAATATTATTTCAGCCTTAGTAACATGTAGTAACAGATCCCTCTTCCACCTTCCAACAATCACTCCCAAGTGACTTCCAGGTAGCCATTTACTAGGATTGCTATAGAAATCAACCACTAATCAGGGAATATTTGTCTCAGGGGACCAGAAATGGGTTACCGAGGATTACATAGCATACCATGCTTCAAATGTGGGTAAGGTTGCCATCTGGTGGATTTTCTGTTGTTAACTAAAATCAAAATAACATTTATAAACACAAACACAGCAATCTTTCTGGAGATCGGGAAAAAACTTCCTTTTACCAGTGACATAATTTTTTGAAAACATTTATTGAGTGTTTATTTTATTATTGGTACTAAATGAGTGTCTGTTGGAAGTGAAGTATGAGAAAAATACCAGGAAAGTAAGCATACTGAAGCTTCTGGATATCTAAAAGAAAATAAATGTGATGGATGTTTGCCATGGGGCTCAGGCTTGAAGAAGTATAGGAACTCTAAATGGTTCAATCCATAATCTATGACGCATCACTCAAATATCATCACCTACCTTGTCTTCTTCCGTTTCTCTGAACAAGAAAAACAACATATAATTCTATGTTTACATGCCGACCTCTTACTTAAACTGTGTTCCACGGTCATCTCATAACTACCATTTGTTTTTTAATCGTAAACAGCAGACAAATAAAGCTAGGGATACTACTTGCTGGTAGAGTGCTTACTTACCTGGCTTGTAAAAGGGCCTGGGTTTGATTCCTGGTGACACAAAAAATTCAATAATTGAAATGAATTGAGCTATCCTTCAAATAAAAGATTATCTCCGGGGCTAGGAGAATGGCTAAGAAAGTAGCTAAAAAGCACTTGCCATCCAAGCCTGAAGACTGAAGTTCAACCCCCAGAGCCCATATTAAAACAACAACAACAAAGAAGTAGCTAGGAGAGAGATGGCAGTGGTTAAGAACACTGAGTACTCAACAAAAGGACTCAGGTTCAAATCCCAGCACCCATATAGCAGCTACCATCTGTAATTTCAGTCCAAGGGGATCACGGCACACATGTGGTATAGAATATATATATAAAACACCCATGTATATAAAATAAAAATAAAATTTAAAAAAAAAGAAGCTGGATGATGCAGCACCAATCTCTAATCCCAACACTCCTACAGCAGGATAGAAGGTGGAAACAAAAGAATCTCCAGAAATAGGCTAGCTATTCTGGAGAATATAGTACTGTGGTAATAATCAACAAGAGAGACTCTGCCTCAAAAACCAAGGTCGAAAGTCAAAATGGACTTCTAAGAAGTTATTCTCTGACCTCCAAACATCTAGTGTTCATGTTCTGTACATACTAAGTAACTAAATAAAAATATTATCACATACCTATATTTGCTACCTTGGGGTTACTTCTTAAGTAAGGATTGGGAGCCTCATTTTCTGGCTTTAAGAAAAAGTGGGAAAAATGATAGTATAGGTTTGGTGCTCACCTTACATGAGAATAACAAAACATGTTAAGTTATAGGGTTTAACCCATGTTAGTTAGATGTGAGGAATTTCTTTTGAAAATAATGGACTTTGCTTTTTTTACATAGTAGTCATATCAGTTTTTGACTTTTACAAAAATTGGAGCTCTGACTACTTCCTCACTCTAAAACTTTTGTTCATTTTTTGATACACCATCATATTTGCATAACATTACTAACACCACATCTTGTTAACAAATAAATAAAGGAGCAAATACATAAAAATACCAACTTTATGCAAGTGTAGTAAATATTCTTAGAAGGACATCATAACTACAAATATGACGTTATGCAGACGGTTGTTTCTGACTTGTGATTAAGAGATTGCTCAGAGGTTTAGAGCACTGCCGGCTCTTCCAAAGGGCCTGAGTTCATTTCCCAGAAAACACATGGTGACTCACAACCATCTGTAATGAGATCTGGTGCCCTCTTGAGGAAGAGACCTAGTCAGTCATGCTCATCAACTTAGACCATGAAACCCAATATGGATAAGTTAAACAGAACAGCCATATATGGGCTGCCCATGCGTGCTTCAGCATCACCAGGGCAAAAACTTCAAATTTCAGTGTATGTGTGCACCTGAGCTTGTGTTTGCATGCCATATGCATTCAGTTACCAAAGGAGGCCAGCAGAGAGACACATTCCACTGACTCTGGAGTTACAGGCCCTTGTAACTGCCTATTGTGGATACAAGAAATAGAGCATGGGTCCTCTATAAGTGCTCTTAACTGCTTGGCCATCTCTCTGACCACAAACTTGTTTTTAAAAGTTTTTATAAGTTTTTTAGAAATATGTATGTTTGTACGTGTGTGTGTAGGCTTATGTGAAGAAGAGTGGGTATGTTCAAAGAGGCCCAAGAGGGTGTCTATATCCTGGTGCTGCAGGTACAGGCACTTGCGGACTGTTTGAAGGGATGATAGGAACTGAACTAAGGGTACCCTGCAAGAGCAGCAAGCATTCTTAACTATTGAGCCATTTCTCTAGCGCAAAAGTAAATTTCTTTTGACAGAAAAGTGATTGAAATAGTGCTGTATGTCAAAAGCCTTAGGAATGAGAACATTGAGCTAGGAATGACTGTTGGGTAACAAAAATAGAGTCCAGTGATAATGCAAGTACTTAGGCAGAAAAAAGGCAACAATGAAATGGAAACTTATAGGAAGCAAGAAAAAGCAGTGCAACTCTATAGAATTAGATAACATCTTTAAATTACTGTACTAAAGTTTTCAATACTAAAGTTAGGTATTGGACTCATTTTTTCTATATCTTGAGATCTTTAATAAACAGCTGGGTGTGGTGGCAAATGCCTTTAGTCCAGTACTTGGGAGGCCAGGCCAGACAGATCTACATGAGGTTGAAGTCAGTCTGCTCTACAGAATGAGTTCCAGGAAAGCCACAACAACATATAGAAACCCTGTATCTTGAGTTCTTTATATAGTTTGGAGATCAGACCTTTGTCTGTTGCAGCGTTGGTGAGGATCTTTTCCCAGTCAGTGGGTTGCCTTTTTGTCTTGGTGACAGTGTCCTTTGCTTTACAGAAGCTTCTCAGTTTCAGGAGGTCCCATTTATTCAATGTTGTCCTTAATGTCTGTGCTGCTGGGGATATGCGTAGGAAGTGGTCTCCTGTGCCCATATGTTGTAGAGTATTTCCCACTTTCTCTTCTATTAGCTTCAGTGTGTTCAGCCTGATATTGAGGTCTTTAATCCATTTGGACTTGATTTTTGTGCATGGTGATAGATATGGATCTATTTTCATTCTTCTACAGGTTGACAACCAGTTCTGCCAGTACCATTTGTTGAAGATAAAATGCTAATTAGCCCAATTAAAAAATGGGACACTGAACTGAATGGAGAATTCTCAACAGAAGAAATTCAAATGGCCAAAAGACACTTAAGGTCATGCTCATCCTCCTTGGTGATCAGGAAAATGCAAATCAAAACAACCTTGAGATACCATCTTACACCTGTCAGAATGGCTAAACTCAAAAACACCAATGATAGCCTTTGCTGGAGAGGTTGTGGAGAAAGGGGTACATTCATCCATTGCTGGTGGGAATGCAAACTTGTGCAACCACTTTGGAAAGCAGTGTGGCGATTTCTCAGGAAATTCGGGATCAACCTACCCCAAGATCCAGTAATACCATTCTTGGGAATATACCCAAAAGATGCCCTATCTTATGACAAAAGCATTTGTTCAACTATGTTCATAGCAGCATTATTTGTAATAGCCAGAACCTGGAAACAACCTAGATACCCTTCAATGGAAGAATGGATGAAGAAAGTGTGGAATATATACATATTAGAGTACTACTCAGCGGTAAAATACAATGACTTCGCAAATTTTGCATGCAAATGGATGGAAATAGAAAACACTATCCTGAGTGATGTAACCCAGACCCAAAAAGATGAACATGGGATGTACTCACACATAATTGGTTTCTAGCCATAAATAAAGGACATTGAGCATATAATTTGTGATCCTAGAGAAGCTAAATAAGGTGAACCCAAAGAAAAAACATGTAGTCATCCGCCTGGATATGGGAAGTAGACAAGATTCCAGGGCAAAACCTGGGAACTTGGGGATGAGGTGGCATGGGGCTAAGGGTGAATGGGGTGAGAAACGTTGAGAAGGGGAGAATGGGGGGAGCTTGGGGGAATGGGATGGTTGGGATAAAGGAAGGGTGGACACGGGAGCAGAGAAATATATATCCTAATTAAGGGAGCCATCTTAGGGTTGGCAAGAGACTGGACTCTAGAGGGACTCGCAGGTGTCCTGGGAGATGTCCCCAGCTAGTACCTTGAGCAACTGAGGAGAGGGAACCTGAAATGACCCTATCCTATAGCCATACTGATGAATATCTTGCATATCACCTTAGAACCCTCATCTGGAGATGGATCGAGATAGAGACAGAGACCCAAATTGGAGCACCGGACTGAGCTCTTAAGATCCAAATGAAGAGCAGAAGGAGGGAGAACATGAGCAAGGAAGTCAGGACCACAAGGGGTGCACCCACCCACTGTGACAGTGGAACTGATCTATTGGGAGCTCACCAAGGCCAGCAGGAATGGGACTGAATAAGCTTGGGATGAAACCAGATTTTCTGAACGTGGCGGACAATGAAGGCTGATGAGAAGCCAAGGACAATGGCACTAGGTTTCTATCCTAATACATGAACTGGCTTTGTGGGAGCCTAGCCTGTTTGGATGCTCACCTTCCTGGTCCTGGATAGAAGTGGGAGGACCGTGAACTTCCTGCAGGGCAGGGAATCTGGACTGCTCTTCATTCTCGAGAGGGAGGGGGAATGGGGTGGGGGGAGGGGGAGAGGGGGAGGGGAGTGGAGGGAGAGGGCGATGTGTGCGAGGAGGGGGAGGGAAATGGGAAATTTTTTTTGCAACAACTAAAAAAAATAAAAGAAAAGAAACCCTGTATCAGAAAAAAAATGAAGAAGAAGAAGAGCATCATCAACAACAACAACTTTAGTGAACAGAATATTTAAAATGAAAATGATAGAGGTCACTAGGTTTTGGCTAAAGTGACATAGAAACAGGTACAACATTTTGAATATGTTGTTATAACATATTAAAGCTAATACTGTACTCAGTGATATATACCTATTGCAACTACATTGTATACCCAAAAAACACAAAAGTAATGTTCATAAAGGCATCATTAGCCTTTGGAAACTGCAAAAGCTTCTATCAAAAATAGATTGAGAGTTAGGCATAGTGGCACTTGCCTTTAATCCCAGCCCTCTGGGGACAGAAGCCAGTCTGATCTACATAGTGATTCCCAGGACAGCCAGAGTTACATAGTATCTTGAAAATACCAAAAGTGAAAAGAAAAATAGAATGAGAATGTAAATTGTAGAATACAAAAATTACAAAAAGTTATACAGGCATGAAATAAGGTAGTACACTCCACAGCAATGTAAGTATTGCAAATGTATTAAATGCAGCACTGTAGTGATGGCACATGCCTTTAATCCTAGCACTTGGGAGGCAGAGGCTGGCCCACTTCTGTGAGTTTGAGGCCAGTATAGTCTAGAGATAGTTCCAGGACAGCCGTGAATATGCAGAGAATCCCTGTCTTGAAAAAATCAAAAATTAAAATTTAAAAAAAAGCTATTTTTATTTTTAAAAAATTAATTTTATTTACAGCCCAACCAGTTTCTCCTCCCTCTTCTCCTCCAAGTCCCTCCCCCACACCTTCTCCCCCTCACCTACTCCTCCTCCCTTTCTCTTCAGAAAAGGTCAGACCTCCATGGATACCAAACATGATATACCAAACATGGCATATCAACTTGTAGTAAGAATACACACCTCCTCTACTATTAAGGCTGTGCAATACAACCCGGTAGGAGGAAAGGGTCCCAAAAGTCAGAAATAGAGTCAGAGACAGCCCCAGATCCCACTTTTAAGAGATCCCCAAGTAGACCAAGCTACACTACTATAATATATATGTAGAATGCCTAGGTCAATCCCGTGCAGGCTCTCTGGTTGTTGGTTCAGTCTCTGTGAGCCCAGGTTAGTTGATTCTATGGGTTTTCTTGTGGTATCCTTGACTCCTCTGGCTCCTACAATCCTCCCTCCCCCTCTTACACAGTATTCCCCAAGCTCAGCCTAATGTTTGGTTTCTGCATCTGTTTCCAACAGTTGCTAGGTATACCCCCTCAGATGACAATTGGGCTAGAAACCAAGCAATGGGCAAAGCGGAATATCATTACCAGTCATTTCATTGACTGTATTTATTTAGCCAGTCATCTTGTGTTCTGTCCTAGGTCTCCGGGTTATTCAGCCTCAGGGTTCTGGTCCTACAGACAGTGTTAGGTGTGGGCTCCCTCTCATAGTATGGGTCTCAGATTGGTGCAGTTACTGGTTGACCACTCTCACAATTTCTGCTTCACCATTACCTAAGCACATCTTTCAGGCAGGACAAATTACAGGTTGAAGGTTTTGTGGCTGAGTTGGTGTCCCAATCCCTCCACTGAAAGTCTTGCTGTTTAGAGGAGATGGACAATTTTGACATTGTATTCTCCATAGCTAGGAGTCTTAGCTAGGGTAACCCTCATAGATTCCTGAGAATCCATTACACTCAGTTGAATATTGCTCTTTCAAGGTCTGTAAAGAATTGTGTTGGCTCCTGCATTGCTGGTGGGAATGCAAGCTGGTATAGATGCTTTGGATGTCAGTGTGGTGATTTCTCAGGAAATTAGGAAACAGCAACCTTCTTCAAGACCCAGTAATACCACTTTTGGGTATATATCCAAAGGATGCTCAGTTGTGCCATAAGGACAAGTGTTCAGCTATGTTCATAGCAGCATTGTTTTCATGGCCAGAACGTGGAAACAACCTAAATGCCCCTCGACCAAAGAACTGATAAGGAAAATGTGGTACACTTACACAATGTAGTACTACACAGGAGAAAAAAATAACGACAGCTTGAATTTAGCAGGATGGAGCTAGAAAACATCATTTTAAGTGAGGCAACCCTGAACCAGAAAGACAATTATCACATGTACGCACTCATAAGTGATTTTTAAACATAGAGCAAAGAAAACCAGCCTACAAATCACAATTCCAGAGAACCTAGACAACAACAAGGACCCTAAGAGAGACATACATGGATTTAATCTACATGGGAAATAGAAAAAGACAAGATCTCTTGAGTAAATTGGGAGCATGGGGACCTTGGGGGAGGGTTGAATGGGAGGGGAGCAGAAAGAAATGTAGAGCTCAATAAAAATCAATAAATAAAACAAAACATAAAACACAAACATCAACAATTAATGTATATAATTAAAAAAGAATTATGTTGGGATTTTGATGGGGATTACATTGAATCTGTAGATTGTTTTTGGTAAGATTTCCATTTTTTTATGCTAATACTACCGATCCATGAGCATGGGAGATCTTTTCATCTTTTGATATCTTTATCAATTTCTTCCTTCGTGGACTTGAAGTTCTTATCATACAGGTCTTTCACTTCCTTGGTTAAAGTTACCCAGAGATATTTTATATTATTTGTGGCTATTGTGAATGGTGTTCTTTCTCATATTTCTTTCTCTGCCCATTATCTTTTGTATATAAAAGAGATATTGATGATTTTTTTAGGTAATGTTATATTCATCCATTTAACTAAAGGTGTTTATCAGCTGTATGAATTCCCTGGTAGAGCTTTTGAGTTGCTTATATATACTATCATCTCCTTTAGTTGTCTGATTGCTCTAGCTAGAACCTCAAGTACTATATTGAGTACATATGGAGAGAGTGGACAGCTTTGACTTGTTCCTAATTTTAGTAGAATTTCTTTTGAGTTTCTCTCCATTTAATTTGATGCTTGCTTTGGCCTGCTGTAGATTGCCTTTATTATGTTTGGGTATGTCCCTTGTATACCTTATTTCACCAAAACTTTTATCATGAAGAGGTATTTGATTTTTCAAAGGCCTTTTCAGCATCTGATGGGATGATCATGTGTTATTTTTCTTTCAGTTTGCTTATACAGTGGATTACATTGACAGATTTTCATATGTTGAACCATCCTAGCATCTCAGGAATGAAGCCTACTTGATAATTTTGTTGTATTATTGGATTTGGTTTGCAAGTATTTTATTGAATTTTTTGTATCAATGTTCATGAGGGATACTGATTTGTAATTCTTTCTGTTGAGTCTTTGTACAGTTTGTGTGTCAGGGTGACTGTGGCCTCAGAAAAGGAATTTATCAATGTTCCTTCTGTTTCTATTTTGTGGGAAAAATTGGGGAATATTGGTACTGGGTCTTCTTTGAAAGTCTGATAGAAATCTGTGCTAAAAATCATCGGACCCTGTACTTTTTATGCTTGGGAGACTTAATGACTGTTTCTTTTAAGTAGGGATTATAGGTCTATTTTAATCATTTATCTGATCTTGATTTAACTTTGATAAGTCATATCTATCAAGGAAACTAAGCCAGAGAAAACCTGAGGCAGTGAACTCCACGGGAGCAATACTAAGCCAGCAACCTAGGCCAGAGCAGGCCTGGGATGGTAAACTCCATGAGAGCAGGAGCAGATCCAGACCAGGGACATTTGCAGAAACAGGACTGGGCCAACGACCTAGGCCCAAAGAGGCCTGAGGTGGCAAGCTCCACGGAAATGGGATTAAGCTAGCCACCTAGGCCAGAGGAGAGGCCTTGAGACCGCAAGCTCCATGGGAGTGGGGCCAAATCCAGACCAGAGACATTTTCCGAAGCAATACTGAGCTGTGACCTGTGAAATCCATAGGAGCAGGTACAGGGAAGCAACAGCTGAGTAAGTGGGCTAGAGCCAGAGACTGCTGTGGGTCTGAGCATGAATCTGGAACTTTCCAGAGAGTAGACCTGAGCCCAGAACAGGACCTTTGAGGGAGTACACCAGAGCCAGGACCCCTGTGGGTCTGGGTGTGAGTCTGGGACCTCTGAGGAACTTGGCCTGAGCCAGAAACTCTGAGAGTCTGGGTATGAGTCTGGGACCTCTGAGGGAGCAGGCCTGAGCCAGGAACGTCCCAGGAAGTAGGCAGGAACCAGAAACTTCAGGTCTGGGTATGAGTCTGGGACCTCTGAGGGAGTAGGCCTGAGTTAGGTCCTCTATGGGTCTAGGCATACCCAAGCCTGGGAACTCCTAGGGAGTAGTTCTTTGCAGGACCAACTCCATGACAGGGACTTCTGCAGGAGCAGATCCAGATGAGGGGCATTTGCAGAAACAGGACTGAACGGGCAAACTAGACCAGAGCAAGCCTGAGACAGCAAACTCCATTGGAACAGAGCAAATCCCCCAGGAGTGCTGAGTGACCTCCAAGAACAGGGAGTGACCAACTGGGTAACTAGAACCATGGCACTGACTATACCAAGAGAAACAACCATCTGAGCCTTGGATCCACTGAAACCTACAAGATTAATCACCAGAGTCACAGACAGTCTCAACCACACCAATTAGAGGAAAAGATGAGTAGACAAGGTAAGAACACATGCAATACCACAAAGAACAACATGACACCAGTAAATGTAGATACCCTACAACAGCAAGACTTGAACAACCAAATGTAGATGAAGCAGAAGAAATGACCTAAAGAATAACTTCAGGAGAATGTTTGAGACCCTTAAAGAAAAAGGGAGAAATTCCCTCAAAGAAATGGAGGAAAAGACAAACAAGAAATTAGAAGACATCAGTAAATCCCTTACAGAAAACCAAGAAAAAGCAATCAAATACATGAAAGAAACTATTCAAGACTTGAAAACTGAAATAGAAACAATAGAAAAAATAAGCCGAAGGAATCATTGAAACAGAAATCGTGAGAAAACAATCAGGAACCACAAATGCAAACAAAAACAACAGAATACAACAGAGATGTGATGGAGGAAGGTCATTGGCTAATAAAGGCACTGCCCTGGCCCATTTTATTGGTTAGAGGATAGGTGGGAGGAGTAAACAGAACAAAATGCTGGGAGGAAGAGGAAGTGAGCGCAGAGACTCCACAGCTCTCTCGGGAGCAGACGCCTCAGAGAGAGACGCCATGCTCCTGGCTCCTGGGCAGACGCACGCTATGAAGCTCCGACCCAGGATGGACTAGGCTAGAATCTTCCCGGTAAGACCGGTTCTCACAGATTATTAGAGATGGGTTGATCGGGATAACAGAATTAGCCAGTAAGGGCTAGGGCTAAAGGGCCAAGCAGTGATTAAAAGAATACAATGTCTGTGTGTTGTTATTTCGGAGCATAAGCTAGCCATGTGGGCGGCCGGGTGTGGGGGACGCAGCCCTGCCGCCCCATATTACTTCATATGGCGCCCACGTGGACAACTGCTTCCACATAAAGCCTGAGACAGCTTGGGAAGTAATTCTAGAACAAAATGAAGGCATTGTGCCTGGTTTCTTGGTAGCAGCAATTTCTCGGTTCTACTCTGCTTGCTAGAGGCAAGCAAGCGCCTCATCTAAGAGAGGCTTCCTGATTCAGCTTTAGCTGCAAAGCCTGCAGCTCATTAAGAGGTCCTGCCACGAAACACTTAAATGGTGTTGACGAAAAGCTGAACGCATGCTTTTCGATTTTCAGCCGTAGCAGGAAAAAAGCTGCGCCGTTTAAAAATGCCGGCTTTCTGGGCTGTCCTGCCAGGGCAAACTCTGACTGTTTGAGGCAGGAGGGCCGGCTACTGAGAGAGGACTTGAGTGTTGTCTGTTGTAGCTCACTTGCTGGCAGGGACCTTGAAATGCCATACAGTTGTTGCAGTAAACATGGCTACAGCCTGTATATCCGCCATGAGGCTGGAAAGCTAAGGAATGGGCTGGATCCAGCCGGCAAAGCCACGCCTTTAATCCTACTGATATTGCTTGGTAAATTAAAGATTCATGTGGTCAGAAAAAGAGAGATATACAGTAAAGAGAGATTCAAAGACAGAAAAAATTTCTGAATGGTTTAAAGTGTGTTAAAAATATATGCAGACTAAAAGTTAAAGTTCTTAAAGTAAAAAAAAAACAAAAAAAAAGGAAGAGAGTTGTTGTGTGTGGTAGCACACGCCTTTAATCCTAGTGCCTAGAAGGCAGAGACAAACAGATCTCTGTGAGTTCAAGGTGTAGCAGTGTACACCTTTAATCCCGAATGCCTGGGAGGCAGAGACAGGCGGATCTCTGAGAGTTCAAAGACAGCCTGGTCTACAGAGTTACTTCAGGTCAAAGATACAGAGAACCTATCTCAAAAAGCAAAAAGTTAAAAGTAAAAATAAACTAAATAGAGGTTAAAACAAAGCTGCACAAAGATGGAAAATACACAGAGAATTTTGATACTGTATGCTATTATGCTCTCTTTGAATTGTTTGAATGCTGAGGAAGGAGCAACAGCTGCTAAAAGATATTTATTTATAAATGCTGCTGAACTAATCCGACATAGATATTTTGATGCCTTGACTTTGAAATTTGGATCTAAGGATATGATACTTTGGAAAGGAGTTTCTTATTTTGTTTTCACAGAGGATGAGACGCTGTTCACTTCTTCTATTCCGATTTGGTATGATGGACCACGTCCTCCTGAATGGTTCCTGTGCACGCCTTCAAAAAATTGCTTCGCTCAACTGCCAACTGAGATGAAACTAGCACACAGGTTATACCATGAAAGACCTAATTAACGACGCCCCATTCAGCAGGAAGCAGTTTGGAGAGAAAAAACTGCGCCCATATTCCCAAAAAATGTTTATAAGTGTTCTTTTACATTTAAAGGGGGATATGATATAGGTATGAATAATTTGCATTAGTATAGATTTTGCTTTATTGATAGAGATTTACAGTCAATTTTGTTATATGTATAAGTGTTTCTGATTTTGATTAAGGTATTGTGATTATGTAGTTCATTTAAATACGTACTGTATAATTAAGAAATATAGGTTGTTAATGGATAATCATCGATAATAGTAAAGCTTGTAGTCATGTTAGTTAGATTTTCTAGATATATAGAGATATATTTTAGATAGACATTCTTCATGTCTTTCTAAGAATAGGACTTTTCATGACAATGAGACACTCTGCTCCTGGCAGCACCAATCTACTTCAAGAGGAAGATGGGCATCGAAGAGGCACCTTATGGAGTTTGATAGCCATTTGGGCAAGAAACTTCTCTTGCCTGGACTATTGCATAAACTGGACACAGAGAACCCGCAGAGAGAGGATTACTGAACTTGTCTAAGGTGAGATGATCTTTCGGGGTTCCTGATTCATGAAAGAGTCTGCGAGACATTCTGCAGGACACAACAGATAGTGACTAAACAGACTTTGAATTTTCCTGCTTTATGGAAATGTCTGCTGGATACCATGGGCCTGAAGGCTGAAGATGGATGCCCCAATGGTACAGAGGAACTTTGAGTGACTGTCCAGGCAGCGAGATGTCTCTGTCATTTCTAGAGTTTTAAAAGTTGCTTTTTTCTTGTTTGCTTAGGTAGTATTGTATCTTTCTGGAGTCTTTGATGGAGTTAAGAATAGTTAGTTATAGTTATAGTTATAGTTTTCCTTAGTTATGATAAAGATTATTGTAACTTTTACTTGATAACTGTTTTGTTATATGTAATTTTGCTATGTTAAAGTTAAAGCTTTTTTTTTTTTTGTTTAAACCGAAAAAGGGGAAATGATGGAGGAAGGTCATTGGCTAATAAAGGCACTGCCCTGGCCCATTTTATTGGTTAGAGGATAGGTGGGAGGAGTAAACAGAACAAAATGCTGGGAGGAAGAGGAAGTGAGCGCAGAGACTCCACAGCTCTCTCGGGAGCAGACGCCTCAGAGAGAGACGCCATGCTCCTGGCTCCTGGGCAGACGCACGCTATGAAGCTCCGACCCAGGATGGACTAGGCTAGAATCTTCCCGGTAAGACCGGTTCTCACAGATTATTAGAGCCATCTATTGATCGGGATAACAGAATTAGCCAGTAAGGGCTAGGGCTAAAGGGCCAAGCAGTGATTAAAAGAATACAATGTCTGTGTGTTGTTATTTCGGAGCATAAGCTAGCCATGTGGGCGGCCGGGTGTGGGGGACGCAGCCCTGCCGCCCCATATTACTACAGAGATGGAAGACAGAATCTCAAGTGCTGGAGATACAATAGAGGAAATACTCATCAGTCAAAGAAAACATTAAATCTAACAAAAGCTTAACACAAAATATCCAGGAAATATGGGACACCATGAAAAGACCAAACCTAAGAATAATAGGTATAGAAGAAGGAAAAGAAATTTAACTTAAAAGCACAGAAAATATATTTAACAAAATCATAGAAGAAAACGTTCCCAACCTAAAGAAAGATATGCCTATGAAGATACAAGAGGCTTATGGAACACCAAATAGACTGAATCAAAAAACGTCCCCTCACCACATAATAATTAAGACATTAAACACACATAATAAAGAAAGAATATTAAGAGCTGCAAAGGAAAAAGACCAAGTAACATATAAAGGCAGACCTATCATAATTACACCTGACTTCTCAAAGGAAACAATGAAAGCCAGAAGGTCCTGGTCAAGTTTTGGGACTAATTGAGTCCTGGCTTTCAGCTGCTTTTCCCTCCTAGAACCTTCTAATTAAAGTTACTAGAAGCTGTGCCTAGCTTAGAGGATCAGAGGATGGGATTTTCACCTGTTGGCCATTGACTGCAGTGCATTTAAGCCTACATGGTGTTAATTAAAGTAGGGCTTTCTGAACCAGCGTTTGGAGGTCCATGTGTTGGTCTGTCTCTGCGTCTGTGCTCTCAACATCCAGCCCCTTGCCCGAAGCTCACGAACTGGGGTCTAGCGCATAGAGCACAGACAGGGGGCCATGGTACGCAGCAGTCAAGCATTATGCAGCTACTAAGTGACCATGGATGCCATCCCAGACTACTATACCCAGCAAAACTTTCAATCACCATAGAAGGACAAAACATATTCCATGACAGAACCAGATTTATTTAAGACATAGCCAATAACCCAGCCCTACACAAAGTACTAGAAGGAAAACTCCAACCCAAGGAAGTTAGCTACATCCACAAAAATACAGACAATAGATGTTTTCACAGCAGCAAATCCCAAAGGA
This sequence comes from Microtus oregoni, assembly GCF_018167655.1. Taxonomy (NCBI): domain Eukaryota; kingdom Metazoa; phylum Chordata; class Mammalia; order Rodentia; family Cricetidae; genus Microtus; species Microtus oregoni. Next base: position 14,887,238 of record NW_024543828.1, read on the forward strand.
AGGAAAACACAATAATATCACCAACGAAAACTAAAATTACAGGACCAAGCAATCATTAGTCATTAATATCCCTTAATATATAAATCGATTCAATTCACCTTTAAGAAGACACAGATTAACAGATTGGATACAGTAACAGAATCCATCCTTCTGCATACAAGAAACACTTCAACCTCAAAGACATCGCCTCAGAGTAAAGGGGTGGGAAAAAAGTATTCCAATCAAATGGACCTAAGAAACAAGCTGGTGTAGATATCCTAATATCTAACAAAATAGACTTCAACCTAAAGTCAATCAAAAGAGACAAAGAAGGACATTTCATATTAGTCACAGGAAAAATCCAACAAGAGGAAATCTCAATACTGAACATCTATGCCCCAAATACAAGGGCACCCTCATATGTAAAAGAAACAGTTCTAAAGCTTAAATCATACATCAAACCACACACACTAATAGTGGGAGACTTCAACACTCCACTCTCACAACTGGAGAGGTCAGTCAGATAAAAAAAATGAACAGAACTAAGGGAACTAACAGATGTTATGACACAAATGGACTTAATAGACATCTATAGAACATTCCATCCAAAGAGAAAAGAATATACCTTCTTATACCTTCTCAGCACCTCATGGAACTTTCTCAAAAATTGACAACATACTCGATAATAAAACAAACCTCAACAGATACAAAAAATTGGAATAACCCCATGAATCTTATCAGATCACTTTGGCTTAAAACTAGAATTCAACAGCAACACTAATTCCAGAAACCCCACAAACACATGGATATTCAACAATGCTCACCTGAATCATCAATGAGTCAAGGAAGAAATAAAGGGAGAAATTAAAGACTTTCTAAAATTCAATGAAAATGACCACAAAACATACCCAAATTTATGGGACGCAATGAAAGCAGTGTTAATAGGAAAGTTCATAGTACTAAATACCTACATAAAGAAGCTGGAAAAATCCCACACTGGTGAATTAACAGAACAGTTGAAAACTTTAGAATAAAAAGAAGCAAACTCCGCCTTTCATCTCAGCACTCGGGAGGCAGAGGCAGGCGGATCTCTGTGAGTTCGAGACCAGCCTGGTCTACAAGAGCTAGTTCCAGGAAAGGCTCCAAAATCACAGAGAAACCCTGTCTCAAAAAACCAAAAAAAGAAAAAAAAAGAAGCAAACTCACCCAAGAGAACTAGATGGCAGGAAATAATAAAATTGAGAGCTGAAATCAACAAAATAGAAACAAAGAAAACAATACAAAGAATCAATGAGACCAAGAGCTGGTTCTTCAAGTAAATTAACAAAATAGACAAAACTTTATCCAAACTAACCAAAGGCAGAGTTATCAAATTCAGAAATGAAAAGAGGGGCATAACAGACATGGAGGAAATACAGAAAATCATCAGGTCATATTTTGAAAATCTGTACTCTACAAAAATTGGAAAACTTAAAGGAAATGGACAATTTTCTGGATAAATATCAATTACCAAAATTAAATCAAGACCAGATAAGCAAATTAAACAGACTTATAACTGGTGAAGAAATAGAAATAGTCAACAGAAGTCTCTCAACCAAAAAAAGCAACAATGAGGACACTAAGAGAGACTTACATAGATATAATCTGCATGGGAAGTAGAAAGTAGAAAAAGACAAGATCTCCTGAGTAAATCGGGAGCATGGGGACCTTGGGGAAAGATTGAAGGGGGAGGGAAGAGGCAGGGAGGGGAGCAGAGGGAAAAAAAGAGCTCAATAAATACCAATAAAAATGTATTTTAAAAACACAAAAAATGGAGTACAAACATAAACAGAGAACTCTCAACAGAGGAATATAAAATGGCTGAAAGACACTTAAGGAAATGTTCAACATCCTTAATCATCAGAGAAATGCAAATCAAAACAACTCTGAGATTGCATCTTATGCCTGTAAGAATGGCCAAGATCAAAAACACTGATGACAACTTATGCTGGAGAGGTTGTGGGGAATTCAAGCTCTTACAGCCCCTTTGGATGTCAGTGTGGCAATTTCTCAGAAAATTAGGAAACAGCAACCTTCCTCAAAACCCAGTAATACCACTTTTGGGTATATATCCAAAGGATTCTCAATCATGCCACAAGGACATGTGCTCAACTATGTTCACAGCAGCATTGTTTGTCATAGCCAGAACCTGGAAACAATGTAAATGCCCCTCAACTGAAGAATGGATAGAGAAAATATGGTACATTTACACAATGGAGTACTGCACAACAGAAAAAAAATGACATCTTGAATTTTGCAGGAAAATGGATGGAGCTAGAAAACATCATTTTGAGTGAGGTAACCCGGACACAGAAAGACAATGATCACATGTACTCACTCATATGTGGTTTGTAAACATAAAGAGCCGAAAACCAGCCTACAAACCACAATCATTTTAAGTGAGGCAACCCAGACCCAGAAAGATAATTACCACATGTACTCACTCATAGGTGGTTTTTAAACATAAAGCAAAGAAAACCAGCCGACAAACCATGATCCCAGAGAACTTAGACCACAATGAGGACACATTTAGAGAACTAATCTACATGGGAAAGAAAAGATCTCCTGGGTAAATTGGGAGCATGGGGTCCTTGGGGGAGGGTTGAAGGGGAGAGGGGAGAGGCAGGGAGGGTAACAGGACTACTATGAGTCCATAGACCAGGAGCTGGAGAGATGGCTTAGGACTGTAGGGCACGTGCTTCTCTTCCAGTGGACCCAAGATTGGCTCTTAGCAACCATGTCAAGCAATTGATTTAGGGCACTTGCATTAAGAGGCATGTACCTCCTCATCACAGAAACATAACTAAAAACAATGAAAAGTTATAATAATAAGAGATCAAGGCCAGCAAGTTACATTCAGATATTTTTTCTTTAAGTGACAGAGAAAAGGAAAGTGCATAGCATGGGTTAAAACTCATCCCATTTGCTCTGCAATGCCCTCCCTACTGCCATTTGGCATGTTCACGTGTCTCCTACACTGAGTATTCTGGATTAAAAGCCTCTATAAATCCCCAAACCTCCTCTATAGAAGATGTGTGTGTCTGCATTGCTCACTTTAGTATAACAGGTCTGCACAAAGTCCTCTATGTAGCCACCCTGAGAAGGCAAGGACCAAAAGTAACATTCCCCTATTTACTGCAAGCAAGAACAAAGTCTGGTCTCCTGGTCATACACACAGCACTTATAACATCTACTGTAGACATCTGTAGCAAAGGCGATCCTCTTGGGCTGCCTTATGGCCCTGAGCGTATCCATGAGCTGAGAACAAAGCTGGGAAATCTCTCTATGGAGATGTGACTCCACTCATAGCACTCCAGAGGGGCAGGGTACTGCCCCATGGTCATCTTGCTCAAGTTGGCTGTGTGGTGAAGGTCACTGAAGACATTCATGGAGAAGTCATTGGTATAAAAATTGACCTTGGTAAGCTGGGAGCAGTGGTTGAGAGCAGGTAGGAGTTCACTGAGCTGATGGTCCTTCATCCCACACCCCTGCAACTCCAGAGTCTCAGGAGTGTCGGCCACATTCTCTAGGAGAGCCCTGAGAAGCATCATCCATAAACTGGACAGTAGGACACCACTCATGTCCAGATGTCTTAGTTGATGGAGGCGCTCACACTGGGAGAAGTGACACAAGTGTGACTGGGACAAGTGGCAGTGAGTGACAGAGAAGGTTTCCAAGGGGGTTTCTAGATACCTGAGCAAGTGTTTCCTGTGGTGGCTGGGAAAACACGTGCCATGCAGATGCTAAAGATGCTGGAGATGGCAGAGTCTGGAGAACTGAACATCGAACTTTCGTATCAACTTCTTATCTAAGCACGGTGTGTAGGCAACCCCAAATCTGTTCTTGTGGATTCGCACTAGAGAAAGCATGGGAAGGTTTCTCATCTCACCGAGGTGGGTAGGAAATCAAGCCAGAGCGCACCAACTCCAATCTATGGTGAGCTCTAACACCTTGATGTGTTCTGGCTCGGAAACACTCAAGAGCCGTCCTGACATTTTCTAGGGACAGTTACATTATCTTCATGTTCTCACAGCAGAGCTGGAGGAGTCTTTTCGCTGCTGGACCCACTGCAGGACATATTTTTTTTTCTTCATCCAGTTGGGGCCTCAAGTAGAGGTCAGCTATCACCTTTCGACGCTGTCTCAGCTCATGTCTGGGAGGGGGCTTTCCTGCTTGCTTCTCACTCACAGTCCCTGCTGAGCAGTTCCCATTCTCTGTTCCAGCCTGGATGGTCCAGAACTCACGGGACACCCTCCGAAAATCGAGTACTTAAAGTTTCCCCCTCCTGTGAGGAGAACAGGTGAAGTGTCATGACAAGAGAAGACCGGGCAGATATTCAGCTCCTGGCCACATATCCCTAATGCCAGCTCTTTCTTTCTCCCATCTGGACCTTGGCAGTGTTTGTGTGATTCCCCAGTGCCCAACAAAGTCCTCATGGTTGTTGTTCTTTTCTGTGGAGTTGGAAAGGAGACACGAGACGCACGGGGGTCCATGTGGGTAAACTTTAATGGGGGGGTGACGACAGGTGAGGGATGGGGGTGAAGAGAAAAAAAGGGGCGAGTTACGGCGATCCCCATTTTTAAGAGGGATCCAGGTGCGTCTGGGAAAAATGTCCTGCGCATGCGTGGCTTTTTTGTCGAATTGGGAATTGTAGTCCGGTGGGATGCTGTATCCTCTGCCGTTTCTGGAAATTGTAGTCCGGCGATCCTGCTGCGCATGTGCGGTCTTTTCGTCTCCAAAAAGAACAACAATGGTGCCAGGCAATGGCTCTTTCTGAGCTGCATCAGTAGCCCTCTGTCTCACTTTCCCCCATTCACTTTCTCTAGACCTGCTACTACTAGTGCCTGTGGAGAGACAGGGACAGGCTCCTTCCTCTGCATCCACATTGTCTGGTGGTTCTTCCCCCACCCAACTGTCCTTCTCCATCACATCTCAACAAGAGTCAAGGTTTCTGCAGTCTTCCAAGCTGATGCTACCAATGGCCTCTGACCTAGCTCTGACCCCGTTCTCACAACCCAAGATATCCCTCCCCTGTACTCCAGAATCTTCCATTTGCCCCTACATAAATCTTACATGGAGTGAACTTGCTCTCTCAACAGGACATCCATTCCATCAAGCACAGCCTAAAAGATCTCCAGGGTGAAGGTGTTCATCAGGGCCCTCGCAGGGAGGTAGGGGAAAGGCCATTCTGCCACCATGGCCTTCACATCCTAGTGCATCTGCCACTGAAGGCCTCCTGGAACAGTGCTGGGAAGAGCATCTTGGGCAGGTTTTCCAGAGCAGAGATAGCCAAGAGCTCATTTTGCAGCAGAGCCTGCCTTGCCAGCTCCTCCAGTGTGGGTAGGGGTTAGATACTCATCCTGTTGGGTGCTGGGGAAACTTCCAAGGGAAGTTCACATGGAAATGTGAATTCATATAAACACAAATCAGTATCCAGGAAGTATCACGAAAAAGTCACAAACTGAGGAAATTACAAGTGTTGTTATATTACATAGTGGGTTAAGAGAGAGAGGCACCATGCCACAGAGCCCAGCTAAAGGGGTTTTTATTGGGGGAAAGTGAATGGGGAGATGGAGGAGGGGAAAATGGAGACTGACCTTTGGGGACTAGAGCTGCAAAACAAAAGAAAGAGGAAGAGAGGGAGAGGGGGGAAGACAGAGAGAGGCACAGAAGCAGAGAAAGGGAAAGAAAGAAAGAGTTGGGAGGTGGGTAAGGCCAACCTTTTAAAAGGGAACATAGCGAACCTGCACAGAAGGTGCTCTTCCTGGCTGTAGCTGAGGATGTATCGTGTCAGGACCTCAAGGGCAGGCCAGTACAAGTGTCTGAATCCAGAGATGGATGCTGGAGATCCTGTTCCTTCTCCCAGCAGGACAGGCACTGGCTCTGGGCTCTCGAACAGTTGGCACCTTCTGGCTTCTCTGAAGCTTTTCAGCACCTTCCCTGTAGCTCCTCCCCTTTGCAGTCCTGTTATTTTAAAAGTTGCAAATACTGGGCATTGTTGGCATACACCTTTAACCCCAGCATCAGGGAGGCAGAGGTAGGTGGATCTCTGTGAGTTTGACGTCAGCCTCAATACCTGTCTCAAGAAGAAAGAAAGAAAGAAAGAAAGAAAGAAAGAAAGAAATCAGAACGACAAAAAAGTTGCAAGTAAAAAAACGGTCACATACATACAATAATCAATGAACAAGAGGCTTTGAATTCGAAGGAGAGTTATGAAGAGTATTTAGGAGGGTTCAGAGGAGGAAATGGAAGGGAGAGATGTGATTGTGATTAAACCATGAACTAAAAAATAAACAACAAACGAACGAATGAATGATTAAATATAATCATCACACACCTTAACTAAGCAAACTCAAAGACTATACAACTCAATGAACTTCTATTCAGTTATAGTTATCAGTAGGATACTATACTATACTGTGGAGCTTCACACTGGATTTTATACTTCCACTATTGAATATATTTTAGCCACTTCTTCACCAAAACTGAAAAGTCTATGACAGAGTTAGATAAGAAAAACAATTAACCTTATATCATGGCTCCTGTTTTTATTTTTTATTTATTTTTAAACTTGACTTTCATTGGATCCTCTTTTTAGCCCTCCCTCATCCTGTTCCTTAGTTACCCAGAGCCTCTAAGAGCAGAAATGTCACCATGACTTAAATTTTTAACATTTTCCAGGGTTTTCTTTTTGAGAAAAGTTTTTACTATGTATCTCTGGCTAGCCTGGTACTTGCTTATGAAAACCAGACTGACCTTGAAATCATAGAAATCTGCCTGCCTCTGTCTCCCAAGTGCTAGGATTAACGACGTGCCTCACCATATTTGGCTCAGTCTTCAGTTTTTGTTGATGTCAGTTGTTTGTAATTTCTTCTCTCTTGTTCTCTTCATTCTTCTGTATTTATTTGAAAAATAAATGGAAAGAAAGAAAAAGAATGTTCCTTCTCCCATGATCTAAACACAAGTTCTGAGGGAAAGTAATTTCTAACTGTGCCATGTTAAATAACATAGCCCCCCCAAAGATATTCTGACCATAATGCATGGGTCTGTGAACAAATTGCTTTACACGGCATAACCCAATTTACAGATGCTATCAAATTAAGGGTATCAAAGGGGAAGATTTCCCTGAATTATGTGAGTAGGTCTAATGTAATAAATAATAGGAGTATTTATGGAAGGCAAATAGGAAAGACAAGGTAAAATTTAAGCCAGAAGCAAAGACTGAAGCAGAAATTGGCATAGAAGATGAAGGGCCCCTGAGTCAAGAAGCTTGGGAATGCAAACATAATCATTTCTCAGAAATTCCTTTGCGAGCCGGGCTGTGGTGGCACACGCCTTTAATCCCAGCACTTGGGAGGCAGAGGCAGGCAGATCTCTGTGAGTTCCGGACCAGCCTGGTCTACAAGGGCTAGTTCCAGGACAGGCTCCAAAACCACAGAGAAACCCTGTCTCGAAAAACCAAAAAAAAAAAAAAAGAAAATCCTTTACGAAACACTCCTTTCAACATCTTGATTATAACACATTGAAATCACCAGCAAGGGCTAGAGGTAAAATAGTTCAGGGTAGCAGTTGCCCAACAAGCACAAAGCCTATAGTGGGCTCAATTCTCAGCATTGCCAAAGAAAAATACTGAAAGTTATTTCAGATTTGTAAAATAGAACAAATACATTTATATTCTGTTTTGTTTCACAGAACAGTTCAGGACACTGAATCCAATCATACATGCTAAGTAAGTTCTTCTACAACTACATTCTCAGATCATTTGTGATTGTGTTGACCCCTGAATTTGTGTTAATTAGTTATTACAACAACACAAAACTAGTATAAAATGTAGAATTCTGTGTCTGTCGAACAAACAGATGGGAATTTCAAATGAAGTGTTTTCACACATGTAAGACTTTGTTATCATATTTTCTCACAAATTTACTAAAGAATCATTGTTCACTACAATGAGGAAGTTAAACAAAAGTGAGGGAGACATGGATCAAGAAAATAGAGTTCAATAATAGGCAGGTAAAAAAAAAATTCAGCATATAAGGAATGTAAAATTTCAGGAGTACAAAACCACAGAGAAACCCTGTTTCGAAAAACCAAAACAAAAAAAAAATTCAGGAGTATTAGCCAAGGTATGGTGGTTTGAATGAAAATGATCCCTATATGCCCATAGGAAGTGACACTATTAAAAGCTGTGGCCTTGTTGGAAGAAGTGTGTCACTGGGGGTGGGGTTTGAGGGTTTGAGAAGCTCAAGCCAGGCCTCTTTCTCGCTCTTCCAATGCCTGCCAATCCAGACATGGTACTACCTCTCTAGCACCATGTCTGCCTGCTTGCTACCATGCTGCCCACATGATGGCAATGGATTAAACCTCTGAACAGTATTCCAGCTCCAACTGTCTTCTTTATAAGAGTTGCTGTGTTCACGGTTGTCACTTTATAGCAATAGAAACCCTAGCTAAGATACAAGGCTATGCCATTTTTTAAATTCCCCAATTCTGTTTGAACTGTGATAATTCTAGTAACTACATTAGCTTGGTTTCTAAAAAGTAAACTAGCTTGTTTCCTTAGGTTCCGATCTGCCCTGTTCCATGGACCAAAATAATGACCTGGCAGGAAAGATGTTTACCTATGACCTAACATTCTTTGACTCCGCACTAGTTATCTTTAGCAATGGTCAACTGTGGGCCCCCAAAAAACTTTACAATTTCCTTCCTCAACCCTTCTTCTGCTCTGAAACTACCCTAGCTTGTAAGCCAACTCCAGGATGTTTCTTTTTTTTATTTTTTTTATTTTATTGAGAAAAAGAAGTTTCAGCCTCCTCCCAGCCTCCCATTTCCCTCCCCCACCTCCCACCCTTCTTCCCCTCTCCCCACTCCTCTCCCCCTCCCTCTGCAGTCCAAAGAGCAGTCAGGGTTCCCTGCCCTGTGGAAAGTCCAAGGTCCTCCCCCCTCCGTCCATGTCTAGGAAGGTGAACATCCAAACTGGCTAGGCTCCCACAAAGCCAGCACATTACGTAGGATCAAGACCCCGTGCCATTGTCCTTGGCTTCTCATCAGCCCTCATTGTTCGCCATGTTCAGAGAGTCCGGTTTTATTCCATGCTTTTTCAGTCATAGTCCAGCTGGCCTTGGTGAGCTCCCAATAGATCAGCAACACTGTCTCAGTGGGTGGGTGCGCCCCTGGTCGGTGAGTGCCTGCCTACCCGGCAGGCCTCAAGGACCTCCAGGATGTTTCTTACAGAGCCCCACCACCACCACCAAAGGTTTTTCTCCCAAATAAGGCTTGTATTGTCTTCAGTCACTAATTCCCTTGACTATCTTTCCTTCTCGTAGACCTTTCAAGGACCAGTATTCACAAGGACTAAACCAATTCAGATGTTTGTGCAACGAGAAAAATTCCCACTTCAGTCTTAATTTTTTAAATTATAGATAGGGTCTTGCTGTGGCCCAGGGTGGCCTAGAGTTCACAATTCTCATGCCTCAAGTTTCCCAAGGGCTGGAATTATAACGCCAGTGCCACTACACCAAGGCACAGCCATTTTGATGAAGATAAAAATAAAGTTATAAATAACATGAAGTGTTAGAACATGCAGAGATGTACAGACTATTTTTGGTGAGGGAATTTGAGGCTGCATAAGTGGTATAGTCATAAAGAAAATACTGAGAAAAGTTCCAAATGTGGCAAAACAAAAATATTACAGAAAAAGAAATTGAACAACACACTCAGTACATGGTTCAACTCTGAATGATGATTATAAAATCATGGTAATATAATCATCAAATCTGATTTTTATAGTGAACAGTGATCTAAGTCGGGTGTAGTACCACATACCTGTAATCTGCTACTCCTCTGGAAACTAAAGCAGGAAGATTACAAATTCAAGGCCAGCCTTAGCAATTTAGCCAAATGCTGTCTTTTTACTTATTTATTTAGTTTTACATATTCACTTATTTGTTTTTGGGTACTGTACACATGACATGGAGGCCACAGAACAAACTTTCAAAGGGGCTTCTCGCCTAACATGTATGTCCTGGTGATAGAACACAGGCTCAGACTTAGTGGAAGGCACCTTCACCTAGTCACCCATCTTCCAATATCCAAATGCTGTCTTGAAATAAAAACAAATAAGTAAACAAACAAATTGAACGAAAAGTCCTAGGGGATGTATCTTAGGACTTGACTAGTGTGACCCTGAGATCAACCCCTAGTACCATGAAACAAAACAAAAAACTGTGACCCACATGTTTTGGGAGGTAGGCCACTAAGCAGAACACTCTCAAAATATTCTATGAGGAAGCGTAATGGATGTTTATGGGCACAGAAATGAGTGAAACTCACTTTTTGAATTGGGAAACTTACAGATCCTAATGGGCTGAAAAATCAAATGATTGCCATATTTCTATTTTATGTAGAAACATGAGCAGCTATAATTTTTAGGTTATTATCCTGCAGCTGTAATTTTTTAAGATTATTGTCCTTCAGAAGTATGAATCAGAAATGGAGAGGGACGGGAGCACAGGCTTCTTTTTCACTATACTGCCAGTATAATATTAAAATTGAAAATTAAACATTAAGATGAATTATTCCTACAAATAGCCCATTTTGAGATTTGTCCTAACGCTGAAATGTGCTGCATAGCCCTGGCTGTCCTCAACCTTATGGCAATTTCCCGTTAGGTTCCTAAGGTGTGAGCCATTTTTTGCAGCAAGAATCACACTTTTTAAGAAGCAAAACAATCCTCTTAAATACACTGACACACTTGGCATAAACTCAGTTCTTGAAGAAAAAAAAAAAGAAAAAGAAAAAAAAAAACTTCCAGGGGAATACAAAAAAAAAAATCAAAATCAAAACAAAACAAAATAAAAACCCCATTGGGCCTGGTAGGACTTATTGAACTTTCCAATACACATCACTGGCTGCTTTTCTTGTGCAGATAGAGTCCGTTATCATCCTGTTTGTTGAGCGCTCCATCCTTGATGACCTCGGCTTGAAGTGTTAGTCCTGGTTGGTCCCTCATCACAAGCAGCTTTCCAGGACTCCACAACATCTGTTATTCTCTTTTGTCTGCCAGTGCTCTATCTTGTACGTTATCACAATTTGGAAACCACACACAAAGTATGAAGGACATATACTGTATTTCTGAATGGATTTTTCCTAACTGTCTCAGGGTTTCTATTGCTGAGAAGAGACAGCATGACCATGGCAACACTTATAAAGGAAAACCTCTACTTGGGCGGCTTACAGTTTCAGAGGTTTAGTCCATTATCACCAGGGCAGGATATGGCAGTGTGCAGGCAGACATGGTGCAGAGAACTATCTGAGAGTTTTACATCTTGCAGGCAAGAGGAAGTGAACTGAGACACTGGGTATTGCTTAGGCATATATGAGACCTCAAAGCCCACCCCCACAGTGATGCACTTCCTCCAAAAAAGTCATACCTACTCTAACAAAGCCACACCTCCTAATAGTGCCACTCCCTATGAGCTTATGGGCACTAATAACATTCAAACTTCCACATTTAAGTGACAAGTCAGGTTGCCAACAATTATAAATAATGGTATAAGCTGTAAGTTTTTCTTTTTGACAGGGTCACCCACAGATCAATCTGGCCTCTAACTCCCTATGAAGGTAAGGATGAAGGTGAACTCCTGACCCCCTTTTATCTAACTATTGGGATTTGTAACCATTCTGGTAGGAATGAAAATATTCTAAAGAGATCCTTACATCCCTCCATCTATTTGACAGTTAAAACATTGGTCCCCAAGGAATTAGAATTCCCTCCAAGAAATCTCACCCTGAGAGGAGAAAGCTAACATCTGATGCAAGCCAGAGATGGGACTTCTCTCTCAGAAAAGGATTTCATACAGTTCTAACTTGTCAGACCAACTTGAAGGACAGACTGGAGTCTAGACAATGAGGGGCCAGATCACACTTCTACCAGGACTGCTTAGTTATATATGCCTCTTCCCATCTACTTAAACCTAAACCTCATATCAGGATCTGGAAAGATGGACTTTCTGGGGAAGGAGACTCACTGGACCTCGTTTCTCTAATGTGCTTTCTCTGCCACCTGCTTTGATCTACCCTCCCCAAAATACACTCCAGGATCCAGAACCAGGCAAGTCAGCCTTCCAAAGATGTCAGCTCCTTCAGGGTCAGTCTTTGCATCCCTGTTCAAGGGCAATGCTGTGCCCAGAGGGCTTCAGGCATCAGGGGACCAGGCCTGATCGCTAGCACCCTAAGGACCCAATCCCTGAGATGGTTGAGAGAAGGAAGGGGAATAAATTCTGGTTAGTGGGGGTGGAGGGAGAGGCTTCCCAAGTATTCAGGTTCTAAGTGCAGAAAGTGTCTAGGATGGGGGTTTGCACAGCTTGTAACTGACCTGATTAGGACAGGGAGGGAATGACGACAAACACATAGACACACAGGAAATCTGCAATCAGACAATTTGGGCTCTCTAGCACCATGGAAGCTCAGTGTGTTTATTATATACAGTTTAACAGGGAGGCAAGGTTATTAGATAGAGAAACAAGGAGGCAGGTTCAGCTAATCTCTGTATGGGAGGGCAGGTTTAGCTAATCTCTGTAGGGGAGCAGCCTTCAGGCATTAAATATCTGGGGGAGGAAAGCTACAGTGGATATTTTCTGTACTGGCTATCAAGTGACGCTTGTACCAAAGGAAGACTTTGTCATCCCTCTGAGCCTCAAGGGCACAGACACTTTCCCACAGGTTTGAGGTTTTGGCCCTTTACACAGCCAGCTCACATCAACAACACCCCCCCCCCACACACACACTCAGAACTTCAGTCACTCAGAGCTTCCTCTTTTCCCCTAGGGGAACAGGGTGGAGCACTAAACTGGCTGCTGCTGGGGCTGCTTATGTCCTAGTTTTTGTTAGTTAAAGGACAAAGCCAGTAGTACTAACGTCCAGAGAAACAGAGGCCTCTCCTCTCCCTCTTGATTTTGAAGTGGCCAGCGAAAGAGGGAAATTGAGGTTCAGTGGAAGGGAGCAGAAGGGTTTGGGATTGCAGCCCCTGAGACATTGGCAAAGTCAGTCACTACCCAAGACGCAGTTGGTTAGGGGAAAACGACAAAGACAGGCAAGGATCAGACTTCTCTCCCATAACAGGAGCAGCAGACAGTTTGAGATTCTGAAAGAAGAAAAGAGGGGGCACTCGGGAGGCAGAGGCAGGCGGATCTCTGTGAGTTCGAGACCAGCCTGGTCTACAGAGCTAGTTCCAGGACAGGCTCCAAAGCCACAGAGAAACCCTGTCTCGAAAAACCAAAAAAAAAAAAAAAAAAAAAAAGAAAAGAGGGGGCCTCAGGTGTCACTCCCACTGGCTTTGGGTTTTGCTGCAAGCTAGAGCACACTCAACTCCCTGTGTTCCTAGAGCAAAACCTTAGGAGGAAACCAACATTAATGGCATGCAGATCAGGGATGCCAGGAGAGGGGTCACCAGTCACTCTATGGGCTTCTTGCCATCTGTCATGTTTCACAAGCTCACCTAGGCCAGGCAAATGGGCTTGAAGGTTTTCAGGCTGGGGTTAGTGACCTTCTCCACCCATGTCTGATGTCTGTAAAAGTCTCACTCCACAACTTGGCAGACTTTGTATGTGACACCTCCTTCTCCTCTTGAGTGGGCATGAAGGTCTCACTGCCATTGGTGGGAAAGCAGGGAGTGCTTCTCCTCTTGCCCTTGTAGACAGCTCTGAAGAAAGTGGAGCTGGTCAGCACTGGAGATGCACAGTCATAGTCCTGCCCACCAGCTTCCTCAGCAGTCTTTGGTTCCAGTCTACTTGGCTTTGTAACTGACTTATCGACTACAGGTGGCCTGGCTTAGTTGTTATGGTAACTGGACCTGTCCTCTTACCCTACCTTGAGTAATATGATTACAGGTGTAACATGATTACCTTGCTGAACTGATGAGTGATTTCTAACAAATGCATTGCATTTGCTTACTTATGTGGGTCTGTATGGGGGTGGTGGTGCGTGTGCTGTGGTGATCGTTTCACAAGCTTGGAAGACAACTTTCAGAAGTTGGTTCCTTACCCTTATTATGTGGGCCCTGGGGATCGAACTCAAGTCATGAGGCTTGGAGGCTGGTGTTTTTCCCCCTGACTCACAAAGTAGAATCTCTATTGCACGCTAGCAAAATTTGATGCAGATAGAATAAAACAAAAATAACATAACTTAAACATTCCTGAAATCTTGAGGTATTGTAAAACATCAAAGTTATGACACCAAATTCATCTAAGCACTTCAAAAACTGTCAAAACAAGGTTTGGTAAAATGAGGTCGGATTTACCTGCCATAAAGCTTTGCCTATTAGAAGTCTCTTTTTTTTTTTTTTGGTTTTTCTTTTTTTTTTTTTTTTTTTTTTGGTTTTTCGAGACAGGGTTTCTCTGTGGCTTTGGAGCCTGTCCTGGAACTAGCTCTGTAGACCAGGCTGGTCTCGAACTCACAGAGATCCGCCTGCCTCTGCCTCCTGAGTGCTGGGATTAAAGGCATGCGCCACCATCGCCCGGCCTAGAAGTCTTAAGTAAAAGATCATTTCTCCCACTCTTCGATGCCTTGAGTTGATACAGCTAGTTACTATTCACTATAATCTATTAAAACAGTTATCCCCAAAACCCGTAGTTGTGTGACCCAGATGTGTAATCCCAGCATATCAGTTCAAGGACATCCTCAGCTCTTTAGAGAGTTCTAAGCCATCCCAGGCTACCCAAAACAATGTCATAAAAAATTCAACAACAGCAACAAAAAACAAACCCACAAATTAACCCATCAAACAAAACTTCAGTTCCTGACTTGTACAGCAAGGACAAAAGGAAAACAAAGACCAAAAGACCAATGTTATGATTTTGATATCATTTATTATAGCTGATTGTTTCTGTTGTGTCAGTTTCTCTTTTTCTCTTCAAATTTTGATTATGTTAGAATTTTTATGAACTGTTGGTAAATGAATCTACCACTATGATCTTGAAGAAATAGGACCTAGCCTGGTGGCCATAAGGTCCAGCATGTGCAAGGCCCTGGGTTTGATCCCCTGCATCACCACCACAACAACACAACAAAAAACCGGGCAACTTATACTGAACATTTTGAACCTCACTGGAATACAAGTTAAGCCATTTTTTTCCTCTATGGTTCTTCACCAAAATAACTCAATAATAGTATTATTTGAACTAAGACTTGACTAGTGCAACTGGAAATAATCATTCTGAGCCAGGTGGTGGTGGCACACGCCTTTAATCCCAGCACTCTGGAGGCAGAGGTAGGTGTATCTCTGTGAGATCGAGGCCAGCCTAGAATACAAGAGCTAGTTCCAGGACGGGTTCCAAAGCTAGAGAGAAACCCTGTCTCAACCACACCCCCCCAAAGAAAAAAGAAAAAAAAGAAAATAATCAGTTTGCCATTCCTAAAAGCAAGAAAAGAAGAAGAAGAAGAAGAAGAAGAAGAAGAAGAAGAAGAAGAAGAGCCATTTACAACATTTGGGTTGTGGCAAGTTGACAAGAACACAAAGATCCATAAAGCACAGTTGAATAGCACATGTGTTATAATTTCAACTTTCATCTTTAATAATACATTTACTGTAGTAATACAGAAAAGATACACTGAAAGTTTTTAAATATTTTTTTAAATTTTAGTTTTTGTACATTGGTACTGTAAGGGTGTCAGATCCCCTGGAACTGGAGTTGTGACAGCTGTGAGTCACCGTGTGGTTGCTGGGAATTGAGCCAGGGTGATCTGAAAAAGTAGCCAGTGCTCTTAACCTCGGGGCCATCTCTTCAGTCTCTGAAAGTTTTGATGAGCAATAGAAAATGAAAAAAATCTAAAGGCACCTCATTGATTCTGTTATGAGCTGTGTTAAAAAGACTAAGACGACGCATTTCTGGTTTATCATTGTTTAAAGCTTAGGCTTTATATTATAATCTAGGATCTCACATAAGTGCTCTACTGCTGAGCTATATACCGTTAGCTCTTCCTAATTTTCAACTCAGTGAAGATGTATTGAGCATGAGCTGCATATATACTAGGATTGTATACATATTCAATTCAGAGATGGTTTGCTTATACTTTCTAGCTTTCAAGACAGGCTCCAAAGCTACAGAGAAACCCTCTCTCAAAAAACAAAACAAAACAAATAAACAAACAAACAGAAAAAAACAAAGAACAAAACTGTTTGGTACTGCGGACCACCAGACCCTGAATTTCTTGCAAACAACTTGTTTTCCTTGCTGCAGCTGCTCTGAGCAGTAGACCCTGATGGCTGGGGAGTGAGTTCTGATGTTTTAGTAGCTGAAAGATCCCGAGAGCCGGGGCGTGGCTACAGCCCTAAGTAAGCTGCCCCTGAGCATGGTAAAGTGGGCATTCTTGGAATTCTTGTATCAAGGATGACCCTTGTCCTGGTGTTTCTGTGTGTGTGTTTTTAAATCTTCTGCCCAGTTCCGGTAGCAGGTAGTGAGTTAAGTGTAGAGTGAGCCATTGTAGTTTTACAAGTGGAAGCCCTCAGAGAGATCACCCTTAGGAATGGTCTAGTTTTACACAAAACAAAACAAAAAACAAAGCAAACACACCCACCTCCAAAAAAAAAAAAACCCAACCTCTTACTTGGTAAGACTTTGAATAAGAAATGGTTACAGAAATAAAAAAAAAAACAACTACCACCAACCTAAAATATTGATGTTTTAAAAATTTCTAACCAAAAAAAAAAAAAGGGAGGCAGAGGCAGGCGGATCTCTGTGAGTTCGAGACCAGCCTGGTCTACAAGAGCTAGTTCCAGGACAGGCTCCAAAACCACAGAGAAACCCTGTCTCGAAAAACCAAAAAAAAAAAAAAATTTCTAGAATTTGGTGGCTGGAAAGATGGTTCAAGGTGTAAGATCGTTTGCTGCACAAGTGTAAAGACTTGAGTTTGGATCCCAAGTACCCTAGTTAAATTATTCATGGCCTCTAGCACTTGTAAAGCCAGTACTTTTGGGGACAGAGACTTGAAGATCACTGGTGCTGGCTGTACAGTCAGCCTAGCTCCAGGTTCAGCGAGAGACCCTGTCTCAAGGGAGTATGGCAGAGTGCTAAGGACAGATACCTGATAGCATCCTCTGGCCTCCACACCAGCACTTGGACATATGTCCTCGTGAACATATACCACACTCATATACACCACAAACATTTCTCTTAATATCGTTGAATTCCTTTTCTTCCTCCTCTCAACAAGTTTTTGATATAGCATTGATAAATCCCAAAAGATTTGTTTACCATTGGAGTAAACCGAAAACCAAAACAAAATAATAGAGGAAAACAGATTCTCTGTGCCTTGTGCTGTCTTTGTTGCTATTTCCTTTGCTTGGGGTGAAAAAGTCTTGTCTGGAAGTTATTTTATTATTATTATTTTGGTGTTTTTCGAGATAGCTTCTTTTTTTTCTGTGTAGCTCTGGTTGTCCTGAAACTAGATCTGTAGACCAGGCTGGCCTCAAATTCATAAGAGACTGACCTGCCTCTGTCTCCTGAGTACTGGGATTAAAAGTGTGGGCCATCATGCAGGTCTAAAAAAAAATTTTTTTTTTTTGAGACAAGGTTTCTCTGTTTAGCTTGGTTGTCTTGACTCACTTTGTAGACCAAAAGGCTGGTCTCAAACTCAAGAGATCCACCAGCTCCTTTCAGAGTGCTGGGATTAAAGGCACGTGCAACCACCGCCTAGCCTGTCTTAAAAATTTGTACTTGGGGGCCAGTGGTGGCACATGCCTTTAATCCCTACACTCGGAGAGGTAGAGGCAGGCGGACCTCTGTGAGTGCAAGACCAGTTTGGTCTACAGAGCTAGTTCCAGGACAGCCAGAGCTACACTGAGAAACACTGTTTCGAAAAAAAAAATTAATCAACTTGATTAAACAGGAAATCCACTCAATCAAAGCTGGTTAAAACGTTTTCTTTTTTCAAACAATGTTTCTCTGTGTAGCCCTGCCTGTTCTAGAAACTTGGTCTGTAGACCAGACTGGCTTCAATTAAAGGTGATTACCAATACCGCCCACCCTGTTTCAAACTTTTAATGTTTCTTTCTTTCTTTCTTTTTTTTTTTTGAAACAAACTTTAAAATGTTCTGAACTAGGCCTGGGGCCATAAGTAATTAGGACAGCAAATGGCTCACCTCACTACTACAGAAACTTCAAAATAAGACAAAACCCTAAACTAGAAAAATATTGGTTATTCTTTTACAAAAGTCATAGCCCTTCGTAGCAAATACGTATTTTAATTTTCATGTATACTTGGTGATTTGTGATGGGTCTGTTTACTTGCTTTTGGAATCAGGGCCTCATGTTGCCCAGGCTGACCTGGAAATTCTGATCCTTCAGCCTCAGCTTCCCAAGGGCTGGGATAATGGGGATGAACCACCTGATGTTTTTTACAATCTTTAAGAAAAGTCGGCTTTTTATTTTTATTTCTTTATTTAGAGGTAGGATCTCACTATATATCCCATGCTGACCTTGAGCTCCCAACAATCCGGTTGCCTCTACGAGCCAGGACCGAGAGTGCACTTCAAAGATCTGGTAAGATTTACCTGAGAGGGAACCCGGACTGTTCTGTGGACTGGAGAGGGAGGGGGGGGAGAGGAGTGGGGGGAGGAGGAGAAGGGTGGGAGGAGGGGGAGAAGGGTGGGAGGAGGGGAAGGGAAATGGGAGGCTGGGAGGAGGTGGAAACTTGTTTTTTTATTTGTGTTTTTTTCTTCTTTTCGCAATAAAAAAAAAATTAAAAAAAAAAAAGATTTACCTGAGAAAGGCTGTTCTTTCCTAAAGGCAAAGGGCACGCCAGAACAAAGAGCGGTGGACCTTTATGACGTCAGGCGAAAAATCTCAATCCTATCAGGGAAAGATTTGTGCTATTCAAACAATGCCTTCTGCACAAGGTCTAAGTAGGTGTTGGGGGTTTTTCTTTTTCTCAGCAGACAACAATTAGACTTGGCAACCTCCAACCTACCCTGTTATCCGGGGGTCTGACTTTTTGACGGAGCCCAAGGGTGTTTATATGCAAATGTGTAGGGGGCTCAGGAAGTGTGCCAGACGCGCAGCAGAACTGGGGGGGGGGGGGAGGGGCGGGGACGGAACCCCTCCCCGCCCAGCAGAGGTCCCCGCCCCCCACCCTGCAGCCGGTAGTCATGGGACCCAAGGCCACAACGGCTTACTCCTCCCACTCCCTTGCTCGAGCCGACATTGGCGTAATTGGCTGACGTCACGTCCGCTTTAGGAATTCCGAATCTGGAACCCGCGCGATGAAGAGAGCATTCGTGACTGTTGGGACCACCAGTTTCGATGACCTCGTCGCTAGTGTGGCCGCTCCGGACTGCGTCGAGGTAAGTCCGGCCCAGGGCTCGGCTGTCTCAGCTCCGCTGCCCTTCTCTGGCCGCCGCGGTCAGAAGGAAGCATGGCAGCTGTTTCTCGGGTACCCGGCGCCCTGCCCCAAACCTCTTTAGTCCCCCTCGGGTTTCCTTCTCCGTCCCTCCGCGACCTCAGTGTCTCGTCCCCTACAGCCAGCTCTCCACCACCGCCAGGCCTCCTTTCGCTCTTTGCTGTGTTCTCACAGCCGTTCTCCACTCGACAGGCCCCATCTCAGCCTCTCTCCACCACCGCCGTGCCCCAACCCCTGCGCTATCTACCGCTGCCCTGTCCCACTCCCGGCGCAGTCTCCCCTCTTCCCCCACCGGGCACCCTACCCCGTTCGCAGTCTCCCTCACCCCCAACCCCGTACCCCTCGGCCAGGCCTTGTCCCCTCCACTTTAGTCTCTACTACCCACGCCTTCGCTCCCGTGGCTGGGTCGCTTCCCGAAGCCCTGTCGGGCCCCTCCGGACACCTTGGTCCGCGACCCTTCACCTCTCTGGCTACTAATGGCTCATTCCTTGTTGCCTCGGCCCGCGGACCCCACCCACAGCCCCTCAGACTGGACACAGGTTTTCCTGAGGCGCCGGCCTGTGGACCTCACCCCTGTCAGGCAGGGTACGGTTTTCCCCTTGGTGTCTGTCCAGGCTTCTTCATCTTAAGCCGATTATATCGTTCCCAGACCCCCAGCGCCTCAGTTCCGAGACTCCCGCCCCTCCACGGCGGGTAATGGTTTCCCCGCAGTGTCTTTGTGACACACCCCCAGGTTGATAATGGTTTCCCTGCCACATCTACGTCTGCGACCCCCCTCCCCCAGCCAGTAATGGTTTGTCCGCAGTCTGCAACCCCCCTCCCAGCTAGTAATGGTTTGCCTGCAGCGTTTTTGTCTGCGGACCACCCCCTCTCGCCGGTAATGGTTTGCCCACAGCCATCTCTGTCTGTGGATCCCCCACCCAGTAATGGTTTGCCCAATTTGTCTGCTGACCCCCCCCCCGCCGGTAATGGTTTGCCCACAGCCATCTCTGTCTATGGATCCCCCCCAGCCAGTAATGGTTTGCCCAAAGCGTCTCTGCGGACCCTGCCACCAGTAATCTCTCTTTGGGACCCCCTACTCCAGCTCGTAATGGTTTGTCCACAGCACCCCTAGTCTTCTCTCTGTCCCCAAACAAATTGCCCCGACTCTTTGAGCAGGTAAAGAGGGTCTTCCCCTTGGGGTGGCTCCCTCCGCCTAGTGGCTCCTGTCCTACCCTACTAGTTTGTCCCGTCCCTGCTCAGCTTGTGAGACAAACAGGCTCTTCCCAGCCAGGCGGTGGTGGTGGTGGTGCACACCTTTAATCCTAGGCCTCGGGAGGCAGAGGCAGGCTGATCTGCAAGAGCTAGTTCCAGGACAGGATCCAAAGCTACAGAGAAACCCTGTCTTGAAAAACAACAACAACAACAACAACAACAATAAATGAAACAGGCTCTTCCCTTGATTCCCGCCTGGTTTCCGACTCCTCATTCAAGGTATATTGTTTTTTTCTGCCCTCTGTGAGCTGGCTGGCAGTGAGGTTCCCTGGTGGTACCTGGACAGGGGCGGGCAGGGAAAGGACTAATTTTGAACGCTAACTGGTCAGCCACAGTTAGGTTTTGTATAGTTGCGCCCTTCACTTGAGCAGCAATTTGGAGGTTGTTTAACTGCTGTTCATGAAGGATTGATCTCATTTAAAAGGACTGCATTTTCTTATTTCCTGTTCTAGATCCTCAAGAGTCTCGGTTACAACCAACTTGTCCTCCAAATTGGGAGAGGCACAGTGGTTCCTGAACCATTCAGTACTGAGTCATTCACTCTGGATGTTTACAGGTATAAGGATTCTTTGAAAGAAGACCTTCAGCAAGCAGATCTTGTCATCAGCCACGCAGGTAAAATGTCTGAGCATCTTGGGTTTTTTTTAGATTTATTTATTTTCTGTATATGAATGTTCTATTTGCATGCACACCTTTAGACCAGGAGTGGGCATCAAATTCCACTAGAGATGGTCATGCGCCACCATGTGGTTGCTGGGAATCCAACTCAGGATCTCTGGAAGAGCAGTCAGTGCTCTTAACTGCTGAGCCATCTTTCCAGCCCCAGAATCTTCGGTTTTTATCTTTGATTAAAAAAACACTTACCGGGCGATGGTGGTGCACTCGGGAGGCAGAGGCAGGTGGATCTCTGTGAGTTAGAACAGCCTGGTCTACAGAGTTAGTTCCAGGACAGGCTCCAAAACCACAGAGAAACCCTGTCTCGAAATACCAAAAATAAATAAATAAATAAAATAAAAAACAGACACTTTAACCTTTTCAAACTGAATTTACAAGGACTAGAGATCTAATTCAGGGTACATGTTTAGCATGTGGAAAGACCTGGTTCCAGTTCTTACCACCACAATTAGGAAAGCCAGGCCCCATGGCTGTAATTCTTGCCCTTGAGAGGAAGTGGTGAAGGCTAGCCTGGGCTACTTTCTTAAAAATCTGTAAGTTAATTACACAGAATAATTCATAGCAGCTTCATTTTAATATAATTATTTGACTTGAATGTATCCATTGATAACTTTAGTGGAGAGAAGGATATTTCTAGACAAGAGTGTATAAAGCTATTTTTGTCCACTTTTATAGTACAAAACTCTAAACAGAGGGGAAAGATAATGTATTCAATGATCATAACAAATTGTGAATTTGTTTTTTTGGTTTTACCGAGACAAGGTTTCTCAGTAGCTTTGGAGCCTGGAACTAGCTCTTGTAGACCAGACTGGCCTCAAACTCACAGAGATCTACCTGCCTTTACCTCCCAAGTGCTGGGATTAAAGGTGCATGCCACCGCCTGGCCAGATTGTGAATTTAAAATTAGTATTTAGGCTTAGACCTAAAGGACATTAAGCCTTTTCAGTGGTAGGTGTGGGTTGTAGTAATAACCATTTAAGGATTGTCTTTTTAGCACTTCTGTTGAATATATGTAAAATAGATGCAGTAAAATATTATTTATTTTTGAATAGGATATGGTAAGAAAATTAAAAATTTTAGAGTTATAAATTGTGTATTCAGAGACATAAGCTAATAGATTTAGAAAGTATATTGTAGCCTAGCCTTAAGAGATCAAACTAACGGAGTTCCTGAGATTTCCAGTACTTTTAGAAAAGATGTTTTGGGGGAACAGTGCAGTTTTGTCTGCTATGGGTATTTGTGGGTGACATGCTGGTTTTTCTAAAGACTTGATTTGAGGAGAGAAAACTCCTTAGAGATAGACATTACTGCTGGGCAGCGGTGATTTAATCCCAGCACTGGCAGAAACAGGAGTTCAAGGTCAGCCTGGTCTTTGGAGGAGTGAGTTCCAGGCTAGCCAGGGATACTGGAGAAACCTGTCTCCAAAACCAGAAAAACAAGAAAAGTCATTATTAACATCCACATTTTGTTAGGTGTGAGGTAACTGAGACACATGGATGTTCAGTAATTTGTAGTTGTAGAATATAACAATTTAGCAGCAGAGTCTGTCTTAATTACTACCCTAACACTTACAAAAAGGGTTTATTTACTCTAAATAATCTCTAATAGTCCTCCTAAATGTCATTTACTTGTGTGTATGGTTGCAAGTGTGCCATGGCATGTTATGTGAAGGTCAGAAGGCAACTTGTGGGAATTGATTCTCTTTACTCTGGGGTTTCCATGGTGGGAGCTCAGGTTTTCAGGCTTTGTGACATGTGTCTGCTCAGCCTTCTCCCTAGCCCTCTAAGGAATTTTAAATCTCAAAGTAGAAGTGATCATAAAATTTGCATATTTGTGGTGATCTAGTCATGACTATCTTGGGAATAGCCTTCAGGGGTAAAAGCATAAGGATTGTTTTCTGTTTTAGTACTTGTCCTATTATAGGCTAGCCTTTAAAAATGTAAGAAAAATTTAGTGCATTTATTTGTTTTCTTCCTCTACCTACCTCTCTTCCTCTCCCCTGTCCTTTCCTCTGTGTGTGTGTGTTGTCTTCTACCATGTGGGCTCTGGGGCTATCTTAAAAACTCAATAATTTTTAAAAATCACCTTTATTTTTTGTATCTGGTATGTGTGTGTCTGATGTCGGTCCGTGCATGTGCATCTGTGTGATTGTGTGTGTATGTGTGAGTAATACATCTGTGTGTGTTGAGGCTAGAGGTAGACAATGGGTGTCTTACTGGGTTGTTCTCCACGTTTAGTTTATATATATAGTCTCACTATGTAGTCCTGGCTTGCCTAAAATTCAATATGTAGACCAGGCTGGCTTTGAGCTCACAACAATCTGTCAGCTTCTGCCTCCTGAGTGCTGGGATTAAAGGTTTGCTCCCACTGTTTTTTAATATGTATTTTTTAGTTGTATGTATTTGTACACCCTGGATGGAACTGGAGTTACAGGTAGCTATGAGTGACCCAATCAAACTTTGGTTTTCTGAAAGAGAGCAGGACAGTATATGCTCTTGATTTCTGAGCCATCTCTAAGCTTTCCACATTATTTTTTGAAACAGGGTCTCACTGAACCTGGAGTTATCAGTTCAGGTCACCTGATAGGTTAATGAACTCCAGGGATTTCCTGTCTCCTTCCTCCCTTAATTGGTGTTACAGATTGAACTCAGCTTTTAATATGGGTGTCTTCAGGGCATAAACCTGCCTTTTCTGTTTATATTTGGATAGAAGTGAAGTTGTTAATGGTAGCAGCTAGGGATTTGGTAATCTCAGAGCTCTGGAGGTTGTATGTATACAGGACAGTATGGTAATGGTAAGTTCAATGTCAGCCTGGACTTTTTGTAGCAAGTTTCAGGCAAGAATAGGCTGTAGGCTTTCTATTCCCCTCCCCTCAAAAAACATTAGAGAAAAATTAGTTGGTACGTTTTCTTTTTGTTGTTGATACAGAGTCTGCTTGTGTGACCCATGATGCTCCTGCTTTAATCTCCCACATGTTGGAATTTGGGGCATGTGCCACTAAACTTAATGTTTGTCATTTTTATGAAATAAGTAAAAGGTTTGGTTTTATAATTTTACTAATTTTAGAAATAAAACTATGATAGTGTACCATAAGTTAAAAAAATTGATTTAATAAGTTATTTTTGTAGGTGCAGGAAGTTGCTTGGAGAGTCTGGAAAAAGGCAAGCCACTTGTGGTAGTTGTAAATGAAAAGTTAATGAACAATCATCAATTCGAATTGGCAAAGCAGTTGCACAAAGAAGGACATCTCTTCTATTGTACCTGCAGGTATACTAGAGACTGATCAGTTGAACTCTTGCCTTTAATTCCTTCCCAGCTGTTACCCACCTGTCTAACCTTTTGACTTTTACACTTTTCACACACTAACCTCTTATTTGTCTTAGCTTTGACTTGGTTCTGTGTTGTCTTTTTCTGTATTCATGGCCAACCAACTCTGTGTATGGGAATTTGAATGTCTGAAAGTGCGTATGGGTGTGCAGATTTCCAAGAAACAAAGTTTTATAGTTCACTATTCAGGTTTTCAGTGTTCAAAGAAGGTGTATGCTTATATTAAGGACTAATTAATTCAGTTATTTGGACAGTTTCATATATATGAGTTTTAGTTGTTAAAGTTTGACTTTTAGTAAATCCACTGGAAGCCCATATATTCATTCACATATTCTCTTTTATTTAATAAAAAGTTGGTACTTTTTTAAGTGCTTGGGTTACAGTGGCAAACATAATATTTACATTATGGTGCTAGAGTTTCACATGATGAACTATGCTAGAAATAAAAGACAGGACAATATTGTAGCTGGGATAAGTAAGAATTAGGTAGACTTCAGGAGAGGCTTGACAAATGACCTGATGTTTGAGGTTAGTCCTGAATTAGAAGGAAGAACCAATCATATGAAATTTAAAGACAAGGGAGCTTGAGTTACAAAACCTTTAATTTAGGAATGAACTTGGCGTTTGGAATGCTTGAGGAACAGGGAAGGTTGGTATGGTAAAAGCATAGTGACCAGGGAAGAATGAATATGAAGCTGGGAGGGCATAAGCTCATTTAAGAGTTCTAATTTTATTTTATGTTTAATGAGAAGCCATGGAGCACTTTAAGCAAAGGGATCTTTGGTAAGGAGTATTGTTTTATCAGCATCACAGTAGAAGCTTGAAGAAAAATGCTGTTTTTCTGTTAGTTCTTCTTTGGGACACTAGAAGCTTGCCAAAGGGCCAGGTCAGTAATTCCCAGTTGCTTAATTTTAAAAACTTTTCTAACTTGATATTTTAAAAAAAGTAATCTCATAAAGAAATTAATTGTATGTCTATGTCTTATATTAAAGTTAGAACATGGTAAGTGTGTCTTTGGATTTTATTTTTGTTTCTTTCAGACATTTGGTGTATACCTGTGCATTCATTAAGTATGAAACACTTGTTATGACATGCTTTTTTAGACATTTGGTATATACATACATATATATCAGTGAACTAAGCTTGATGTTTTCAGTGGGAGAAGACAGATTTAGTCAGTGATTAGTATTCAAGCAGTAAAACTGGTAGTGTGCTTAACTATAATGATGAAAGAAAGGAAATGTTGTCTTGGTAAAATGACTCAGAAGAAAAGCTAGAAATTAGTAACAGTTCAGATAATTGGTGTATCTGCCTTTAAGTACTTGATACTGTTAAAAGATGACAACTTCATAGGAACAGATCTTCCTAAACAATGTATCAAAGTTAATATTTCTAGGGGCTGTTGAAAAGGAATTTCATTCAAAATGTGTTCACTTCTATTATTTTTGGAGATGATCTCTGTATAGCACAGGCTAACCTTGAGCTCCTGATCCTTCTGAGCTTTAGTGATGATAGATAGGTATGGGCTACTGTCCCCAGCTAGTTAGCTCTGAATTTTTTTTGTTAGTATATTATAAAATACAAAAAATAGATTTTTTAAAAAATATGTATATAAAGACATCCTAACTTTTGCAGGATGAAATGACTGTATGCTTCCTTTTTTTTTGAAAAAAAAATATATGTGTGCTGTATTGTGGGCCTTAAAGACAGAGGACAACTTTGAATTGTTCTCTCCTTCTACCATGTGTGTTCTGGGGATTGATTTCTCCGTTATCAGGCGTGGTGATAATTACTTTTACCCTCAGAGCAGTTTCTTTGCCCTCCCCCTATCTTTTAAACATTTTTAGAAACTATTAATTTTAGAAAAGTCATTTCTGATAGTATCAAGAATCATTGATTATATTTTACCCAAACCTAGGTTGGATGGTGGTATGTCTGTTCAAATTTAGTTCACTTGTTTAAGTTTCTGAAGTAAGTTTTATGCTGTTTAGAACCTTATTTCCAACATACATGATGACTACATATTGATTAGTTATGAATTCATGGTAATTTTCAGTAAGTTTTCTTACAGTCGATATGCATGTTATTTAGTATAATAACTCTAGCTTTCTTTTCTGATACCTATTGTTTTGGTTTCATTTATTCTGTTTCCATAAATTTACTTTGCTTTATTTTATGTTTGTGTGGTTTTGGAGAGTATTAAAAAGCAGTATAATTAAAATTTCATTGAAACAACATTTCTGAAACACTTCATTTGACTGAACTAAAAATGTCTATTCAATTTATCCAATATTTTATGGTACTCTTTGTGTTGGCAATAATAGTGTGTATATCCCCATGATATTAAAATTACAAAAATTCACAGTTCATTCATCAAATGGGCAGCAGAAAAGCTAGGGAACTTTCTCTCATGCTACCTGATATTTTTCTTCTTTTGTTTTAGCACGCTTCCTGGGCTGTTACAGTCAATGGATTTATCAACACTGAAATGTTATCCTCCTGGCCAGCCAGAAAAATTTTCTGCATTTTTGGATAAAGTTGTTGGATTACAAAAATAAACTCTCAACACTTTAAAATACCCCTAAATCCAGTTCATGAAATGTGATAAAATCAAAATAAGTTTATGAAATGCATTTGTAGAACAATACAAATTAATATATTTACTATAAAAATAGAATATATAGAGAATTTTGTGGCATAAACATTGCAGTTGGGTCCAAATCCTAATCAGTAAATTTATGAAGCTTCTCTAACATTGAGTATGTAGTGATGTAGTGAGTTCCTAACTTTGAAAATGTAGTCTTCACAGTTTTGTCCTAGAATCTTAAATGGATATCTGATTGCTTAAGCAACAACAACAAAACCCAGCAAAAACAACCTGGGCACACCTTTGATGAGGCTTAGGCAGGTGGATTTCTGAGTTCAAGGCCAGTCTGGTCTACAGATTAAGTTTCAGGGCAGCCAGGGGTACACAGAGTAACTCTGTTTCCAAAAACTGAAACAAACAAAAACACAAAACTGAAAATATTGAAAAATGTTAATAGAAATCAGATATTAGTAACATGTTACTTTGAAGAAAAGAATAAAATGCTAACAATGTAACATTTGGTGAGAAAGTCAGCATCTGTTGGTTTATAATCTTGAGACAGCTTTTTTTGTATTATGCAGAGAAAAATGGGTTTACTTTGTGGGAGCTAATAGTTATCTGAAAAAGATGATCAAAGTAATTGATCTACTGTACTTCAAGTAAGTTTTATTCTGAAGAATAAAGTAGATATAAGTTCACCTTTTGAACTTCTGATCCTTCAAGTGTTGAGATTACAGGCACACACTACCACACCTGATAATATTTGTTCCTCTGAGAAGGGCTGGGGAGATGGCTCAGTGAAAAAAGTGTACTTGGTGCACAAGTGTGAGGACCTGAGTTTGCATCCTCATAATCAACATTAGTCAGGGATGGTAGTGTATATCTAGAATCCCTTTGCCCAAGATGAGATGGTAGATGGAGACAGAATCCCTTGAAGATATTGGGCTAGCCAGCCTGGTGTTCACAACAGTGAGTGGCAAAAAGAGATCCTGTATCAAACAAGTTGGAAATTAACCATTGAGCTTGAGGTTTTCCTCTTATTTCCACCAGCTGACCATGGCACACATCCCTACATTCACATGAATGAATGCATACACACATGTAAGTAGAATGTGATAATCTTATCAGTGCTTTAAAGAATAGAGAATAAATCCAAAGATATAACAGTATGACTTGGTTGTTTATTTACATTTTTAATTTTGTGTGTGTATGGATATGTTCATGTGTAAGTCAGAAGACAACTGGGATGTTTCTGTCCTTCAGCCATGTTAGTCCCTAGGATCAAATGTGGGTGTCTAGGTTTGGCAGCAGGACATTTGCTGGCGATCCATGTCATTGGTCTATTCATTTGGATAGACATAGTAGGGTTTGAACTTACGACCTCACACATGCTGGGTAATAGGCTCTACCACTGAGTTACTTTAATTCACATCTGGTGGCCGAAGCGAGCTCAGTAGTTGAGTTGTATTTCAGAGGACATAAGTTTGGTTCTTAAAATATATGTTAACTTAGAGGGCACGGGTTCTATTATCAATATCCACATGGCGGGGTATCCTACCCCCTCTGCCTTTGTGGACACCAGGCGTGTGTGTGGTGCACAGGTATACAGAAAAATAACTATATGAAAACCCAAAATTAAATACCTTCTACAGTGATGAAATGTATGACAGAATTTGGCAATATTTATGTTTTATAAAAATTTTACATTGTGTGATATGTATAATTGCTTAAATGCATAGTTTTTAAATTACAAGAACTCAATATATAAAATTTCTGAGTTTGGTCTCAGAACTTTTAAGATAATATATTTAAGACTAATAGTTCATTGGTAGAAATTTTAGATACAGTTTATCCATAAAAATAGAAATTTGAGAGTTTGGCATGATGGTGCTGTAATCCCAGCACTCTGGAATTCAGCTGTGCTACATAGTTTCAGGTTCTTCTGAGCCTATGCAGTAAGAAATTAAATCAGGTGAATAGATGGGATCGTGACTGTTAAAGGCATAACTTTTGTTTCAAACATTTTACTTGGCAATGTATTTGCATATATTAGACTTATTTTCTTGATTGTCCCTTACTTGGGTTAATACTAAATTTTACTGATGGTAAAAGTAGGTTCTTGAGAAAATACTCTGAATTAAAATTTTGGTGAGAATTAGATATCTAAGTGTAAATAGTTCACATTTCACATCTTCATAGGTGAGAATTAATAGTAATTATGCCTTTATTATATATAGTTATCTTTTTTAAGAAAATGTGCCTATTTATTTGCATGCCTGTGCTTGAGGAGGCCTGAGAACAAACTCAGGGTTTATCTCCAAATAACATCTACTTCTAAGTTGATTGCTCCCTGGCCAGGTCACTTACTAGACTAGATGGGCTGGCCAGTGAGCACCTTGTTTATACCTCAGTTTTGAGCTTATAATCCCATTGTATCATGTATTGCATTTTTATGTCCTTGGTGGAGCACTTGCTCAAGTCCTTGCAAGGCACACACTACTAAGTCACATTCTTAGCCTTTCACCAGCTCTATACTAATTTTTTTAATAAATTTATTTTATTTATTATGTATACAATATCCTGTCTGTATGTATGCCTGCAGGCCAGAAGAAGAGGGCACCAGACCTCATTACAGATGGTTGTGAGCCACCATGTGGTTGCTGGGAATTGAAATCAGGACCTTTGGAAGAGCAGGCGATGCTCTTAACCCTCTGAGCCATTTCTCCAGCCCCCTATACTAATTTTACAAAAGGTTTTATTTAACATCTAGAGATAAAAGCCTAATGTTTAATTGGTCTTTTATTTTTTTTTTATTTTTTTATTTTTTTTGGTTTTTCGAGACAGGGTTTCTCTGTGGTTTTGGAGCCTGTCATGGAACTAGCTCTTGTAGACCAGGCTGGTCTTGAACTCACAGAGATCCGCCTGCCTCTGCCTCCCGAGTGCTGGGATTAAAGGCGTGCGCCACCACCGCCCGGCTTTAATTGGTCTTTTAAAATACCTTTCTCATTTGAGAAAATTGTGGTCTGATGTTTATGTTGGTCACAGCCTTTTAAATGACTTTGTGGCTTGAACGACTAACCATAAAGAATCAGAAATAGTCTATTCAAATATACCTGGAAAAGCAACAGGCTTCCAATTCTTTAATACTTAATACTAGACCACATAATGTAGTTTTAGTTTCTCAACAATCCTTTGTGGTATGTGGTAATATTTCTGACTATACCTTTGGTATTTTATATTATGAGATTTTAAGTCAAGATAATTTGAATTTTGCTTGACAAAATTTTTCAACATTTTAAGTTGTGTATTTTCTCAACTGAGGAAAAATACTAGAGGTGACAATTTGCTTAAGAAAACAGCCTTTTGACAGAAATACCATGAGAAACAACTTGATTGAGTCCTGCATTTTTTCTTACCATGGCATAATATTCGTTTTAAGCTTTTATTTGTTTTGTTTCATAGCTAACCCAGGGATATTTTTAAATTTAAATTGTTAAAAGTTATCCTTTTTTTCAGTAGTAGTAATTCTATACCAGGAGTTTCCTTGGTGCATGATAACCCTACTTAGAACTAAAACTTGGGATTTGCATTTTGAAATTTATAAAAGTTCTCTGAGGATCAAGGGCAGAGGATTGTCTTATTTTGGTATTTCAAAGCAGGGTTTCTTTGTGTTACAGCCCTGGCTCTAGCTTGAACTAGCCTTTCTAGAAATGGCTGGCCTTGACTCAGTGCTGGGATTAAAACCCTGAGCTACCACTGCCCGGCTTAGAGAACTGTTTTAATTGACTTAATTCACTTTAAGACAATTATATAGACTTTTAGAGATAAAAGATATTTGAAAATAGTACTGGTGTGTAAAAAAGGCTATCAGGTTTATATGTTACTATTTCTTATAAAAAACGATTTTACTTGAAATATCTTTGAATAAAGTTAATTTTAAAGTCAATGGATAAGTGGAATGCTGTTTAATACTTTTTTATTAGTGTTATTTAGATTTCTAGATATAAGGAGGCAAAAAAAATGATTTTTGGGAAATTGATGCCATGGACAGATTCAGAAGTGACTTTTCTGGTCCTACAAAATTGAGCATATGAGAGGTTGATGTTATGAGATGATCTTGGAAACTGGGAATTTTAGATTTGATGGCTTATAGTTGGGAGTGAATGAGCTGGAATGGTTGGGAGGTCTAACCAATGAACTTGTTACAAGGTTCTGAAGCATAAAGTAGTCAGGTGTTTGTTGATTTCAGATACAAAGTTAAGTCAAAGGGCAATATAAAAAAAAGTTAAGACTAAAGTCAGGAATGACTAAAAGTACTGTAGGCATTTTTCTTTTGCTGTTAGTGAGATAATAGCACTCAATTCATGTTCATGTAACAATTCGCAGAGATGTCTAAATCTGCATATGCTCTGGTAAATGATGTATGGGCAGATTATTTGAAATTGGCTTTTGGAGAATATTTGGGAACATGTAATGATGATAAACGTGATGAGCCAATTTTGTGCTGAACAAAATGATACCACATTTTTCTGGGGAGACTAGGGAAGAAAGAACAATAGTTATGTTTAACACTTGTTAAGTGCTTATATATTGGTACTTATTCAGTTTACTTTACATTTGAATTTATTTAACCTCTAGTAATCCTAAGAAATAGTTTCATTTTGTTCCATTTTGTAGATGAAAGGATCCAAGCAATGGGGGATAATCTGGGAATGGTAATTGGAGCACTGAATTCTTAGTGCATGTTCATCATTTATTGGTATAATAAGATAGTATATTAAATTATATCAATATCCCCCAAATTGAACATTTATATTAGTTATAGACACAGGGCCTGTTTTTACATTGCTATTTTAAAGTGTACTATTATTCATAGACTTCATGGGGAAAAATTCTCCCAATTGGTTTACCTGATTACAAGTAAGTTATATGCTGTTGTTTTCCTTAAATATTTGTGTTTTGAAGTTATCTTCTGATACTATTTCCTTCATGTCTTTCTTGGTATTTTCATCATTCTCAAAGTCTTTATTTCTATATCTTCTGATAGCTCAACAAGCTTTCCTCAAGCACCTTTAATATTGCTTAAATAGGGATTGTGAATTTTAATTTAAGATGGCAGTGTTTATTAAAGTTTTGGATTTGCCCTAAAATAATACTTCAAAGAATTAGTAATAACTTGTAAAACACCTTGTCTTAGAATGATGGTTTTTAAAATGAACTCTGCTAAGTATAACAAGTGAGGGCCATATAAAAATGTATGGTTACATTTATTAGAAATGTTCAGAATAGGTAAATCTAAAGATAGGCAGGCAACTACTGAGCTGGTGAGATAGGGTAATTAGAGGATAATAGCTGTAAGATAATAGGGTTTCATTTTCAAGTGACAGTGTTCTCAAATTGTGATGGATGTGTAACTGAATATATGAAAAATTATTTTAATTCTACACTTATGATGAATATTAGAAATTAACCAGGTCCTCCCCTCAGTGTTTGTGTAGCACTGGTTGTCCTGGAACTAGCTTTGCTGGCCTCGAAATTACAGAGGTACACCTGCCTCTACCTCCTGAGTGCTGGAATTAAAGACATGTACCACCACTTCCTGGCAAAATTAACCAGTTTTTTAAAAGAGTATAATTCCGTAATTTTTAGTGAAACTGTTGGGAAAGATTTTCAGATTTTTATCTTTCTAAATGCTTGTTTGTTGCCAATGCCTGTTCCACCACAGCCCCAGGTAACTACTAATGTGATTTTTATCTAGATTTGCCTTTTGGCATATTTCATATCACACCTTTTGTATCTGGCTTTTTAGGGCTGTTTTTTCCACACTCTTGTTCACAGTTATTTTATAGCCTTCCCAGTACCTGTGTAATTGTCTCATTGTGGTTTTAATTTGCATTTTTTATGACTAATTATGCTGAACATCTTCTAACTACTTATTAGCCATTTTTACTCATTTCGCTTTTTAGACAGAGACTCTAGCCCAGATGGGCCTCAAACTCTTGTTTAGTGGAAAATAACCTTAAAATCCTGGTTTTACAGCTAGCTTCTAAGGCTGGGATATTATACACAAGACAAGCATTCTGCCACCTTAACTTTATTGTAACTTCCCTTTCATTTACCTTTAGTAAAACATTAAGATGTTTTGCCCATTGAAAAAAACTAGATTGTTCATTGCTAACTCTACATGTGTAGTAGAGACCAGCCTCAAACTATCTATGTAGCAGCAGGTGGTTGTAAATGTCTGAAATCCTGACTCTACTACTGGAGAGCTGAGGTTAAAGCCTTGTGCCTCCATGCCACTTTTATGTTTTCCTGAGGATTGAACTTGAGGTTGCTAGCATGCTAAGCAAGCAGTGTATCAGCTAAGCTACATCCCTAGTCATTTTTTAATAATAATATATATATATATATATTCAATACAAATATTTCTTTGATAAATATATGATATGCATGTATTTTACCCTAGTTTGTAACTTCGGTTGTCACCTGTCTGACAATTTCATTTGTAGAGCAAAAGTTATTTTGTGAAAGTACAATCTGTATGCTTTTCAACAACTTTACCTAACCCAAGGTATTGAATGTTTTTTCTTAAAATATTTTTAAGAACTTTGATTTTATGTATTGATTTCCAAATATTTGTAGGTCAGAAGCTAAAATATACAATACAACAGGGCACAGAGGGGCTCCCTTGCAGCTTTTCTCTTACTGTCTTAACCCTCCCTTGGGAAGCAGCTATCCGGATAAACACAGAAACTTTATATATCTAGTCTGCTTTGCATTAATAAAACAAAGCCTGAGATTTAGGTCTAGGGTTAATTTTTGTATTACAAATGGCCAATTCTTGCACCACTTGATATAAATATTGTATTATTTATTGTATTGCCTTTGTTCCTTTGTCAAAAATAAATTTTGTCTGTTGCTTGGTTTCCTAGGACATACTTTTCTTTCTCTTGTCTTTTTGTTGAGGATTTTTCTGGTCTTTGTTTCTTGGTTTCCTCTATATTTTTATTGTCTTTCTCACCCCTTCCCCTCCAGTTCTTTTTTCAAATTGAAGTATATGAATGAATAGGATTTGTTGAGGTTTTATGTATCCATGTTTAAAGTTCAGAAGATGTAAAGAATTTGTATTTTGTCTTTACTTGTAAAATATGACAAAATGAATCAACTTTTTAATTGTAATCCTAAATATGTCTTTCTTACTTGAACTAGTGATCTTAAAAAATGATGGTTTCCCTATAACCAAACAGTATAGTTCAGAACTTGTACAAAATTCCTGTATATTATGGTTTCTTTAGAAAAGAAACAAGGTAATATGAAATTGGTATGGTAAGGAAAGTCAAGATTTTATTCCTTATCATGATTTTATTTCTTTCTTAAATTATAAGTGATGGTCCCTGTTTCTTCTATAGATAGCAGTCTTAATTACTGCTGACTCACATAGAAGAATAACAGTTTTGATAGCTACTTTACGTTACGTCTTTAAAGTCAACGTTTTTCTTTGATTTAGCGTATACTACTTTTTTGTCAAACCCATGTAGCTAGGACCTTACATATTTAATTTAGTGTGTTATCACTGTACAAATAGGAAAAGTACAAGTTTAACATTTCTAGATCAATAGGAAAGAAAAGCTGTTGACTTATTTATTTGGGATGCTGGTATTGAATCTAGTGTACAAGAACCTAGTATGCAAGCTTTATTACTGAGCTGTATGCCCCTAAAACTTACTTTTTAAGGGTTGTATTTTGGCATTTAAGTAAAAATAGTACTTGATGTCAAAACAAAATAATAAAAATGGAGCCCCCCCCATGATTCAGAATTTTTTCTGCAAAGTACACTAACATGTAACAACATGTCAAATATGTTAATGTGCCATCAAATCCTAAATGTACATTTTTAAAAGTTTCTGTTTAAGGTATTTCATTTCATGCTGCTTTCATTGTTTCCATTTTTTGAAGATTTATTTTTTAAATACATATATTTGTGTGGGTATGTGCACTGTCTGAGTGCAGATGCTCATGGGTACCAGAGGAAGTACAGGTGGTTGTGACCCACTTGGTGTGGGTGCTGGGAACTGAACTCTAGTCTTTTGCAGCACATGCTTTTAGCTGCTGAGCCATCTCTAGCTCTCATTGTTTTCAGTTAAAAACTCCCTGTTTTTGTTAGTACTCTGCAGCAACTTGACATTCTTCAAGAATTATATCGGGATTTCCTAGTAGTATGAGTGGTAGACAATTTTTTAATCTAGAATTGACTGAGTTGACTTTATTCTTATACCTGAAACAGTTACTTGGCATTTTTACTTTTCTTTTAAGTGATCTTTGTCCCAGCAGATGGAGGTCCCTCCTCTTCTCTTTGTCTTTTAAAAAAGATGTTCTTAGTACTAAAGAGAATTAGTTAAATACCCCACCCTTACTTCCTTTAAACTCTGGAGGGCTTCTGAAGGACAGAAATTATTTGGAAATTCTGGGAATGCTCTCAGTACTTTTCGTGGAGTAAGCTGTTTTACACACGTGAGGCTTTTTATAATCTTTGCAGCCTCCTGAAGTAACTTCCCCAAGTTTTTCTTCAGATCCCCAGAGTTCAGCTGCTTAGTCACTTTTTATGCCTTTAGCTGATTTTGATAGTCCTACCTTTCTGTAACTGTTTAATTTTTTTCTTCCCTTGTTTCTCAAGTTTCTTATTCTTTGGAGCATCTGCTCTTCGTTTTGTTTTTCCACAGGGTCCTGTCTTGTCCTGCGCCAGTCAGCCTCTTGCTTCTGCTTCTGGAAATTGCCAAGATTCTTCAGCCCTGCCGCACCTGCCTTCTGCCTAGACCTTGAGCTGTTTCGGATACCTGCCTACACAACTTGCCGCCATTGCCTAGTCCTCCCTGCATTCTGTGTTTTCTTCTTTTTCACCCCTCTGTTCCTTTCTCCTCATCCCATGCACAATGAATAAAGGATGGAAAAACTGCGGCCAGAAGTCTTTGAGTGAGGCATCAATGGATGAATATTTAGGCAGTTTAGGGCTGTTTCGGAAGGTGATTGCCAAGGATGCCTCTTGCCTTTTCCGGGCTATTTCCGAGCAGGTAAATATAAATATGACAACTGGATAATGTCTTGTTTGTAAGTTTTCAGAGTGAGATGTGCCATGTTCGAGTAGCTCCATCTGTAGCATACTGAAAGAAACAAAAGCGTTACTTTTTCTGTTTTTTCAGTGATAATATCCAGGCCTGCCTGAAAAGTACAGTGAAATACTGTGCTATTGCTGATTAGAGCAAATACTGTTTTCCTGTGCCTACTTTTCTGCTTTTCATTTTCAGTTTGTAATGGGGGAGGGGTAAATTAATGTGGGGTTAAAGAAAACTTTGAAATGAATCTCAGTTGTTTGTAAGCGTGTCCTCCCTTTTGTTTTATGCATAAGAAAAAGATTAATAGGTTGTACCATTATGGAGTTGAAAGTCTAGGAGAGAATTATTAGCCTTCAATCTTACTAGAGATGACTATTTGTAAGATGAGGCATGGCTTCTTCGCCTTTGGTGAAGACCAGGTGTAGTAACAGATGGACTTAATTTTTCTGTTTCCAACATGTGTTCTAGATTAGGAAACTAAATGTCTAAGTTCATTGTGTTAATTGAAAAGCTTCTATTTCAAATGACATGACAGTGAGCTAGTCTTATCTTTTATAGCTGTTTTACAGCCAGATCCATCATTTACAAATCAGGAGAGCTTGTGTCTCATATATGAAGGAAAATCAAGAAACTTTTGAGTCTGTAAGTAGAATATATGCACTGAACAGAGTTGTTGGTAATGTGTATAATAACTGGGCAATTTTTTTTTTTGCATATTTGCCTCCTGCTTTTGGAGGTTTGTTTTCAATTTTCTCAACAGGTTTCAGTGAACTGTAAAATAATGTAAAGGCTTCTTTAAATCTTGTTGATCAGTTTTATCCACACCTGGGAGAAATACTGTTCCTGACATTGAGATGCAAGACTTATGTTCTAATGCAGCATATCTCAAGTATTTTGTGCATACACATAACACTGGGGCTTTTGTTAAACTATACATTCTGATGCAGTAGGTTTGAGCAGAGGCTTCAGATTTCTGCATTTTAATCAAACTTGTAAATTAAGGGTGCTGTTACTTCCTAGACCACAGTTTGCTTAACAAAAGATGTGTTAAACATACTTTTCAAAGCTTGATCTTCCTCTCCCATCCCCCTAGAAAAGTTTATGCTGTATTTAAGTGTCTTTTCAGTAAAAATTAGAAAAAAATACCAGCCAATTTTAAGGGCACAAGGGCACCTA
Source organism: Microtus oregoni (assembly GCF_018167655.1). Classification (NCBI taxonomy): domain Eukaryota; kingdom Metazoa; phylum Chordata; class Mammalia; order Rodentia; family Cricetidae; genus Microtus; species Microtus oregoni. The sequence continues at coordinate 14,924,780 of NW_024543828.1, forward strand.
TGAGTGCGATAGATAAATTCATTATCTTAAATCTCTGTTATACATTACAGTGTATAATAATATGTATTATTATAATATAATAATAACTGAAATACATTACAGTTCATGGTCAATTTGTGCTATTTAAATTACTCTATTTAGTTCATGCTAGGTATATATCAGAACTATAGAGAACGTGAGTTTTAATTCAGTTTTTTATGGAGGCATATTTTACTTACAATAAGATCATTCATTTTAAGAATAACAGTTTTAGTTCTGAGCCATTTTAAAAGTCATTGCAGCTGCCATCAAAAGCAAGGTAGACCATATCCACCACCAGCAAAAGTTTGTTGTGCTCAGGGCTTTTTTTTTGATACCAGTGAAATTCTCTTTATATTAGTTTAACTTTGTATACATGTCTCTTATCAAGATTTTATCCTTAATGATTGTTGGTCTTGCTTAATTGATTAAAATTGTAAAGTTACATAAAGTTGACATTTTATGGGTTTTTTTTTTTTTCCCGAGATAGGGTTTCTCTGTGGTTTTGGAGCCTGTCCTGGTACTAGCTCTTGTAGACCAGGCTGGTATCGAACTCACAGAGATCCGCCTGCCTCTGCCTCCTGAGTGCTGGGATTAAAGGCGTGCACCACCACTGTTCGGCTAAAGTTGACATTTTAAAAGAAACTGGAAGGTAAAAGCATTTGATGAAATCCACTAATATGTAGACAGCTTCCGAAATACCTTTTTTCACTCAACTTTTGTGTATCTGTTGATCTGGAGGTGCTGTGAACTAGTCATTTAATCCCATGTACAGACTGCAGATTATATTTAAGACTATATATGTCTACATACATATACATAAGAATGTGATAAAAAAGAAGCCATGAATTTGATAGAGTGGGAAGGGGTATATGAGAGGGCTTGGAAAGGGAAGGGAGAAATAACCGAAATATAATATCAAATAAAAGTCATTAGATACTGATATCTGTAGAATATAATCAGATTGCAGTAAAATCATTTATTTGGTTAAGTCAAGTTTTTTTTTTTGTTTTGAAGTATGTAGAGGGATCTTTTGAGAAATATCTTGAACGGTTGGGAGATCCCATGGTAAGTTCAAATATGAGAATATCATCTTTTCGTGGTTGTTTGAAATAGTAAGCCAAACATACTTTTAAGTCTATAATGCCTCAAAGTATTTAAATATTTAACTGTATTGAATAACAATTATTGGATAAGAAGCGATGGCCTGTTTGTGTTGATTATTGAGAATTGTGTTGACAGTTTCTGTAGCCTGTTGAGTGTACACAGTGCTTGGGAGGACAATGTTGGGAAACACTTAAAGCCTTTTCGCTGTAATGGGAAAGAAGGATGGTAATGTTTACTAATTTTTAAAAATTAAAATTTTCCTGATTGGTAGTTCTTTTTTGCAGAAGGAAGATTCATAATAATTTAGAAATACTTTTATTTGATGATAGTAATCAATTTTTAGTTAAATGACATTTAGTAAATACTCTGCCACCTTTTTTAAAATAGTAGTTATACTTTTTATACTTTTAAAATCATGTAGTTATTACCTTATGGCTAAGTAGAATTTTGGGTCCATTTGAGTTTATATCATAGAGTTGCTAGCTTTCTTAATTTTCTCATTCAGAACAAATTACAGTGTGTTATACAAATACTTTACTTGAAATATCAAATAGCTGAAAAATGTTGTAAACACTACTTAAGAGTTCTGAAAGTTTATCAAAATTCTGTATTTATATTTAGGAGAGTGCTGGCCAGCTGGAATTAAGAGCTCTTTCTCTAATTTATAAGTAAGTTGTACCAGAGTGAAAATGAAAGAGGGAAAATATGAACATGAGTGAGAATGACTGTGTATAATTAAGATTTCTGTCAGGGTCCCTTTAGGACAGGTTAAATTTAAAATCCATTTGATAGAGTTCTTGGGTGAAGAACCTTATTACTGGTTCTGTCCTAGAGTTTGTGTCTCTTTGAAAGGAAGATTAAATGTAAGCCAGGTGTCCTGGGACTTGCTTATAATAGTAGAACTGAGCAAGGGAGGCTGAGGCAAGATGATGCTGAGTTTAAGACCACCTTGGGGTACACAAGATGTTATCTCAATACAAACTAAGAGGCTAAAAATGCTATACTGGTAATATTTCCAGTAGGAAACCAGGATAGCTGTCTTTTAAAACTTATGAATGCTTGACTTTTTAAAAAATATGTTGTCACTAGGGTAGTGTCATTTCTATTGTAAAGTTAGAACGAAAAATTTTAGATACTTCAATAATTGAATGATCCTTCAAATGTTCACATTAGGTTTTGATAATAAAACTTCATGGGTAAATTAAGAAAAGTCTTACAGTTATAGCTATCTTATGTATATACTAAGTAATCTCTTCCCACCTACCTTTGTTTTCTACCTGTAGTCGAGATTTCATTCTTTACCGGTATCCTGGAAAGCCACCAATACATGTCACAGATAATGGCTTTGAAAAAAAGGTAAGAAAATGAATGTTGACTGAAATATAGTTGAATGATGCTGCTGGTTTACTACAATACTAAGAAATAAGCCTTCTGACATAATTAGTGAAACAGTAAACCTAATCTTGAAGCCCAATGTGGTACCATTGTGCTATTGAGTCACCTAATAAACATTGTCTAACTGGTAATAATGTATGCTAGCAGCCTTTTCCTCTTTAGTTTGTCATTCTCATTGGTATTAGCTACCTTTTAAACAGATTGTTCTTATCACCCACAAAACTACATAAAACCCTAGTTGGCTCCTCATTGACCAGAGGAAGTTAGGAGTTCAGTGTCATTTCATTATCTTTTTTTTTTTTTTTTGGTTTTTCGAGACAGGGTTTCTCTGTGGCTTTGGAGCCTGTCCTGGAACTAGCTCTGTAGACCAGGCTGGTCTCGAACTCACAGAGATCCGCCTACCTCTGCCTCCCGAGTGCTGGGATTAAAGGCGTGCGCCACCATCGCCCGGCTCATTTCATTATCTTTTATCCTTAGTCTACATGACATAAACTACATGCTAGTTTAACTTTCCCACAGTCCATTGTTTCATCCTTTAATTGTTAATTTCTTGGAAACATTCCCAACTTCCCTGAAGCTCTTTTCTTCTGTTTATTCCCTGGTTGGTTTCCAAGTCATGTAGTTTTATCTCTTCATTTTTACATTTCTATTTTCCTCACCTGCAAAGTATCTTGAGGGTTTTACATTGTAGTAAAGTGCTTAGAAAATAGCCCAAAGTAGTTGTGTTTCAAAATGCTCAGCTGGTAATCGACTTTCTTTTCCAACAGAGTATCCCAAAAGGTTTTTAAGAAAAGGGTTTTAAGGCCGGGCGGTGGTGGCGCACGCCTTTAATCCCAGCACTCGGGAGGCAGAGGCAGGCGGATCTCTGTGAGTTCGAGGCCAGCCTGGTCTAGAAGAGCTAGTTCCAGGACAGGAACCAAAAGCTACGGAGAAACCCTGTCTCGAAAAATCAAAAAAAAAAAAAAAGAAAAGAAAAGGGTTTTATGTACTCAGTCAGTAAATATGGGACTGCAATATTTCAGTTTTGAAATCTTATTTCAGACCATGAAACATAATTCTGGCAATAGTTTACGATGACAAGAATAGACATGAGAACTTTGGTGTTATAGTAATTTAGGCAAAAGATCTAAACTAAGGAAGTGGTATTAGGATTAGAGATAACTGACTGGAGATGGAGATGCCTTAGAAAAATATAAATGGGGTCACTTATTTTACCAGTGGCGATCATCTAATCCGTTCAGCAAACATGGTGCCCTTTTAGTATTAACAAATGTTTTTCTGGACTTTGAGGATACCGGTACTTGATTAATAAAATCTTTTTCCTAGGAGCTTTAGGGGGGTATAAAGACTTTCATGAAATAGTTAATTACAATTAAATGATTAGTTTCATACTACAAGTAATGCATAAAATGGACATAGAAGGAAGATACCCACTTAAGCAAGTTAGAATGCTTCATTGTGGTAGTGACACATTAAAAAAACTAAGTCCATCAAACGTGAAGGTCTGTCTCTTCATGGGGAACCTTATATGCAAAGGCATGGAAGCAAGATACCCTTTGGGGATTTAATTAATTGAATGTGGAGGGGAGTGCACAGAAATATAGGCTAGAGCTGAATAATGAGGGGTAGAATAGGCCTTGTTGAAAATTAGTCTTTTCATTGTACAGAATATTTAACCAAATGAAGCTTTTCTCGTTATTATGAAAATTTTCAAACTTAGACAAAGGAATTAAGAAGCATTCATGTGCCTGCCACGACTAGTCTCTTAACGCATATATTTCCCTCTCGATAAATTCACCAATCCATTTTTTTTTAAAAAAATCTTAGTTGAAGTAAATTTTGGACATCAGTGCACTTACCTCTTAATACTAACTTTAAAAATTTTAAGCGAAAGTATGAAATAATCAAAATTGTTGAAGAAATAGCATGTTCTTGTGTATATTTGAGCAGTAGACAGCTTCAGATGAGATTTGGAAATTTAGATCCTATTCAGGGATCTTCAAACTTTATATTTCCCTATGCTTGATTCTGAATTTTTTCTTAGAGCATAATTCATAGAATAATATTGTGAATATCTGTATATTCACCATCTAGTAGTTCTTATCATTGTACTGTTACATTTTTAAATGAGTCTTGTTCATTTTGTGGATATCGACATAGTGGGAACTGTTGTCTGTTAGAACCGTAAGAATATAGAAATAATGAGAATGTTGTATGTACAAGCTTAAGTAGCATATTTGAGACATGCATACGGTTAGTATATAATTAGGAAAATGATATATAATATCTAATTTCCATTGCTGTATTGCATTGCTTTTCATTTTTTAATGTATCTATATAAAATCTTTCTAATTATGCAATGTACAGAGCTGGCATAATTTTTATTTTATGTATATGTTTTGCCTGAGTGCTCTTCATCTCTAATCCATTTCTGGAGTCCCTTAAATTCACAGTGTGTAAATAATCAAAATGTTTGATAATAAGAGGAAACATTGCCCATGGAAAATGCGGTATACTTAATACAGAAAATAAATGAGTGTTAAATAAACAGTAAAATAAATTTGAGATCCATTCCAAAGCCTACAAAATTAACATAAATAAATGAAATTAAGAAAACTTGTCTGGTTGAACTCCAAAGAACTTTTCCATTCATTGAATTTTTTGTTAGCATCCAAAATGTGTGATTTCATTATGGTATTTTCATGTGTGTGTTTCATGATAGCTTTTTTTCTAATTTATTCCCATTCCCTGCTACCTTACATCTTCCACTTCTATACTGTACTAGTGCGCTTCCTCATGCAGAGTGTCTCCTGATTTTATTTCATATGAATTTTAGCCTCATTCTCCCCCCACTCTTTTAAGCTTTCTTTCTTCCTGCTCATGATCTCCTTTCTATTTTCATGACACACACATATAAATCGAAATCTAGATTCTGCATATGGGAGTAAATGTATTTTTCTTTCTGAGTCTTGCTTATTGTGCCTAATGTAACAACCTCAGTTATACCCATTTTCCTAGAAATTCTATGATTTCATTATGACTGACTAAAACTTTGTGGTATACATGTACCACATTTTCTTTGTCTGTTTTCATCTATTGGCAGATGTCTAGGCTGGGTCAATTTCTCAATTTTGTGAGTAGTGCAGAGTAAACATGGATGTACAACTATCTGTAATATATTTACTTAGAGTCCTTTGGGTATATGCCCAGGAGTGATATATAGCTGATTCATATAGTAGTTTAGTGAAGGCGTAAGTCACAAACAATGATAAGAACTACTAGATGGTGAATATACAGATATTCACAATATTATTCTATGAATTACGCTCTAAGAAAAAATTCAGAATCCCACACCAGTTTGGAATTATGATTAATAGGGTGGTATTTATTTAAAGGGGAAAAAACTTACAGATAACCGTCCCAGACAACAGCCCTCTGCGCAATCAGGAAGGAGTCTAGTTGCAGGAAACGCAGCAGGAAGCGAAGCGAAGAGAAGAGAGAGAGAAGGGAAGAGTAGCCCCTTTTTTAAAGGGAGAGAGACCACGCCCCAATGGGCTGGTATCTCAGCGGCTATAGGCTGGAGGAGCAGAAGGACCTCCCGCAACAGTTTAGTTTTAGTTTTTTGAGGATCTGCCATACTGATTTCCGTAGTATTTTGTACTGGATTACATTTCCACTAGTATAATGTATGTAGGTTCCTTTCTCCCAGCATGAGGAAGCGCACTAGTAGGAATGTAGAGTTTAATCTTTTTTTTCTTTTTTGAAACAAGGGACAAGGTTTCTCTGTGTAGCCCTGGCTGTCCTGGAACTCACTCTGTAGACCAGACTGGTCTCAAACTCACAAGATCAAATATAAATCTTACAGATTCTGGGGCTAAAGGTGTTGCTTAAATGCACAATATTTGCCTACCATGCTCTCGAGGCTGGAGAGATGGCTCAGCAGTTAAAAGCACTGACTGCTCTTCCAGAGGTCCTGAGTTCAATTCCCAGCAACCACATGGTGGGTCACAACCATCTGTACTGAGATCTGGTGCCCTCCTCTGGCGTGTGGGCATACATGAGGCAGAATGTTGTATACATAATAAATAAATCTTTAAAAAAAGCCTCTAAAATGGGAAAAAATGTGGCCAACTACCTATCAAACAGAATTAATATATAGACTATATGGATTAAAAAATTCCCATTAATAAATGGACTAATGAACTGAACAGATAGTTCAAGAGAAGAAACACAAGTGTCCAATAAAATATTTTAAAACATGTTAAACATCCATTGCCATGAGATAAATGCAAATTACAATGGGTTTGAGGCTCCATCTTATATCAAGCAGAATGGCTATCATCAAGAAAACAATAGATGTATAAATGATTCCATGAGTAACGTGTTTGTTCGGCACACATGTATACCCGAGTTCAGATGCCCCATGTTTACATAAAACCTGCCAGTGTATTTTGTTGTTTTCTTTTTAAATTTTAAAATATCATGTGTATGTGTGTGTATGCATGTGTTCATGTTTGTTTGTGGGTACATTTGCCAATGTACTTGTGATGGCCAAAAGATGATCTTAGGAATCTTCCTGTTTCCATGCTATTTTTAAAAGAGACTTAAATTTTAATTGTGTTTATGTGTGTACATCTGTGTGGTTTGTGGGCAGAAGAGTGCCAGTGCCTGCAGAGGCCAGGGGTGTCAGATCTCCTGGAGCTGGAGTTAATAGGTAGTCAGTTGTAGGTAGCCTGATGTGCATGCTGGAAACTGAACTCAGGTTCCTTTGCAACAGTGATAAATGCTCTTTACAACTGAGTCATTTTTTTTAGCCCACTCTACCTCATTTTTGAGAGACAGAGTCTCTTACTGAACCTGAAGCTTGTCTTTTCAGCTAGTTGATCACCACCAAGCTTCTGGATCCTACCTATTTCTGGAAATGTCCTTTCTCCATAGTATATTCTTCATATTCTATTCTGCAGTGATTTTTCTTTTACCTTTTTTTTTATTAAAAATTTCTACCTTCTCCCCTCTTCCCATTTCCTTTCCCCTCCCCCACACCCCCTCTCCCTCCCTCTCCAGTCCAAAGAGCAGTCAGGGTACACTGCCCTGTGGGAAGTCCAAGGTCCTCCCCCTCTCCATCCAAGTCTAGGAAGGTGAGCATCCAAACTGCCTAGGATCCCACAAAGCCAGTACATGCAGTAGGATCAAAACCCAGTGCCGTTGTCCTTGGCTTCTCAGTCAGCCCTCATTGTCAGCCATATTCAGAGAGTCCAGTTTTATCCCATGATCCATCAGTCCCAGTCCAGCTGGCCTTGGTGAGCTCCCATTAGATCAGTTCCATTGTCTCAGTGGGTGGACACACCCCTCGGGGTCCTGACTTCCTTGATCCTGTTCTCCCTCTTTCTGCTCCTCATTTGGACCTTCTTTTACCCTTTTGAACAAATTGTTTAATGTTTGTCCTTTTTCACTCTGTCTAGATTTTGGATAGTTGGATATTTTACATAATTTCTCCAGTTATTCCGAGAAATTAAGATTGGGCTTCCGACATCTATTAGGCTTTCTGTTTTGTTCAGCAATTGAATTTGTGAAAAATTCTATCTTAATGCAAATCTATCAGTCAGGACTTTAGTGAATTTCAGGAATGTGATTGAGGCTGGTGTTTTCAATCTTGTTGCATAAAAGTCATAGTTTCTTTTTGAAGTGTAGATTGTATTTTCTTATTTCTATATTTGCTAAATGTCTTTTTAGAATAAAATTCAATTTAGTTTATTAACTGCTGATTTCCATCTTAATTTTATGGTTACAAAAGATATGTTAACAATAACAATTATTCTGTATGTTTTTCTTTAGATTCTTCTCTGTTATTCAAATAATGGCCACTATGATTCTTTGTACTCAAAAGAATTTCAATCAACTGCAGGAATTTGCCAAGGTATAATAAGTAAATGTATGGGTGTGATTTCAGATGATTTGTTACCAGTCTTTAAACTGAAGGACTTTTAAAACATTGTTGCCACCTATAGAACCTAAATGCTGGCTTATGAATGTTTTAACATTGTTATGACAATTCTGATTTTGGTTCTTTTTCTTCCTTCAGCTATATTATATGAAATGCTTTATAAAGATGTATTTGCTGTGGATGAAGAACTATTGAAAACTGCAGTTGATTTGTTTCGAATTGGTTCCAGGAGAAACAAAAATCATGCTTTGACTGGAAATATAGAAGCCAGTACTGATCAGAAAAGCTCAACTGAGGATAGGTACTGAAAGAAAAAGGTTGTCAACTCTTATGATTAAGGGTTGTCAACTCTATGATTTCATACTTCTTTGAGTTAGCATCTGAAAGTAGAAATAGCCCGATTACATATGTGCACATTTATGTATGCGTGCACATTTATGTATGCTAGGTATAAATTGTTTTTAATTGGAAGACAAAAGTTTACCAAATTGTATTGTAAGAAATGCTTAGACTTAGAGTTCAGTTAAAGTTAGAATCATCGTTTTTTTCTAGAAGAGACTTTAGAATTAGTATTCTCCAAATTTAGTTATATATAAGTTATTTGTTGATTAGACAGATTTCTGTACCTTTTGTCATAACATATGAGGTCAGGCTGGGTTTAAGAATCTGCTTTAAGAAGACAACATAACATCCAGGTCAGGTATCTGGCTTAGCAGCCAGTACTTGTACCCACTGAACCATCAGAAGAATATTTTTTTTTAAAGCTTATTTGGGAGCATGAGCAGTGGCAACAGTTTTTTTGTCCAAGTGAAGATTTCTTCATTTTTTGCTAATTTTTAAGGGCTTTGGATTTATGGAAGCTATAGTCGTTAAGAGGCAATATTACTACAAAGTTGCCAGCTTTAAACAACTCATTGATGCTCATGTGGTTTAGAAATAATGTCATGGCTTAGCTTATACTTCTATTAATCATGTCACAAGATTGTAATGAAGAAGCTGTCCAGGACTGAGTTCTTAACTGGATTTGGGAAATACACACTCAAGGTGCCTGGTAGCATTTTATTCTTTCTGGTTAATTGATAGGTTTAGTTTTTTGTTGTTGACTGATAGGAAGAGTGACCTACTCTGAATTTTATGAACATGGCTACTTTTTTATACTGGCAACAGGGGAAAAAGATAACATCAAAATGGGTGGGCAATATGGGGTGTTTGTGTATGTGTCTATTTGTAATGCGATTACATAAGTTCTCTATGATTAGAAGCAGCTTGATGGCAGAGGAATCAGAAGCTGTGAACATTTAAAAGTGAGGATCACAGGACCATCTTAATAGAAAGTAATCTGCTAAGTATTTTTTAATACACACTTAACATAGAAACCTAATGAGGATGTGTTGAAAACTTGCTTCATTTTTTAGAATTACCACTGAGTGGTGTGACGTAGGTGAGACATAGAGAAACAGTTGCTGCATTTATATAATGTTTTCTCTGAATCTTTTCAATTAGAATCAAAGAGATTGGTGCCAGCTCCAGTATCGAAAATACACCAGAAGACAGTAAGCAAGGAACAGAAGAACAGAAGGTTTGATACTTTCTCAGGCAGAGAATGTTCATACACTTGTCTTAGAGCACCATAACTTAAAATAATTAAAACAAAATAGTCCATTCTAATTATCTAGAGCCAAGAATAATATTTTTTCCTCTGTGGAAATCCTACTTTTCTAAATATGTAAAATATGTACTTTGTGATAATTTTTATTTTTTTTAAAGGATTTTATTTATCTATTACGTATACAGTATTTTGCCTGCAAGTCTCCCTGCAGGCCAGAAGAGGGCACCAGATCTCATTATGGATGGTTGCTAGCCACCATATGGTTGCTGGGAATTAAACCTAAGACCTCTAGAAAGGCAACCAGTGCTCTTAACCACTAAGCCATCTTTCCAGCTCGATGATTTTTATTCTTAAGTAGTAGAATTTTCAAAATTAACTCTGAACACTCAAAGTATTTTAGAAACTTTTATTTTGAAATTAAAGTATTATAAATTTAATACTTTGTAGTCAATATTCTGATATTGCTTCATTTTTATCAAGTGACCTATGTAGTCAATATTCTGATATTGCTTCATTTTTATCAAGTGACCTATAATTACAAAATTACATGCTAATCATCTTAAAAGTTGAAGAAAGAGAAGAAATATTTCTATATGTAAAACCTACTTGATTTTAGACACATTTTGCTCTTTTAGTCTCTTGTTTTTAAATACATGGTAAATTTTTGTGCTTTTTTGTTTTAATGACAATGGAAAGGGGAATTATGTACACTTTAAAAAAGAAGAGATGAACTTTGATTCATTTTTCATAAAAGGATGACTTTAAAGATGATGAGTTTATAGCATTACTAATTTTGTTTCAGTCTCCAGAAACTCCATCGAAGATTCCCTTTCCTTATAAAGTGCTGAAAGGTCTAGCTCCAGAAATCTATCGCAATATAGAATTTGATGCTTGGTTGGACAGTAGAAAAGGTAATAATGTATCAGCAGGGTAACTCTTAATCCCAATAGATACAAGAGATCATATTGTAAGTTATTTCTTAGAAGACATGCTTTCATCAAACAGTTTGTCTTAGTTGGGGTTTCAGTTGCTGTGAAGAGACATGACCACAGCAATCCTTATAAAGGAAAACATTTAATTTGGGTGGTTTGATTAAAGTTCAGAGGTTTAGTCCATTATGGCCATGGTGGGGAGCATAGTGGCCTATAAGCAGACATGGTACTGCAGAAGGAGCTGATACATCTTGATCCAACAGATAACAGGAAGTGATCTGTCTCATTGGTCGTGCTTCAAGCATATATGAGACCTTAGACCCGCCTCTAAGGTGACACACTTGCCCCCAAAAAATCACACTTCCTAACAGTGCCACTCGCTATGAGATTATGGGGGACAAACTAAATTTCAAACTACCACACTGTTTAAATAAAAAAGATCAAAGGAGCCTACTACTACTACCTGTATGTGGTTTAAATCTATGAAAAGTAGGTTTATAAATGGAGCTATATATTTACCTGGGACTAAAACTATGATAATGTACAGGGAAAACCTGTAGGTAACTTCAAGAGTACAATGGATGTTTAGTGAATGGAAAAAAACTTATCCAAAATTTAAGTATTATGATTATGTTGATTGATAAATAAATCAGGACAGTGAATGAGTTCTGACCTCACACATTTTTGTTTGTTCCATCCATGAGCTGAGAATGATATTTGCAATTTTTATTTTTTATTATTTACTTTTTTTGAGACATGAAAATTATATAACTCAGTGTTTATTAAATATTTTAAGAATGGAATATTTTTATTAATTTTATTCATTTTCACCTACATATCTATGTATACTCAGTACTAAAGGTGCATTGCATGGGAAGACAAATTTTGTACCCTCGTTATTTGATTTTTCAAGACAGAATTTTTCTGTGTAGCCTGGCTCTCCTGGAACTTGCTTTGTAGACCAGGCTGGCTGTGAACTCAAGATCTTCTACCTCTACCTCAAGAGTGCTGGAGTTAAAGATTTTTGCCACCATCATCCAGTCTAGAGGACAAATTTTAAATGTTCAATAACAAGTGCCCTCACCAACAGAGAATTGATTCATTTTGAAAGTTTAGTGACGCAAAATATCTAAAATTGGCTGTCTGGCTCTTTATAGGACATATTTATGAAAATAACTTTTAATAAAAGTAACTCTTAATGTAAATTGTTTTGTGTAGATTATATATAATTGAATTCATCAAACTAGCTGTTAATATACTGCTTGCACGGGATAATATCTCACATTCAACTTCTTGAAGTTTGATGAATTCAGCATGGTTAATTAGAATGAAAGTTAAGACCTTGTATAACATAAAGTAAAAGAAATACTTATAAGTACTTACACACATGTGCATGAGGCTTCTTGGTATTACTTTCAAATTGTGACTTTTGTGTTTAACCAAATCTGAAACTACAAATTTTTACCTAAGTGTGCTTTAAATTTAAATTGCGGAACTGATTTTGCAGGTCTGTTTAATAAATTGACCATAGCAATAACCCATCAAGGGTGTTAGAATGACCCTTTGGGACATTTCTTCTACTAACAGCATCATTAAATACATTGTGTTAAAGTAAATGAGGTAATTAAATAATGTGCAGTAAGAAAAAGAATTCAATTAAATTGAACTTTTAATCTTTTTCTTTAATAGAACTTCAAAAACCTGATTGCATAGAATATGCTGGAAGACTTTACCATTTAGGGGACAAGTGTCAGGTCAGTTCCTTCTTTAAAGATAATGATTTGTATCTTTAACCATTAACATGAGTTGATTATCCTGGGCATTGTGATGCACGTCTGTTATCCTATCTCTCAGGAACCATAGAAATGAGAATAATACATTCAAGGCCAGGCTGAGCTTTTTCAGACTTTGTCTGAAAAAACAAGGGTTGAGGGTATAGCTCTCAGTTGTAGAATACTTGGCCAGCCTGTCTAAGGCTCTCGATTGTATGCCCAGCTCAACAGCAAAAACGTTGATGAAGACTCCTTTACAAAATGCTAGAAGAAAGATTTCTTTGTATTGTGTTAAATTTTAATTATTGATTTTGTGATAATTTGATGTGAATTGATATATGTCTCATATACTGGCTATGATCTCAGTTACTTTAAAAAAGCAGACATTGGGGCTAGAGATGGCATAGCAGTTAAGAATACTGCTCTTTCAAAGGTTCTGAGTTCAATTCCCAGCAACCATGCAGTGGCTCACAATCATCTGTAATGAGATCTGGTTCCATCTTCTGGTATGCAGGCACACATGTAGGTAGAACACTGCATGCATAATAGATAGATAGATAGATAAATAGATAGATAGATAGATAGATAAATCTGCAAAAGTAGACATTGAATTACATTTAGAGAGAAATGGTTATTTGGCTAAACACATTTGTCAGTGGATAAGACCAGATGAATTACTATATAACTACTATTTCCTATCTTTCAGGTTTGCTTGGAACCAGATGGAAAATATTATAATGCTCATATTCAAGAAATTGAAAGTGACAAAAACTCACTAATAGTTTTCATTGAGGAACTGGCAGAAAAGTAAGATTGTATAGTAATTAAATTTAATAGGTGTTTGCTCATTAGATTGAGAATTATCAGGATTCTAGTAAAGAAACTCAATTGTATCTGCTAAACTAATTATTTTGCTTAATCAAAGTCAATGTTGAGAAGTAAAATATTAAAATTTGTTTCATATAAAAATTCTCCATTCTAGACATTGGACAGTTTGATAGATCAAGTCCAACAGAATTTTGATGTAATATTCATGATAATTTGAAAAGTGAGTTGTTGAGTTTCTGTCTGTGTTTCTTAGTTAGGCTTTCTATTGCTATGAAGAGACACAATGACCAGTCTTGGAAAGCATTTAATTGAGGTGGCTGCTTACATTTCAGAGGTTTAGTCCATTATCATCATGGGGGTGTCAGGGATGACCATGGCTGTGTACAGGCAACTATATTGCTGGAAAAGGAGCTGCTACATCTTGATTCATCAGGCAACAGGAAGTAATCTGTCTTACTGAGTATGACTCGAGCATATATGAGACCTCAAAGCCCACCTACAGTGACACACATCCTCCAACAGTGTGTATTAAACCTGGGACCTTATACTTACTAGACAAGCAGTTTACCTGACTATTTCCCAGCCCTTACTATTTTTAATTTTTTTGAGACAAGAATTTAATTACATCATTTCTCACTTATCTCACTCTAAACTTGCCCATATACTTTCTCTTCTTTTTTTATTAATTGTTACATGCACATATGTATATATTCTTAAATATATTACATTTTCAGTATTTGTATGTACATTACTACTTTTTATTTTGAGACAGTAACTAGTTTTCCATTCTGGTCTTGAGCTTGAAGGTCAGATTCTTGCTAAAGGTTTTGTTTTGAAACATGCTTTCATGATCACAGATATAGAAAATAAGACCATGACATGGCAATTTGATACTCCAAAAACATTTCACTTTTTAATTGGTCAAAGTAAGTGTAATTTATATACCCACATCTGATAGGAGTCTGCTTAGTAAATAATGATCTTCTTTCATGGAAAGAAAGCAGATTTTTGTGAGTTAATACAACCTATCATCATATTCTGGATGTGATAGACACTAAATGGCTGTAAAAGTATATAAACTAACAAGTGTATAGGAAAGCTAGTGTAACAAAAGACTTAAAGAAAATGCACTTGAGTCAGGGGTCGAGGCTTGTGCCTTATTTCTCACACTCAGGAGACTGAAGTGGCAAATATCTCAGCTTGAGGCAGTGGGTTCCAGGCCAGCCAAGGAAAACTGAAAAAGGAAATGTGCTTAAAACTGAAGCAGGAAGGCTACATTGTTTACTTGGGTGAGAGCTAGGTGTGTGCTATAATGGCTTCATGATATCTTTCACATCAAGGCATGCAGTTCCGATGACTAATGTAAAACCAGTCAACCAAGTGGCACTTCTTCCTTCCTGGATTACTATTCCAACCCGTAAAGGAAGAGGTTACCAGGCTATAACTGGAGGCTATTTCCCACAAATAGGTTTGTATCCCAACTGGTTTTCTTTTTATTTTTTAATTTTATATTTCAGTTTTCTTACATTATAATTTCCAAAGGTATGTCATATGTTCCGTTGTAGAGTAACATTTCTTGCACAATGCTGTGCTAGGATAGCTAATGCTTTGGTGGAGAGAAGAGTGGTATCCTGTATATTCTAGATTGATCCTTGATGCCTATACCATTGGTACCAATAGGCTATTTTGCTTAGTCATAACAATAAAATTGTCTCTGGACATTAATAGATATACTCTTGTAGGAGGCAGGTGACAGCATTGTCCTTGTTTGAGAAACCACTTTTTAGACTACCTCATAAACAGAGTTTAAGTATTTTCAAAGAGTTAGGAAGACATCTCATAAAAGCAACCAGATGTATTCAACGTATTTTTTTAGAGAAAAATAATTTGGGTGACTAGATGACTAATTTCTGATGACCAAATCTGCCAGTATTAAAGAGAGGGTTGAAATACTATTTAAAACACCCATCAACACAGAAGTGAACTGTTTCTTTGGCCCTTCCAATTAATATCTTTGAAAAACTGCATCAATTTCTACTTCATACTTCCATACTTATTTTGTTTCTAAGAAAAGTATCTATGTGACAGGTTTTTTTTTTTGGATTTTTTTTTTCCGAGACAAGGTTTCTCCGTAGCTTTTTTTGTTCCTGTCCTGGCACTAGCTCTTTTAGACCAGGCTGGCCTCGAACTCACAGAGATCCGCCTGCCTCTGCCTCCCGAGTGCTGGGATTAAAGGCGTGCGCCACCACCGCCCGGCCTATGTGACAGTTTTAAGGTATGATGAGGATAGATGAACATAACCATTTACTTTGGATATAATGCTTATTTACTATTCATTTTTTGAAAGTTTTGACAGATATGAACATGAAGCAACGGAAGAAGATGTCCAAGAAAGTTCGAGGAAAAGAAGTTTATATGACCATGGCTTATAGCAGGGGAGACCCGCTTATCCCACCCAGAATTCAGCATAGTATGCATTTTGGGCATGACCCACTATTGTACTATTCACAGACAGCTGGCCAAATTTTGTCTAGTGAACATTTCTACCCTCAACATTCATCTCAAAGACAAGGTCGGGGATATGGGATGCCCAGGTAAGAATTAATTGATTTTCATGATAATGTATGCCATTGTTTTGGTTTTTAGAAATAATTACCATACAGAATTATAGTATAATTGACAAATATAGCTTCTATAGTTTGTGCCAAAAGATAGCATGGAGCTGACACATAGTTATCCTTGTCATCCTTTGGCATAACTATATATTCATTGTCTACAAAAATGTGAACACTTAGATGCTTAAAGATAGAATGCCATCAGAAACAAGTGTCTATATGAAATATGCCTGTGTCTCTATTAGTATTTGATAGGCCCAATACCATTACAAAAGTCTTTCTAGTTGAATGTTTTCAGATACTATGTTAATTCTACTTAACTATTGAGACTTGCAAGAGTTAGGTATTTCTTTTTTTTTTATTTATTTTTAGGGATTCGTCTCACTTAGTAAACAGGCAAAACATGCCAAATCCTAAAGTTGGATTTTACCCTGGCCAAGGTAGAAGGTGCTGCCAGAACTATGATAATGTCTCCTATAGGTCTCGGTAAGAATTTGAAGTATTAAAAGTTGAGAAAAAATTGGTGTGGGTAGTTTTTTTGCTAAGCAATGATAATATGTACCATCTTTCTAAAACCTTAGTTTGGGGCTAGAGAGATGGCTTAAGGAATAAAAACATTAGTTGTTGTTCTGGAGAACAGGATTCAAATCCTAGGGGATCCTCTGATCTCTATAGACACCATACACATAGTGTACAGATATACAAGTGAGCAAAGTACTCATACCCATACACATAAATTAAACCCAAAAGCATCTGTTAGCAGATACTTGTCTTCACTGAAAAATTAGAAGCAAATTACTG
Source organism: Microtus oregoni (assembly GCF_018167655.1). Taxonomy (NCBI): domain Eukaryota; kingdom Metazoa; phylum Chordata; class Mammalia; order Rodentia; family Cricetidae; genus Microtus; species Microtus oregoni. The sequence continues at coordinate 14,941,801 of NW_024543828.1, forward strand.
TCATATTTTAACTTATTCTCCCATTTTGATTTCCAAACTTAAGTTCTTTTAGGCGTAGCCACCGTCAGATGGAATGCATGAATAAGGAATGTCAGTATGGTTTTGTTCCTAAGAATGGCGTGGAAGAAAATGTTACATTTTATGCACCTGAAGGGAATGAGAATGCAACTTTACCTGTAAGTGTGTGATAACTTTACTGAAAAAGATTTTTCTTTTTTTTTTAAAAATGCTATATGGTGAAATGTGTTTTTTTTTGTGTGTGTGTGTATGTGTGTTATATATCATATATGATTTCTACACTTAACCCCACCCCTAGGATCAAAACTAGGCTTTGCATATGTAAAGTATTCTACCTCTATAATACATCCACAGCCCTAATTTTAACATTTTTCATATGAAATATGAAATAAAATAAAATCTTCAGAAACTATGAAGTCATTACCTTAGCGATTTATAGTTAAGAATACATATTTTGGAGCTGTTACTGAGAAGATAGTGGTTTAGACCGTCTGCGGTATAAGGAAACTAACATTTTTCTTTTATTGCTTCACCTCTTTTGGACTCTAAAGTATTAAAGTAGCGACATTAATCTTACGGTATTAACTCAAAATTTAGTGTCTTTCACTGACGTTTAGAATACCCTTCCAAACTTTTCTCTGACAAATACATGTGCATTTGTCTTTCTTTGGTACAGAGCAGTGGTGATTCCACTTCAATGGTTCCTGTTACTTCAGGATACCGTGTTGCAAGTCAGGGATATAACTCATGCAAACCAACTTTGAATTCAGAAAACAGCACTGACCAGTGTGGCAACGGTGAGTGAATTAGTGCTTAGTAATTTTTGAAAAGTTGATTGTTGCATTTGTTTATCAGAACTTGGAAATATTATTTTGGGAGTTTCATACCTTTCTGATAACTTGAAAGAAGTATTAGGAATGGTGAGATGCTTCAACGGATAAAGTGCTTGCCAGGCAATCCCGAGGACTGGCGTTCAAATCTCAAGACCCATGTGACCCCAAAAGTTCTTACTTGAACTGAAAACATTTTAACATTTATTGAATGCTATCTACCATCTATTCTAGTAAATGATTATAATTTATTCACAGTCTTTATGATAATTATGGGAAATACGGCATTTCTTTATTATATGTGAGGAAATTGAGGTTCAAAAGTCGACGAAATGGTAAAGGCTATACTCTTGATAATGGCACTGACACATATTTAACTTGATAAAAATTTACATACCAAAACAATTTACTTACTCAGTGTACAATTCAGTGTGTGTGTGTGCATGTTTGCATGTATTCATATAATCTGCTCTACAATCTCATCCTTTCCCAAAGACCATTCCTCATTTATACCCAAACTATGATTTGTATTTGTCTCTATGTATACTTAAAATAGCTACTTTTCTTTGTTTGGCATTTGTTTATTTTTACTATTTACCCGTCAATGACACATTATTATTGAACTATTCTGGAGAATTATGTACTGTAAGGGTGTGTGAGACATTTTGAGTGACTTTATTAATAAGATACTTCTAAAATTGTCTCTGCTACTTATCTCAGGGAATTTTGAGGAGAGATTTGTACTATTGACAGCTTACTTTGTCTTTTGTTGACTACTAAGAAGGCTCAAATGACTAAGTCATATATTTTAGTTTTGAAAATATGCCCAAACTGGACATTTTACTCTGCCAATTTAAAAAGATCTGTGTACACACATTTCTGTTTTCTAGGAGGATATCATGGAGATTATCTTTATTCTTCAGGTCAGTGAAATATAGATTTAATTTGATATTCTTCATTGTTTATTTATGTTAAAGTAAAATAATGCTCATTTTTTTTGCTTTGGCTATATCCTCTAGAACAAGGCTATGAAACTTCCAGTGTATATACCACAACTGTATCTACAGCAAACCTGGTAGGTATTTAATAATAATGTGTATGAATAGCTTATATACTGTATAGTTAGGGCACAGGGGAGGTCTGTAGGAGAGCATGCTTAGGGACTCAGATGTGGCCTTCATTCATGATTGCAAGGCAGAAACTGTATGGTGTGCTGGCACTAGAGAGAACAATTAACCATTTTCCTTTTCATTTTACTTACCACAGCAAATCCCACTAGAGCCTTTCAGTGTCTAGAAAATAGAAAGTTGGAAATACTTTGATAGGACTAAGAATAAGAACTGTGTTCAGTGTTATCTCCTTCCCAAAGTTAAACTGCTAGCACGAGCTCTTACTCCAAAAGAGGTAACTGCAAAGCCCAATATTTCTGGGTAATATGTAGATACTGAATCCATATACATACATGTGTGTATGTATGTATATATATGTGTGTATACATACACACACATAATCTTGGAGGTCTAAAACTAAAAGCCTTCATACCATGCCTGCAGCTCAGTTTAGTCATGGAGTAGATGAAAAGTAATAATAAGGGGGCTGGAGAGATGGCTCAGAGGTTTATGAGCATTGACTGCTCTTCCAGAGGACCTGGGTTCAATTCCCAGCACCCACATGGCAGCTCACAGCTGTCTATAGTTGATAGTTCTAGGGGATCCGACACCCTCACACAGAGTATATACAGGCAAAACATTAAAAGTAAGTAAGTAAGTAAATAAATAAATAAATAAATCTTAAAAAAAGTAATAATAAAATTCCCGCTTAGAATATAGGAATATAGAAGAAAAAAATTACTGATCTGTAGCATTTCTGAGATCTTGAGGTCATACATTCTATTGTTGGTCTCTTAGCTATTTATGGAACTATCTGGGGACTCTTAGCCAATGATTCTAAAGCTTTCTTTTTCCTTGGCCATATTTGACGTTGGAATTAATGAATAGTGAGTGACTTTTTGTCCTGCATTGTTTTTGGTTTTCTTATTTGTTTTGGTGTTTTGAGATAGGGTCTTACTATATAGCTCTGGTTGACCTGAAACTCACCATGTAAATGGGCTGGTCTTGAACTCACAAGAGATCTGTTGCTTTTGCCTCCTGGGTTCTGGGATAAAAGGCAAATTGACACCACACCTGGTATACATTCTAAAGAAAACTGGAGAGCCCAGAATTATTATTTTTTTATTTTTTGTAGTTCTTTAGTTTTTCGAGACAGGGTTTCTCCGTGTACTCACTATGTAGACCAAGCTGGCCTTGAACTCAGAGATCCACCTGCTTTACTTCCGAAGCACTGGGATTAAAGGCATGTGCTACCACTGGTTGGCCCCCAAAATTATTTTATTTACTTGCACAGATTTAGTTTTTGGCTTATGAATTTTTTAGCTGATTAATTTATTTAGATTTTGATTATCAGTAGCCATATTGCTAATTCTTTTTGTAGATTAGATGCACTGCTTATATTTGCCTTGCTTTATTCTTCCATTTGATTCCAAGTAAATTTAGTACATCAAGTGCTAGTGAAGGATCCATAAATTTTCCAGGAAATAATTACGTGTGTTGAATCCATTCAAGTCTTATTTTGAGTCATTCATCATAATGTACACAGAGATCTTAATTATTTTTATAGAAAAGTTAATGAAATAATAAAAAATTAAAGGTACCTATATTGATGCATACTATGGAACTGAGTTTTAACTGGTTTTTGTCATTCAAAGCTTTTAGTCTCTTCTGTTGCTGAAGTTTACAATAAGTGTTTCTTAACCTTATGATTCCTATATGCAAGAGATTTTATTCCCTTTCATTCCAGTCTACACACTACTAATGGTGTCCGTATACTTCTGTTAAAAAAGTCAAAACATCTCTTCGGGGACGGTGCTTAGAGGCACTCAGGATGGTCCAGCGTTTGACATACCGTCGTAGGCTCTCCTACAACACAGCCTCCAACAAAACTAGGCTGTCTCGAACCCCTGGCAACAGGATTGTTTACCTTTACACCAAGAAGGTTGGAAAAGCACCTAAATCAGCATGCGGTGTGTGTCCAGGCCGACTCCGAGGGGTTCGTGCTGTGAGACCGAAAGTCCTCATGAGATTATCTAAGACAAAGAAGCATGTCAGCCGCGCCTATGGTGGCTCCATGTGTGCCAAGTGTGTTCGTGACAGGATCAAGTGGGCTTTCCTTATTGAGGAGCAGAAAATCGTTGTGAAAGTGTTGAAGGCACAAGCGCAGAGTCAGAAAGCGAAATAAACGTGCGGCTTTTTTAATAAAAAAAAAAGTCAAAACATTATTGACATTCATTTTTTAAACAACTGCCACAAATCATAATCTCCTTCCCACTTAGTTTTCTTTTGCTGCAGCATCCTGTTTCCAGTTACCAGTTTGTGTTGAGCTAAATTATGCTTTTGGATTCCTCCCCCACATCTTAATGAACATTTAACTTTATTTTTCTTTTCATTTTCTTATGATTGTTACATGTTATTTTTACACATTGAGTTTTTCTGTTCCATTTCTGTGCATGGAAGTATCATTCATTACTTATGTCCATTATTTCCCCCTTTTTTACTTTTTTTTTTTTGATTTTCGAGATGGGGTTTCTCTGTAGCCTTTTGGTTCCTGTCCTGGAACTAGCTCTTCTAGACCAGGCTGGCCTCGAACTCATAGAGATGCGCCTGCCTCTGCCTCTGCCTCCTGAGTGCTGGGATTAAAGGCGTGCGCCACCATCGCCCGGCAGCAAGTAAAAATTCTGATTTAATTTTTTATCCTTTGTTTTTCCTTTCTTCCATTTAATTAAAAGCTTTTTCCACCCAAACTATTCTTATAAGCTTTTAAAAATATGATCTCTTGAAATAGCTGAAATGAAAAGGGAAATAAAATCCTAGCCTTGGGGCTGGAGAGATGGCTCAGTGGTTAAGAGCATTGCCTGCTCTTCCAAGGGTCCTGAGTTGAATTCCCAGCAACCACATGGTGGCTCACAAACATCTGTAATGGGGTTTGGTGCCCTCTTCTGGCCTGCAGGCATACACACAGACAGAATATTGTATACATAATAAATAAATAAATATTTTAAAAAAAAAATCCCAGCCTTAAAGATGAAAAGAATGAACACTTTGTTTTCTGTCATTTTAAATTCGCTTTTCATGTTCAAAAGTTGACTTTATCACATACCCCATAGCAGTCAGTGCCTCTATGTTATGTTCCATTTTGCCTTCTTTTTTTTTTTATTTTATTTTGACACAGGGTTTCTCTGTGTAGTTTTAGAGCCTGTTCTAGAAGTAGCTTTTATAGAACAGGCTGACCTTAAACTCACAGAAACCCACTGCCTCTGCCTTCTGGGTGCTGGTATTAAAGGCGTGGGCTACCACTGCCAGATGCCACTCTACTTTTCAATCACCTTGTTTCATATATGAGACATAGCCTTTCTAAATTATATCTTACAAAGTCAGGATCTTATACCAGAGGTCAGGATTGTTTGGATCCTATTCAATCTGTTAACATCCTTCCTAGCTACAATTCTTTAAAGTTACTGTTTGGTCATAGTATGTTTGAAGGTGTATTTTTATTTTTTTGGTCAGAAAGTTCACCTTAAGTGCTTACATTTCGATCTTCATTTGCATTTTCGTTCTTAATTGTTCTACAGGAGGATGTAGTGACTATAGATAAAGAGATGAGCACCTAAATCAGGAATTAGTATGATCATTTTTGTATTATTTAGTTATTTCCAAACTTAAATGATTTTAGGAAGATCACTTTTATTTAGTTTTTGACATTAAAGCAAACTAAAATATTTTACTTATTTTCTATTTATTTTTTATAGAAAATAACTTTTTTCATGCCATATATTCTGATCACTATACCCCCTTTCTCATCTCTCAGATCTCCCATACCTTTCCAGAAACCCATGTCTTCTCTCTACCTCTTTTTAGAAAATAAATGGGCAAATAAAAACAGAATAAAAAAAAGTATGGGCAACAAAAAGTCACACACTCACACGTCATAAAAACACAAAATTAGAAACTGTAATAACACAAGCAAAAGCCCAGTAAAGTAAATAATTACCAACTACAGCAATGTGAGACACCTTCTCCTCCTCTAAAAATACCAATGAATTTGTTTTGTGTTGACCATCTACTGCTGGGCATGGGGCCTGACCTTAAGTGTGCTTTGTGTACTAAGTGAAACTCCATTAGAGGAAAGAAATTTTTCTTTGTAAGTTGTTGTCAATTGGAAATAGCTTCTGAGTTATGAATGGGAACTTCTGTCTACTTCCTCACTCAGCATTGGGACCCCATCTGGCTTGAATCTGTGTAGGCCATGTACATGCTGCCACTGTATCTATGGTTATAAGAATTGTAGCATGCCTATCAAAGGCTTAAAGGTTGTCATCCAAATATACAAGAATACATAACATACTTTTGGAGTTTTAGATACCTTTTATTCAGGATAATTTTTTAGCTCCATCCATGTTTACTTGCAAATTCCGTGTTTCTTTTAAACAGCTGAGTAATAGGCCATTTTTTGAATATACTATATTTTTGTTATCTATCTATCTGTTGGTAGATATTTAATCTCCGACCATTTTGAGTTGTATAAGATGAAATCTCAAAGTGCTTTTTCCTGATGGCTAAGGATTTTGAACATTTCTTTATGTGATTCTCAGTCATTTGTATTTCATCTTTTGAAACTCTGGTTCTGAACCTTATATTGGTGTTATTTGATGTTCAGTTTTTATAATTCTTTATACCTTTTAGATATTAGCCCTGTCACATGGTAGTTGGTAAATATCTTTTCCCATTCTGCTTTTTGCTGCTTTGTCTGAATGATGGTGTCCTTTACCATTTAGAGGCTTCTAGATTTCATGAGGTCCCATTTGTTATTCTTAGTGTCTGCTAACAGTGTTCTCTTCAGAAAGTCTTTCTCTGTACTAATGAGCTCAAGACTTTTTCATAATAGCTGTTTTGAAGTCTTTCCTTGTCTTGTGCTTCAGCTATATTGCATTTCTTGGTTCCTACTATACTATAAGGCTACTGGGTTCTGATGGAGGCATATTGTCATGGCTGTTGATGTTTGTGCTTTTGTACTAGTGTTTAGATATCCGGCATCAGTATAATTGAGGTGATTCTAGGTGGTGATATCAGGTCTTTTATTTGTTGAGTAATTATTACATTCTTTGGGTTTTTTTTGCCTTTTTTGGGTATTAGGAAAGTGTTGTATCTGTGGGTTGCTTGCTATTCAGTGCTTCTGCAGGTTGATGGGTTGCTGAGAGGAATGGAGGGTTGACCGGGACTAAAGGTTGAGAGGGAGGGGCTTCAGGAAAAAGGCAAGGGTATCCTGTTCACATCAAGAGGTGGGGGTCCTAGGGAGTAGGTTGAAGTAAGGCAAAGAATAATCTGGAGAGACAGGGATGAAAAGCTTGGGAAGCTTGGTTCAGAGTTGGAGTCTTTAGTTAATGGAATTGGAGGTGGCAGGAGGGGCATCTGTAAGCAATCTGTCTGAGGGTGAGAATGGAATATGGAAATTTTAATGGAGGGGGAAGGATAGTGTAAATTGCATACCTCAGTCACTGCCAGGTATACCCATTGGGGGAACTAGGTATTAAGTGTTTTTCAGGTTGAGACTGTCAGAAAAGAATAGGAATTGGCTGTGGCTGGGAGAGAGGGCCCACAAAAAGGAGGAAAGCTGGATCCACATCTAGTGTTTCTATAGTCCCCCAGGCATGGGGGTAGTGTGGGAAAAGTGTCACCTGCAGGCAGGCCACTACAGCTGTGGCTGGGGATGAGCCTGCAGAGGCTATAATGGAGGGTAGAAAGGAGAGTGAAAATTGCCTTTTGTTTCTTGGTTTCCCTTTATATTCAATTATATTTCTGTATTTATTAAAGTCTCTTCAGGACAGTGAACCATGTTCTGTGCCTCAAGACACAATTACCTCATACAACTACCCCCAGAAGGTCATCTTCATAGTATTACCACTCATTTACAGTGAACTAAATACAAAAAATGAGTTTTTTTCTTGGCCTTTCATCAAAATTCTGAGCAGCTGCCTATATTCCATTAAGTATTATTTTGTCTTCTGTTCAACCTGGCACAGTGATTAATATTTATTTTAACAAGTCACTTAAGTGCCTACTATTAAGATACTGTTGTATGCTTTACTGTGAGCTTCTTATGAATCAGTCAATAATAAATTACTTTTCAAGTCTCTTAATTACTGAGATAGGAATTAGAAGTTGGCATTTCCAAAGGTAGCTGAATTTGTAGTGCTGGAAAAGGAAAGAGTATGAGACCAGCATTGAGAACACAGGCAAAATTTTGAAGATGAGTAGATAAGGAATAGTCGAGAACAGGGCAAAAGTAGAACATAATGAAACCCTGGAATGAGAACATTTCCAGGAGGAGTAAATATGACTCTTTACTAAGAGGTCAAACAATGTAAAGATTAACTAGAGTCTAGTAGGATTTGATTGATGTCTTTGACATTTTAGATGATCTGACTGGTAAGAGCCATATTGTGGTACTCAGAAGAGAAATGGAGGCTGCCAGTAAAGACATTGTTTAAGAGTCTGTTATTTGATTTATGTATTTTGCTATTTGTTGTTGCTGTTTGTTTGATTTGGGGTTTTTTATTTGTTTCTTTTGGTTTTTTCTTTTCTTTTTTGAGACAGTTTCTCTGAGTAGCCCTGGCTGTCTTGCCTGGCACTTGCTCTATAGACCAGGCTGGCCTCAAACTTAGAGATCCACCTGCCTCTGCCTCTCAGCATCTAGGATTAAAACTTGCACCTTCACAGTCCAGACTGTTACTTATTATATTTATACATGATACTGTATACCATACACCCTGGGTAAGTAGTATGTTCTTTTAAATTTGCACCCAAATCAGGAAAAAATTAGTTTCATTAAGTCATTCAATTACACTTAAATACAAAGCAGCTTTTCTACATAAATGTTTATGTGGATACACGCACACACGTATACGTATATATGTCTTATAGATAGACATAAGTGAGAATGAATATATATTACGAATCTGTGGGGGTCAAGAAGTTAGCGTTTTAGAAAGATGACACCTAGGCTTATAGAGAATAAGAGTTGAAGGGAAACTTTCCACCATGCACAACTTTTGGCTTTATTGTTTTAATATTAATGTGTTATCTTTACAGAAAGAATGATAGCTCTCAATATAATCAGAGATCCTGCAAAAGAAGTAACTTTATACATGGTTTGCATACAGATTGTTATCTCAGTGCTTTGTCACCAGAAAGATTATAATTTCCTAAAGTTCAGAGAAGAAACAAATATGATTTGAGAAATCAAACTTAAGAATTTTAACCTTTATTCTACTTAATAGGTGTTAGAAAATTCTACAGCAATTACAGGTTCCTGGGCCGAACATGTTCCTGTTCCAGTCTTACCTAACTATACAAGAAATAATCAAACAATAAATACCTCTGATGTTTCCTCACAGGATACCATACAGCCTGTCTTTGTACCTCCTTCTGCACAAGATAGTCAAGGTAGGTTATTAGTTTTTATTTGCTTTAGAAACCTCTTTTTCTACTCATGGATATGTACGTACTGTTACTCTAATTATTAGGTGGCATTATAGTTTCAAGAAATAATTATGTTAATTATTCTTAAGGTTGTTTTATCGCCAAGGAATCTGTAAGATATGAGTCAGGAGTCTAAATTCTGGTGGTTTTGTTTTTGTTTTTTGTAATAGGGCTCTATAAAATTTTTTACCTGCCATTTGCTATTCAGTGAATAAATAGAGCTCTTGCATTATTTCAACAATTTTGAGTTTTGTAAATTTTTCGTTTTATGTGTCTATGAGGGACAAGGATGAACATTCTGAGACTAGAGGGAATTAATGAGATAATTCTTTCACTTTTATGTGAATCAGGAATCAAACTGGTCACTAGCAATTTCTTGTATCCAATAGCCATCCATCGTGCTAGCCCCATGAGCTATGTTTTTATTACTTGAGGATTGACATAGAGATGTTATTTTATGCAATAAATTTCCTTAAAGTTTATTATAAAACCTATACTCATGTAATAACTCCTTATCTTGTGAATATCATAATTAATACCAAGCTCTAGAATTTAAGAAATCTGAGATTATAATCCTGGTTTTACTACTCACTGGCTGTGCAGTTTTAGACACGTTATGGACACAAATTACTGTGAGCTTGGGAATGCCAACAGCACCTGTTTATGGAGTAGTTACTGAATTTTAAAGAAGTACTATAATTTAAATTTTGAGAGTTTTAGAAAAGTGGTAGCCAACAGCATAGCTTTTCCATCAGAGTCACCATATAACAATGGAAAAATAAAATCCAGAGCCATAGACAGCATCTGCAACAAAACTAGGTGACCTGGTTTTCTTAAAAATCCTAACAGAGCTAATATGGTGGTGGTGGCTCATGTTTTTAATCCAAGCTCTTGGGAGGCAGACAGGTGGATCTCTGAGTTCAAGGCCAACCTAGTCTACTGAGAGGGGTGGACTTCCAGAATAGCCAGTGGCTACACAGAGAAACCTTGTCTTAAAAAAAAATAGTCCTAAAGACTTACTTAAGTTGTTAAAATTTCCTGTTTAGGTTTAATAAAATTTACTTCTTGGTATCCAGTTCTGTAAATTTTTCACAAATGCATTGTTAATGAAAGCAACACTCCAGTCGAAAGACAATTGTTTCTTCATCTCCTCAAATTGCTTATGAGTTCATTTTTGCTTTGGTGTCATCTGTAGACACATCCTTCTATTACTATTAGCATATAACTGTATTTAAAGGATGAATGTATTATTAGCATTGCCAGTGAATGAAGGCAAAAATAGATCCTTTCTTTCTAAATTTCCAGAGTAACAAATTCAGCTTGTGGATTGTTTTTAAGCTAAACCTCATGTGTTAGGACTTTGAATTTAACTCTTTATTATTTATTGTTAAAAATATCATGTATCTAGCACAGCTTTGAAGTTTGATACTTTAATTTATAAATTGACTAAAATTGTTCAATTAAATTTGAAGGATTGTTTCATTTAGCATTTGTCAAAATATCAGTTTTAACCTGGTATATTATTTACATGTAGATATTTTTACTATGTTGGAAACATACTGTTTATCATCATAGAAGTTTAATACGTAAACATAATTACATTTCAATTTTGTATTAAAATTGAAACTCCTAGATGAATATTTTAAAGCTGTTGTAATAGATACAGGATATTACAAGGATACAATATTGTATCTATCCCATTTTAAGTTCTTTGTCTTTTTAGAATTGAATCTTGATAATTTAAAGTTCCCTACATTCTTTGGAGGCTGTCAGGAGAATTTGTAAGGTTTGCTAAAACCTCTGTGTGTAATTTTTGTGACAGGTTGCTGGAAACATCTTTAAATTTGCATTCGGTGATATCCAAGTGTATGTTTTTTAAGTCAACCCATGAGAATTCAGAGTTCTGTTATTATACAGGTTGGGGGTAAAAAAGCAAGTCAGCTATTGCTTTATAAGAAGCAACAGTTGTGCATTACTAACTATTTCATGTTTTGTTTCTTTGTTATTGCCATCCTGTCCCTAATAATTCTCCCATTTCTTCTACTGCAGCCTATCTTCAGCCCTCAGCAGCAAAAGCAATGGCAATACCACTACCACCACCTCCTCCTCCACTTCCTTCTCTAACTTCTTTTGAAGCAGGAGATGCTTCAGGCTTACCTCCACCACCACCACCACCACCGCCACCACCGCCACCTTTTTCCTGTGATCCAAGTGGAAGTGATCTGCCACAAGGTAGTGTATTTTGAGATTTGGTGCAGGATATTTAGGTTTGAGGTGGTTTTTGAATCTAGAATATTTTCTGGTTAATTGATGGGTACAGAACTAAATGGGAGTGATTTTGAGCATATAATTCTAAGTGATGAACAAGGAGCAACTGTGAGAATCTTGTAGATAGCTGAATTGAATCTTGACTATTCCTCTGCACCCCTCTTGTAACTCGATGTCTTTCCTGACAAACAGATACCTTGTTTTTTTCTCAAGTATTTTATTTTAAATTGGGATTTAGTCTTAAAAGCTTTCTTCTATTTCTTAAAGTCTTTCCCCAAGTGTATGAAATTGTTAGCTTTTTGATACTTGGTATACCAACTGAATTTTGAGGATGTGGAGAAAACTTCTATTCATCTGATCTGCTTTGAATATCAACCACATATTTCTGCTTCCTTAAACAACGGAGGTTCTTTGTTGTCCTGAGTTTGGTAGTATTACTCAAAGAGAATTGTAGTTGAAAGTTGTTAGCAGCTTACTTATATTTTCTTGCTTACAACATTTTCCTGATTTTTTTTCTAGCTGCTGCTTTTCCCCCCAAGATCTTTCCATTCCCTGAACTAGTTAACAAGATTTTCTCCAATTCTGTTCTGTTCTTTTTCCATACAGTATGTCTTTGTAGTCTATTCTAAATCTAGGTAGCCTTTGCTCAGAAATTTTGGTTCTTACTACTAGACATTTTCACTTAGCTTTTTGACTTTCAGACTTAAATGATCTCTAATGAAATTCCTCATCTTTTTCCTCTTGTCTTTCACCAGTCAACACAAAACATTTATTCCTCTTCTTGGTTTCATATTTTGTAAGTATTATTGTTGTTTCTACCTAATTTAACCCAATATCTAAATCCTGACTCCTTTATTCTATCCACCATTGGCACCCAAGTAGTATTCCATCATCACATAATGTTGATTTTCTATTTTTTTAGCATATTATTGTGAAGATAGCCAGATAAACATTGTTGATTTTTTTTAATTGATAGTATAATTGCTAGTGAGATTATGTTGTTGATGTTTGTATTGTTTTATCACGTATTTGCTCATTGTTCCTTTTGTCCATGTGACTGGAAATTAACCCATCTTGTTTTTTGATAGCTTTAAAGGTAAATTGTATTTATCAGTAGACCTCCCAAACCATAAAGGATAATGAAAATGAGTATATATACACAAGGGAATATTTCTCATGTATATATAACAGACAAAATCCTCTCATTTGTGTATTAATCTAGAAGGCATATACAGTATTTGGTAAAATAAGTCAGGTAAAAAATGACAAATATTACATGTCTCAACTTATTTGAGAAGCGTGAAAACATGCTTTTATCTCATAGAAATACAAAATAGGATATTAATCCCTAGATGTTGAGAAGAATATATGAGGGTAAATTAAGAAAGATTGGTTATTAGGTACAGAATTACATATATATGAATGAGGACTATGTTTTGGTGCTGTATTTGCACAGTAGGATGTATATATTTTATATTTCAAAATAAGTAAGAAAAGATTTTAAATGTTCTTATCACAAGGGAATGGTAAATATTTGTAATGAAGACTATGTTTATTTACTTGGGGGGTGGGGGTGTGGCACACATTTTTAATCCTAGCACTCAGCACCCCTTTAGTCCCAGCACTCAGGAGGCAGAGGCAGGTGGATGTGGATCTCTGTGACTTTGAGGCCAGTCTGGTTTACAGAGCGAGTTTCACACAGCCTCCAAAACAAAGCAGAAACCCTCTTTTGAAAAACAAAACAAAATAGAATGTTTAATTCAACATATTTTATCATTGTACAATTATTGTACAATGTATTCATGTCTTGAAAGATTCTGTAATTTAATATTTGTACTCATGTATTCATTACAACACAAAATCATAAGTTATCTATGTAGCTCATTACCAACTGAGTTGTAAAATATTGTCATTGTCTCAACACTTTGGTTTTTTTATTAATTTTTTTGGTTAAATAAGTTTTTTTCCTGAATGTGCACATTCGTGTATGTGCATGCCAGAGAACAGCCTCTGTGGTTCCTCAAGACATTCCTTTTGTTTCTCTTTAGATTGTATATGATCACCCAAGAACTTTAGCAAGTAGGTTAGACTATCCAGCCAGCCAAACCAGTTCCTGCCCCAGTTTTTCCAGTTCTGAGGTGACAACTGTGCATCATCATGCTTAGCATTTTGTACACGAGTTCTGGGGTTTGGATTTATGCCTTTATGCCTGCATGGCAGATACTTACCTTCCTTGTACTGTCCCACAATTTACTTATGTTACTTCCCTGTCTTTCCCTTGGTCATTTTCATTTTTTCCTAGATATCATCATTGCTCAGCTATTTTGTTTTCTATCATAGATTAGTTTTACATATAAATGTAATCAGTACAGTGTGTAACTTGCACGGTGCTTCTTAAACTGTGCATAAGTGTTTGAGTTCATCTATGTTCTTTAGTGATTCACTTGGTTTTTCTTCTATGATTAGTATTTAATTGAATATTCCAGTACTTTTTTAAAACATATTTTTTATAAATTCTTTGAGAATTTCATAAAATGTCTTTTGAACATATTCGTGCCCCTCAAGTTCTTTCCTTAGCACCTCTCAACCTTCCATCCTTTTCCACACAATCTTGAGATTTCTTTTTTCTTCTTTGCTCATAGAATCCAGTTTGTGTTACCCAAGCTGCTATTTATGATTGGAGCCTGCTCTATAGTGTGGTAACCTACCAGGGTTCACACCACTAAAGAAAACTGGCTAGAAGCTATTAGCACTATTATCCCTTAAACTAGTGGTGGAATTATGTATCTATTTTCTCCTTTCTGTGTTGGGATTTTGTAAGGCTGGAACTATGAGGTTTTGTATCACCATACCATAATATAATGAATTACATTGTGACATTTTTGTACTGTATATTATATTTTGACCATATTCACATTCCCACTATCAGCCCCCATACTTGGTGCCTCCACTGGTTCTTTTTTTCTAGATAGTTCCCTTATGCTTTCATGTCTTTTTATAAATTTATATGTAGTTAAGTCTAGATTCACATGACAATATGTGGTGATTTATTATTCCCAACCCATTAGTCTTTATTGTTTTCCTCTCACCCTCATTTTAGAGCCTTCCTGTCATTCTCTAGTACTTTGATATTTCATTTTCTAATTTTATTCTTTTAGTGCATCAAATACACTTGGCAGTAGGGTGTTAACCTTGGCATGAATAAAGATAAGGAGTTCTAGGCTAGGTGTGGTGGCACGGCACACACTTTTAATTCCAGGGAGGCAGAATCAGGTAGATCTCTTGCTTTTGAGGCCAGTCTGGTCTACAAGGGAGAGTTGCAGGAGAACCAGGGCTACACAGAAAATGTTGTCTTGAAATCCCCTCCCCAATACAAAAAAATAAGGTTCTAAAAGATAACCTTTCAAACTAGATTTTCCATATGAGAGCAAACATTTTCTGAGTCTGGCTTATTTCACATACTATCTGTAGTGCCATCTAGTTTTCAATAGATACAATGACCTTATTGTTTATGGCTGAATTAGACTTGTGTATATATACCACCTTTTCTTTATCTATTCAGTTATATAGGTATTTAGGCTAGTTCCTTTGTGAATAATAGCATGTTTGTGAGGTTCGTCCTTCTTGTATATAGGTACCAGTACTTCACACTATGTATAGTTGAATAACACTCATTGTATGGTTGTGCCACTTTTGTTATCTATTAGTTGATGGGGATTTGGGTTGTTTTTGCTTTTGACTATTAATGATACTGCCATAAACATTGGTATGGTTTTTGTGTTCATGTTTATGTTGTGCTGGAGAATTTACTTCCTATTTTTCTCATAGTCTTTAACTTGAGCATTTGGCCCTATATATTAGTCAGAATCTAAACTGATTCTTTCAAAATAACAATAAATGAATGCATTTCCATAGGAAGGCTATGGCTTATGAAAGAGACATTTTCCACAAATTCATCTTGTTAGTAGAATTTGGGCTATATTTATAATGGACTTAGGTCAGTCAAGTTAAATACACTTACAGATACTATTAAAATACTCACAACCATCTGTAATGGGGTCTGGTGCCCTCTTCTGGCCTGCAGACATACACACAGACAGAATATTATATACATAATAAATAAATTTAAAAAAAAATAAAATACTCAGAATAGTGATGAAGATGTTGCTCAGTGGTAGAATTTCTATTTAGTATTTCCAAGGCCTTGGGGTCCATTCCACACATTAAAATAATACAAAAAAAACCCCAAGAATGTTGCAAACTTTCCTTCTGCTGTGCATCTGGTTTTGGTTAATTTATGAACTATTCGAGTTATATTCTTGGAGAAGTTTTATCATTTTTAGGCTTTACTTCATTTTCACCTGCCTTGGTTACTGTCCCCTCTTTGGAGTTCTGGTGGTAGTGTGTTATGATAAACCAAAACAAGGTGAGTATGCCAAATTTCTTCAGTGGGCCTCACTCCTCAGCATTAGTAGAGCAGCAGTTTGTGCTGTGTAGTAGTGCTAGCAACTGAGGTGTAGTTGTAGTAAAAATTTTCATTTCAAGACAAGCAAGAAAATGCCTTTTTTAGCTATTTTCTTAGTAACAGAATGGCATTTTAGTAGCATCAGTCTAATACTAAGAACAGAAATGAAATTTGTGTTGAGTGATTAAATCTTGTGTCACAAAATGATCATAGCTATGTCAAGTGAAAAAGTAGTCCTTTAAAACAGAATTGAGAGTGGTGGTAGTGCGTGAGATGTCTATGTCTATAATCTACTTTAGTAATGTGCAGGGAAATGCTTTTAAGTGATAATTTAAATTGTTTGTGTCAATCTAATAAAAGATTTATTTTGTTTTAGATACAAAAGTTTTGCAGTACTATTTTAATCTTGGATTGCAGGTAGGAATAACATCAAATAATCTTTTTTGAGAAATCAGACTTTTGAACTTTACAAGCCATACTCTGAATGTCTAAAAAGGTCTTATTCCTTTCAGGAAATCTCTGAAGATGATGTTGGTCAGTTTTCTTTAGCATGTCTCAGTTTGTCTTAATATGAAATAGTGTTCAGTTGAAGAGAATGAAGACTAGGTTCTAAGCAACACAACTTCATATGTATTAGGTTATGCTTCATATTTAGCATTATATGCCAGCCCTTCAGTGATATATGCCCAGAATGAATGAGTGATTCATTGTTTACTTAATATTTTATGGTTATTTCTATATTCTGTGTGAAAATCAGACTTAGTTCAAAGACATTTAAATAACCTTTTAAAGCACTAACTTTAGATCTTGCCAAACACCTCCCTGAGTGTGAGAGGTGTACTTGTGGAGCCAGGGATCATTTTTCTCCTTTAAATACACTTTAAATACACTTTAAATACACTTCACTTCTAACTAATGTAACCTATAACCAGGTAGCATTTCCTGATAATTATGCAGATGAATATTTAGCAAATGACATTAAACTAATAGTCTCTTCAAGATGTTTCAGTTAATTCTTAGCCCATTGCTATAATTTCCCTGAGAAAACCTTCCTCCTTTAACATACAGCTAAATTAAGAATAGTAGGGTATGTATTTGTTCTTTGATACTATCTTTTCAAATGTAGTTTAAGACTTGATAATTACTTGTCCCTTTAGTTATTACACACATATGGAAACTTTTATATATAATTCACAAGACTGAGGTATTTAAGAATAATTCTCCTAGCCAGGCATTATGATATGTGCCTCAAGAAGCTGAGGTGGAAGGATCACTTCAGCTCAGGAGGGCAAAGGTAGATTGAATAACATATAGAAACTCTTCTCAAAAAACAAACTACAACAACAAACAAAACCATCAACCAAGCCAGGTGGTTGTAGTATATTCCTTTTTAGGAGATGAATGATAGATAACATAATACATTTTTTCACTTTCTTATATTAAAAGTGATAGTGTTTTAGTGTTCATTACAGTATATTTGGAAACTTGTAAGGTGCTAAGAAAAGGAGAATTAGAAATTTTGCTCAATCTTAAAGATTTTGAATTTTTATTAAAAATCTGCATCATTATGTAATTTTCTAATCTTTTTTCTTAATTTGAGTACCTTTTTGTCTTTTTAAAACAATTTATTTATGTATTTCATGTATATGAGTGCTCTGTATGTTATGTCTGCACACCAGAGGAGGGCATTGAATCCCATTATAGATGATTGTGGGCCACCGTCTTGTTGCTGGCTATTAAACTAAGGACCTATGGAAGAGTAGTCAGTGATTTCAACTGCTGAGCTATCTCTCCAGCCTGGTTTTTTGTCTTTATATATTTAATAGCATGACTTTTTGCCTGTGTAGTATTCTGCCATGGATAGATAATTATCTCAACTCCATTGAATACTTAAGTTTTTCAGTAGTTTTTACTTTAAAAATAAGGTTACAAGTGATATCTTTGTGTATAAGTCTGTTTATATGTTTGGTTTCCATGATATGATTACCTAAATTTAACCCTAGGTGTAAATATGAACTATAGGTGGTATAAATATGAGCTACAGGTGGTGTAAATAATAGCTATAGTTGGGTATAAATGAGCTATATAGCTGGTGTAAATAATAGCCATAGTTGGTATAAATGTGAGCTATAGGTGGTGTAAAAGATCCATATCCGATGTTACAATACCTGAGAATTGAGACCTGATTTCTTTAAGCTAGGAATTTTCCTACTTTAAGAATTGAGAACAATAAGGGCTTTCAAGTTTTCAGTTGTACCTTTTCCTTCTCCAGTGCTATCATCATAATTACTGGCACTCCATGGTGTATGTGCCACATGTGCAGCAGCAGCAGCAACAGCAGCAGCAGCAGCAGCAGCAGCAGCAGCAGCAGCAGCAGCAGCTTCATGTAGAGAGTTATCCGGAGTATACTGAGCAACCTCTTGTAGACCAAAGTGTTTCTCATTTGTACAGTGATGTAGAGAGGGCAGATGACACACAGGCGGGGGTATCAACAAATGGTGAGTATATAATGAGATTGCTAGCAAGAAAGTCAGTTGGATTTTATTGTGTATAATTAGTTCATCTTCAGATATTTCATTAAATCCATATGATTTTAGACTATCAGTTCTGAAAATATAATTTTTAGATGCCTTGTGATCCTTGAGGCTCTTTGAAAGAATCCATGCATGAAGCCAGTAGTCTTTACAAATGATACTAAGATTTTATGTGTTCTTTCTCTTTGTGGTACTGCAGATTGAACACAGGGCTTCATGCATTCCAGGCAGGAGTTCCACCAGAGTTGTAGCCCCATCTCATTCTTTGACTATCTTAGTTACTTTTCTGTTGTTTGAAGAGATACCATGACCAAGGCAACTTAAAAAAAGAATTTATTGGGAGCTTGCTTACAGTTCCAGAGCATTAGTGTGTGATCATCATGGTGTGGGGAACATGATGACAGTCATTCATGCATGGTACTGAAGCAGTAGCAGCTAAGCGCTTACATCTGATTCACCATCGTGAGGCTCTGTGTTTGTGTGTGTGTGTGTGTGCCTGTCTGTCTGTGTCTGTGTCTGAGAGAGAGAGAGGGACGGCGGGAGGAGGTAACTCCAAGGAGGTCACACCTCCTAATCCCTCCTTAATAGTTCTACCAACTCAAATGTATAGCCAACCCTATAAGGGCCATTCTCATTCAAACGTCCATATTGACTTGTAACATTTACATTCATGGTACTAAAGTCAATGATGAATAAAACTTCTGGTACCATATCATGGCACTGGCAACAAGCTGTGCTAATAAATCAGTATGTTTATTACTACTATAGTTTGTTTAAAATGTGGATTTTTTTGTTTCTTTCTTCAGAAAGGTTCATTTATAAAAATCAGCTTCATTCTTTCTTGCTAATAGTATTTAGTTTTTCTTCATGATAAATATAGAAACTAGTCATGAAACACTTCTATAAATTGAATGAAGTTTGATTTTATTTTTTAAGATTTATGTATTTCCTGTAGATGATTGTTTTGTCTGCATGTATGCCGACCTGTACACAAGAAGATGGCATTGGATTTCATAGAAAGTTGTAAGCCAATATGTGCTTGCAGGGGATAAAACTCATGACCTCTAGAGGAGCAAGTAGAGCAGCTAGTGATCTTTACTGTTAAGCCATCACTCTCTTTTAAAATGTGTAGCCTAGGGCTGGAGAAATGGCTCAGTGGTTAAGAGTACTGGCTGCTCTTCCGAAGGTCCTGAGTTCAATTCCCAGCAACCACATGGTGGCTCACAACCATCTGTAATGAGATCTGGCGCCCTCTTCATGCAGGCAGAATGTTGTATACATAATAAATAAATAAAATCTTTAAAAAAAATGTGTAGCCTAGGACTTTTATTTTGGTTTTTGACACAGGCTTTCACTATGTAGCTCTAGCTGTCCTGGAAATCACTCTATACCAAGCTTGGTTTGAACTCACCAAGATCCGCTTTCCTATGCCCCTTGAGTTCAGTGATTCAGTGATTAAATAAGGCATGTGCCATCACCATTTGGTACCTAGGACTTTAAATGTGGTCTCACACTCATGATCCTCCTGCTTCCTTCTATTTTGGCAAATCCTTCCTATATGTGTCACCACAAGTGACAAGTTAGGAAAAGTACTGTGGGCTGTTAACATGTAACATTTTTTTTTTACCTTGAGAGAATGATAGACAAACATGGTTGGCCTGACCAACATTTTCTCAAATGAAAATATGGGCCTGTCATTTTAGGGGGAAAAAACAGCTTGCTGAATTTACAGCAAAAGAAAATTCTGTTTGAAATAAAAATTAGAGGTTTTGCAAACTTGAACCTGTTATTATGAGTTTAACAGCTTTCTAGTAATCTAAAACTCTTAGTAAGCCAGTAGGAGCTATTTGTGAATCTAGTTTCTTCTAAAGATTTGTTTCTATGTTTTCAAGATCTTTGTAACTTAAATAAGTACTGAATTCCCCAGTTCTGAACAGATAATGTTACCCATCCTGATTTATTTGTATGTATAAGCTCATGTACATACAGCTTTTTAATTTGGAAGATTTCAAACACCTTGTAGAAACTATTATTCATATCTAAAATGATCCTGCCAGGTGTGGTACTCTCCTTTAATTCCAGAACTCAGGAGGCAGAGGCAGGTGGATCGCTGAGTTGTTGGCTAGCCTGTTCTATGTAGCAAGTTCAGGACAAGCAGACTGCGTAGAGACCTTGTCTCAAAAGAACAACAAAAACCAAAACCAAGAATAAAGCATTCCTCTTTGTAGTTGCTGTGATCTTTTCATGTAGGGGCATTTTTTTCTGAAGAGTTCAAAAGAGGGTGTTGTGGATTGTCTTTCTAGAACCGGAGTTACAGGTGGTTATAAGCTACCATGGTGGGTGTTGGGTATTGGACCCCAAGCCCTTTGGAAGAGCAACAAATGCTCTTAAGCACTGAGCCATCTCTCTGGCCTCTGTGATCTTTAAAAAATATTTGAATTACACTTATTTATTTAATTTGTGTGAGTATGAATGTATGTCTGCCTTTGTGTATATGTGCTTGCCGTGATTCACATGCAGCGCTCAGGGGACAGCCCAAGAAAGGAGTCAGCTTCCTCTCATGTTGCTCACTAGACCGTCAGACTTTTCAGCAAGCATCTCCACCCGTTGAGCAGCCTTGCTGACAGGTCTTGTGTTCTTTCTTATAATTAATAATATATTTAATTTTTCTTGTATGAATATTCATTTATATTTCGTGAGTTTTTACGATAGAGTATGTGTGTGTAATAAAACCTTTCTCATTTCAGATACTTTTCCCGTTGCTGATGCCGTACCTGTCCCTCATGGAGCAGTCTATTATCCAGTAATGGCAGATCCCTATGGGTCAACTTTGCCAGGTTTTGATCCTTGCATTCCTGTGGCATCAGATTATCCCAGTGTTGCCATGTGGCATCCAGTTGGTCCAGCATATGGTGGTTCTGCCCAAATGCATGGTGCTATAAATTCTGGACCAGTTAACTATATGCTTCTACCTAACACACCTCATTATACACCTCAGAATTAAAATTTGGCAATATAAAATATTCTTTGCTGCCATTTTTACTTTTATGGTTGATAAATGTCTTATTAGTTCTTAAGTGGTGTAGGTGGTAAAAACGTTGACTATTGTATCTCTTTAAAATTATTTTACTTTTGAAGTAAAATATTTCTTTAAAAAAAGGGAATATCTATTTGTTATGAATAAGAAAATTGAAATGAATGTACTTCTAGTGCCTATAATGAGCAATTTCATTGTAGGCAGTTTTCTGTTAGCCAGCTTGTGAACATTATATTAACTGATGGTGCCAATTGCTAAGAGAAAGAAAACATACAACTTGTTTTCTTAAGGTATGGTGCACCTTAATCAACTATTTGAAATTGATAATGATTTCCACTTTTCGAGAAATTTAAGAAACAGAAAAAAAACAAGAACCTATGGTCCTAAGCATTTGTTTGTATTAAATGAGATTTCTTTAAGAATTGTCAGAACCAAATTGTAGTCTGATATTAATAAGTTTTGAAAGCACATGGTGTTCTGCTTTACATTTGCCACATATGGTATTCTTTATACTGGATTTATATAACTGTCCTACTGCACAGTATTATAGTGTCCTTTGCACAATTTCCAGTAAATAAAAACTAGCATTTAAAATTGCCAAAATGAGTGGAGTTTTCTTTTTGCAACAAAGAGGATACCAGATGTTTGATTGTTTCAACATGTTTCTGCAGACATTGTGGTTACAAAGAATGAATTTATAGCTTGAATTGGTGAGGAATAGTTGTAAGACCACTTAAAATATTATTTAATTTCAGCCCCATATCAGTAAATACTAGCATATCTTTCTTTTCTGCTGATAATGTTCTATTCAGGTTATTTTTCCAATTGAAATTAGTTAGTTAGCCAAGAAAGTATTAAGTTTCCTTATGGCATTTAAAAACATAATTTGTTTTTGTTGGACCTCCTATTCCCATCTTCTCTGCTGTCCTCTCTTGTCTCCCTGGCCCCTTATACATTCCCACCCCCAATAGTCTGCTTTTTGCTTTGGCAGCACATACATTCTTTTATCTATCTTTTCTTCCTCAGCACTACTAATATTTTTAAGGCACAGTCAAGGTTTATTAAAGATATTTTAACACAGATTTTAAGCATATGGTCTAAGAAAGGGATGATAGACATACTAGAGCATGAATATGAGTTATCATATTTCTGTTCGCCTCCTTAAGAAACTCTGGTTTCTTGTTTTAATTTCTGTAAGTCAGCATTTGTTATGTCTTGGCATTTTGTGTTTTCAGGTATGTATTCTCTCAAAGCATGCTTGTCTGTGATACTCACTCCATCATCCCTTTTAATCTCTGCCCTTTTGTGTATCCAAGCAAGTTTCCTATTGACCAGCCCTTTGGAGCTTAATTTGTTCTAAATACTTTGTTTACCAGACACATGGCAACAAAAATATTCTTTGATTACTACAGAATGTGTTTATAAATAGTATCTTTTAATTTTGAAGTTTTCTTTAAGGGTTGTGTGTGTATGTGTGTTGGGTGAGTGTTGTTATCTATCCACATGTGTAGGTTAGAGGATAACTTGTGGGAATCCGTTCTTTTTTCTAATCTGTGAGTTCTAGGGATTGAACTCATGGAATCAAATTTGGCAACAAGTGCTTTTATTCACTGAGTCCATGCCTTGACTCTAAATAACACCTTGTTTTAAAGGTTAATTTTGCTTCTGAATAAATCGAGCTTTCACTCTTGAGCTATGTACCAGACCCAAGCCAAACCAAACAGAACAGCAAAATATTTGGGACATTAAGGCATGAGGTGCTTAAACTGTGCTAGAATGGAATCCATTACAAAGAAAGATACCTAACAGCCTTCAGTCTGCTGTTCTCAGGATGATTGAACTAATGAGTTCCGAATGAATCAGTATATTAGAGTTGTATTTCATAATGGACACAGTACTAGTTGGGATTTTGGGTTTAGGTTCTGCAAGAAATAAATCATTGTGGCCGATTTTCATTATGGGGTGTGCTTAGAGCTCACTATAGAGTCACAGATAAGCAGGAGACATTAGGCTCTTCTCTCCTTGCTGGAAACTTGCACCCGCTTGTCTTGGAACTCTGAAAGTTGGCAAATTGCAGGCAAATTGAGTCCAAGCCTCCAATCAGAAAAGGGGTTAATCTCAAGCCCCAAGATATTCATTAGATAAAGCTTTATTTTCTTAACCAATAGAATGTGGGAAGAGGATTATGCTAGAAGAATGTAAAGCTTGCCATTCTGGAGTAGCAGCCTTTGGGAAAATGGGCCAATATTTCTCGCAATTAGGATTTTAAGAACTACTATCTCATGCCAAATCATTACACCAGCCCCCTTTTTGCCTTTTGTCTATGCTGGTATCCTTTTCTGTGGAATTGTATTTTAGAAACACTTGCCTGGTTCAGACTGGTCCTTGCATCCTTGTGTGATTGGGTGAGAGATTTCTCTCACTTTTGTATTCTCAGATATTTAATATATAACAGGCACCCAAACATTAATTAGCACAACTGATGCCATGTTGGAGACATCAAGGCACCATTATGACCTAAGAGCCCAGCACATGGATCCCAACACCTGCCAAAATGAGAACAAAGACCTAATCCACCTTACATAGTTCTGGTGAAGTCCCTACGTTTACCAGTTTTCCTTTTTTGGCCTCTTTAGCTGTTTATTGTTCTTGCTAATTGAAGTTTGTTGACTTAAGTACATGTTTTTTGTGCATAAAAAGCAAAAAAATATGGCTATATGATCTGGGCAAGTTTCCTGTGTAGTCTGCTGGCTAGGGAATAAAAGACTATTGACGTAAAACGCTGGACTGGGACTGAACGAGCCTGTGATTGGACTGGACTCTGAATGTGGCTGACAATGAGGGCTGACTGAGAAGCCAATGATAATTGCACTGGGTTTTGATTCTACTGCATGGACGGGCTTTGTGGGAACCTAGTCTGTTTGGATGCTCACCTTCCTAGACCTGGATGGAGTGGGGAGGACCTTGAACTTCCACAGGGCAGGGAACCCTGACTGCTTTTGGACAGGAAAGGGAGGGGGAGTGAGGGTAGGGGAGGGGGAGGAAAATGGGAAAAGGTGGAAATTTTTAATAAATAAATTAAAAAATAAAAAAACCCGAAAACAAAAAAATTAAGTTCTTGTTAGAGTTTTTGTTCTTGCTTGCTCTTGGTAAAACTACAGTGGCATCTGAAACCTTCAATAAAGGAAATCGGATGACAACTTAAGCAAGGTTGTATACACCTGCAATTTCAGCAGTCAAGTGCTTGGAAAAGAATCAGTGGCTTATAGGCAGGACTCACTCACATAGTTGTAGTCCAGTGTGGATGGCCCAAGGAAGACCCTGAAACAAGTCAAATGATGGAACACTGGTTCATGTAGCATAAAGTAACCATTCTCTGATGTTTTGAGTGTCCCAACACTTCTAAACTAATACAGCAAGTCAATTCATGTTTCACTAAGCTTCTAAAGAGTGTTTTAGAATGTATTGACACATTTTGAAAATAGGGTCAGGGATTTATGTGGTTATGAAATGATCACTTCTGCCATAAGTTTTCTGTTGTATGCTTTTATTATTGCAAACTTTAAGTTGTAGTTGGGGAATATTTTCACGTGTGTGACTTTTGTTTACACTACATTTGTTTAACTTTGAAGCTATGTTACTATGTTTCAAACACCTGATGGTCCTAATAAAGAACTGAATGGCCAATAGCGAGGCAGGAGCAGGGGTGGGGAGGGGCTAGCAGGTAGAGAGTATCAATAGAAGGAGAAATTTGGGAGGTGAGAGAATGAGGGAAAGAACAAGGGGAGGAAAACATCAGGCCAGCCACCCAGCTACACAGCAAGCCACAGAGAAAGAAATAAAGAAAGGATATAGAAATAGAGCTAAAAGGCCAGAGGCAAAAGGTAGTTGGGGATAATTTAAGACAAGCTGGCAAGAAACAAGCCAAGCTAAGGCTGGGTACTCATAACTAATAGCAAGCCTCCGTATGTGATTTATTTGGGAGCTGGGTGGTGTGTCCCCAAAAAGCCAAAGGAGTATGAAACATTACACAACATGTTGCCTTGTCTTAAGAACATTCATTACCAGTCGATGCAGCATAATTTGATAATTGTCCTTAAAAATTTAAACCATTGTGTAATGAGTTGAACTTGTTATTAAATCAAGTATACAACATTTGTTACTTTAAACCACATTGCTTATGTTGCTTATGTATTCCTGTTGGGGAATATTTTCAGGTGTGAGACTTGGTTATGCGGCATTTGATTAACTGAAGCTTTTTTTTTTTTTTTGGTCTGTTTGAAACACCTGATGGTCCTAATTAAGAGATGAATGGCCAATAGCTAGGCAGCAGCAAGGATAGGTGGGGCTGGCTGGCAGAGTATAAAAGGAGAAAGAAAGAGAAGAGCAATAAGAAAACTAGGGGCCAGCCACTGAGCCAGGCACAGAGTAAGAAGGAAAATAAGATATACAGAAGTAAGGAAGATAAAAGCCCAGAAGGAATAGGTAGTGAAGATAATTTGAAATAAGAAAAGCTGGCTAGAAACAAGCCAAAGTATGGCTGGGTATTCATAATTAAGAAATAAGCCTCTTTGTATGATTTATTTGGGAGTTGAGTGGTGGGCTCCTCAAAAAGCCAAAAGAGTAAAATATCACACAGTAATTTTTGCATTCCATTGTGGGGCTCAAAAATATATCTAGAGCCTGTGAAAGCTGAAAAAAAATAAAAAGAACTTTAAGAGGTGCTAATGTTCAGCTAGCAGCACTAAACTAGAAACAAGTTTAAAAAAAAAAAGGCTTGTGACAATTCAAGTTCTGGCTTCCATAGCTAGCAAGGTTTAAAGAAATTCTCAGGAACCTCAGACAAGCTTTGGGCTTGTCTCTCATGACCTGATCTGAGAGTGGGCAGAGCCAGTTGCTAGAGCACGCAGAGGATCCAGGTATAGCTTAGCAATCTAAAGTTTGCTTGTGCAGTCAAAAATAGCTAAAGATAAACAGCAAAAGAGGTCCAGATTGGGGCGGGGGAGGGGGGAGGACAAAACAAAACTTCTAAACTGGTTCCAGTGTGTTTGACAATGTGCTTAGGCTAGAGAAAATGGGTATAGGCAGTCATAGGAAGAAATAGATTAAAAAATAATAAAAAAGTAAAGTCTTTAAAGAGACAGTACAAGTAGTGTAAATGAAAAAAGCCATGTAAAGATGGGAAACATGGGGAGTCTGGATCCTGTATGTTATTGTGTTGATTTTGAAGTTTTTCAACAAGAAGCTGTGGATTCATTGCAGGTTGATATGGATCTGGTTTGATTGGGGGAGAGCTCTTGAAACTTGACAGATGATAGCTATCAACAAAGGTTATAACTGGTCTTTCCAACTTGGCCATTATTTCAAATTTTCTTTTGGGGATCCTAAAAGTACTTTGCCCACATTCCATAGGAAGTAGTCTTTGGTTATTTTGTGGGACATGGATGTTTGTTATATTTAGGCTGCTGTAGAAATATAGGATAAAATAACTATCTCAAATATTTTGCATTGGCATGGGTTTTGGTATATAAGTATAAATTCAGTCAATTTTGTTACACTGCTGAAATTTGTTACACTATATATGTTTTTCCTCTTGTTTAAAGGACTTTTGTATATTGATACAAATTTAAGGTAATTTTTGTTATTGCATATCATTTCTACTCTTTAAAAGATTTTCATATGTTGATAAATATTTAAGGTTATTTTGTTACAACATATTGTATGTTTCTGCTCTTGTTTAAAGGATTTCTGTATGTTAAGTATTTAAGGTTATTTTTGTTACAACATATTGTGTATATGTTTCTGCTCTTGTTTAAGGTTTTGTATCTAGGTTATCTAGGTAGTTCATTTAAAAATGTAAAGTAAAATTCTAGTTTTTGAAAGCTATCATGATGAACTATTTAGGATAATAAAGAAATACAGGTCAGTAGTTAATTCATCTATAACAATCAAATTTGTAGATATATGCTAGGTATGCTTTCCAGATCATACATAGTTTGATTTTAGATAGATGGCTTTCAAACCTTTCAAAGATCTACAGTATATGGCATTTTAAATGTTTTTTATTTAAGCCTTTACATGACAATGAGACACATCTGCTCCTGACAGCACCAATTTACTTCAGAGATGATGGGTGTAGTAATTGGGGCGGCAGTGCTGCGTTCTCAGCACCCCCGGCCGCCTGCCCGGCTAGCTTATGCCCAAAATAATTACACAGACACTGTATTCTTTTAAGCACTGCTTGGCCCTTTAGCTCTAGCACTTACAGGCTAATTCTCACACCCGATCAACCCATCTCTAATAATCTGTGTGTAGCACCCCAAGGTGCGCTTACCAGGGAGATTCTAGCATAGTCCATCCTGGGTCGGAGCTTCATCCCTGGAGCGGGGCATAGCGTCTCTCTCTGAGGCATCTGCTCCCGAGAGAGCTGTGGAGTCTCTGAGCTCACTTCCTCTTCCTCCCAGCATTTTGTTCTGTTTACTCCTCCCACCTATCCTCTAACCAATAAAATGGGCCAGGGCAGTGCCTTTATTAGCCAATGACCTTCCTCCATCATTTCCCCTTTTTCGGTTTAAACAAAAAAAAAAGCTTTAACTTTAACATAGCAAAATT
Source organism: Microtus oregoni (assembly GCF_018167655.1). Taxonomy (NCBI): domain Eukaryota; kingdom Metazoa; phylum Chordata; class Mammalia; order Rodentia; family Cricetidae; genus Microtus; species Microtus oregoni. The sequence continues at coordinate 14,970,156 of NW_024543828.1, forward strand.
ACATATAACAAAACAGTTATCAAGTAAAAGTTACAATAATCTTTATCATAACTAAGGAAAACTATAACTATAACTAACTATTCTTAACTCCATCAAAGACTCCAGAAAGATACAATACTACCTAAGCAAACAAGAAAAAAGCAACTTTTAAAACTCTAGAAATGACAGAGACATCTCGCTGCCTGGACAGTCACCCAAAGTTCCTCTGTACCGTTGGGGCATCCATCTTCAGCCTTTAGGCCCATGGTATCCAGCAGACATTTCCATAAAGCAGGAAAATTCAAAGTCAATTCAGTCACTATCTGTTGTGTCCTGCAGAATGTCTCGCAGACTCTTTCATGAATCAGGAACCCCGAAAGATCATCTCACCTTAGGCAAGTTCAGTAGTCCTCTCTCTGCGGGTTCTCTGTGTCCAGTTTATGCAATAGTCCAGGCAAGAGAAGTTTCTTGCCCAAATGGGTATCAAACTCCATAAGGTGCCTCTTCGATGCCCATCTTCCTCTTGAAGTAGATTGGTGCTGCCAGGAGCAGAGTGTCTCATTGTCATGAAAAGTCCTATTCTTATAAAGACATGAAGAATGTCTATCTAAAATATATCTCTATATATCTAGAAAATCTAACTAACATGACTACAAGCTTTACTATTATCAATGATTATCCATTAACAAAGTATATTTCTTAATTATACAGTACGTATTTAAATGAACTACATAATCACAATACCTTAAACAAAATCAGAAACACTTATACATATAACAAAATTGACCGTAAATCTCTATCAATAAAGCAAAATCTATACTAATGCAAATTATTCATACCTATATCATATCCCCCTTTAAATGTAAAAGAACACTTATAAACATTTTTTGGGAATATGGGCGCAGTTATTTCTCTCCAAACTGCTTCCTGCTGAATGGGGGCATCGTTAATTAGGTCTTTCATGGTATAACCTGTGTGCTAGTTTCATCTCAGTTGGCAGTTGAGCGAAGCAATTTTCTGAAGGCGTGCACAGGAACCATTCAGGAGGACGTGGTCCATCATACCAAATCGGAATAGAAGAAATGAACAGCGTCTCATCCTCTGTGAAAACAAAATAAGAAACTCCTTTCCAAAGTATCATATCCTTAGATCCAAATTCATAATATCTATGTTGGATTAGTTCAGAAGTATTTATAAATAAATATCTTTTAGCATCTGTTTCTCCTTCCTCAACATTTAAACAATTCAAAGAGAGCATAATAGCATACAGTATCAAAATTCTCTGTGTATTTTCCATCTTTGTGCAGCTTTGTTTTAACCTCTATTTTGTTTATTTTTACTTTTAACTCTTTGCTTTTTGAGACAGGTTCTCTGTATCTTTGACCTGAAGTAACTCTGTAGACCAGGCTGTCTTTGAACTCTCAGAGATCTGCCTGTCTCTGCCTCCCAGGCATTCAGGATTAAAGGTGTACACTACTACACCTTGAACTCACAGAGATCTCTTTGTCTCTGCCTTCTAGGCACTGGGATTAAAGGCGTGTGCTACCACACATAACAACTCTCTTCCTTTTTTTTGTTTTTTACTTTAAGAACTTCAACTTTTAGTCTGCATATATTTTTAACACAGTGTAAACCATTTAAAAATTTTCTTTGTCTTTGAATCTCTCTTTACTGTATATCTCTCTTTTTTTGACCACATGAGTCTTTAATTTACCAAGCAATCTCAGTAGGACTAAAGGCGTGGCTTTGCCAGCTAGATCCAGTCCATTCCTTAGCTTTCCAGCCTCATGGCGGATATACAGGCTGTAGCCATGTTTACTGCCACAACTGTATGGCATTTCAAGGTCCCTGCCAGCAAGTGAGCTACAACAGACAACACTCAAGTCCTCTCTAGGTAGCCGGCAATCCTGCCTCAAACAGTCAGAGTTTGCCCTGGCAGGATGGCCCAGAAAGCCAGCATTTTTAAACAACAGGTTTTTTCCTGCTGCTGCTGAAAACCGAAAAGCATGTGTTCAGCTTTTCGTCAACACCATTTAAGTGTTTCGTGGCAGGACCTCTTAATGAGCTGCAGGCTTTGCAGCTAAAGCTGAGTCAGGAAGCTTCTCTTAGAAGAAAACGCATGCTTGCCTCTAACAAGCAGAGCAGACCCGAGAACACAGCAAGTCTAGTTGTCATCAAACAAATCGTAGCACTTTACTCCAAATGCTCTATTCAAAAGCTCTGTCTCCTGTAGGAGCCAGACAGAGATCGCAATGGCAGCACAGCCCCAGGAAGTCGCGCTTTAAAATGACACAGCATTTTTTCTGCTATTGTTGCCGAATCAGGAAATCTCTCTACAGCACGCCACCAACAAACAGCAAAAATCTGTGTTAAACTCTCTTTCCCTTATTTTTAAGCCTTTTCAGGTTTTTTAAGTGGGTTCAGTTGTCCACATGTCTGGGCGCCAACTGTAGTAATTGGGGCGGCAGTGCTGCGTTCTCAGCACCCCCGGCCGCCTGCCCGGCTAGCTTATGCCCAAAATAATTACACAGACACTGTATTCTTTTAAGCACTGCTTGGCCCTTTAGCTCTAGCACTTACAGGCTAATTCTCACACCCGATCAACCCATCTCTAATAATCTGTGTGTAGCACCCCAAGGTGCGCTTACCAGGGAGATTCTAGCATAGTCCATCCTGGGTCGGAGCTTCATCCCTGGAGCGGGGCATAGCGTCTCTCTCTGAGGCGTCTGCTACCGAGAGAGCTGTGGAGTCTCTGAGCTCACTTCCTCTTCCTCCCAGCATTTTGTTCTGTTTACTCCTCCCACCTATCCTCTAACCAATAAAATGGGCCAGGGCAGTGCCTTTATTAGCCAATGACCTTCCTCCATCAGATGGGCATTGAAGAAATTCCTTTTGGAGTTTGCTATCATTGTGGCAAGATTAGCTGTTTGGGAAAGAAGCTGCTCTTGCTTGGACTGCTTGACAGTATGTTGTATAAACTGGACATGCAGGACCCACAGGAAAGGGACCACTAGTGAACTTTGCCAGACTGAAAAAGGTGGAATGATCTTCAGGGTTTCTGACTCACAGAAGAACTATCAGACATTCTGCAGGTCACAGAGGAAAGTGAATGAAAAACTGCCAATATAAGTGGGACAGTCTGTCAAATTTCCTGCTTCATTGAAAAGTCTGCGAGATCGTATTGGTCTGTAGGCTGAAGATGGCCCCAACTATGCCAAGGAACTTTGGGTGACTGTCCAGGCAGTCAGATGTCTATTTCATTTCTAGACTTTTTAGAAGTCGTCTGCAATCCATTTTTTGTTTATTTAAGTAATATTATTTTCTTCTGGTGCGTTTGATGGAGTTGAAGACTAGATAGTTATAGTTTCAGTTTTCATACCTATGATAACAAGTTAGTTAGGTATAAAATTTTGGACTTGTGACCGGGCGGTGGTGGCTAAATTATAGTGCAAAACCCAATGCTGTCCATCAACATTTATTAATAGGTATAAATGGTTACATTGGAAAAGGAGGAACAAAACATCTTATTTCTAAGTAGCCATACATTTTGTGGGAGGGGAAGTAAATGCTATATTTTTCTTTATACTGGAGCTAAAAACACACAAAATTATTATACAAGATTCTTTTTCACACATTTCAGGTTGACACTAACTTTGCACTTGTTACAGAAAATATTTAAATAAAGTAATTACTCAGAGGTTTTAGCTTTTAAAATAATCTGCAGAGTCAAAATGCCATTTGTACAAACACTGAAATTTTTCTTTCACAAATTAAACTCAGGAGATATAATTATAACCTTAATTTTGACACAAACATTTTCTCTATGACGATGTGTGAGGGGTCACTGACTACGCTGAGAAAATTTATCAAGCATAGCCTCTATTTTCTAGTTTTTCTCTTTCCTATATCAACTGTTAAGTCTGTAGCTCCAAATTGCATTCACTATTTTGACTAGGAAGAAATTCTCTATCCCCATTTCGTAAATTACCGAAGAAACAGAATCTGTAAGCAGTTAAAATATTTCTCTCTTATTATTACCTGTAGTATACACATGAAAAGCAATAAAAACAAATCCATTTATTTTTCTTGGAAAGGTTGTACTTAGTCTTATCTGAACCGAAATAATCTGGACAAGGTCTGTTACTGTTCTACCACTGAAATAAGAGACCATGGTCATACTGTGTTTAAAGGGGGGGGGATTCAAATAGTTAAGTCTAAACTTAGTACTTTAGGAAATTCTATTCCCTTTAACATTAAGTAAACTAATGAGGTTGATGGCCTGGGTTTAGAACTCTCCTTGTGTGCCCACACTAGCATTGATTTTAGTGCCATTGCTTGTAGAATCGATGAGAAACATTTAAATTCTGACTGCTTCTCCTTCCTAAATATGTCATTGTCACTTGTTCGACTCCAGGCAACTAAGTGCCTTGGTTGTGGAAGTGTGCTATGGGATTGATGAAGCTGTATTTTAAATAAAATGATTAGATCTTGTATGGAAGCTCCTACTTTGGACATTATATTTTTCAGATGACCTGAGAATTCAGGTAGCTGCTTTCATATTTCTATTTGAGCCTCATCTTACTACATCTGCTGCTATGAATGTTGAGTCCAAAATTTTACCTTTCATTTTCTTCCTGTAGAATCTCCAGCAGTTTTTTTTGTTGTTTGTTTATCTTTTTGTTGTTTGTTTGCCTTTCCTGTTAGACCTTCTTGCTAACAACCCACATAGATTGTTAATAGTCCATATATTTGTGAGAAAGATGTTTTTACTATATGCTTATATATTGGTTTTGTTGGTGGTTTTGTGAGTTACGGTTGTAGTAGGTTAGTTTATCATTAAGAATAAATTTTACAGTTGGAAATGCTGAAATTAGTTTAGAACTCTTCCTTTTAGAAAGTAATCTGTCTCAGTATTGGAGCTATTTGTGATAGTCCCTCAGTAAAGTAGGGCAGCAGTTGGATTTGAATATATGAGCACTTCAGATAAGACTAAGATTATTTTGGAACAGACCCTTGCCAAATGTGTGTTGGTTCATTTTGCTCTCATAATTCCTTTTTCTGTGTATCTGAGTTGTATTCAACACCACTTCCTGCCTCCCTTGTCCTTGATTTGGCTCATTTCCACAAGAAACAGTTTTACCATCATTCACCAATACTAGGGATAGAGGTGGAAAATCGGTTTAACATAAACTACACTGTCAAAAGCAAGTCTACAGACACATTTACATTAACAGTTCCTTATTTCACATCCAGCAGACATTACACAAGAATGTAGATGGATTCTTGTTGGTGTTGACATTTAAAAAGAACAGGTGGGCCCAATGAACAGGTTTACTTTTCTACCATATAAATTGTTAATCTCCACAAGCAACACATATGATGGTAAAACTATGCTTGCTCAGTAGGCCATTGTTTAGTGGATATCAATCCCAAGATGGCTACCATATTCATCCTAAATTCATTTGAACTTGTGTTGTAATTAAGTACTCCTGGACTATGGGAAAGAGTTTGAATGTGTAAATGTAGCTTTCTTTGAAGGCAGAATTGAGTTCTATGAATCCACTAGGATTATTACATTTTATCTCTAACAGTTCACACATGCAGATTCCACTGTCCCCCAGTGGATATTGCAGCTGCAACCTGAATTAGGTTATCTGAACCTAAAATTGTGTCTGCTAGGTTTTCTTTCCAGAAAGCAATTAATTAAATTGAGGTGCTCTTTCCCCCCTATATTTAAACACCTCGGTAAAATGTCATTTTTCTGATATAAAATATTTCAAATCCAGTCTTTAATCTTAAAAATGCCTTTATATCAATGATGATTAAAACTATCCACAGTAGATAGGACCCTATAAATATACCAGCTAATTATCTTTTTTCTTGCCAATGTTTGAGCTGTAGTAACTATTGGTTAGAATGCAGTAGAAGATTTTTTTTTTTTTGGAAAAAAGTACACATCCTAAACACTAACTTTGATACTCTCAAAATTTAAAATATATAAGTTAACCAAAATATACAAACACGGGAAAGCAAAGCAGCTAAAAATTAGCTGTGACACACCCTGTAGAGTAAATATCTCATTGGCACACGTTAAAAAATTAACACATCGTTAAGAAACAAAACCTCAACAGTCCCCACAATTAGAAGTTATGGTGTCTTGAAACAAAACAGAAAGGCCAGGTCTACCTAGAAACCACAAGCTGACAATTCTTTGGAGTCCAGTCTCCCTTTCATGCTGTTCATTGTGTTTATTGAACCAGCATGGGCAGCGTGAAGCACTGTAGAGCAACAAAGACAGGCAGGTTGATTTGCCTTATCTGATCGCTGGTAGGTACTGCGGACCATATCCCTCAGCTCTGTCGGGAGATGGGTGTGAGATCCCGAGGAAAGTCAGGAATCTGTGCGGCAGCTATTGTAGCAAAGTGGCACCAGGAGCTTCAACAAGACAAGGATAAGAACAGCAAAGCAAAGGGATTAAGCACGCAACTGCATCTCTGCTGACTGGGGCAATTCTGCTTCCGTTGGTTTTGTGATGGATCTAGTATTTATAGTTACAAAAAGGCAAATTATAATAGCAGTAAAACAGAACACGAAGAATGTGGCTATAAAAGACGGAAAATAATAAGAGTTCCACTCCTTGGCGGGGGACCACGAGGGAACCATATTTGCGGTCACCTCTGAGAATGAGGAATTACAAATGTTCTCTTGAATTTCAGAACAGATGATGGTGGGGGGGGGCTTGACTTAGAGCCGAGTTGTAACTTGTTCTTCCTGTTTATCACCCCATTTGTGCATGATCAAGTCACAAGCCTCTCCCCAAGTTTCAAACACATCCTCTGATGAGTCTAAAAGTTTAGAATTTGAGGAGCAGATGCTGGGTACACAGTGAAAAGAGCTGGAACAGGCTAGGGGGCATTCACTGCTCCGAGCAGCACCCCGGATTTCACCTAACTCTACCTCACTGAGGTTCAAATCGCTTTTAGAACAGGCCTCTGCCTTCCCTTTCTCCATCTGAGAATATCTGATGTCCTCCCACATATAATGCTGCTGGGCAATGGCATCGGAGATGGTGTATATTGGCTCTGACGTAGTAGGTTCAGAGCTCTGACCATTAAACTTGGAAAATAGGAGACCCAGTTTCTTGAAAGAGGGGCCCATGAAGGACCGTTTGCTTGACGACTCTGCTTTTGACTTCTCGTGAGTACCACTGGCTCTTGGCATGGTTCTGATGAGAGGTGCCTCATGGCAGGCCTTTCTCTTGCAGCCTAAATTGAAAGAGACGCTCTTAGATTTGGCCCGTGCCCCACCACTGCCATCATTGGTATCATCCCTTTGAGAGAATTCAGCACTGCTAGTGGAAAAGCTTCTTCTTTGTTGTTTTCTGTTTCCCAAGAGGTCAAGTACTTCATATCGAAAGCTTGAGATGTCCTGTTTTAATTCCTAGCAAAAGAAAGAAGACATGTTTTGTTAGGAATAAAAAAAAAGGTCTTTAAAGAAGATACTTGGAATTTTGGATAGGCTGTTTTACATAGTAATAAACCAATAAGCACACATTATACTGTAAAAACCTTTCATTAGTTAAGCACAGAAAGACTTCTGTGACCAGTGGAAAAACTACAGTGGGTAAGGTTTATTTCAGAACCTGTGGAACAAAAACATAAACTAATCCCTAACAAAGTAATAACTGGGATGGAAAAATGGCTTAGCAGTTAGGAGTACTGGCTCCTCTCCCAGATGACCTGGGTTCAATTCTCAGCATCCACATGGCATCTCACAACCACCTGTAACTCCAGTTCTAGGGGATGCAACAACACCCTCTCCTGGCCTTTACCTGCATGAGTGCACACATGGTGCACATACATATATGCAGAAAAATGCACATATAGGCACAACACTCTCACACACAAGATGTTAAAAATAAAGTGCTTGCTCGCAAGTTATTTGATTAGAAAACTGGCTCTCCTGAGTGTCTGAAGGAAAAGGACAGCTGAAGAAGAGAAGACCTTTAGGATCCAGGAAGGAAACTGAAGAAATGAAGTATCAGGTGATGAGACAGTTGCTTGCATACTATTAACTTGTTCCTTTAGAGGTTTTCAATGTTTAAATCTGATCAAGTCATTCACATGCTTAAAATGTCTTGGTAATGTGTCTTGTCTTAAGGAAACACTATAAATACTGTATCATGGACTACAGGGCTTTTCGGTACCTGGTACCTCTCCATCTCCATTATCCTTTTTCTAACTCCCCTAGCTTCTATACTCATGAACTGACATGCAATAATAACTTAGTAAAGTGATTGGCACATTGGTCTTCAACACCTAATTTCCATCTGTGGATTAAGGTAATAGAATTCCCGAGTGCCTTCCAGGGATGTTATATATCTGTGTGTGCATGTGTCATGGATCCTGGGATAGGGTTTTTATTCTAGGCTCTACTGATATGTCTGGCAGGATAGTTTTTGTTTGTTTGTTTGTTTGAGACAGGGTTTCTCTGTGTAGCTTTGGATGCTGTCCTGGCACTAACTTTTGTAGACCAGGCTGGCTTCGAACTCACAGAGATCCGCCTTCCTCTGCCTCCCAAGTGCTGGGATTAAAGGTGTGCACCACCACCGCCCAAATTGGTAGGATAGTTTTCTATGATGGAAAGCTATCTTGTTAATTGTGGGATTGTTAGTAGCAACCCTCTTTGTACCCACTAGATGCCAGTATGACAATTTAAAACATTTCCAGATGGCCAAATGTGCCCTAACTACATAAATGCCCCTGTGTGAGAATCACTCTTTTAGGTTGATACCAAGAGTGGAAAAATTCTACTATGTAATTGTAGTTTCTTTAGACTTAAAATTTAAAAATACATATTCTGGATTTAATTGCCGATCTTTTAAAGAAGGCATTTAAGGCCTCCAGGCATTTTCTCTTTGCTGCCTTATCCCTTAGTATGCATTCTTGCTATATCAGTTAAGTAAATTATTCTCCACCCTGATATTATCAAAGGAAAGAACAGGTTCACTTTGGTAGTAAAACTGATTGTAACAGACATTGATAAAAACCTCTCAACCCCAAATTGTGTGTGGCCCCAATCTGAGACAAAAAATTATAGATAATAGTGACTATGAGGAGAAGAATGAACCTCTCCCCCAGAGATAAGTTCCCTAAATGGTTGTTCAGTGTAAAGTGATCAACACTGAAGCCATGTAAATGTAAATAACAAAAACACAAAATGATGTGGGATGTCCTTCTGTGTATATGTGTTGCTTTTATTGGTTAATGAATAATGCCATTTTGGACAATGGTTTAACAGAGTAAAGCCAGGCAGGAAAACCAAACAAAGATATATAGAGAGTAGGTGGAGTCAAGGAGATGCCATGTAGTTGCTGAAGGAGAAAGATGCCAGAACCTTTCCAGTAACCCACAGCCTCGTGGTGATACACAGATTAATAGAGATGGGTTAGTTTAAGATGTAAGAACTAGCTAGGAATATGCCTAAGCCTTTGGCCAAAGAGTGTTGTAATTAATATAGTTTTGTGTGATTATTCAGGTCTGGGCATCCAGAAAACAGCACAGTCTCTGTTTATACTCAAAAAATTGTATGTATGTGTATATATATGTATATATACATATATACATATATGAAACAAAAAAGAAGCTATGAACTATAGAGTTGGGAATATGGGAGAGATATGGAGGTGTGTAGCTGGGAGGAGCAGGAGGAAGGATGAAAAGTAATATTCTATTTCAATTATAAGCATAATTTTTTTTTTAGAAAAGGAAAAATTTTCTCCACTTACTGGATGGCAGATAATTCCAAGACAGAATAAGAATTGCAGGGACTAGAGACATGGCTTAGTGGTTAAGAGAACTGTGCTCTTCCAGAGGACCTGGGTTCAGTTCCCACTACCCACATGGTGGCTCTCAACAACCTGCTTACCACTACTCCCTGGGGCAATCTGACACCTAGACAACAAATGTGCAGGCAATGCACACACACATAAACTCAATTTTCAAAAAAAATATAAAGAATAATTTTTAGACTAATAAGACTTGTAATTGAGTTTTTCTTGCACTATATGAAAATATAGGAGAGAGAGAGAGAGAGAGAGAGAGAGAGAGAGAGAGTGAGAGAGAGAGATATTTACCCACTTCATGATTAAATTACCTTAAAGTTTTCTTCTGTTAATCCCTCATTTGTTTTGGAGTTTCTTGTCATTGCAGCCACATATCTCTTGACTAAATTTTTGATAACTTCCTGGAATTGAGAAAGCATGATGAGGTATTCAGTTTTCTGTTCAGACTATCAGGTAAATAAAGAATCCGCGCAGAAGACTCACTTAGATCATCTTTGCCATAGGAAATCCTCACTGTACCTAGAAGTTTTCTGCCAAAAAACTTAAGTTCATTGAGTTACTAAGTCATTGCATCTCTGAATTTTGGTGGCAGAGTGTGCCAGTTACCATTAAATTTACCCCAAAGGAAGAATTTCTACTCAAGTATAAAGTAAGCATGTAGTGTGTGTGTGTGTGTGTGTGTGTGTGTGTGTGTGTGTATGATGAAAGTATTATATCCCTTGAATGCTCATATTCAATTCAATATCCATTCCTCTGGGATGGATTAAACTTTAGTATTTTTAGTGAAATAGGGGGTTTTTCTCTTCATGAAGTTGGGAGTCACTAAGTGAGTTAGTAAATTTTTTGTTTGTTTTGTGTTTTGAGACAGTTATTTTTCTGTGTAGCCTGGGCTATGCTGAAACTCATTCCGCAGACCAGCCTGGCCTGGAACTCACAGAGTTCCTCTGCCGCCCAAGAGCCAGAATTAAAGGCATGTGCCATCACCACCTATCACGAGCTAGTAATTTTATGATCAAGATATGTTTTATAGAATCAACCTACACTTCACTTTTACAGGGAATGCCTCTATTAGCCTCAGGTTTAATGTTTAATGGAACACACATGGCTGCCAGGTTGGTATTGACGATTGCTGCTGCTTACTGCAATGTGCCAGGCGCCATCCCCACTGAATTTTCCCAGCCCCATAATTTAGCTTTTACTGTTATTCCTGGTTTAAATCCCCACTGAATTTTCACCACCCTGTAATTTAACTTTTATTTTTCTTCCTGGTTTACAAATGAAGAAGCTGAGGCTTAGTGTTGTTAACTGGCGTCTTCAGGATCACAGTGCTAGACAATGGAAAAATTAGATTTCAGTTCTACTTCAAGCTGATTCCAGAGTCTATAGTAATAGTTAATAATGCTGTGGCTACCGTTTCTGCTACTCGGTGAACTTCAATAAGTCAGTGAGATGCCCAGGAAATGTCCTGTTAATGATGTTTGAAGCAGAAAGTAAAAGCAATGAATCTTGCCTAGGTGTTAGCATTTTCTATCATGATTAGAGATGGAGGTAGACATAGTGAGGAAAGGGTCACCTATGAAACACTGTACTTTGTGTTGCTCATTGCTATTTGTGCCTAAGATGAATAAAATTTGGGAAACCATTTGTGGAATAAGGTTGAGTTTCCTTTCCATTAAACCTTGTAGGATATTTTTCTGTTTGGGTTTCTTAAGATAAAGTTTCATGTAACTCAAGATGTAAACTTGTTACATAGTTGAGGATAACCTTGAACTTCCGATCTTTTTGCCCCCATCACACTGTTTAGATGGCATTGGGGATCATATTCAGGGCCTGATGTGTGGTAGGCAATGAGTCTGCCACCTGAGATATGTCCCCTACTCTGCATTTATTTTGATCTAGAACGTTAAATATAGTCTTTTATCTGTGATTTTCAAAGATTACTTTCCATAAATATCTCACATATCTGTGTGCTTAGTTGTCTTCTGGTTGGTCCCATCAGAAGCACATATCTGCTCCTTTGATTAAAGTCATGTTTATAATTTAGAAAGATCTGTGTCCTGATAAAAGATTTTACTTCACTGAAGTTGCTAATAATTTCCTCATATTCTGTATTTGCTACTTATTGTGTATTCCCATTGCTGTGTGTGCTTTTTGTTCGCAGTAAGTTTTTGCCCATCTGGTCAGTTAATTTTATTAGCTTTAATGAAGTAATATCTCTCATTCCTGAAAGATGATAGGCTTCTAAGGTGTCTTGCTTTTACACAATGATTTCTCTAATGTGTGTCTTAGTGTCTTGTGTGCAATAGGTACTCATTTACTCATTGACTGAGCAACTACTCATCTGCTGCTTAATCTCAAGGAAGATAGCTTTCTAAGGTATGGCTGACTCACATCCTTATGAGGTAGTGTTAAAGGGATATCAACAGAGATATCAAGCAGTTGACTCCGACCTGATGAATTACTTCAGTCTTGAGTGAATTAGTCTTTCAAGGGTTCCTACCCAAGTTAAGTTTAGACATAGCTAGAGTAGAGTTTGCTTCTCTACTCCCACAGAACTGATCAAAAACTGTTGTGTTTAGCCCCCAATGGGTAAGCAGTACCTGATAATGTTGATTTTGGACCAGGCTATCAGCATGGCGCTCCTGTAATTCAAAATGGACAGAGAGGTTTTCATCAGTTGGCTAGCACTTAGCCATTTACCCACCCCAAGAATTTGGTAAATATTAGGATTGTAGAATGATACAATAGCTCCTCCCTGACAGATAGCAAGAACATTAGTTGGAATTATTTTATAATATTTATGATAGGAACTGTCATAAAGAAGGGGAAGGAAGAAAACAGTTTCTTGTAAAAAGAGACAGATTTTTTTTGTCTTACTGTGAAGCTTCTCAAGTTGTGTCTCCGTCTTCCATCAGGGTCTCTTTTTGGACAGAAGGTGTTATTGAACCAATTGCCAAGATACATAAATGATTTGGGACTGGGGATAATGTTGAAAGGAGGTGGCAAGGTACCACCTTCATCAAAGTAACTCATCCATAGCTTTGTTCTTGCAAATTTCCACTCAATGTCAGCATGATCCTATGAAAGACACAAATGCAAGTTGGGAGAGACAGAAAACCAGGAAATATAGATATGTCTAATTTTAGCCTCTGTAATTGCTTCTGTAGAGGACAACCCGGAAGTAGCTATATAAACTTGAATTACATATACCCTGTAAGTGCAAATCACATTGATTTGGCAATCCACTTTGAGAAATAAATCTTACTGGGCTTGGTAGTACATGCCTCTAAACCCATCTACTCAGGGAATTGAGGCGGGAGGATCATGAGTTTGAGACTGGCCTATGCTATATAGTAAGATCCTACCTTAAAGTACAAGAAAAGTTAATAGGGGTATGACTTCGTGGTAGAGCATTTGTTTAGCATGTAGAAAACCCTGGGTTCAATTACTAGAAGTGAAAAATCAAAAAACAAGATGGTGGAAGAATGAAGGATGGCATAAATGGAGGGGGTTGCAGAAAGATTATACACAGGGTTCTTCAGTATAGTATAGTATAGTGTAGTATAGTAATAACAAATCACTGTAAACAACCTAAATATTCAATAGTAGAAGGCTATTTAAATAAATGATATTTCAACAACAAAATGACTTACAATCTAATTCTAAAATATAGGTAATACTTTATGTATAGAATATATATGAATATATGCATCTGTTGAAGATCCTGAGTGTAAAAAATATATACTGTGAGCAAAAATCTCACTTAATTCAACTGAAAAATTACATATTTACATATTTTGGCAGATGTGTATATACCAAACTATAAATCATGGTTATTTTCAAGAGGTGAAGATGGGGTTAAGAAAGCTTTTTTAGTTTATAATATTGGGAGGTGTATGAGAGAACTGAATATTTTTATTGTTTACCAACTAAAGCCATTAGCAAATGGAAAAAACGATTTTTTTCCATCTTCAACTGAAGGTTCTTCTAAAATTCTTTAGTGCAACAAGGTATTTGTATGTCACTTTTCCCCAAACCAAATTCTTTGCCATTGAATTTTACAACCAGCCTCAAGCTGACAGTGGCATGCATGTTGTGAAATGTTTACATGTACTCTTGCACATGTATATGCACATGCGCACCCCCACACCCTTAAATAAATGAATAAGTGAACACAAAAGACCAAAATCTCTGTAAATAGATATTTTTCAAGGGGCTGCTGTGCAGATCAATTGGCTATCTGAAGAGGAATTGCAAACCTATTCCACTTGCTTGTGTGAATTTCAGGATGTTATTTTACATATACCATGGACTGCTTGCTTTCAAGGCTAGGGGATGATCTGTGCTATTATCAACAAAAAGGCAGCATGACTTTGAGTTTAAAATAAGCTGAAATAATATGATGGTCAAATGCAATAAATGATCCTCGATTATCTGTAAAGGACATGCTTGAGATAGAAAGGGAACTCTAAGTTAGTAACTACCAATATTAAACTTCTCAGCTGTGTTATGGTCATTGAATATGTGACACAGCATTTTTGAACAAAATGTCATGATATTTGCAACTTTGGAATTTTCAAAAAATTTAAGGCCTTTCCATTTATGCATTATGTGAAGCTTTATTTATTTCAAGGGCCATGATAGTTTAGAATTGATTGTTCATACCCATTAACTTTTATCTTAAAATAACATTAGATAAAGAGTTCCTACTGTAGGAGTTGGGCAATAGCTCAGTAATAGCATACACATTTAACTTCTAAAGACTTTGCATTCCAGCATTTCCACCAAAATACAAGACAAAAACTTGGTTCATCTGGTATATGAAATAATGGATTCTTTAAAGTCTTTTTCTGAGATAGGGACACACTTGTGGCATATTAGTTAAAGATATGTTACATTTGTTTATGCTGTGGAACGGTTGTTTAATGATGCAAAGATGTGCTGCATTCTTTATGTTGCATTTGTTTAGCTCTATGAAGCTGTGTTACTTTGCGTGCCTAAAACAACTGATTGGTCTAATAAGGAGCTGAATAGTCAATATCTAGGCAGAGAAAAGTGTAGGTGGGACTGCAAGGCAGAGAGAGTATATAGCAGAAGATATCTGGGAAGAGAAGATGGAGGATCAAGAAAAGGAGAAGGAGAAGAGGACATTAGGGGTCAGTTACCCAGGTACACAGCAAGTCATGGAGTAAGAAGTAAAGAAAGGCATATGTAGTAGAGAAAGATAAAAGTCCAAAGGCAAGAAGTAGAAGGAATAATCTAAGTCAAGAAAAACTGGCTTGAAAGAAGCCAAGCAAAGGCCAGGCACTCATAACAAAGAATAAGTCTCCGTGTGATTATTTGGGAGCTGGGTGGCAGACCTCCTTAAGAGTAAAGAGTAAAAAAAAAAAAAAACCAAAAAAAACCCAAAAACCAAAAACCAACTACACTCACTAAATAGTCTTGGCTTCCCTGGAACTCTTTTTTTTAATGAATTTTTTTAACATAAAATTAATTACTTATAATATATTTTGCATGAAAATACACTGTGACTGTAGCTGAATGAACCAATGAATGAAAATTCATGTTATGGTCCTGTAGGAGACACAAAGGGGTTATATTATGATCTGGAGTCCCAAGGAAAATTCCCACGAGAGATTTCATGTGAATGAATGATGTCAGCAACAGAAAAAAATTACAGAATGAAAATATCTAAAATGTATACAGTGTGTCCCACATGTGATGTATTCTTTTTGAATGATTTACATCTATTATTAGAATTAGGTGTTTTAGGCAGGCAAAGTAACACAACTTCACTGAGTTAAACAAATGAAGTGTAAACAAAGGCAACACATCTCTACATCGCTAAACAAAGGGTCCAGAGCACAAACAAATGTAACACACCTTAAAATAATAGTCTACAACAGGGAGAAACGAAAAGAGAAGAAAAAAGAAAAGAGAAAGAAAAAAAGCCAGATAATCAGATGGAGGAGATGCACACCTGTCTTCCAAGTGCTCAGGGAGCAGGAGAATTGTGGGTAAGCCCCACCCGTGCAACAAAGCAAGAGCCCATCTAGTCCTAGGTCTGGATTTTTGAAGACAATCAATGAAGAATGTCAATAATTATTGCTCAAAACAAATTTACAACTTCTTGTAGATAGCAATTTTATACAAGGATCATAAATAAAAAAAATCATTAAAAAATTAGTCAAAGAATTTTACACTCGGCCTACACTTCCTGGTCATCCTACAGGGGCTATACTGCCCAATACCTCCTCTCTCTTCCTATCCCATCCAGCTTACATCCAGATCCTCCCAACCCCTGTCTCCCACCCTCCCTCCCTTCTTTGGCGGCATAGCACCTCCCTGCTCAGCCTGCTCGGGCGCTGGGACCGAACCCGAATCGGGAGGGCAAAGGGGAGGGCGGTAGCTCCTTTGTCTCCATAGCCTGCCTGATGCAAGCAGGGTGGGCCCTTTGTTTGTGAGCTAACCAAGCAGCACGGAGATCCGATCTGGACACCAGGAGAAACATCACTGGGGAGTGACATCACTGGGAAGGTACATCAGTGGGCAAGAAGACCTGATCCTGTAAAAGAAGATCCATAGGGGAGTATTGGGAGGAAGAGATGGGCAGACGCCAATGCAAGAATTCACCCAACAATCTGAAAAACAACACGAAACCACCAGAAGCCAGCGACCTCACAACAGGAGGACATGAACACCTTAATCAAGAAGAAGTAGAAAGCCGGGCGGTGGTGGCGCACGCCTTTAATCCCAGCACTTGGGAGGCAGAGGCAGGCGGATCTCTGTGAGTTCGAGACCAGCCTGGTCTACAAGAGCTTGTTCCAGGACAGGCACCAAAACCACAGAGAAACCCTGTCTCAAAAAAAAAGCGCTTTTGGCTCGTCGGCCATCAGTGAGGCAACATGGGTCACCAGCAGCTCTACTGGAGTCACCCGCGGAAGTTCGGCCAGGGATCCCGCTCCTGCCGCGTCTGCTCAAACCGCCACGGTCTGATCCGGAAATACGGGCTGAACATGTGCCGCCAGTGTTTCCGGCAGTACACGAAGGACATCGGCTTCATTAAGTTGGACTAAGCGACCTTGAATGGGTTCTTCAATACTCTACCCAGTGGAAAAGATGAACGCCAGTCTTTGTACATAAGAATAAAACAAAGTGAAGACCTTCAAAAAAAAAAGAAGAAGTAGAAAAAACTGACTTCATGAAAGTGATTGACACCCTTAAACAGCATATAAAAAACGCCCTTATAGAAATGGATGAGAAGTATAACAGAAAGTTCGAGAAATTGAGTAAATCAGTGAATGATACCGTAGGAAACCAAGGAAAAACAATCAAGCAGATAATGGAAACAGTTCATGACTTGAAAACTGAAATGGAGGCAAAGAAGAAAACACAAACAGAGGGCTGGCTGGACATGGAAAATCTAGGTAAATGAATAGAGACTAAAGAAACAAGCATAACCAGCAGAATACAAGAGATAGAAGAAAGAATCTCAGATTCTGAGGATAACATAGAGAAAATAAACACACTGATCAAAGAAAACAGCAAGTCCAACAAACTCTCATCACAAAACATTCAGGAAATATGGGACACAATAAAAAGACCAAACCTAAGAATAATTGGAGTAGAAGAAGAAGAAGTGCAGCTCAACGGTCCAGAAAATATACTTAATAAAATTATAGAAGAAAACTTTCCCAACCTGAAGAAAGATGTACCTATGAAGGTTCAAGAAGCATACAGAACACCAAATAGGCTGGATCAAAAAAAAAAAACATCCCCTCACCATATACTAATCAAAACACAAAATATACAGAATAAAGAAAGAATATTAAGAGCCGCAAAGGAAAAAGGCCAAGTTACTTATAAAGGTAAACCTATTAGACTTACACCTGACTTCTCTTTGGAAACCATGAAAGCCAGGAGGTCCAGGATAGATGTACTCCAAAAACTAAGAGACCATGGATGCAAGCCCAGACTACTATATCCAGCCAAGCTTTCGTTCACTATAAATGGAGAAAACAAAATTTTCCAGGATAAAAACAAATTTAAACAATACGCAGCCACAAATCCAGCCTTACAGAAAATAATAGAAGAAAAATCACTAACCAAGGAGTCCAACAATGACCACAATAACTCAGACATCTAGAGACCCTTCACCAGCGCAACTCCAAGAAGGGAAACACACAAACCCTACTACTAAAAAAGTGACAGGAGTTAACAACCACTGGTCATTAATATCACTTAATGTCAATGGACTCAACTCACCTATAAAAAGGCACAGGCTAAGAGATTGGATACGAAAACAGGATCCAACATTCTGCTGTCTACAAGAAACACACCTCAACCATAATGACAGGCACCTACTCAGAGTAAAGGGCTGGGAAAAGGCTTATCAAGCAAATGGACCTAAGAAACAAGCAGGTGTGGCCATACTAATTTCTAACAAAGTTGACTTCAAACTTAAATCAATGAGAAGAGATGGAGAGGGACATTTTATACTCATAACAGGAACAATTCATCAGGAAGAAGTCTCAATCCTGAATATCTATGCCCCTAATATAAAAGCACCCACATACGTAAAAGAAACATTACTAAAACTCAAGGCAGCCATCAAACCGCACACACTAATAGTAGGAGACTTCAACACTCCTCTCTCACCAATGGACAGGTCAATCAGACAGAAACCTAACAGAGAAATTAGAGAATTAATGGAGGTAATGAAGCAAATGGACTTAACAGACATCTATAGATTATTCCACCCAAAGAGGAAAGAATATACCTTCTTCTCTGCAGCTCATGGAACCTTCTCGAAAATTGACCACATACTCGGTAACAAAGCTAACTTACACAGTTACGAAAAAATATTAGTAACCACTTGTGTCTTATCAGATCACCATGTATTAAAGTTAGAATTCAACAACAATGCTACCCCCAGAAAGCCTACAAATTCATGGAAACTGAACAGTCAACTGCTGAACCGTACCTGGATTAAGGAAGAAATAAAGAAAGAAATTAAAGTCTTCCTTGAATTCAATGAAAATAAAGAAACAATATACTTGAACTTATGGGACACTATGAACGCAGTCCTAAGAATAAAGTTCATAGCACTAAGTGCCCACTTAAAGTAAACAGAGAAAGCACATATTGGAGAATTAACAGTCCACCTGAAAGCTCTAGAAAACAAAGAAGCAGACTCACCCAGAAGGAGTAGAAGACTGGAAATAATCAAACTGAGGACTGAAATCAACAAAATAGAAACACAGAAAACAATCCAAAGAATCAATGAAACAAAAAGCTGGTTCCTGGAGAAAATCAACAAGATTGATAAACCCCTATCCAAACTAATCAAACGACAGAGAGAGAATACGCAAATTAATAAGATCAGAAATGAAAAGGGGGACATAACCACAGACACAGAGGAAATTCAGAGAGTCATTAGATCTTACTACAAAAGCCTGTATGCCACAAAACTGGAAAATGTAGAAGAAATGGACACTTTTTTAGATAAATACCATTTACCAAAATTAAACCAGGACCAGGTGAACAATCTAAACAGACCTGTCAGTCGCGAAGAATTAGAAGCTGTTATCAAAAACCTCCCTACCAAAAAAAGCCCAGGACCAGATGGTTTCAATGCAGAATTCTACCAGAACTTCCAAGAAGACCTAATACCTATACTCCTTAATGTATTCCACAATATAGAAACAGAAGGGTCATTACCAAATTCCTTTTATGAAGCTACAGTTACTCTGATACCAAAACCACACAAAGACTCAACCAGGAAAGAGAATTACAGGCCAATCTCACTCATGAATATCGACGCAAAAATCCTCAACAAAATACTGGCAAACCGAATCCAAGAACACATCCGAAAAATTATCCATTATGATCAAGTAGGCTTCATTCCTGAGATGCAGGGCTGGTTCAACATACGAAAATCTATCAATGTAATCCAGCATATAAATAAACTGAAAAAAAAACCCCATATGATCATTGACATTCAGCATGTCAAATGCTGAAAAAGCATTTGACAAAATTCAACATCCATTTATGTTAAAAGTATTGGAGAGATTAGGGATACAAGGGTCATACTTAAATATAATAAAAGCTATATACAGCAAGCCGACAGCTAACATCAAATTAAACGGAGAGAAACTCAAAGCCATCTCGCTGAACTCAGGAACACGACAAGGCTGTCCACTCTCGCCATACCTCTTCAATATAGTGCTTGAAGTTCTAGCAATAGCAATAAGACAACATAATGGGATCAAGGGGATTCAAATTGGAAAGGAAGAAGTTAAACTTTCGTTATTTGCAGATGATATGATAGTCTACATAAGCGACCCCCAAAACTCCACCAAAGAACTCCTACAGCTGATAAACAGCTTTAGTAATGTGGCAGGATACAAGATCAACTCCAAAAAATCAGTCGCCCTCTTATACACAAAGGATATGGAAGCAGAGAGGGAAATCAGAGAAGCTTCACCATTCACCATAGCCACAAACAGCATAAAATATCTTGGGGTAAATCTAACCAAGGAAGTGAAAGATCTATTTGACAAGAACTTTAAGGCATTGAAGAAAGAAATTGAAGAGGATACCAAAAAATGGATGGACCTCCCTTGCTCTTGGATTGGGAGGATCAACATAGTAAAAATGACAATTCTATCAAAGGCAATTTATAGATTCAATGCAATCCCCATCAAGATCCCACCAAAATTCTTCACAGATCTGCAGAGGACAATAATCAACTTTATATGGAAAAACAAAAAACCCAGGATAGCCAAAACAATCCTATACAATAAAGATTCTTCTGGAGGCATTACCATCCCTGACTTCAAACTCTATTACAGAGCTACAGTAATGAAAACAGTGTGGTACTGGCATAAAAACAGAGAAGTCGACCAATGGAATCGTATAGAAGACCCGGATTTTAACCCACAAACCTATGAACACCTCATTTTCAATAAAGGAGCTAAAAGTATACAATGGAAGAAAGAAAGCATCTTCAACAAATGGTGCTGTCACAACTGGATGTCAACCTGTAGAAGAATGAAAATAGACCCATATCTATCACCGTGCACAAAACTCAAGTCCAAATGGATTAAAGACCTCAATATCAGCCCGAACACACTGAACCTGATAGAAGAGAAAGTGGGAAATACCCTACAACAGATGGGCACAGCATATCTCTTCCTATGTATAACCACAGAAGCACAGACATTAAGGGCAACATTGAATAAATGGGACCTACTTAAACTGAGAAGCTTCTGTAAAGCAAAGGACACTGTCACTAAGACAAAAAGGCAACCTACTGACTGGGAGAAGATCTTCACCAACCTCGCAACAGACAAAGGTCTGATCTCCAAAATATATAGAGAACTCAAGAAACTAGACTTTAAAATGCTAATTAACCCAATTAAAAAATGGGGCACTGAACTGAACAGAGAATTCTCAACAGAAGTTCAAATGGCCAAAAGACACTTAAGGTCGTGCTCAACTTCCTTAGCAATCAGGGAAATGCAAATCAAAACAAATTTGAGGTATCATCTCACACCTGGCAGAATGGCTAAAGTCAAAAACACCAAGGATAGCCTTTGCTAGAGGGGCTGTGGAGGAATGCTGGTGGGAATGCAATCTTGTGCAACCACTGTGGAAGTCAGTGTTTCGGTTTCTCAGGAAATTCTGGATCAACCTACCCCTGGACCCAGCAATACCACTCTTGGGAATATACCCAAGAGATGATCTATCATATGACGAAAGCATTTGTTCAACTATGTTCATAGCAGTATTATTTGTAATATCCAGAACCTGGAAACAACCTAGATGCCCTTCAATGGAAGAATGGATGAAGAAAGTATGGAATATATACACACTAGAGTACTACGCTGCGGTAAAAAACAACAACTTCTCGAGTTTTGCATGCAAATGGATGGAAATAGAAAACACTATCCTGAGTGAGGTATCCCAGACCCAAAAAGATGAACATGGGATGTACTCACTCATAATTGGTTTCTAGCCATAAATAAGGGTCACAGAGTCTACAATAGGTGAACCTAAAGAAGCTAAGAAGAAGTTGAACCCAAGGAAAAACATATAGTTATCCTCTTGGCTAAGGGAAGTAGACCAAATTGCCGGGGAGAAAATTGGGATCTTGGAGGTGGGGTGGGATGGGGGTAAGGGGAGATGGGGAGAGAAAAGATAGAAGGGAAGGAGGGGGGACATGGGGAAATAGGAGGATTGGGATAAAGGAAGGTTGGATCGGGGAGCACGGAACCACAATTCTTAGTTAAGGGAGCCACTTTAGGGTGTGCAAGAGACTTGACCCTAGTGGGGCTCCCAGGTGCCCAAGCTGAGGTCCCCAGTTAGTTCCTTGGGCAGCTGAGGATAGGGAACCTGAAATGACCCTATCCTAGAACAATACTGACGAATATCTTGCATATCATCATAGAACCTTCATATGGTGATGGATGGAGACAGAGACAGAGACCCAACCTGGAGCCCTGGACTGAGCTCCCAAGGTCCCAATGAGGAGCAGAAGGATGGAGAACATGAGCAAAGAAGTTGGGACCACAAGGGGTGCACCCACCCACTGAGACAGTGGAGCTGATCTACTGGGAGCTCACCAAGGCCAGCTGGACTGTGACTGAAAAAGTATGGGATAAAACTGGACTCTCTGAACATGGCGAACAAAGAGGGCTGATGAGACGCCAATGACAATGGCACGGGGTTTTGATCCTACTTAATGTGCTGGCTTTGTGGGAGCCTAGCCAGTTTGGATGTTCACCTTCCTAGATATGGACGGAGGGGGGAGGACCTAGGACTTACCACAGGGCAGGGAACCCTGACTGCTCTTTTACTGGAGAGGGTGGGGGAAAGGAGTGGGGGGAGGGGGAGAACGGTGGGAGGAGGGGGAGGGAAATGGGAGGCTGGGAGGAGGTGGAAACTTGTTTTTTATTTTTCTCCTTTTCTCAATAAAAAAAAAAGAATTTTACACTCCTTGTCCCCTGTCCCTTGCGGAGTTCGGAAGGGAGGTGCAAAGCACACACTGTGTGTAGCCCTGTTCCAGGTGCTGAGATCCCTCGACTGTGGCCACCACTCTGAGGCCGTGCAGCTGAGCGCTGTGTGATTGCACCATGAAACCAGGCCATCCTTGAACTCATAAAGATATTCCTGCCTCTGCCTCTTGGTACTGGTATTAAAGGTTAAGTACCTCCACACTCAACTTAAAATCAGCTTTCCAAATGGTTAATTAACAAATACAAGTTCTACACTTTTCAGGACTACAGAATGATGTTTTGATATATGTATGCACTGTGATATGATTTGATTAAACTTATCAGCACATCAATTGCTTCACATAGTCAACAATTGTGGTGAGAACATTTAAGATGCTCCAATCTGATGTTTGTAAACTATGACTATGCTATAGCACACAAAAAGGGAAAATTAAAGTTGCCTATAAAATTAAGGTTGCTACTTAGATGACCCTTGAAGAAATCTTTTTCCTAGATTATCTAGGTGGGTTAAGTATAATCATAAATTTGTGTTTTAGTGAAAGGAGACAGAGAGAGAGTGAAAATCGGTAAGATAAGAGAGACTCAGCTAGTTTTTCTTGTCCTTAAAGGAGAAAGAGTGGTGTTAACCAAAGAATTCAAGAAGTTTCTAGAGGCTTAAAAAGAGACATGGACATGGATTTTCTGAGCATTTATCCAACACCTTTATTTTATTTTATTTTATTTATTTTTGCTTCAAGCCAGATGACTATTTCATTTTGCATAGGCTCTCTCCAATTGCTTTTTATTGAGCTCTCCATTTTTCTTTGCTCCCCCCTGGCTCTCCCCTCCCCTTTAACCCTCTCCCAAGCTCCCCATGCTCCCAATTTACTCAGGAGATCTTGTCATTTTCTACTTCCCATGTATATTAGATCCATGCCTGTGTCTCTTAGGGTCCTCACTGTTGTCTGAGTTCTCTGAGATTGTGGATTGTAGGCTGTTTTTTTAATACTTTAAGTTTAAAAACCACTTATGAGTACATGTGATAATTATCTTTCTGGGTCTGGGTTACCTCACTCAAAATGATGTTTTCTAGCTCCATCCATTTGCCTACAAATTTCAAAATGTTATTTTTTTCTGCTGGGTAGTGCTCCACTGTGTAAATGTACCACATTTTCCTTATCCATTCACGGGCTGAGGGCCATTTAGGTTGTTTCCAGGTTCTGGCTATGACAAATAATGCTGCTATGAACATAGTTGAGCACATGTCCTTGTGGCATGATTGAGCATCCTTTGGATATATACCCAAAAGTGGTATTGCTGGGTCTTGAGGAAAGTTATTTCCTAACTTTCTGAGAAATAACCACACTGACATGCAAAGGGCTGTACCAGTTTGTACTCCCACCAGCAATGCAGAAGTGTTCCCTTTACCCCAAAACCTCTCCAGAATAAGTTGTCATCAGTGTTTTTGATCTTGGCCATTCTTACAGGTGTAAGGTGGAATCTCAGAGTTGTTTTGATTTGCATTTCTCTGAGGACTAAGGATGTTGAACATTTCCTTAAGTGTCTTTCAGCAATTTTAGATTCCTCTGTTGAGAGTTCTCTATTTAAGTCTGTACTCCATTTTTTTTATTAGATTATTTGTTCTTTCAATGACCAGTTTCTTGAGTTCTTTGTATATTTTGGAGATCAGACCTCTGTCTGATATGGGGTTAGTGAAGATCTTTTCCCATTTTGTAGGCTGCTGTTTTGTGTTGTTGACCACATCCTTTGCTTTACAGAAGCTTTTCAGTTTCAGGAAGTCCCATTTATTAATTGTTTCTTTCAGTGTTTTTGCTCCTGGGGTTATATTTAGGAAGTGGTCTCCTGTGCCAATATGCTGTGTGCTTCCCACTTTTTCTTCTATGAGGTTCAGTGTGGCTGGCTTTATGTTGAGGTCTTTGATCTATTTGGACTTGTTTGGGCATGGTGATAGATATGGGTCTATTTTCATTCTTCTACATGTTGATATCCAGTTATGCCAGCACCACCTGTTAAATATGCTTTCTTTTTTCCATTTGATAATTTTTTTTTGTCAAAAATCAGTTGTTTGAAGGTGTGTGGATTAATATCCATGTCTTCGATTCTGTTCTATTGGTTCTCCTGTCTGTTTTTATGCCAATACCAGGCTATTTTCAGTACTGTAGCTTTGTAGTAGAGTTTGAAGTCAGGGATTGTGATGCCTCCAGAAGTCCTTTTATTGTACAGGATTGTTTTGGCTATTCTGGGTTTTTTTTTTTTTCATATGAAGTTGAGTACTGTTCTTTCGAGGTCTGTGAAGAATTTTGCTGGGATTTTGATGGGCATTGTATTGAATCTCTAGATTGCTTTTGGTAAGATTGCCATTTTTACTATGTTAACTCTACCTACCCAAGATCATGGGAGATCTTTCCACTTTCTGGTGTCTTCTTCAATTTCTTTCTTCAAAGATTTAAAGTTCTTGTCATACAAGTCTTCCATATTTTTGGTCAGAGTTATTCCGAGATATCTTATGCTATTGGTGGCTATTGTGAAGGGTGATGTTTCTTTGATTTCTTCCTCAGCCCTTTTATCATCTGTGTACAGGAGCACTACTGATTTTTTTTTAGTTAATCTTGTATTCTGTTGCATTACTGAAAGTGTTTATGAATCGTAGAAGTTTCTTGGTAGAATTTTTGGTGTCACTAATGTAAACTATCATATCATCAGCAAACAGTGAGAGTTTGACATCTTCTTTTCCAATTTGTATCTCCTTGATCTACTTTTGGTGTCTTATTTCTCTAGCTAGGACTTCAAGAACTATATTGAATAGATACAGAAAGAGTGGACAACCTTGCCTTGTTCCTGATTTCAGTGGGATCACTGTGAGTTTCTCTCCATTTAGTTTGATGTTAGCTGTTGGCTTGCTGTATACTGCCTTTATTATGTTTAGGTATGTTCCTTGTATCCCTGCCCTCTCCAAGACCTTTATCATGATGGGATGTTGTATTTTGTCAGAAGCTTTTTCAGCATCTAATGAGATGATCATGTGGTTTTTATTTTCAGTTTGTTTATATGGTGGATTACGTTAACAGATTTTCATATGTTGAACCATCCATATCAAGCTGACTTGATCATGGATGATGGTTCTGATGTGTTCTTGGATTTGATTTGTCAGTCTTTATTTAGTATTTTTGCATCAATGTTCATGAGTGAGATTGATCTGTAATTCTCTTTCTTAGTAATGTCTTTCTGTGGTTTGGGTAGTAGGGTAATTATAGCTTCATAAAAAGAGTTTGCCAATGTTCCTTCTCTTTCTATTGTGTGAAATAACTTGAGGAGTATTGTTATTAGTTTTTCTTTGAAAATATTATAGAATTCTGAGCTGAAACCATCTGGTCCTGGGTTTTATTTTATTTTATTTTTTGGTTGGGAGACTTTTGATGACCGTTCCTATTTCTTCAGCAGTTATAGGTTTGTTTAATTTTCTTATCTGGTTTTGATTTAATTTTGGTAAGTGATATTTATCCAGAAAGTTGTCCATTCCTTTAAGTTTTCCAATTTGGTGGAGTACAGGTTTTCAAAATGTAACTCTGTATTTCCTCCATGTCTGTTGTGATGTCCCCCTTTTCATTTCTGATTTTGTTAATTTGGATATTCTTTCTCTGCCTTCTGGTTAGTTTGGATAAAGGTTTGTCTATTTTGTTAATTTTCTCGAACCAACTCTTTGTCTCGATTCTTTGTATTGTTTTCTTTGTTTCTATTTTGTTGGTTTCAGCTCTCAATTTGATTATTTTCTGCCATCTAGTTCTCTTGGATGAGTTTGTTTCTTTTTGTTCTAAAGTTTTAAAATGTTCTGTTATTTCACTAGTGTGGGATTTTCTAGTTTCTTTATGTAAGCATTTAGTGCTATGAACTTTCCTCTTA
Organism: Microtus oregoni; assembly: GCF_018167655.1. Taxonomy (NCBI): domain Eukaryota; kingdom Metazoa; phylum Chordata; class Mammalia; order Rodentia; family Cricetidae; genus Microtus; species Microtus oregoni. The sequence goes on from NW_024543828.1 coordinate 14,996,898, forward strand.
ACAATGCTTTCATTGTGTCCCATAAATTTGGATATGTTGTGTGGTCCTTTTCATTGAATTTTGGGAAGTCTTTAACTTCTCCCTTTATTTCTTTCTTGACCCATTGATGACTCAGCTGAGCATTGTTTAATTTCCATGTGTTTGTGGGCTTTCTGTAATTAGTATTGCTGTTAATTTCTAATTTTAAAACATGGTGATCTAATAAGATACATGGGGTGGTTCCAATTCTTTTGTATTTGTTGAGGTTTGTTTTGTTACTGAGTATGTGGTCAATTTTTGGGAAGTTTCCATGAGGTGCTCAGAGGAAGGTATATTCTTTTATGTTTGGTTGGAATATTCTATAGATGTCTGTTAAGTCCATTTGAGTCATACTATCTGTTAGTTCCTTTACTTTTTCTTTTGGAGCCTGTCCTAGAGCTAGCTCTTTTAGACCATGCTGGCCTCAAACTCACAGAGATCCGCCTGCCTCTGCCTCCCGAGTGCTGGGATTTAAGGAGTGCACCACCACCGCCCGGCGTTCTCTTACTTCTCTGTTCATTTTTGTCTGACTGACCTGTCCAGTTGTGTGAGTGGAGTGTTGAAATCTCCCACTGTTATTGTGTGCGGTTTAATTTATGATTTAAGCTTTAGAAGCATTTCTTTTACGTAGCCCTTGTATTTGGGGCATAGATGTTGAAATTTCCTCTTGATGAATTTTTCCTGTGACTAATATGAAATGTCCTACTTTGTCTCTTTTGATTGACTTTAGCTTGACGTCTATTTTGTTAGATATTAGGATAGCTACATCCCCTTGTTTTTTAGGTCCATTTGATTGGAATTTTTTTTCAGACCTTTACTTTGAGGCGATATCTATCTTTGAGGTTGAGAACACCTTGATTTTACTGTTGGGAAGTGGTGGTTGATAGGCTTCATATTGCTCACTTGCATAGTTGTTGGCAGGGTTCAGTATTTCATTGTCTATTGGACTGAAGGACTTAGCTGCTTATTGGTTGTTGATTGCACAATCTCTGTTCCTTGTCACATGTTCCAGGGCAACTCAGAGCATTGTAAATGTCTTTAACCAGTAAGAAAAGAGAAAAGCCAATATGTTCATAGCCTAATCTTGCAAATTCTTTTTTCTCATTTATACCCAGACTTTGAAAAGTGTAATTGACAATTAAATGTTGCATGTTTTTATGGTGTGCAGAATATTTGATAAACATATGCATTGTTAAATGAGTTAAACAAATTAATACATCTCTCATTTCATACATCTAAGAGAGAACATTGAAGATGTTCTCAGTGACTTCAAACATCCAATCTCCTATTCTTACTTGTAGTCCGCATATTGTTCATCCCAAAAGTGGTTCCGTAGGTACTGTCCATTCTCAAGGAAAGAAAACTGCTTAAGGAGATAGTAGCCAGGGAGTTCATTTCTAACCCTACCAAACACAGGATCATTTCCATAAAGTGAGAAACCAAATGACTGTGATACTAGATAACAAACCCTTTTCATGTCATTCTCTGTGTGTGTATGTGTGTGTGTTTCACGTGTACATCTGTGCATACATGTGGAGAGTAGAGATTGATGTTTGGTGTCTTCCTCAATCACATTTTTTAAAGACAAAATCTCTCTGTAGGCCCTGGAGCTGGCTTAATTGGCTCTGTTGGCTGGGGAGAAAGCCCCAGAGATCCTCTTCTTTTGATCTCACTATCTCTAGCCCACACCATAGTGATTAAACCCAGGTTCTTATGCCTGCAGGGCAAGAGCTCTTCCCAGGGAGTCCTCCTTGGCCCCAACAAGTCTTTTCTAAGTCAGATGGTTTCTAAATCTTTTAAAATTATTCTCTCATGTGTTAGATTTCAGCCACAGTGTCCCCTCCCTCTACTCCTCCCAATGAGATGGAAAGAGCTCCCATGCTCACGGATTAGTAGAGTTAACAATAAAAATGACTGTCTTACCAAAAGCAATCTACAGATTCAATGAAATCCCCATCAAAATCCCTACACAGTTCTTTACATACCTTGAAACAACAACACTCAACTTCACATGGAGACACAAAAAAACCCAGGATAGCCAGAAGCCTCCTGTCCACTAAAGAACTTCCCCAGTTATCCGCATCTCTCATCTCCAGCTGTACTACAGAGCTATCGCAGTAAAAAAAGTGCATGGCTTCTAATTCGTTTAGGTTTGTAGCCAACCCAGTCAAGCTGTCAGATGACAGACTGTTAACAATATTATTTTATGAAAAATTTATTATATGACAATTTGACATAAAACTCTGAATGAATTGACAATAGCTTAATAAAACTATCTTACAGATAAAAACTATTTCTTCAAAAATATAATTGATGCTGACTCCTCTTTCTGAATATTATTGTGTATTCATCAGTGAATATAATTACTAATTGGAATAAAAGCCCCATTCATATCTTTAAGAAATACATTTTCAATAAAAATAAATTATGTCTGGTGACTATCAAAATTTGTATAGTATTTGTGTTTCTTTGAACATTTTCATATTACTTGAATGATAGCTAAATTCAAAAGAATAATTTTAACATTACCTTATGATTACTGAGAGTAAAACTTAAATTTTAGTTTATAGTTTGTCATAACAAATGACAAGGTAATCAAAAATAAGAGCCTCTAAATGTAATAAATGTGGTTATGTGTAATGCAAATAAAAATTCAAGGAAAAGGGTAATGGAAACTTTTTCCCTTTCAGAAGGAGTTAAACCATTGATTTTTAAACATGTGGTTGGTTATGCATAACAAGTAACTATGGCATTCTGATTCCATTAGAAATACTCAAATGAGGAATTGAAAAGTTTTATTTTAAATGTGAGTCTACCATATTCCATAATTTATGTCCTATATTACTGTTTAAACTTATATAAATGTTAAATCTCAACTCAAAAATTTAAGGGAAATATGTAGTTTTGTTTCTTCCGATTCATCAGTGAAATGAAAGTCTGAGGGCTCTTCAGCTGTAAAAGAAAAAATACTGAAATCATTCAATTTTTCAGAAAAGTGGATGGATCTTGGCGGCATAATCTTAAGACTGAGGGGACCAAATCTTTGGAAGATAAAATTAAAAAACAAAACAAAACCTCATGCTCTCTCATATGTGGATCCTAACTTACAGTGGTTTAACTATACAAATAAGGGGCTGCGAGAGTAAATCATTGACTCTAAAACTAGTTGGGAGTCCTTGAAAAGAAGACAAAAGAGGCTAAGAATGGGGAGTGGTCACGTGTGACATCAAAGTCAAAAGGAAGCTACTGGAATTGAAGTGCTCAGTGTTGCGTGGGAGATGAACAGAACAGAACAAGGAGGGAGAGAAACAACAAAAACGACTTTTGTTGACAATGCTATCAGAAAGCCTGATTCTCTGTAAACTAATAGAAAAGTGAAAAACAAAAGCAAGTGCCCTTCATGGGAGCTTGAACTGAGAGAGCTTCAATAGACTGTGGATGCGAATGTGCACAGACTGTGATGAGATTTGACTATGGTAGGCTGTGTTGGTGCGGTTACTTTAGGATGCAAAGACAGGAAGTTGTAGTGGTATTTCATTTATAGTTTAATAAAGCTTGCCTGAAGATCGAGAGTAAAACAGCTCCACTGGTCAGCCTTACAGACCAGGCAGTGGTGGCACACACCTTTAACCCCAGTAGCCACACTAGTTTGCCATAGAAACCAGGTGGTGCATGCCTTTAATCCCAATGGTGCACATCTTTAATCACAGCCCTAGAGAGGAATATGAAATGGGACAAGATAGCTTACAAACACAGTTTCATTCTGAGATTCCTGGAGGCAGGGTCGCCATTTTGGACTGAGGTAGAGCTAAGAACCAGTGGCTGGCTGTTTCGTTTTTCTGACCTTCTGGTTGAACCCCAATTTCTCTCTCTGAGTTTTTATTAATTGTGCTACAGGAGGTAGCAGCATGATGAGAAGAACCCTGCTATTGTGAAGTGAGCAAGAGTTTGAGGATTGAACAAGGGTTTGGAAGAAAGCTCTGCCACTTACTAGTTGTATGCTTTCAGACCAATAAACTTAAGTCTTTGAGTTCTGGTCTTCTCAACCATTAAAACTGTCGGAAATAGGTACTAAGCTAAAATGTTGTTAAAGTCAATGTAAAGTTCATATGCTACTTACTACCTTACTGGTATGAAGGAAGAGCTATTTCATGTGTTAGTTCTGAGCATAAAATACTGAAACAAACCTTGAGTTATCGCATATTTTGACATCCTAGAGAAGAGACCCTGCCAATCTTGGAAATACATCTGTGTATCTGGCATATTTCTTTAAATGAAGAAGGCATTCAATAAGTGTTTCTTCAAATGAACTGAATTGTATTTCCAAATGCAAAATTTTATTCCTAGACATCTTCAACATGGGAGAATATGAGGAGTTGTGAAGAAGGGTCAGTGGGTAAAGTACCTGTTGTACAAGCATGAGGACGCACACTTGGATTCCAGGACCTACATAAAATTGTATGATTTTTGCCTGTAATCCTAGTGCTGGATTTGTGGAGACAGGCGAGACTCTGGAGTCCAATGGTTGGTCAGTCTGGCAGACTTAATGAGCTACTGGTTGAACGAGTAACTTTGTCTCAAAAAATAGATGGAGAATGATCAAGGTCTACAGTTGACAGCAACCCCCTAATCTCCACATGTGCTTGTGCAGTTTGCATGCTCATGTGTACACACCCATGAACATACATATATATGTATATATATACATATATATATGTATATATATATATATATCATGTGAACACAAGGAAGAATGATGCTATGATTCCTGTGCATATTCAGTTACTTTGATATAATTTGGCTAGACACTCTGATATTTGGAAATCATTTGTCTTACTGTTTGTTTGCCCTAGTAATTCCTATGTGAGTACAGCTCTTTTGGGGGGTATGTGTTGTATTTTTATGTATGTCTCTGTGTGTGTCTGTTTATGTGTGTTTAGTTTGTTTGAAACAGTGTCTCTCTGTACCTCAGGCTGGCCTCAAACTCCTGATCCAGTACTTTATGCCTCCTGGGATTTGGTACATGTTTAAAAATATAAGCAGCTATGTCCTTTAAAAAGTAATTTGCTTAATGAAAAAGAGAGGTTATAAATTTGAAATAAGAGCAGGGAGGATTACACTGGAGGGTTTAGAGGGCAAAAAGGGAAGAGATAAATGATGTTATAATCTCAAAATTAAATAGAAAATGTAAAAAAGTAATTTGCTACAAGTCTATGGAGAAATATATTTGCTTTTGACAAAGAATGCAAATATGTGATGGGCCAAGTTCTAAGTCACAATCAACTTTTGTTGAGTTTAGGGGTCTTTCTGATGTTCCTTCTTGCAGCTGCTCCTCTCATAATTTCAGCTAAGCATTTTGGAGAAAAGATGACAGAACCCCATTCCTATCACTGTTGTCCCATCCCCTGAGCGCTCAGGCAGCCTCATGTTGGGAATTACCAAAGATGCTGGGAAGTGACGGAGAAGTTATTATAAATAATCTTTGAACTAGTTTTTTTCTTCTCATTCATTTATTGTATACCAATTCATACATGTCCACCGGGTCAATTTTCAGTTCCAGTATTGAACAAGTAGAATGTAGCAAGTAACTGGGCACACTACTTGGGGTTGTCGGGTAGCCCCTGAATTCTATACACCAGTAAAGAATAGATCATAATGGTATGAGCCACTGGTTAATAAAAAAGGTGAGTATTTACATACTGATTTTGTGAACAATGTGGTGTATAGATGCTGATTTCATTCTCAGCCTTGGTACAAATTGAGCGGCAGGACTATTAGAGATGTGACTATTGTCCTCACATTCATTTAAACCTTCCCTAACTATGCCAAGGAGTTTTTTCTTTGTCCAGGACAGGACTAGTCTTTAACCTTATATGGTAGACTAATTATATATTGAATCTCATCTTGTTTATTTCGTATGTCTGCTGGTCATGCCCACTCCTCTTTGCCTTCCTCCCTCAGACTCAACTCTGACTTTGGAACATTTTCAAAAATCAGTCACTCAACCGCATAGTGGTCCATCCCTTTCCAACTTCCCCAAACTTTTAGGACTGTTGTGCTATCATCATGTGGACTCCGTGATAATTTAATGGTGTGTTATAATCCGTTTGTGTGCCCTGCTTTGTCTTTGAGATCATGATCTCCTGCAGAGCAGGTCAGAGTTTCTATTCGCTTTCCCTTCTTTTGCTGTGTGGATCCAACATACTCTGACGCTAGAACATTCCCTCTGAGGTTACCGACTCACTCAGACTGGAAGCACATGGAGCTCGGTGGAATGAATGTATCTGCTCAATTTCACATTTCTCAATAAATACAAGCTCAAGGTGATTTTTCTTACAATCAAAACTATGGGGCCAGCTTCTTTCTGAGTTCTTGACAGTCTCAAGCACTCTCTCAGATCTCCTGCCAGCTTGCTTAGCAAAGTGGAAAAGTTCTAACATAATGCAGAGGGGAAAACAGCACAAACCCAGGGAGAGCAGAGCTAATAACAACCCCTAAAGCAAAAGGCTGTTCCCAGGAATCTTTGGCCTTAGGGACAACTCATCAGAGGGCTATTTTGGGATCCTTTGCACTAATTATCAATTGCTACCTTCATTTGAACAGATAACAATCTCTGTTTCCCCTTGATAGAGAAAGCTACAAAAATTACTGTGACATGCACACCCTAAAAAGAAATGAGAATATTCATTTGCTCTGCCATCTCAAGGGATGTCGATCTCACTTGGGATGCCCTTTTCTCCTGGTAGAATTTGGGATTTGTGTCTTAAGTATTGCCGTTCATCAGAATCATGTGGGCCAACTGTTAAAATGCAGATTTGTGGACCTTAGCAAAAGTTATACCTTGCATCCTATAGGGTAAAATGCAATTTAAGATAGTTTAAAGGTATTGTAATTTTAACTCTCTCTCCCTTTCTATACATGCTCTCTTTCTTTTCTTTTCTCCCTCTTTCTTTTCTTTCTTTCTGAGATGAAGTCTCTGTAGCCCAGGCTGGCCTGGAACATGAGGTGTAGCCTCGGCTGGTTTCACATTTACAGAAACCTTCCTGTCTCAAGTGGTGAGATTTCTAGCATGGTGGCCCATGCTGGATTTTCACTTTTGTTTTAATTCATTAAAAAAAATACTAGAATATTCAAAAATATGGTTCTCAGTTTCTTTCAAGCCCAGCCTCCCTCCCTTAACGTATCACATGTGTGTAGTAGTCTAGGAAGTGGTTGATTTCCTGTTCAACACTCAATCAGCCTGTCCTGTCTGAGGTTTCTAGGTGATTAGAATGAACTGTTCATTTTGAAACCTACTGGGGATTAGTTTAAACAGTTTATTGACTTCAAATAAAGTGCCTATACCCAGCTACAGAACATCAGGGGCAGAAAGCTTTCCAGCTATAACTCATTGCCTGCCTACAGCATCCTTCGCAATCTAGTACTGATGCCCTATGATAGCCTATTTTATCCTTTCAAACTACATGAGTGCTTATAACAATGGGTCTAACCCCATGAAACTGCCGGTTATCATGTTCCCCAGCTATGGTTACTAGGTTGTTTTGAGAGAGACTGTCTCAAAATATAACTCAGGATGACCTTGAACTCACCCTCCTCCTCATTTCACCTCCCTAGTGCTGGGGTTACATTTGTGTGCCATCATGACAAGAAAGGAGATTTGTTTTAAAAATTAATCTATTCTTTGAAAAACGAGTGTGTGTGTGTGTGTGTGTGTGTGTGTGTGTGTGCATGTGTGTGTAGTATGTTCTGGTCACATTCATCTCTCAGCCCCATCTTGTCCTCCTCTCACCTCCCACCACATCCTCACCCCACTTTTATGTCTTTTTTTATTATTAGTTTTGACTTTCTTTGGCTTTGTAAGCAAATGGATTTAACTAGAGCTACTTATGTGCACATGGGTGTGAAGTTATCCAGTGGAGCATGGATAACTCGCCAGTGGCTGTATCACCAAAGACAATGACTTCTTCTTCATTGGCTCTCACGTGCACTTGTGCGAAGAAGGAAGGGATGAGCAAATTTGCCACATGAACTCAGCCATGTCTCAACATCTACAAGAAGCTTGTTTACCGGTAAGATGAAGATAACATTGTCAAAGTCATATGCAAGCGTGTTTTACAAAGTGGACAGCACTGGATTAAGTATAAATGATTTGTGTATTATTGATGCCAGGGACTAAAACTGGGAACTGTATTCATTATTATCATGAAATCTAAAATTGAGGTAGATTTTCTTCTAGTTAGATAATTCCCCTAACATTGCTATTGAAAGACTTGTAATGAATATAAATCCATTTATCCATTTTTTAAGCTGGGCTAAAAAATTATAAATCAGAGATTGCTCAAAGCATTTTTCTATCAATTCAAAAATATATTTACTTATATATTTACTATTTATTTTATATCAATATTTTATATTATATTTACAAAAATACATATTTACTATATGTAGGTAGAACCTGTTTTTTTCTAGGCATCAGTGGAATATGAAGAAAACGTAAGCCATGATCCCTTTGATCTGCAAAGGTTGAAGAGACATGTATTTTGAAATCAGCCATGTAATTGGAAAACTGGCTACTTAGTATTTGTATATCTCACAAGCTAAGAATATTTGTCTTACACTTTAACATACTCAATAATCAAAGGTATAATATTTTGCCCCTTCAGATTTAAAGAAAAATGAAAAACTACTGGCACACAGCTATACCCATTAGTTTATGTATTGCCTTGGCTACTTTTGTCTTACGAGAAAAGAATTGAGTAGCTGAGACGGAATATATGGTCCACAAACTCTAAAATATTTACTAACTGGCCCTTTACGCGAAAGTTCTCTGCAATGCCTAATATTGTCGGTTTGATAGAATATAGAGTTACCTAGGACACCAGTCTCTTGTTATGTCTGTAAAGGAATTTCTAGATTAGGTTAAGACGCAAAGACACAACTTCATATTAGAAACACCACTTCTTGGGCTGGGGTTCTAGACTAAAAGGCAAAAGTGATCCTTTTCTTCTTATGGACTGTAGATACAATGTGACTAGCTACCTTAAGTCCCTGTCTCCATGATGGATCCCAAATAAATACTTCCTTAACTTATTTTTTTTCAGATGTGGTGGTTTGAAAGAAAATGGCCCCCAAAGGGAGTGGTATTATTAGAAGGTGTGGCCTTGTTGAAGTAGGTGTGGCCTTGTTGGAGGAAGTGTGTCACTGTGGGGGTGGCCTTTGAAGTCTCTTTTGTTCAAGCTTTGCTCAGTGGGACACTCATTCTACTTCCTATTGCCTGCAAGATGTAAGACTCTCAAGTACTTCTTGAGCACCATCTCTGCCTGCATGCTGCCATGCTCTACTGTGATAACGGACTGAACTTGTGAACTGTAAGTCAGACGCGATGAACTGTTTTCCTGTTGCCATGGACATGGTGTCTCTTCACAGCAATAGAAACCAGGTATTTTGTCAAAAAAAATATGACAAGTAATTAATAAAGTCACTAGCCCCTGGCTAGAGGATAATACGATGAGTTTTGATCAGCTTTGTCTAAAATGTTCTGTGCTTCAAAATAGTTGGCTTCAGGCAGGGAACCCTGACTGCTCTTTAGACCAAAGAGGGGAGGGAGGGGGAGGAGAAGAGGGGAGGGAAGGGAGAGGAGGAGAGGAGGTGGAAATTATTAATAAAAAAAAATTCGGCTTCACTGTGTACGAAAAGCACAGTGAATTCGTTTACTCATGTTCCAGATACATTTACATTCTTTTAAATTTATTTTTATGTGTACTTGGGAGTTTTTCCTACTATGTATGTCTATACACCATCTGAATGCCTGGTGCCTATGGAGGCTAGACAAGGATGTCAGAAGCCCGGAGACTGGAGTTATAAATGCTTGTGAGCTGTCATGTGGGTGCTGGGAATTGAACCCAGGTGCTGTAGGAATTCCTACTGCCAGTAGCCTTTAAGTTACCTACCCACTTGGGCGGGGCCTCTTCTACTATTTATACAGATGTAAAGTGTGCATCCGCCCTCTTTTCCCACTGCAGGATTAAGTTGCTGTTCTCCTTTCCAGCAGAGGATTGTGATTTGCGAGTCTACCCCTAAATACATAGCCCTCTATTATTCTCAATTCTCAGCTAGTGTGGGGTTTCTTTTAAGCGTCCTTCTTCACCCAGGTCCTCTGGAAAAGCAGTCAGTGTTCTTAACTGCTAAGCTGTCTCTCCAGTCCTCAAACACATTTAAAAATGAGAGCCTACAATATTTTAGAACATGCGTCCTGGTTAGAATGGAGACCCTCTGCCTTAAAAATATCTCTACGTCAATTTGTTTGCCTGTACGAAATGTGTGAAAGAGCTTGTATGAGCAAAACCCCATGGCATTATCTCTTAGAAGATCTACCAGGAAGTCCTCTTTAGATCCAGGCCATGGACACTGGATGGAGGGAACCGAGAGTGTTTAAAACCCTTTAATTAAGTCTTGTTTAATAAGTGTTGATTCCTTAATGAGTGAAGAAGCCTACAATGCTTTCTTTTCTGCCACTCTTGGAGATTTCTGATGTGCCACTATTATTAAAAGAGCCTTTGAGATAACTATGCATCTCATCCTCTTTATTACCCAGGGAAAAGTGAAAAGGAGAGCAAAAGACAGCCAAACTTTGTGATGCAAACAAAGAGATAAAGGAAGAGGAAGGGCTGGGAATGGAGAGGAGAGGAGAGGAGAGGAGAGGAGAGGAGAGGAGAGGAGAGAGAGGTGTTATTCTTTTCTTATTTTATCATGATATTTCCCTTGTCACTCTTTAAAAGAGCAGATTTATCTTGTGCTATGCTCAGTTGATGTCCCTGGGAGGCCTGCTTTTTTTTGGCGGGGGAGGAGGGAACAAGGAATAGAGTGGATCTGGTGGAGAGAGGAGATGAAGGGGAGAGGCTGGGAGGAGAAGAGGGAGGGGAAGCTGTGGTCAGGATATATTATATTGAGAGAAGAATAAATAAAAATAATAAACCAAATCCAGCAGCTTAACCATAACAATTGAGGTAAGATAAATCTGCGACATCTCAAGTACAAGGCAGACAACATCCCTGATGTTCCTTTGGGTATTTTTACTTCTGTGTTGTTAACACTCCCTGCCCACTTAACTGCCTGTATTGGGGAAGGCTATGCCACTGGGCTCTGGTGATCACAGGAAGAGAAAGGCTTTTCCCCCCCAAGACAATGTTTCTTTTTGTAGCTTTGGTTGTCCTGAAACTCACTCTGTAGATCAGGCTGGCCTCAAATTCAGAGATCCCCCTGCCTCTGCTTCCTGAGTGCTGGGATTAAAGACATACACCACCACCAACTTGGCCTGAGAAAGGCTTTCTTATTGGTAACTCAGAACTGAACATTTTATATTTTCTAAACCTGTTTTAAAGTGTGTGTGTGTTCATGTCCACGGAGGCCAGAAGAGGGCATCATATCCCCGGAAGCTAGAGTCGCAGGCATGAGGATCCCCCATTTTGGATCCTCGGCAAAAGCAGTGATTCTCCCAGAGCTGCTGATCCTTGGCCAATACCATATTTAGTTTCGAAATCCCAAACAGACACTGGATTTGTGGCCACACAACTGCAACCCGAGCACATGGGTGACGTGGGCAGGAGGATGAAAAGTTCAAGGCCTGTCTGTGGAAGCAACACTGTGAGTTCCTATCTTAAACACTGAAAGAGAAAGCGAGCAGCCAAAAAAACAAAAACCCTCAGGCCAATCAGAAATAAAAGAATATTTGTATCATTTGTTGTTCTAGTCAAAAGATGCTTGGCACCCAAAACAAGGACTGTGAGAGTAGGCAAAAATCTATGAAGAACCACACTCTTTGGTAAGGACCTCTGGGCCATGGGCACTTGAACTGTCTACCAATGTAATTTTTAACTTATGACTAGAACACCCTGAGACCAATGTCCAGGGAGATGCGCTTTTTTTTTCTTAATTTCAGCCTGGAACTCATCTGAAATGCCTACTACCAGTTGCTGTCTTCCATGGAGGCTGCTGGCATCTTTGGCTCGGGAACTGGTAATATTTCCGGTGTCTCCAATCACTTTTTTCTTGCTCTTGTCTCTCCCCATGCTTCTTCAGGCACTTAGGGAGAGGCATTGGGACTAACTGGTGACTGGCATAAGCAGTCCTATTTCTGTTAGGTGGATCCAAGATGAAATTTTTATGAGAATTATTTCTGCTACTGATGAACACCCAGGACAGGCAACCTGTTGGGTAACGGAGAAGCAGCCTGAGTGTCTACCCTGTTAGGTTGCCTTTAAATAGCAAGAAAGAAAATGATGGCTGTTTGTGTATTCTTCCCATTCCTCCTTGCCCCTCTGTCAGTCACTAAAATTCTTATCATGCAGCAGCAAGCACCACAGGCTACACTTACAGTTGGAAACAGTTTGGTGCACAACAGGATCCTGCTACCCTGTACTGTGAGAAATTCAAGGTGAATTGTTCTGGTCCTCAGCAGATACCCACCCTCCCAATGGCTAGCAGACAAAATCTGAGGCCAGGCAGCAATAGGACGAAGAAAATGTTGTTCCTAAGTTAGACCACCAGGGGGAGATCCAAACCAAGCCCAGGCAGAGACCGGCGGTCTGGGCAGATAACAGTGACCGCTGACTCTATGAACTTTGCTGAGAGTGCCTCAATCTCCAGTCCTGGAACACCAGGTTTGACGGTTCATTTACTAGTGTGGGTATAATTTCCAGAGACGTTTTAGGCATGCAAGATCTGTTTGGGAAAGAGGGCTGAGGTGTCTCAAGGCAGGATGTGCGAGATAATGAGTCCTTGTCATGAGTTTGGTGGCCTGCTTATTCTCTGTGGCTATGGGCTTTGTTTTTTTTTTTTTTGACAGAGTATGATTTTTTTTTTTAAGACAAAGTATCACTATGCAGCCTTGGTTGGTTCGGAACTTGCTGTGTTTACCAGGCTGACACTGATCACTAAAATCTGGCTGCCTCTGCGGCCTGAGGGCTGGGATTAAAGGTGTGAGCCACAGACTGGGGAGGCGCAGTTACTACAGGACCAGCAGCACTTCTTGTTTTTTTCAGAGGACCCCCGTTCTACTCTGGCTGTTAATAACTGTCTGTAACTCCAGTAACTTCTTTTCTAGTCCTTGAGGGCACCTAGAGTGCATATACTGCACATATATGTATATAGAACCAAACCCATACACATAAAACCAAAAGACTGTGTCTTAAGAAAGTAAACATGAGATTCACCTTAGCGGGCCATATGTCTGGCAGAAATAAGGGCAGAGTAGAGGGGAAAGAACTTGCTTGACATCTGGTGGCCACCTTAAAGGAGAAGAAGAAAGCTGGAGGTGGAGGCATGGTGCTGAGCATACAGGTGTATCAAAGACGACACTGTTTGCGGAAACAAGCAAGTCCCCCTACAGGATCCCTTTGATTAGAAGCCAGCAAGCCAGCCAAGGGAAAGGAGGGCTGAGCTTAGATAGAAGCTGAATATCCTGTGTGCATCAGGGCCTTTGATCAGGATGTAGGCCAAAAGGAGGAGGTATGATATTGTTAATTTGGATCAGGAGGCCTTACAGTGAATTTGTCCTTGGCTATTAAAACAAAACAAAACAAAAAGACAGAAACTAAAGGCAAGAAATAACAAATGCTGTTGTGAAGAAAAACATGAATTCCCTTGCACTGTTGATAGGGATGAAAATTAGCATAGCCATTATGGAGAACAATATGGAGGCTCCTCAACAAAAGAGAAATGGAATTCATAATATCCAGCTGTCTTACTTTTGGACATATATGCAAAGGAAATAAAATCAGCATACCAAAGGGATATCTACATCCAGATGTTGATTGTGGCATTATCACAATAGCTAAAATACAGAATCAACCTAGGTGCCTATCAACACATGAATGGGTAAAGAAAATGTGGTGAATGTGCACAATGGAGTATTATTCTGCAACCAAGAAAATGAAAACCTTTTATTTTGCAACAAAATGAATGGAAATGTGGGACATTATGTTAGGTGAACTAAGCCAGATGCAGAAATGCAAGTAGAACATATCCTCTTTCACAAGTGCATGCTTTTAAAGAAAGGGTGACCCAAATGCAGAATAGTGATTGCTGGAGATGGAGGAAGGGTAGCTTAGATAGAGAGGCTGGATTTGTATAGTGTATGCCATGCCATGAAATATTATCTGAAACTCACTAATGTGTATAACTTAAGCACGCTAATCAGAAAGGAAACAGAGTATTCCTCCTTAGACAAGTCACTTCAGTCTCTTTTCCTCAGTTTCCCCATTTACAAAGTGAAATTAATAACAACACTTCATAAAATGAGTGTGATGATTTAATGAGATAACATGCACTGAATACATTTATATAATGTGTGGCCCATGGGTGAATGGTGAACACGACTATAATTACAGAGATAAAAGTATGACCATATGACCATATTTATTAAATGGTAGCTACTGAATTTTGACATCTTAGAAAAACTCTATTCTCTTAGCTTTGGCTAAGGATGAAAAAATGGGACTTGGCAGGTCAGGCAGTTAGCTCAGGGTTCTGGGTAGAGTCTCTGTACATAGCAGTAATAGAAAAAGTAAGTTTTGATGAAAATAGATTACTAACAGCTATTTACACATTCCACATTACCCAAGGGCGGGAACACTTTCTATGTATTTGATGGATGGGCATATCTTCTTTCTCCTTCATGAATGTGATAGTCCTGGATCAGGTCTCTCAGTGTGGTTTGGTATCATAGAAAAGCAGAAAATGGGGTGAGAAAGAGTCAGTTTCTGGATTGCTATGCACTCCCTAATGCATCTTGAACCGAACAAGTCCTTCACTTGGAAAGGGAGTCCACTGCTACTTAATTTCAGCCCAGCTTTCAGAGTTTGAACTCTTTGGTGGGACTGATGGCCAGGGGGCGGGGTTATATTGTCTTCTGCTCTCTGGAAATACAAATAGAGCCATTTATTTCGTCCCCAGAAAGTCCACTGGTAGTTGTTATTTTATATGGAGGCTGGTGATATCTTTGACTTGGGAGTTGCTGCCCAGACCTGAGCCCTTTACAAAATCATAATTTTTTGTGCTTCTAATCACGTTTTCTTGTTGGTATCCCTTCTGACTCTTCCTCAGGCACACGCATTGCCCTCATGAAACCTTTCATTGCTTACTTGATCTCAGGAAGAGACAGGACCTATACCTTTAAACTGTCATTAGGTAACTAACAGCTCAAATCACATTTGTTTCAGAACTGGGAAGAAAATGTTAAAGGAAGAAATACATGGGCCACATGGCAAAACCTGACTCTGAGTGCTGGCATTTTATGATAAGTTTATGTATGTTTTTCTTATTTGTACATTTTTTCCTTGTTTAGATTCAACTGACTATTAAAATAGCCACTTCCTCAGTATCTTAATCCTTCATGAAGCACTGATAAAGAGCACAACTTTTCCTGGGTTAGCTGTGGCTCTTAACCTCTGAACTAGAATAAACACGGAATAATTTTCTAGTGATATTTGCTGACAGCCACATTCCTACCAAGGCTGAGGCAGCTTGTGGTACCCATTAAAGGAGAAGATAAGTGTCTCCAGTGGTTTCTCTTCCTAAAGTCTTTATCCCTATAACAGAGGCCTTCTAAAGGGACAGTTCTAAAGTAGAGATTTCTTTTTCCAAGACAGGGTTTCTGTGTATCCCTTGATGTGCTGGAACTCGCTCTGTAGACCAGGCTGACCCTGAACTCACAGAGATCCTCTTGTTTCTACCTCCTGAGTACTGGGATTAAAAGTGTGGGCCACCATCACCTGGCTGAAGTAGAAATATTACAAATGAAATGAAATGTATTTTCTATTCTTTACTCCTTGGAAAAACTTGGGTATTTGTGCCATCAGTTTGCCCAATATTAACACCCAATTGGATTCATTTCCAATCCAATGCTGTAAATATACAAACAGGAAATTCCAGAGCAGCAGGGAGGATTCAGCCTGGTTTGCTTCGACTGCAGATGTGTGAGATGATGTAGGCCCCATTCAGGCCACCTACTCAGGCCCTTAGTGACAGGAATCAAGGTATTTTGTTCAGGTGCGGAAGTAGGGAGTATTAAAACTCAACCTGCTACCAGCAGGTGGTGACGAAAAGCTAGAGTTGATGATTCTTATTCTTGCTAGAAAATGTCACCCCGCTCAGTGGGGCACCCTGAAACCCTGTATTAGATGACAAGAAAATTTTAACTTTTTTTCTGTCACTAGGATTAATTAACTGCTAGATACTAAGTGAGATAACTACAACTGCCTTTGCAGGCAGAAAAAGAAACCTTTTAGATCCCATGTGTGTCTTATCCCTGGTAGAGAACAGACTAGGTGTGAGCATAAGTCATCTCTAAGTTCTTCCTCTAGTTGGATTTGAATGAAGGTGGACTTGGAGGGGAGAAAGGGAAAAAGGGAGAATAGGAGAGAGAGAGAGAGAGAGAGACTATGAGAGGCAAGAAATGAAGCTGAACTATATTGTATTGTTCTGTTTCCTGACACCAATGGGATTGAATTTCAGAGCTAGGACGGACCTTGCTGTGCTATCCTGATTTGTAAACATAGGCTCACAGCGCTGGCAATGGTATTACTCACCACCAATGCAACACATCACTTTTGAGATGAAGAATCAGAGGTCTAAGAAGGGGAAATAAGGTACCCAAGCTGACTTGATGATAAAAGACAGCCCCAAGACTACAGTCCTTGGTTTTTAATTTTTTCTACTATACTCCCATTTCCCTTATAGTTAGTCATTTAAGCATCTATGACCTAAAGTACCCTCGCAGACAATTTTACACCTTAAAAAAAATCCCCAATGGCAAAAATTCTACAAATTCACCTTTGTGTCACCGTGAGAAAGTATAGGAGAAAAATCAAATTATAAAGAGAAAGATTTATTGTGGCTCATGACTTCAGTCAATGGTTGCTTTCAGCTGGTGGCAGACCAGCACAGCAGGGCAGGTGACCATGACAGCAAGAGAGCAAGGAGGAAGAGAAAGGGGGTAGCATCCTATAATCCTTTCCAAGAGTATACTTCCCAATGACCTAACTTCCCATTAAACCCCACTTACTAAAGGCTCTATTACCTCCCAATAGCACTAAAACTTAAGCAATGCAAGATTCAAAATGTCATGGTGCATGCCTACAACCACAGTACTCCAGAGGTTGAGGCAAGAGGACTGGGAATTAGAGACCAGCCTGGTCTATACAATGACACCTGTCATAAAAACAATAAGCTCAATCGAAGAAGATTGATCTGACGGTAGAGTACACTTACTCATCTCTACTTTAACAAGAAATAGCTCCTCTTATTAACTGATTATTATAGTGCACTTCTGTAATTTCAGGACCTGAGATATGGAGGAGTTCAGGGTCATTCTCAGCTACACAGTGAGTTTAATGCAACTTTAAACATTATGAGACATTGTATCAAAAACAAAATGGCCCCTAGTCTTCCTAGAAGGTCATCTTCCCAAACTCCAAATCTGGGGAGGATGTTTGCAATGTTATTAACAGATTAACTGGATTTACCCAGAATATAAGTGAAGTGCAAAACTGAGTAGCCCACTGTAATATATCCCCTGAGGTTTCCTTACCAAGACAAAAAATTGTCTCAAATATGTTAAAACATTTTAAACAGATAGCAAGAAAGTCATCAAATCCAGTAACGCAATCTATACTACTGACTTTCTGTAGACTAAGACTGCAAACAGCATTGTTCTAGAAAGAAGGCAGATGAATAATTGACTAATGTATATTCATTGAGGCGATCAGACTGTTTCATTGAGCTTGCAATGGGCGCCACATCACTGTGCCTTCTCTAGAAACCCAAGGAATCCCCATGGTAAAACAATTACTCACGGCAATAAGCTGGTAGGAGTTATTCATCATGGCAATGAGCATGTTCAGCAGCACTACCAGAGAGATCACATTGTATGTTCCAAACATAGTAGCTCCCACAAACTCGGTGAACTCGTGCCTGGCCTTCACATTAGTGACATAGAGATTTAAAAGGCCAAATACAGACCAGAAGAGTGACTGGAGGGTTTCAAAGAGCCTGAAAGAGATGTGAGAACAAAGTAGTTCTATGAATAATGTGAGTAAAAGAGGGAACATGAGGTATTCTATGCGGGAAGTCAGATTTGGGGCAGGTGACTGGCATGCTCTTGCATATTAGTCTCTTTGTTACCATAACAGTGTAGCCAGGACATTGCATTTGAACACTTTGTTCTTCTTTCTGGGATATTATCTGTCCCCTCTCAGTGTACTGGCAACCTAAAAATGCTCAGAGTTTATTCCACGGGCCACTTCCTCTTCTAACCACCTTTCCCACCTTCAGACCATGTTATTGACTGCTTTCCTAATTATTTGGGGTCAGCACATTCAGAGTGAAAGAGTATGGAGCTTTACAAGTTGGAGGTGGTGGGGCTGGAAAGATGGCTCAATGGTTAAGAGCACTTGCTGCTTTTCTAGAGGACCCACATTCAGTTCCTAGGGCCAGACCATGACTGCCTGTAACTCTAGTTCCAGGAAGTCTGTCTCTGGCTTCTGTAGGCACCTGCACTCATAGGTCTACACTGACATAAGGACACACACATCACTACGTGTAATTAAAAATGATAAAAAACTTTTAAAGTAAAGCTATGTTGAGCTATACTGCACTAGGTTGAAATCTCAGTTGGCTCTTGCTTTCTCTCACTCATTGAGTAAGTACATGAGGGCAAGTTGTCTTCCCCCTCTATTTTTTTTTTGGTCCTGGGGATGAAATGTAGGGCTCTACATATGCTAAATATGATCTCTACCGCTGAGTTTTACCCCAAACAAAACCTGCCACTTTATGGTTCTTATGGGGCTCAGTTGGTACTAAGCTCAGTGGAAGAGCTTGATGAATCTCAAAATAATAAGTTATATATTTTAATGGTATACACATTAAGTATTCTTAAGATCTCTCTATAGAAGCAGTTTTTACATGTTCTTTTAAAAAATCTTCACAAGGTCTTCTGGCTCACTTGAACTTCCTGTACAAAGTGGGCTCAAACTCAATGAGATTTGCCTGCCTCGTCCTCCTGATTGCTAGGATTAAAGGCCTATACCATCACATCCTGGCATGTTTTCCATTTTTATGACTACATTATCATGACTCATAAAACTTTACTGTAAAAAACCGTAGCTTTTATAATAGAATATTGGTTACTAATCTATAAAGTGATGTGGCACTGCAAATAAAGGGGAAAAACAGGTGATGGGGACCTTAAGGACAAACCCTAAAGAAGGTTTTTTATATGATAACTAGAGGATTTCAAAATCTGTGGAGGAAATATCAACTTTTTAATAAATAAGAAACCAATATATTAAAACTCTTTATTGTTATTGATGATGTTACATTCAGAGATTGATTGGCTCAAGGACACTCAGCTAGCAAGTCCTGAGCCAGAATTCAAGGGCAGGTCTTCATGACCTTGCCAAGCCATTACATCAGTCTCTATTAGATGGCTTTGCAAATTATTGCTTCCTGTTTTAGTCTCCATACCCAAATGTGGAACTTTGCAGATATATTTTTGGCACCTGGGGTTTCATCTCTCTTGAATTCAGAAATCTGCCTACAGCAATACAGTGCAGTTAGCTCACGGGGGGCACATAAGTCATTTCCCAAGTCCAAAGAATTGTAGAACATAAGAAACACGAATCTAAGAATGAATACACTTTTTTCAGTTTGCTCAAAGCATATGGTTCTTCATTTGCAAGGTGGAGTCAGGAGTATCGGGAGTATCAGGTGTTCAGTGTTATCCACGACTCCATAGGGATTTGGAGGCAGCATGATCTATGCGAGATGGTCCCAAATTGGAAATAGGAAAGTTACACTCATAGTTCTTCATCTTCTTTTTTTTTTTTCATTACTGAAGATGGAACCAAGGCCTTGCACATGCATGTAAATGCTTTCCCACTAAACTATACCTCAAACCCAGGAATTTGTTTTCTTTTAAAAAAAGATCTTATCTCTTTGGGTTGTTTTAGTGCATCTGTAATGTACATATAATAATTATTCTAATTTGTGGGATAAAGTTTTGATCCAGGTGGATTCTGTGTGGTGACCACGTCAGGTTAATCACCATCTTTACTGTCTCTAGCATCTGTCATTTCTTTGCGGTGAAACATTAAAATCCACTCTTTTAGCCAGTTTGGAATATACATTAGCTTTATCTAGAGTCACCCTACCGAGAACAAGGACCCCAGGACATTTTGCTCCTATTTTAGTGCACCATTGTTCCCATTGACCAAGCTTTCCCCTCTCTCCCTCCTCCCTCCTTCTCTTCCCAATCTTTGAGAGGTGCCATTCTGTTCTAGTACTATACTTCTAGAAGCTTACATTTATCCCCATTTCAAAGCTTACATTTTGTTTGATGCAAGTAAATATGAAATGATGAGGCATTTGAGAATCAATAGTAAGATGGGAGTCTATAGTTCACGGGCCAGGACATGAGAAGCAAAAAAATATGGCAAATGCTGGGATTACAGATCTATGCCACTGTCCTGACTCATGCAATGCTGGGGGTAAAGAACCTAGGGCTTTATGCAAACTAGGCACACACTCTGCCATCTGAGCCTCATTCTTACCACCTCTTCTGAATTTCCAGGAGACTGGAAGTCAGAACTAAGCAACATGATGCATCCCACAGGCCATCAGAAGACTAAAATTATAGAGAAGATACGGGGCGCAGAAATCTAGTTCTGCTAAGAGGACACAGCACAAGTGATTTTTACACATTAGAAGCTAGGACCACGAGGACACCAGTAATGGAGCAAAAATTTAGCAGAGCAGTTAGATGCTATAAGTTAAGGTATCTAGGGCTCAGAAAAAAGGAAAATAACTATGATACATAGAAATTACATCCTGAAGCATCAGAGATAGTAAGAAACTGAATATACTCAAATAGAGAAAATATTCAGTATCTGTTGATTGCACAACAGACAATAATGCCATAAACAAGGCATTAATAGGCTCTGAGTTAATTGCTTCTCCTGAATGGACTATGTTAAGTTCCTTCACCTACTTTTACATCTGCAAAAAGTAAAATTTCAATGGTTAATATTGACACACAATTCACTGCTACTTGTTCTATTGGCTCATACAAAGATTCCATAAAAGTATACATTTGAGAATGTAAAATCCACCTTCTGGATAAAGTGGTACAAGAAGAGGAAAAGGAGAGTAATGAGGAACATTATTCCTCAATGGTAGATAGAAAGAACTCCTCAACAGGGCACACAAATTGTCACAGTGTGATCTGGTCACCAGCAGAGGCTGGCTTATTGAATGGCATGCTCAAGTAAAATAAAGGACTTGACTAGGTGTGGTGGCATGTGCCTTTAATTCTAGCAGTTGGGAGGCTGAAGCAGAATGATCTCTATGTGTTTGAAGCCGGCTTGGTTTACATAAGAAGTTCCGTGACACTCAGGGCTACAAAGTGAGACCCTGGGTCCAGAAAAGTTAAGAGGGCCTGGTATATACAATGGACAAGACTATTTTAAAAAGATACTGGCAAGAAACCCCATGACTTACAGAAACAGTTGAATTGTCGGCTGACTTTATAGGGGCATTACTTATTCTATAACAAAATCATCACAGAAATGGATAAACACATTAACCAAGTTCTAATACCAGTGGGAAAGTGTTGGGGACTATTATTTTAAGGTGTGTGACCTGTGTGTATGCTGCATTTGTTTAACTCTGTGAAGTCGTGATTCTTTGCCTGTCTAAAACACCTGTTGGTCCGAATAAAAAGCTGAATCGCCAATAGCAAAGCATAGAAAGGATAGATGGGGCTGGCAGGGAGAAAGTATAAGTATAAGGAGAAATCTGGAAGTGATAAGAAAGGAGCAACAGAGAAGGAGAGAAGGATGCTAGAGGCCAGCCATCCAGCCAGCCATGGAGTAAGAGTGAAAGATATGCAGAAGTAAGAAAAGGAAAAAAGAACCAGAGGAAAAAGGTATACAGGTTAATTACAGTTAAGAAAAGCTGACTAGGAAAAAAGTGAAGCTAAGGTCGGGCACTTATAATTAAGAATAAGCCCCCATGGCCTGGAGAGATGGCTCAGCTGTTAAAGGCTAGGCTCACAACCAAAAATAGGAGTTCAGTTCCCAGCACCCACAGCTGTCTCTCAAGTCACAAAAAAGAAGAATAAGCCTTCATGTGTGTTTTACTTGAGAGATGGGTGCTGCCACCCCCCCCCCCAACAAAAAGCAAAAAGAGTGAAATATCACACAGCAGGACAGCCTTTCGATTTCAAAGGAAATACTTTTGGAGAGGTCAGTCAGCCAATTTTTGTTCAGCAGCAATAAACATATGGAAGGGGCTAGCTCAAAAAGGGGCACATGCTGAGATACAAAGGTTCTAGGACACATGATAGTGAAGGAATGGAAAGCAAGCCCACACTAGGTGCTTGAGGCAAAAAACTAGCATGTGAGGAGCCAGCCACAATTAGATTACACAGCTAGGAGGGCACAGGCAAAAGAGATGGCAGCTGCAGTTCTCGGGACATTTGCTGCATATCTTTCTGAGGGGCAAATCTTCCAAAGGAGAGGAGTGTGGAGAGAATTTATCCCTCTGAACCTAATTCCAACCAGGAAAGAAGAACTAGAAGGTGAGTTGGAATAGAACAGCTGCTTGGGAAAAAGAAATGACACCCTCTTGTGTTTCACCATTTAACTGGATTTTGCTAGACCTTATAGAGGAAAGGAAGGTTGAGGCCCTTTGTCATCAACCCATATTGAGCTCATGGGACCTACTGTTTCTCACTTCACCATGCCCCTGACAAACTTCCTTCTCCGGAAAGAATGTGCTTTTCCTGTAGCCCACTTGGTCCAACTTTTGTTTGACTTCCTAGGCTTGGATAAAGCCTCATCTCCTTTGAATGACTGCTCTAGCTACTTTTTTTTAAACAAGATAGGCTTGGCTATTCCTCTTTTGTGCTTCCAGGTACTCTAGTATTAGCCCACAGAGGGACAGAACATAGTGGAAAGACAGTAGAGGAGAGTGGCTAAGGTCAAACTTTACAGTTCTCTACTTATTGGCCATATAACTTCGAAAATTACAGAGCCTTTGTAAGTATTAGTTATTCCTAAAATGGTCACTGGTGAGAAAAATACTAATTTCTAACGTTTGTTGTACTAATTGTGTGATAGCAAATTTTTCTTTTCTTTCTCTTTCTTTTCTTTATTTTTTGTTTTAATTTTCAGACAGTGTCTCTTTTATCTCAAGCTCATCTCATATTCATTATGTAGCCGAGAATGACACTGATCTTCTCTATCAGCCTTCTGTATTTCCCATTCTGAGATGACAAGTGTGGACCATCACACCCAGCTGATGTAGTTCTTGGGTTAGCACACAGTGAACTAGTTAGCTATATCCCCAGGTCTTCTTTTTAACTTTAAAATCAGCATAGAAAGTAGTAGGGACCATTGTGGCATTTTCATATATACGTACCGTACTTTATAATTATTTGTATGGTGGTTAATACTGATTGTATTGAGAAGCACCTACCAGACTGGTAAGGCACTTGCATTCTGGGTCTTTATTTTCAGTTAGGATTAACTCATTGGGAAAAGGTCTGTCCTGAATGTGGAGAGCACTATCTCTTAGGTTGGGGGCTTAGATATAATAAAAGGAAAAGGAGAAAGTCCATCAGCACAGATATTCCTTTTCTCTGCTTTCTTGTTTCCATGGTATGGACTACTATGCTTTATCATGACTCTGTTATGGTGTACTGAAAATATAAGCACAAAGAAATCTTGCCCCCACATCACAATCCCTGACTTCAAACTCTACTACAGAGCTACAGTAATGAAAACAGCCTGGTATTGGCATAAAAACAGACAGGAGGACCAATGAAACCAAATCAAAGACCCAGTATTAATCCACAAACCTTTGAACACCTGATTTTTGACAAAGAAGCAAAAAAAAAGAAAATGGAAAAAGAAAGCATATTTAACAAATGGTGCTGGCATAATTGGATATCAACATGTAGAAGAGTGAAAATAGATCCATATCTATCACTATGCACAAATCCCAAGTCCAAATAAATCAAAGACCTCAACATAAAGCCAGCCACACTGAACCTCATAGAAGAAAAAGTGGGAAGCACACAGCACATTGGCACAGGAGACCACTTCCTAAATATAACCCCAGGAGCAAAAACACTGAAAGAAACAATTAATAAATGGGACTTCCTGAAACTGAAAAGCTTCTGTAAAGCAAAGGATGTGGTCAACAACACAAAACAGCAGCCTACAAAATGGGAAAAGATCTTCACTAACCCCATATCAGACAGAGGTCTGATCTCCAAAATATACAAAGAACTCAAGAAACTGGTCATTGAAAGAACAAATAATCTAATAAAAAAATGGAGTACAGACTTAAATAGAGAACTCTCAACAGAGGAATCTAAAATTGCTGAAAGACACTTAAGGAAATGTTCAACATCCTTAGTCCTCAGAGAAATGCAAATCAAAACAACTCTGAGATTCCACCTTACGCCTGTAAGAATGGCCAAGATCAAAAACACTGATGACAACTTATTCTGGAGAGGTTTTGGGGTAAAGGGAACACTTCTGCATTGCTGGTGGGAGTACAAGCTGGTATAGCCCTTTGCATGTCAGTGTGGTGATTTCTCAGAAAGTTAGGAAACAACTTTCCTTAAGACCCAGTAATACCACTTTTGGGTATATATCCAAATGACATGTGCTCAACTATGTTCATAGTAGCATTGTTTGTTATAGCCAGAACCTGGAAACAACCTAAATGCCTCTTGACCAAAGAATGAATAAGGAAAATGTGGTAAAAATAGCAAGCAATAAAAAAAGAAATCTTGCTTCCATTGTTGTTTTCCAGGTAGTTTTTCACAGTGATGGAAAACTAGTGAATATACTGTATGCCTAGCATCTTGCTATGTGCTTTGCATATACTAAAGTATTCTACTGTAACCTTATAAAGTACCTACTCTTATTCTTCATTGGACAGCTAAGAAACCGAATACCAGAGAGACCACATGTGCAGCAAGTAGCAGGGTAAGATATATAACCAACTTCTTTGAGTCAAGCTCCAACACTTAGTCACCTTACTCTAGTCCCTTTGATGCTTTATGGAACATCCTCATTAAAATGTTTAGTATATGGTAAATGTGAAAGATGCCATTGAATGGGGTTGGGATTGTAGCTTAGTCATTGAACATTTGACTAGCATGTGGAATGCCCTGAAGTCAACTCTCAGCAACACACACACACACACACACACACACACACACACACACACACACAGAAACTGTATTCATTTAAACACTGCCTGGCCCATTAGTTCTAGCCTCTTATTGGCTAATTCTGACATCTTGATTAACCTGTTTCTAATAATCTGTGTAGCACCATGAGGTGGTGGCTTACCAGGAAAGATCCTAACCTATGTTCATCTTTGGCCGGAGCTTCATGGTGTCTGCTTGACTCTGCTTTCTTCCCCTCACAATTCTGTTCTGTCTTTCCTGCCTACCTATGTTCTTTGCCACCTACCTGTCAGGCCAAGCAGTTTTCTTTATTAATTAACCAATGAAAGCAACAGATAGATAGAAGACCCTCCTACATCAGGTATTCTAGGTACTTATGTTCTCCATTACACTATAAATTTCTTTATTATAATGAGTTCATCTTATTTAATATCCTCATTGCCTGTTTCATGGCAGTGACTGAATATACATTTTTTATTGATTTTTATTGAGCTCTACATTTTTCTCTGCTCCCCTATCTGCCTCTACCCTCCCCCTTCAGCCCTCTCCCAGGTTCCCCATTCTCCCAATTTACTCAGGAGATCTTGTCTTTTTCTACTTCCCATATAGATTAGATCTATGTAAGTCTCTCTTAGTGTCCTCATTGTTGTCTAGGTTCTCTGGGATTGTGGTTTGTAGGCTGGTTTCCTTTGCTTTATGTTTAAAAACCGCCTGTGAGTGAGTACATGTCATAATTGTCTTTCTGGGTCTGCGTTTCCTCACTCAAAATGATGTTTTCTAGCTCCATTCATTTTCCTGCAAAATTCAAGATGTAGTTATTTTTTCTGCTGTGCAGTACTCCATTTTCACTTAATGAATTTATAAAAGATTACAGAACTGCATAACCAAGGCAAGTTCAAATGATTGACATTATCTATAACCACAGAAACTGGAGGGATGGGAGGAGAGCAGGGAACAACTAGTAAGAACTGATGTGGGATTCCCCTTTGTATGCTGTGAATACCATTGGTTAATAAAGGACTGTCCTGGGCCTGTGTATGACAGAATAAAGGTAGGTGGGGGAAAACCAAACTAAATGCTGGGGGAAAGAAGAAAAAGTCAGTGAGATGCCCTGTAGCCGCTGCCGGGAATAGACATGTCAGAAACTTGCTGGTAAGCCACAGCCACATGGTGACACACAAATTAATAGAAATGGATTAAATTAAGATATAAGAGGTAGCTAATAAGAATCTAGAGATAATGGGCCAAGCAGTGATTTAACCAATAAAGTTTCTGTGCAGTTATTTTGGGGCTGATCAGCCGAGAACAAACAAGCAGCCTCCTACAACAATGAACCCTTAAAACATGAGTAGAACTAGAACTAGAGAAGAGCCTTCAGTCAGGACTAAGTTTGTGGCTAAGTGAATAGGGTAGGAAAATATACACTAAATGACAGATGGGGAAATTTCCACTGGTTAAGTAGGAATAGGTGCCAATAAGTGGTCATTGTATGGTGGAAGGAAGGTGGGACTAGCCTGCTAGGTAATATACCTTTATCCTCTTTAGCACTGTATCTCTCCATGATTATTCTACTTTCGTGTGAGAAATCCTTTTCTTTCTTTCTTTCTTTCTTTCTTTCTTTCTTTCTTTCTTTTTGAAACAGCCTCATGATATCACTCAGGATAACATGGAACTAGTTAGGAAGTCCAGGCTGGTCTTAAACTCACTATCCTTCAGCCCAAGCTTTCTAAGTACTAGAGGTATATACCACCATGCCTGTTCTACAACCAACCTTATATACCTCCATAGAACCAGTTATATTCCAATATCTCTGGACACAAGTGCAGACTGGAGCCTGTATGTCTGTATTGGTATCATGACTTTGTCACTTAGGATTTGCAAAACTGGAAGCAGCCTGTTTAATTGCTTTGAACCCTAGTTTCTTCATCTATACAGTGGATTAAGACTGCCTACATCATGGCTAGGGAGGGAGGATCGAGTGTGTTTGTTCATGTAGATCTGATTTAAAAGATTACTCAGATCTCAAAGCATTCAGTAAAATGCTAGCTATTTTTATTACTACTGTGAAGCTCTCTGTCTTCATGTTCCTATGCTCCTTGTAGCTTTTTGGGTCTTCATAGATTATTATTCATTCATGTCTCTAGTGCTTCATAGTTGTGACCACAATACATCCACTTTTTATGTTTTAAAGTTTTTATATTTGCCAGTGAGATGACTGAGCAAGTAAAGGTGCTTGCCCTCAAACCTGATGACCTGAGTTTGACCCTAAGAACATACATGGTGGAGAGAGAGAGAGAGAGAGAAGCCACTCCTGTGCATTGTCCTCTGACTTCTGCATACAAATTAAGGCCCATGCTCACCCCAACATGTAAATAATATGTAAATGAAAAAATGAATAAAATAAATTTTACAAATTTTGGATTTAGACTTTTTTTTGTACAATCTTCATATGTATCATTTCGATATAGCATCCCAATACTCCACTTAGCAAAGACAGAGACTGACAAAATTACTAATGCTTTGGGTGAAAATCAATGGCAGGCTTCATAGATCTTTAGATGACACAGGACTGGGAAAGATAGCTAATACATTGAAATGAAGAATCAAGATTAAGAAACAAAGTAATCCTCTGACCTCTACACTCATGCCGTGGCACACATCCCTCCCCCTGCCCTGTAAAATGTAATAAAAAAGATTAGAAACATTTCATCAGCTTGAAACAATGGGCTGAAACTCACAGATGGAATATAATAGAGATACATGTATAGCTTTGCTCTTAGGCCAAGTGTCCAAGTGCTGGATGAGAGAAATAGTGAAAAAATCCAAGGGGTTTTGTAGAAAGCTAGCTTAAAGCGATCAGTAGAGTGGCAGAGCTGGATAGACAACTACCTAATGGGTAGAACTTGAAGCAAGAGATATACAATTAATAATGGGATTGCTTCATGTCCATCCATGTTGCAAATGGCTTCCTTGTAGAATTGGTGACTCTAAATGAGTTTGCTACACTCACCAATGCTGATTTTCTGGCCTTACTGCATATTTACATGAGATAATGCCATTGTGGAACATCAGATAAAAACTCCATAGGTTATCTTATATTATTTCTTATGTTTGCATGCATGTAAATCTATCTCCAGATTAGACATGATAGTTATTACCAGTCTTCATTGTTTCAGCTATTGATGGACCTTTTGAATACGTTTATGTTCTGGGCCCCTGTATGGTAAGTACAAACCTGGTTATGATGGACGTCTCAGTTCAGTGGAGACAGAGACAGATAACTAAAATACAGATGGTTACATATTACAGAAGACGTCTTTACAATACTGTAGTGCAATACAAGAAATCCACAGTTGAAACGGGGTGAGAAAAGGCTTTAGAACAAGTGACACTGTTAGATTCTATAAGGCTAGAGAAGAGCCTGCCGATTTGGCTAGGTAGGGGCGATGGCTAATCTTAGTTGTCAGCTTGTCACAACTGGGAGGAAAGAACCTCAGCTGAAGAACTGCCTCCATCAAACTGAATGTGGGCTTGTCTGTAAGGACATTTTACCAATTTCTAATTAATGTAGGAGGTTCTAGCCCACTGTGTGCAGTATCATCCCTAGGCAGATGGGCCTGGGCTGTTTAAGAAATGTTATTGAGCATGAATATGGAACCAAGCAGTAAGTATCATTCCTCCATGGTCTCTGCTTTAGTTTCTGTCTCCAGGCGTCTGCCTTGAGTTCCTGCACTGACTTCCCACAATGATGAACTCTGACTTCAAAGTGTAAGGTGATATAATGCCTTCCTTCTCCAAGCTGCTTTAGCTCAGAGCCACTTATTACAGCAACAGAAATCTAACTTGGACAGTGGGGACAGGCACTCCAGGCAAAGGGAGTGATGCATCATGTATGAGGCCCATGCAACTGAGACAAGAAGGTTTTTTTTTCCTATCTGGGGAGCAGAAAATATTGACTATGAAGGAGAAGAATGAAAGCACGTAGAGACCCGTGTAAACTTCCACTACGGTAAAGAGGCAGGATTCACAGAGAACAGCAGACGTTGGATAGGCATGGAGCCAGGGGGTGATGAGATGATACTGGGACTCACAAAGAAATTTCCACAAGGTGTGGAGATTATTATGAGGGGGAGATAAGATTGCAGGCAGAAAGACCAGTTAAGAGGCTATTGCTGGAGTTCTTAGGATTTAGACCTGAACTTTCTCCCCGCCGCCTCCCTCTCCCTCTCTCTCTCTCTCTCTCTCTCTCTCTCTCTCTCTCTCTCTCTCTCTCTCTGTGTGTGTGTGTTGCAGGAGCTTTAGAAAGTACAACTGACTGGCTGAGTTGAAACCCTGGATGTTACGTGAAGAATATGAGAATAGTGTATGAATGTCAAATGACTGTTAGAACCCTGGCTGCTGTCATTTACTGAGCTGAGGAAATAAAAGGAAAATAAGTTAGAATGACAACATGAACATAAGTGATTTAGTTGTGGACATTCAGTATCTTGAGTATCCTGTGGAATGAAGAGCCAGGGGTTTTCAGGAGGCATCTGTAGGTGAGTGTCTGGACCACTGAAACCAGACGCAGGACTTTCAGGTTAGCATATTTACACTATCACTCCGTAACACTCACAAATGCTATGCCCAGAGAGTGAAGGTGCCTTCCCAACTGCCTCTTCCAAGAGCAGATGAAGGGCTGGTACTCCCAGTGTGGAATGTGGAGCTCAAATCAACAACAGTGTTGCCATGGAGTTGTCAGCAAGTGTATTGTGTTCCTCACAAAATACGTTTCAAGGGGAAAAGAACTTTTGCCACATCTTAAAGAACAGAAGCAATGGTATTCCTGGAGAATCATAGGGGAAAGGAAACATTGGGCAGACACCAAACTTTTCATGAGGTATCTAAACAACCTCACGTTCCCCTTCTGTAAAAAGCTGTCTTTCTGATGTTCCAGCCGAGCAGCACGCATTTTAATAGGTATTATTATCAATGTCAAAGTCAAAGTGTTTAAAAAAATTTGAATCAGAAAACCAATCCAAAGATAGGGGGAAAGTTGAAGTGACATTACTGCTAATTTGGGTCTAACATGACAATGTGCCTTCATACCTGATACCTCAGGGACATAATTTCATGTATGGCAGATGCCCATTCTTGTTGATAGTTTCTGCTAAGCAAATGATAGGATGGGAGCAACATATCCATTGGCTACACATGTGTTAATAATGATTACAAACTTGCAGGGAGGCATTTCACACACTTCCTTGGCAGAACTCACAGGGATGGAGAATGGGTGAGAGCCCAGCTTCCTGAGAAGCACCTTGCTTTCAATTGTTCTGTGCTTTGGAACATTTTTATGGGAATAATGCTGTCACTAGGTGCAAAAGACACTGCAGAATTGTGCTTTTTAATGAAAGTAGGTTGTTATGAGTTCTGTCTCCAGAGTCCTGCAAGAGAAGAAGGCAAAGTTCCTAGTGAAGAAGCTTCAGCAAGATGCTAAGTTACTGTTTTAGACTTGTGTGGCTTAACAACACAGTGCTAATTCTTGACCAAGCCACTCTGGGAGATTTTGTTCTGGCCTCTGGGAGGAGAGGTGGGCTATAGCCTGGTGGAGGTGAAGAGTGCTGCAGTGTCAATGGAATGAGCCAACATGCTTCACTCCAGCATGTTCACTGGAGAGATCATGTGGAAGGTAAGAGGGAGGAAGCATGTCTAGAGACAACATATTTGGGAAGACCTCTTCCTCTTCCCATGAGGGAGATTCACAGTGGAAGGATGCTGAGACTTCCCACAGTGAAGAGAACTTCCAAATTTTGTCTGAACATTTCTAAAATACATCTCACCTCAGATTCTATTTTCATGCCTATTACCAATCGATTGAACTGAGGGATTTTTATAACTCACTTTAGGAAATACAGCTAGAGGCAAATCACATGGGGAGGAGAGAAAACATTGATTTTTTTTCCTGTGAATATATTTGATCAAGTTAAAATACCTTTGCAAAACTGGGTATGATGGCGAAAACCTGTAATCCTAGCACTCGGGAGGTGGAGACACGAAGACCAGGAATTGAAGGTGATCATCAGCTATATAGAAAGTTCAAAGCCAGTTTGGAATAACATGAGACTTTGTTTCCAAACAACAGCAGCAGGAGCAGCACAGCAGCAGCAGAAGCAGCAGCAGCAGAAGCAGCAGAAGCAGCAGCAGCAGCAGCAGCAGCAGCAGCAGCAGCAGCAGCAGCAGACTCCTTTTATCTCTGGCCCTTTTTTGTTGTTCTTGAAATAGAGAGTTGCTGGGTAATCGAGGCTGGGCTCAAACTTGTATTCCTCCTACCTCATCCTGGAAGTGCTGAGATTCTAGGCATAAGCTACCACCCCTGACCTGGCTGTGGTTACTAAAAACTTTTCTAGAATGTTAAAGTTCACTGAACTGACCTATAGAGTAAAAGAAAAAAAATAAATCAATGAAATGGACAGCAAGATGTCCCAGTGAGTAAAAGTGCTTATCACCAAGCCTGATGGCCTGAGTTTGAGCTCCAGAACTCACATACTGGAAGGAGAGAATCAATGTCTAGAATTATGCCTGCATTTATGTGATCTCTCTCTCTCTCTCTCTCTCTCTCTCTCTCTCTCTCTCTCTCTCTCTCTCACACACACACACACACACACAAACACACACACACACATGTTTAAAGGACTCACAAATTCACTGGAATGTTATTGGCCATAAAATATTAAAATTCTAACATCCGTGGAAACATAAATTAATGCAAAATATATTAATGTTAAGTGAAACAAGCTAGCCATACCAAGACCGCATGATCTCCCCAGTATATGAAATGTAAAAGAGTTGATATTGTAGAAGCACAGAACAGAACAGTAATTATTGGATACTGAGGAAGAGTGGCAAGTGGGAAGGGTGGGAGCGGTTGGCCCACAAAAACAATGTTGCAGTTGGATCGGAGCAAGAAGTTCTGGTGATCAGTTATACAATAGGGAGCCTACAGATAAGAATAGCACATTGTACATTTTAAACTGGCTAGAACAGTTTTTGCGTGTTTCACCACAAAGGAATGAGAAATACTTGAATTGATGAGGATGCTAATTATGCAGATTTGATCATTGTACTTTGTGTGTTCATATATCATAACTTCACCCTGTACCTGCAAGATCTGTATAAATTTTATATGTGCAATTATTTGTTAAAAAACAAAAAATTGTAAAAGACGAATTCTTTGTTTCATGACTGAGAATTACGAACAAGCTTTGGGTCTCCATAATGGATCATGAGATGGACAAAGTTAATGCACACTGATGTACAATGCAGCTTCTAACCTAAGAAAATTGCATGAATTATCTGTCCTCCCTCTGCCCTTCTTCCCTCCTTTTTTTGCTTTTGCTCCTTTTAGACAGGGTCTCACTGTGTAGCCAAGGCTCTTCTCAAGCTCACGAGCCTCCTGCCTCAGCCACCCAAGTGTGTCACATCATCTAGCTGCTGCTTTCCCCCTCTTCTCTATTTCCACTATCTTTCTCAAGCTGTTTAGGGAGTGAAAAACTTCCAAAGGAAGTCTTCACAGAAGGAAGGAAAGGCACAGACTTTATCTGCCTAGAGACTGTGAACTTCTGGACAAAGAGCGATAAACTTCCTTTTACACCCAAAATGGGAGCACAGGCATTTTCAATCAATCCCCGCCTCCATCCCTAAATTGGCCTAGTAGGCTAGCTGACTATAATCTTGCCCCAAGCCTATCCACTCTATCCTAGTGTACTGATGTATTAAGACACCTTTGTCTCCTTTGCTTTGAGCTTGACTTACAGTTGTCAAGTTAATTTTGTGGTTGTGAGCTTCTAGGAATAGTCTTGCATTTTCACTTGTTTTGTGACTGCCACTCTTGCTACAAAAAGTACTCAGAAGTACATTTTTCTGGAGTTATTGCAAGGCTCTCTCTGTCTCTGTTAAATCTCTTTCTCTTCTCGTGCTACTTTCCTAGTACTCTGTGTTGAAAGAAGAACTTTCTCCTACCCCAGACCCTTTGGGTAGATCTGCAGAGAGCCCTTCTAGCCCATCGAGAGATACTGATGAAATTGCCATGGAAAATAGAACAAGAAGACAGAAAGAAGGCAAAAGAGAGATGTGAGTCTTACGTGGAGAAGGCGTTGTTCTGTCTCTCACACCGGATCCCCTTGCAGTTGTTAGGTTCATCGATAGCTTTGGTCTCATAGTAAAAATAAAGCTGGTTCAGTCCATTGGCAAAAGCCAGCAGTACTAGGCAGTAGATAAAGAGGAATTTGAGTATATCGAGCAGCATGCGTCCCAAAGAGATCTGCAGAGGCCCTAAGTGGGAGTTGGCTGTGAACAAGGATATGAGACGCAAGGAACTTAAAATGTTGGATATTGCAAAGAGCGCCTCTGCAATCAGAGTCGGGTGCCACATTTCCCATTCCTCCCTTGGACGAGAACCATTATACTGAAAAAGAAAAAGAAAACAACAGAAGTGCACAATATGAGAAGTACAGTGAGCCTTTCCAAATCTTCCCCTTTGTACCCGTCCACACACAAAACATGCACCCGACACCCAGCTTACATAAAATTCCCCCGTGCATGGCACTATTTGTTTGTCGTTTTTGCCCCATTCAATCAGTACACGGTGCTAATAACTCTCTCCCTCCTACTCTTCTCCAAATATATACCAAGCATATATACATAGCAGAAGGAATTTCGGAGTCATCATCTGCAGCAGCCACCTGGGGTTTATCAACAGACATTTCTATCTGTGAGTTTACCAGACTGTTGTTGTGTGCTGCTGAAAAGGAGCCATTGGGGTGCTCAAGCTAGGAGGGACCAATTATTCCTCTTCTTGGTGAGATTTCAATTCAGATCTATGCTCCCCCCTCATTGACTCGAACACGTGGTCAATTTGAAGCTGCTTTAGGACAATAGACAGATACAACCTCCTCAGTGTTCATTCTCGAGGCTCTGCTGCCTACAGTTTAGGGCTGATAGAGAGTCCTTAGGGAGCCTTTCTTCAGAGCTTTCTGCTGCATTTTTAGCAGTTTGTAATATATTCTACACCATTGCAAATGGCATGTCAACCTTCCAGGTAGCAAATTTAGTACTTCTCTACATAGCAGCATATGGATGTATTTTACTGTTTCTTTAACAACCTTACAAGTTAGAAAGGCCTCCCAGTGCAAATGAAGAACCAGGAAGTTGAAGGAGAAGGAATAGCCAGGAGTTATAGGGTTGGTTGCCCATTTCCAGCCTCTTGAATGCCTCTAGCTTTTGAAATGTGGAGAATAGCCTCATAGAAAAGGGTGGGATGGTGAAGTCTGGACTCCAGTTTGGAAATTGTCACTTAAAACTGCCTGTAACTTTACCTTCACAATAAAAGGCGGCTAATGTCACTCCTTCCTGCTGTATTGTTTGTGGTACTGTGTTTATGTGCAAGAGTCTCTATACTCCAGGAGGTAGGATGGTATGGAAATATAATGGACTAATTGTTAACCCTTCCCAGGGACAGAGGTGGGTTTTGCCTGGAATTCAGTCTGAAGCACCATTACTTTATACTCTCATTTAAATATCCCAGATTTCTCTAGGACTAAATGTAGATGACTTTCCTGAGAAAATGTGTTGGGGCCCAAATTATCTTGTATTTCTCAAGTGTGATTCACTTCCAACAATCAATAAAATTGATGGTGTTAAAATCAATTGTGTGTGGCCAATATTCTTCATTGTCAGAGGAATAAGAGAGACCACGACACATGTGTGCTCCTGTTTCACATAGTCCTTTTGGTGACTGAACAAGTTTGTATAATCATTGCCAAATTTTCCATATTTTCCACATTTTCCTTCAAAGAAAAAAAGCAAACTAAAAACAGTTGCTGCATCTCCGTTAGCAAGTGGGTGTTATGCTGGTCTCACAAACGGAGAAACTGAAATCCAGAGAGGCTGAGTGACTTGCTAAAGATCACACAGCAAATTTGCTGATAAAGCCAGAACCCCACATATCTCGACATTAAGTCTAGCACTGTTTCCATAAAATGTCAGTCACATGGGGGTTGATCTCACAACACAGATGTTACAAAGGTTGCTACACATTGTGAGATCTATGTGAGAGGTGGAGATTATTTGCTGACAACCAAACAGTGCCCGTGTTTTAAAATGAGAAATAATCAGATGGCATATGTACAGTCTATAATTTATTTTACTTTTATTCTGTCTCTTCAGCACAGGGAAATCTGTTACCCACAGGATGGCGAATCTGAGTGTGTAGGATACTCAGAAGTATGAAAGACAATTCCCCCGAGACATTTCTAGTTTGCATCTTATATCTCTGAAGAACAGCACCTTAGCAGGGGGATGATTAGCTCAGAGTTCATCTAGCCCAGATGTCAACAGCATTTTTCGGTCAAGTGTCAGATAGTGCATAGTTTGAGCTTTGTCAACTGAGGGTCTCTGTTACAACTTCATAACACTTGCTTCCTTTGTAGCACTAAAATGGCCAAAGACAGTACATAGGCAAATGTATGTGACAGTGAGTCAAACTTGGTCCATTGACCATAGTTTAATAACCCATATTAATTTTGTGATATTGTATTGTAAATTTTAAATTGTAACTTTTAATTACATCTAATATTGTAAATGTTACACTGTATTTCTTAGACCCTCAGGGTTTAATGGAGGCATCTCATGGCTGTTGTTGGAGTCAAAAAAGTTGACGAGATGATACATTGCTCATGCCAAACTTAGCCCTTTGGGCTGTTTTATATATTGCAGTTCTGTGTAATCTCTGCTTGATGAAATGTTTCCATAGAATACAAAACTTGAAAACCACTAATGAAGTTTAATTTGCTTATTTTTCAGAGGCAGGACTGAGGCTTTGAGAGGCAAAGGGATTGGCTGGTGGTGATCTAGCTCACAAGTGTGAGCAGGGACCAGATCCCTGTGTCCAGAGGCTAGATTTTTGATACTGGGAAGTAAATGACTTTCCTTATATTCTTTGAAATGGATTGTCATTTGAAATTGGCCTCATTTTTTTTCAAAGAAGTGTGGATTACAATCTTTTAATCCAAAAATAAAATCTGAAGGGGAATAGCCTGACATGGGAACTTGACTATGGTGTGAACATGGAGAGGCATTTGCACCTATAGTAAAGTAAATGTTGAAGAACTACCCACAACTCAGTAAAGTCCAGATTCAGTCTGTGTCTGGGTCATGGTGAAGGAGGGATAAGACCTAAGTGATATGCTAGAAGCTGAAATGCTGATGCTCCTCCATTTGAAGGGGTGTGTGGGCACTGAGGGTCAAACATATGTAGAATTCTCATGGGTTACGTTGGTGAACATCTTTTGGTTCTTGTTGCTTTAATTCCTGTGAGGTGAAGTATGTGTTGTTAATGAATTTTTTTTTACTCTAATAAATAAAGAAAAATCTGGATCTGGGAAACGGTTTAGTGGGTAAAGTGCTTACTGTGACAAGAGCACCTGCGTTCAGATCCCTAGCAGTCATGTCAAAGTCAAATGCAGTGGTACAACCCTGCTGCTTAGGAGGGGGGTGGAGACAGATAGATCCCAGGGTTGTGCTGGCCAACCCTGCTAACTGAAGTGGTGAGTTTCAGGTTCAGGGAGACACCATGTCTCAAAAAATAAGGTAGAGAACCATTGAGGAAGACATTCAACAACATCCATTCACAAATGTGGACATACATGCACACACAGTTAAAAATAAATTAATAAATTAAGGAATTTTAAAATGCCGATTCATCTCATTTCAATACAATTCTGTATTGACTCCAAACAACTGATTTGAAGTTTTCTAAGGGGCCTGTGGAATGTTTTTTGTAACTTTTTTTTTCAAGACAGGGTTTCTCTGTGTAGTTCAGGCTGTCCGGGAATTCACTCTGTAGACTAGGCTGATTTCAAACTCACACAGATCTGCCTTCCTCTGCCTTCTGAGTACTGGGACTAAAGGTGTGCACCATCACTACTGGATGTGACTTCAGTCTTCATGGTTGTCTCATCCTTCTCGGGTAATGTCTAAACTGATTGCATTTTTGTGGATGAGAGGACCACACTCTTTCCCCTTACAAGTTCTGGGGGCTAGAGAGATGGATCAGTGGTTAAGACTACTCACTGCTCTTGGAGAAGACCTGCATTCAATTCCCAACACCCACATGGTGGCTCATAACTAATTGCCTGTAATTCCAAGTTTAGAGAATAGGACCACCTCTTCTAGTCTTTATGGTCACTAAACATATGCACACAAAACACTCATACACATAAATATGTTTTAAAAATCCAAATTCTGGCTGGGTGTGGTGGTACATGCCTTTAATCCCAGCACTCAAGAGGCAGAGGCAGGCAGAACATTATGATTCAAGGCTAGCCTGGTCTACAAAGCAAGTTTTTGGACAGCTAGGGCTGTTACACAGAGAAATCCTGTCTTGAAATAAAAAAATTCAAATTCTGCATGTGACATGTCTTATTTATGCTTCCTTAGAGTGGTAAGAGGCAGACTTTCTGGGCTTAGCAGAGTGAGTTTAGTATGCTTTGTGATGGAGAAATATTTAGCTCTTTGGAAGCCTTACCAGTGAAATTGGGAAGATGGTATGATTAACTGATGCTGAGCATCTGGAGACACGTTTTAATACCCCAGATAGAAAGAATTTTTTTTCATCAAGCATTCTAAACTTTCCTGCTTAAACAAAACCTAGCAATGTCAAGATTTATAAGTTATAGTTTCTCTACTTCTTAAGGAAATATAAAAATATAATATTTTTATTAATTTTATACATGCATAGAATGTAATTTTAAGGGAAAACTATATGACTTAGCTAAAGAGTGCCATGGAGTTAACCCAGGCAGCATTAACCAGAGAGTTAAACATTGTCTTCACCAGGCTTTTCTTCTAAGAAAGTTGTAAGTATGTGTTAAATGATCACCATACACATAAGGCATACTCTTGGGCTCCTTTCAAAAATGTTTCATGAATGCATTCAATATTCATGCTCTATATAACTCTCAAGGTCTTGCAATTTATGCAATATGCATATTAGGGATATAAAAATAAACTAAGTTGTTGGAGACTTGGGGGACAGCCATATTCCCATTCTCAAAGTCCTCAAAGTGAAATTTAGTATCAAAAGCAGGACTGACTAGACATCTTGGGGAATGAATTATCAGTCTTTACTGATGGGGAAAAAACTCAACTCTAGGTAGAAGGAGCACAGCCACACATTCTGTTAAGTACCAGACCTGAACTCAGACCTGTGATTATCCCCAAATACAGGGGCTTGTGAAGAGGTGCCTGGAACATTTTTTCCTTCACACTTGTTTCATTTGGCTTGGGGAAGGGCTGTATCTCTGTGGATGAGCAACCAGACATTACCCACTTACAGATGTCATTAAAAATTGAAATTGTGCACATTTTAAAACAATTTTCTGGATAACCTAAGGTGCTCATGCACAGGGAAAGGATCAACGTGATGGGGTGTGCACAGTATATATATTTTCTGAACTGGTAGAGGGATACTGAAAATTTGGGGTTTGTAACTGATCAAATGGTTATCTTGACAGAAGAAGTAATAAAGAAAGCAGAGGCTACTGTAGACCTATGTGCCACACAGCTTCTGTGGTTTTGCTGCTTCTCATATGAAGAATGGTGAGGGAAGTGGTGATGTTTGGCTTTGCGAACCAATGACTCCGAAGGTAAAGGAGAGCTGAACTTACCTATACCAGAGGTACAACTATAGAGGAAAAACCATTTTATTCTGTATGTCTCCATGGGGAGGAGGAGTTCCCAATGGATATGGCATGGGAAAATGTTAATTACATATGCAATAACTGGTTTTACTAAAGTGAAAACAGTTAGAGGCTTTGGGAGGAAATGGATTTAGTGAATTCCCTGGCCCTACCTCTATCAGCGTGCCATCTCCTTCAGAAGAACGTTTTTGATGTTTAAGCACTGAAAGGTGAAGACAGCTCTACCATGAAGTCTGAGAAGCTTAAGGATTCATCTGAAAAAAATTTTTGTTCTTCACTGCTTTGCTTAAGTAGACACTACTTAAAGACTATTGGGTCTCTGTAGGATTTTCTAACATTAATGGAACACTCATTCATTTTTCTTATTAACACTTCCTGCTCCAAGTTCAAAAGTTTATTGACACAACACATCCAAAATAATTGAGGAAGAAAAATGCTACACATTTCATTTTTACCTTGACATAGGCCACAATCTTCAAGGAAATAGTTGCCAGGTAGAGGGAGTTCATTGCAAAGTCCATTAAGTTCCACCAATCATGGATGTATTCCGTGAATCCACCATCCCACATTTCCTTTATCTCCCCCCAAATAAAACCTGAAGAATGGAGGCAAGAAGTTTATTTATTACTTTATCAAGGCAGTGTTGAACATCACAACAGGAGTCCCCCAAGTGAATAAGGAGGAGGTTCATGAATGAACTTGACTGAGTGGGTGAGACTCTGAGAGGTGGAGATCACTTAGGTCTCTTTTTGTCTACTCAACCTCCCAAGTTTGAATTTGTCAAACTTATGCTTTTCACTCCTCTAGGCACTCTTCACTTTCATTTTTCAAAATTTACATATGACGTCTTAGGTTTCATCGTGGCATTTTGAGACACAAATTATAATTTGCTTTTGTTGTTCCTAACCCCGCTTCTCACTCACCTCTCTTCCTCCCTTACTCTTCTACTCCTTTCTGCTTTCAAGTCCCATGTGTTCTAGTTCCTCTTCCTCAATACCCTTTTTCCTCACATGGTTTTCTTTCTATTTTTATGACCTCTATTCACACCCAACACTCATATATTTATCAGACCATTAAAAGTAAGGATCTGCATATAAAAGAACATGAGGTACTTATTTTTTCTTAGTCTAGGTAGCCTCATTCAATGGAATATTTCTGGAATCTACCCATTTCCTTTAGAGTTTTCAATTTTATTATTCTTCTCAACTGAATAAACTTCCATTATGTGTATGTACTGTGTTTTTAATTATCTACGTCGACAGGCATCTAGGTTGGTTCCATTTCCTTGTTGTTGCCAACAGTGCAGCAATAAACATAGAGGTATAAGTGTAAGTGTCTCTATGGTGGGATAGTGGGTCCTTTGGGTACCTGAGCCAGGCATAGTACAGTTTCATGAGAAACTGACACACTGATTTTCACATTGCCTGCTTAAGTCTCTCACCATCAGCCAATGAGGCTTCTTCTTTTCCCACACCCTCGACAGTACACGACATCCCTTACTTTTGTGATGACAGCCATTATGAGTAGGATGAGAAAAATTTAAGAGTAATTCTAATTTTTATTTCCCTGATGGCTAAGGATGATGAATGCTTCTTGAAATATTTATCATCCACTTTGTCCTTAATTGGATGCTGTATCAATTTTGTCTTAAAGTTGATTTAGCTACTGAAATTTAAAGCACTGTACTCTACAGTTTTCCCATTTTGGAGTGTAATAAATTGGCTTCATTAGTATTATTCCATGGTCCTTACTTTCCACTAGGTGCTAAGGAGAAAAGCTCTCCATGGGTTTTGAGGTGAGTAGGTCGACCAGGGACCAAATTGCCAGATGTAAGTGATGAATCTAGGCATTGTGGACCCAAATAATTTAGGATCCTGTTTTCTCTGTGTTCCTTTCATTATGTTGGCATTTTGTGGAGTTTTGCCTGATGACAGAGATATTTCAGTAAAAGTATGTGGTTTTGGTCAAGCTCGTCATTTCCCAGACTTTACATATGAACCTCTAAGGGGATGCTATTAACTTCCAGATCCAGGGTAGCACTTAAGCTGTCTCTGAGAAAATCCCAATGATGCTCGTAATGCTAGCTTGGGGTTCATAGTCTGGTGATAAAGACTTAGAAGACGGCATGTACCGGATAGTCTGATAACATCGAATTAGGCCTAGAGACACAAGTACATCAACTTCACTGTTGCCAGTGGGAATTTCCCAGGTTTCTCTGCTGACTATGGGATCAGTATCCAAATAGAACATGGAACCTGAACAGGTGCTAGGATGGTGTGAAGTAGACACAATCACAAGAAATCAACAGAATCCACGTGCTTCCTGGTTATGGGAGAGGGCGCTTTAAGAAGAATGCTTAGTGCTTGCCCGATCCAGTTTACCTGAAGCCTATATGGACGAACACAAAGCTTTCTCCCCTAAACCATAACAGGCAGTTTTCCTCCATCCTAAGAGATGTTATGTGAGCAGATGTAAACACTGAGAACAAGCCTGGTTTCCAGTGGCCCATGCCTAGGATCGAAGAAACCACATTTCTTAGATTCTCAACAAAAGCCTACTGTGGGGGGGGGGGGGGGCTCCTAGCTCAGAGCTACTCTGAAGACATGTTCCAGTGTTTTTTTTTTTTGGAGGACTAGAAGACAGCCTGGTCATTATTGTTGTTCTGTTTCACACACCTAGAACCCAAGGCAGAATCATCCATTCCACAATAGTTGGGGGAGGCCCTTGTACATGGAGGTCTGTCCTGACGATATGCTGAGAGGCCAGGAGGAGCATGAAGAGGAAGGTCAGATAGGAAGCTGTGTGGCAGATGAACTTGATAAAGGGCTTCTTGATGAAGAGCCCAAGGTTGCTCCTGGGTGAGATCAGATAGGCAATAGACAGCATAGGAAACAGGAAGCCAATGGTCATACAGGTCACAAGCTTGACTACCCAGTGCTTTCTCCGCCATCCAGGGAAGCCATCATACCACAAGGTGGCAAGCAATTGTTGGCAGTTTGGCTGAGCAACAAACTAGGGGAAAAGAAAAGAGAGACAGAGAAAGCAAACACGTTAGGCATCTAAGATGTCCAGGAAATACTCAATGTTCATATGTTCTTGTCTTCTCCAGCAAGAGACAATGTAACCAATCACAGTGGAGGCTGAAAATCATGAAAAGCACATTGAAAAATTTAATTCCCAGGTCCATTCCTGACGGAGTCCTTAAGGTGTGGAGAGATAGCGCCTGGACATCAGTTTTCTAAATTTTCCTGGGAATATGCGTGCCTCTCAGCTGAGAATCATGGGGATTTTTATTTCAGACTGATTTGCTTCTACGTATTCCCATCACCTACATGTGGTCACCATCAAGTGTGCAGTTGGTTTAGGGAAACACAAACTGCTGGAGAATAAGCCGTGCCTGTGGCTATGGTTTGAAATGGAAATTAGTCCCCTTTTAATTTCGCCTCTTTCCCATTTTGTTTTGGGTTGCAACAAATCGTGTTGCTACTTTGCTATCTACTTAATACCCTTTCTAGCTTAGATATACAACACGGGAAAAATATTTGGGGGCCAACACTATAATATTGTATACTAACCCAGCTGGGATTTGACTTAAGGCCATTTACAAAGTGTCACTGATTAATAATTAAAGCATAATCAGCAAGGCAAGTCACCCTGCAGCTGCTACTTCCTGGTAAGTGACTCAATAGGGAGCTCAGCTGGCAACCAATGATTTGAAATACTGCCTACATTTGACTATTCAAGCTTCCCAGTGGACAGATTAACATAGCTACATGGCGTAGCATACTAGTAGAGAGGACAGAAACCTGTTCCACCATTTAGCTAACACCTAAGGCAAACGATCCCAACCCTACTATTACATTTCCAATGATCAGAAATTTTCAGTTGAATCCTTCTCCTTGAGCACATGGGTAGACAATTTCCCAGCATTCTTGGCCCTGGGACTAAATCCTCATTAATGGCATAGGAATAGAAATGATGTGTGACAGTTGAAGGAT
Source organism: Microtus oregoni (assembly GCF_018167655.1). NCBI lineage: Eukaryota > Metazoa > Chordata > Mammalia > Rodentia > Cricetidae > Microtus > Microtus oregoni. The sequence goes on from NW_024543828.1 coordinate 15,039,914, forward strand.
TGGCCCATAGACGGTTTCCATTTGTTCCTGTGACCTTACCCCATTTGGGGACTTTTGTGAGTTCATGCCCCTCATTATCCATGAGGAAGATTACTGTCATGCTGACCAAGAATGTTTATATTGAACCATTACATGTCTGAGAAAATTCTCTTGTTTTTAAGTCACCATATGTTTTTAGGTTTAAAGCAGATGAAAATTATGAAACTATGAAAAATAATCTCTATGACTAAAGAGACAGCTCAGTGTTTGAGAACACTTGTTGTTCTTGCAGAGGACCTGGGTTCAGTTCCAAGTCTCAACGTGGCAACTCACAACCATTTGTAACACTCTGGTTCTAGAGGATTTAATGTTCTCTTCTCACCTCTGTGGGCACCGGGCACATATGTGGCACACATATACAAACAAAGGCAAAGCACTCTCATACACAATTTATCAAATGCTTTCTAATTTCCAAATGTTTTTATTCTCTGACATCATTTCACCCAAATATGTTTATAATTTATATTATGTACCTATAACTCCTTTCCACAATTCATACACAAAATCAAATAGACCCTTTTTACTTTTCTAGGCATCACAGACTATGCTAAAGAAACCCAAGAAGATATAGGAAAACTGGAGGGTAAAGCTAGAACTTCAGATGCAATGAAAAAAATTTAGTCTCATGAAGAGCACAGTGTATGAAGAGTGGGATGCCTTGTTTTTTAAGTTTTTAGTTTATTAGTTCTCTCTTTTGAAATGTGCCTCATCATGGCAGACTAAGTCACTGCAGGATTTTAGTCTTCTTCCTTTTTGCTAGCTCTAATGTTGGCCTTCGCAAACGCCCAATCCACGACCTTTGTTCAATGTGACTTTGTGTTCCTTGCACTGTTTTTTTTTCTCAAATAGATTATGCCTTACAATCTGTATTTGGGCACATTCTGCTTGCCTATTTAAAGGATTCATAAATCATGCCAAATCCAGTTGTCTTACCACCATAATGGGTTCTGAATCCAAATGCAACAATGACATCTGGTATGGTCTTATGTATTTTGGCTAGCAGTGGCCAAATTTCTTTCTTCAGTGCTGTTGGTTTTCCAGAGTGAAGGGCATAGACAACCATTTGTTTCTTCTGAGGTAGATGGTTGGCCATCAATTTCCTGATCTTGACAATTACAGTGCCATTCATGATGATGGCTGTCCTCAAGCAGCCAAGGAGGAATGAGGGACACTTTTGTGATGGACAGCAACATGAATGCACAAGGAAAGACTACCCTCCCAAGACAGTTTTACAACCGTGCAGCACAGGAACTGCAAGGGGTATGGATGGGGCATTACAGGGAACACAAATGAGGCTTCCGGAAGGGTAGGGCAGCACCTGAGTGGAGTATAAAGGATGTGTAGAAGATGGCTAGATACAGGAGAAGAGAGGGAACAGGAGAAAACAACAAAGGCAGAGTGGATGATATATCCAAAGGCATCGAAAGAGGTGAAGAAGAGTATTATTCATCTTGGGAACAGATTTGGTGTGGCTGCAGCTTGTATTGTGAGGCTGGCTGTAAGTGATAAAAGATGAGACTGGGGGTAGGGAGGGGTCAGACAGCATATCAAATGATCTAATCTTGAGACACCATAAATAATGCAGACTAGCACTAAGAGCAATGGGGAAACATAAGGAGTGTAAGTACGTGTATGGACACACAGGCACGCATGTTTGCATGTTTCTTTAATAGTTTGTAGAACAGAATACTGGTATCATTTTCATTTTACAGATGATGACAATGATACCAAGATACATTTGTTGGTAGAAGGTAAGCCAGAACTGATACCTTAGTCCGGCTGACTTTATGGGCTAAGCTCACAAATACCGTGTTCTCTGAGACTCCTTGGGTAGTATGGTATGAGACAGAGAAAACTGGATTTCTTCATATCTTGCTCGTAGGCCTTGCCACACTGATAGAAATGCCCACATCACTTACTGCTGTGGGAGAAGCATCAAAATTTTACTCACATATTTAGAAAGTGGAATATATGGAACTATTAAATACTGTTAACAGTTTCCAGTTAGCATATTATATTATCCAGTTAAGGAACCAGCCTGCCAGTAAAGACTAGAGATGAGTGTAAAATACACCTAACAGTGGTTTAGACTATAGTATTCTATAAAATATATTGGTTCAACTCCTGGCTCTGCTATGTATTAGTTATATAATTTTGAACATTACTAAAATTTTAAGTTAATCATTATGGAATATCTTTTCATTTATTTGGTCTTTATTTCTCCTAACCATGTCTTATAATTTTCACATCTTACATTTAATTCTTTAATTCTATTGGTTAGCATTTTATTAATTTCGATGCTATTTCTTTTCAAATTTAATTTTGGATAGCTTAGTGATACTAACTAGAAACTATTTAGAGATAAAATTTTAACAAATTTAGTTAAAGCACTGAGCTTTTAGTCACGATTCATAAATTGAGACAACCTGTATTCTACAACTAGAAATGAAAGCTCCCACTAGACAATGGCAGAACAATGGACTACATAAAGGAGGGAGAAGAAAATAAAACAAAAAGAGAAAAAAGCAAATTGCTAACATCAGGTTACTTCTGTTTACTTTTTCTGCTATCAAAATACAGAGAACTTCATTATTATGTGGACTCAGGTAGACTGAACCTCCTGTTCTCCAAAATACTCATCTACTTTGAGTAATATCCGGATCCTTAAAGTGTTTGTTTGATTATGTGACAATCAGTGTAAGTGACTATTTTGTTTTGGTCTAGTCTGTTGAAGCCTAGTTTCTGAGCTCAGTTCAAAACAATGTCTCCTCCATGGTTATTGTTCACTGATTTTGCATATTGATATTGTATGTTGTAGTTGTAACCATCTTACTTATTAGAACTAATAGTTTTGGTTGTTGTTTATTCCTTAGAATTTTCTTGATACCAGATTATGTCATCTGGGAATAGAGTTTTAATTCTTCCTTTTTGAATTGGATGCTGCTTTGTTCTTTTTACCTAACTGAACTAATGACTATCTCTAGTAAAGTGATGAAATAGCGAGGGTGTGAATATATTTGTCTTAATTTAGATCTTGGGGCAAAAAGCCTTTCATAGTTTTCCATAGTTAGCTTTTATCTGGTTCTCTTCTAGTTACACTTTTCACATGTTTCAATCATGACAGATTGTAGGATTTTATCAAGAGCTATTTTGTGTGCCCACCAACGAGATCTTATTTATGGGCTTTATCCTTTTCTCCACTACTACATTAGATTGGTTGATTTTATGTTGAATGGCTTTCACATTCCTGGGATACATTCCATTTGGTTAGGTGTGTGATCCTTTTTATACATTGTTGCAATCAGATTGGTTTTGTTGTTTATTCTATTATTATCCCCAACTATTATGGTCGGCCTCAGGCAGACTAGTTTTTAAACAACTGTTGCTTATGCTTTCCAAAATGCCCCTGAAAGGGCTGCTGGTGTAAGAAGGCAAGGGCTGTGACTGACACTTATCTTTTTAGAGAGTTGCCTAACAGTCATACTGACAGTTCTCTAGGGATAGGTTTATTCAGAGCCATCTATTATCATTCCGCTCACTCCAGTGGATGCCAGGTGCTGACTTTTCACAGATACTGTGGCAACAGGGATTTTGGCTTTCCGTGTTGCTATGGGCTGGGTAAAGGAAGATGAGAACAGGATCTGTTAAAATGCTGCAAACCTTGCTGTTCTTCCTGATATTCAGCTGGTTTCTTTGGATAAATTAATCTCTGATTGTTGGAAGCTTTTGGGTCATATCTACAGTTCTAGGGGAAAACGTCAATTTTAAGGAAATTCTCAAGGTCTTGGTGCTATTTTGTAAGAGTGAATTTTCAGAAGTCCGGACTTTGCCATTCTGAAAGTGTTTCTTGTGACTTTTTAACTTGTCATGTGTGAGAATTGGGGGAAATGGTACATTTATTTCCCAATTCTTCTGTTCAGGAACATCAAAAGAAATAAACGAAACCAATAAAGCAAAGCAAAATGAAGTTTAAGGAAGATAGGAGCTTCTGAATAGCTTCCTGGATTCAGAACATGCTTTATTCTTCAATAGATTCTTAATATTTTGCAAAACACCTTACATAAGGTTGATGCTAAATAAATATTTTAAAATAGTCTCATTTATTCTTTGACAATTTCACAATATACAAATTGTACTTTTTTTATTTGCCCCCTACTCCTCCCCAACTAATTCTCCCACTTCATGTTCTCTGTCTTTCTGTCTCTGCTTCTGTCTCTCTCCTTTTAAAATAACTCAGAACTCAATTAGTTCTGCATGAACATCCATGGGTTTGAGGTCATCCACATTACCATGTGGACCTTGGGTAATCAGGAGCCAAACTATTGAAGAAAACTGACTCCCCCTTCCCCAACTGCCAATAGCTCCTCAGCTAGGGGTGGGGCCACATAAATTCCTTCCCCATTTATGCTGGAATGTTGACTGCTTTGATTTTGTGCAGTAGGAGGAGGGTCATCTGTCTGTGTTACTCTCATTGGTTAATAAAGAAACTGCCTTGGCTTTTTGACAGGGCAGGATTTAGATAGGTGGAGTAGACAGAACAGATTCTTACCATGGGGGCATTACTGAATCTTATAAAGTGCCTCATAATGAGATTTTTCACATGCACCAGCTCACAATAACAGCAGATATTGGTATCATACTCATTTTATGGATGATGCCAATGGTGCTTGTGGTGATACTTTGTGATCTAATAAAGCCTGCCTGAAGATCAGAGTTAGTTAGTCATAGAAGCCAGGCAGTGTTGGCACACACACCTTTAATCTCAGCACTCTGGAGTCAGAGGCAGATAGATTTCTGTGAGTTTAATGTCACCCTGGGCTATGCTAGATTGATCCAGTATCAAAGAGAAACAGAACCAGGAAGTAGTGGCTCACACCTTTAATCCCAGTACTAAGATGGTAGAACAGGAAGTGATATGGCTGGGCAGAGCGAAGAATACATGGTGGGAGGAGACAGGAATTTGTTGCATCCAGTCTGAGGATTCGTGGAGATAGGATCTTGCCCATTTTGGTCTGAGGATTTGGTAGATGTAAAAGTTCTCTCTACTGGCTGACTCCTTTACTTTTCTGATATTTTAGTATTTACCCTGATATCTGACTCCAGATTTTTATTATTAATACCAATTAGAATTCACACAACAGGTGTTAAGGTACATTTGTTGGTAGGTAGTAGAGCCAGAACCCTAGTTTGATTGACTCCCTGAGCTAAGCTCACAAACACTGTGCTCTCTGACAATCAAAGGGTAGTATGGTCTGAGAAACACAGAAAGATGAATCTCTTCACATCTTGCTTTTAGACCTTGCCACCCTAATAGAAATGCTCATATCACTTACCATAGTACATGGGTCATTTAAACAGTGTCAACAGTTTCCAGTTAGCATATTACATTAGCCAGTTAAGGGACCTGCCTGCCAGTAAAGCCTAGAAATGATCAGGCCCCTGAGTAGCATGTAGGGAAGGTGAAAACAGAAGGGGCCTACTTAAGAACACAGAAAAGTACCAAAGATAGGGGGCTGGAGAGATGGCTCAGAGGTTAAGAGCACTGATTGTTCTTCCAGAGGTCCTGAGTTCAATTCCCAGCAACCACATGGTGGCTCACAACCATCTGTAATGAGATCTGGTGCCCCCTTCTGGCCTGCAGACACACATGCAGACAGAACACTGTAAACAAGTAAATAAAAATCTTAAAAAAAGAAAGAAAGAAAAGTACCAAAGAGCTGAGCCAGATCTGCATGTGATCCATCTTTCCAAACTATGCAAATCTGCACAAATTTTCCTCACTGCCATTGTCCTGCTCCTTTGGACTGCCTCATTCCCCAACAATTTCGGGCAATGGTTGCAATTTATTAAAAATGTGTCTGACATAATACACGTTAGAACCCTTCTGCACAAATTTTCCTCAGTGCCATTGTCCTGCTCCTTTGGACTGCCTCGTTCTTCAAAAATTTCAGGCAGTGGTTGCAATTTATTAGAAATGTGTCTGACCTAATACACAGAACTCTTCGAAAGTCTTGCATTTCCCCCTTCAACATTAAGCTCCTTTTGTTCACTTACATTTTTAAGATGGGGTCTCATTATGGTGCTCAAGCCAAGCATGATCTCACTTCCTGCCTCTGCTTCTCCCATGCTGGGATTACAGTTGGGAGCCACCATGCCTGGTCTAAGATTTCTTTCTTTCTTTAAAAATTGAATTTTGCCAGCACACATGTGATAGTCAGAGGACAATCTTGTGCAATCGGTCGTCTCCTTCCACCTTTACATGGATTCTGGAGATCAAACCGAAGCGGCCAGGCTTGCATGACTGAGTTCTTCACCTACTGAGTCATCTCAGCAGCCTAAGGTTGTGCTTTAAGTCAGTAGTTTTCAACTTTCCGAATTCTGTGACCCCATAATACAATTTCTCGTGTTGTAGTGAGCCCCCAACCATAAAATTATTTGTTTTGTTACTTCATAACTGTAATTTTACTACTGTCATGATTGTAATGTAAATATCTGTGTTTATTTACTGATGGTCTTGGGCAACTCCTGGGAAAGAATTGTTTGACCCCCAAAGGGGTTCCAGGTTGGGAACCGCTGCTTTAAGTGGAGTGACGTGGTTACTTTTTGCCCCTTGCAGGAGTACTTCTTGGCAGGAATGATGCAAAGTTGGATTGGCAAGAGCTTATTCTTTGCTCAGAAAACTGGAAAGTTTTCTTGGCTTTCCTCTTAGTAGAATGCTGACTTAATTTATAAAGGGAGAACCATCTCCCTAACAAAAGTCACATACGAGAGGCTTGTTTCTACAGCTGTCTAAATGGTCAGTTGGCTTTAGTAGCTCGGCACATCAGAAATTGATTTTCTTATTGCAAGGGATGCATATGGAACTTTCAACAAGTATTTATACCCACTCCAGCCCAGTGCTGACTAGTGCTTGCTGGAGGAGCATGACCGGAGAAGACTTGGGATGTTTTCCAGCCTTCAAGAGCCTAATTACTAGGAAACTATTAACAAGGCAAGCACCTGAGCGCTAAAATGCTTGCAGAAGCCACACAGAGGGTAGACAGGCTAGGTCCCCAGATGGTTGGCTTCTACAGATAATCAAGACCACTCCCCTCTCGAAATCCAGAGATTATTTTGCCAAGTAAAGGTTAGAGAAAAGCTCTTGCATATTTTATTTCCTATCACCATTTTATAAGAGAAAGAGCTAAAATGAAATACACTCATTCAGTGTAGATCCATGTAATAGCTTTGGGGAAATCTCACAGCTTTGTCATGGGAACTTAGGACATTCATTAGAAAGGAGGAAGATTTATGCAGTATGAAAAGGAAACAGCATAGGTTATTCAGAAGCAGGAATAATCAGCAGACACCAAAATACTAAGGAAAGGCTGGAGAAAATCATAAAATCAGAGTATGATACTTCTTTCTGGAAGCCTTCCTTGATTTCTCCAGCCGGAGGTGACCTGTCATTCTTCCTTAAGCCCAGGTGACTTTGCTTCTTGCTGGTCCTCATGCTGTACTTGCTCTGAGTGGAGACTGTGCCTGTGACTTGGCCTTTATATTAGACTGTTAAGCTGCTGAGGGAGGAACACTTTCACATGCGTCATTTCCATCTCAGCGTGCTTTGTGGCTTTTATGGCATTTGACAATATGAAGCAATTTCTCCCTCTTCTCCCTGCTAAATTTCTGACTTAAATGATCAACTGTCAGAAATCTTTCCCTTTTGGCCACTCAAGCACATAACTCATATAGCACAGGCCCCTGCCAAGTTCTCAGGAATGCAGACACCATTTCTCTTTTCATCTAAAATCTGGAGTCCCTCAAGGCATGTCTCTATCAGTAGTCATAAGAGTCAGAGACAAAATATGCACAGCATTTCCTGTGCTTTGGGTAATTTAAAAAGCTCTATATGTGTACAGATGGTCCCTGATTCATGATGCTTGGACTTCTTATGCTACAAAAGCAATATGCACACAGTATAAATTGTACTTCAAATTTAAAATTTTGTTGCTGTGCATTTGAGGGCATCCTGGGTTATATTAGTGAAGCAGTTCTCAATCTGTGGGGTCTCAATCCCTTTGAGGGTTGAATGACCTTTTCATAGGGGTCCCATATCAAATATCCTGCATATCAGATACTTATATAATGATTCATAACTAGCAAAATTATAGTTATAAAGTAGCAAGACAAATAGTTTTATGGTTGGGTGTCAGCATTAGGAAGGTACAGAACCACTGTATTAATGACTTTCATGCCAGCTAGGACCAAAGAGTGAGACATATCCTCATAGAATCAAAATAAATAAAAGAACAAATAAAATGAAATACAAATCTGAACTTTTTCTTGGGCTAGGCATATGCCATCTTATCCTCACTGGTGATAATGGGCAGTGGCAGTAGCATTGCTCCTAGTCAGTCACAGGAGCATGAAGGGAAACAATGATTGTCTAGAGTAGATGGGGTTGCACAGAAGTTCCAAATAAAGATATTTACAGTGTACAGCAGACTTATGTGTGTGCGTGCCCACCAGAAGTGGAAGAAAGCTACTACAACATACCTAGGAATTTGGTACTATTATTACAACCAGTTACAGGTAAAGCAATTGAGGCTCAGACAGATGAAATAATAATAATCATAGCCATAACTAACATTTTAATGCAAGCACTCACTGAAGAAGAAAAAGGTAGGGACAGATTTCTCTGGATATTCACTTTCCATCATCTGAAGAGGCAATGGAAAGTGTAGCATAATTTCCTTGGAGAGCAGAGGACCTGGGCTCAGTAAACTTTTAAGAAGTGAGCTAGGTTGTGAGACAGAACAAGTCAGCAGGCATGGAGCTTGTGTGGGCTCTGTCAGGAATAAACAGTAACTCCTCAGTTCATCCTGGTCCTGCCATAGAGGCTGTAAGAAAGTAAAGAAGAAAGAAAGGAAAGAAGAAAGGAAGGTAGGTAGGAAGGACTAAATCTTTACCTGGATAAAGAATGTTGGTCCCACATTGAACCATCTCACTGGCTATTTTCAGATGGTAATGTACATAAAATTCAATAGAAGAGACTGGAAGGAAGGTTTTTTTTTTTTTAACCATGTGTTGAATAGCTAGAAGTTTGTGAGATAGTGTAGTTGGCATTCCCTGATTCATGCATAAACTTTTTTTCTCTTGGTATTCCCTAAACAATTCGGCCTAACAGCTATTAAATAGCACATACATTGTATTCAGTATTATTAGCAAACTGAGGATGATTTAAAGTATTTATGATAATATGCAAATACTGGAGAACTTTATGTAGGAGACCTGAGCACCTGAGGGTTTGGGTCTCCAAGGAGGAACAGTTGCTGGAGTAGAGAGCTCACTGTTCTCTGCAGTTACTGCAACAAATTGTCTTCGAATGCTTATAAAACAAACTTGTTTCAAGCTGGCCAGTTTATAATGGATACAAATATTTCTTTCTATACTTTGAAAGTAGAAAGATTTGAGAGGGAAGAATTAGTGATTCTTTTCTAAAGGCGGGAAGATGCAGGTCAGCAGGGCGGTGATGGAGCACGTCTTTAATCCCAGCACCAGGGATCTAGAGGCAGGGGATCTCTGAGTTTGAGGCCAACCTGTTTACAGAACAAGTTACAGGATAGTCAAGGCTACACAGAGAAACCAAAAGGAGAAAGAGAGAGGAAAGAGAGGAGAGAGAGAGAGAGAGAGAGAGAGAGAGAGAGAGAGAGAAAGGGGGGGAGGGAGAGTGAGTCATCTATTTTTTTCATCAGTAAATGGCTGCACACTGAAATGGGCCAGACTTCTATTGTATCAGAGGTCAGCTGCAAAAGATGGTTTGTGAACAAGAGGGTGTTTGAAAACTAGCTCAGCTGAAATGATTTAAGATGGAATTGCTTTTGTTTCCTTTGTGGCTGCCAATCAAGCTGAGCTCAAGAAGGCAACCAATGGCAATGCAAATAGAGAAATACATTCTAGGGCAGTGGTTCTCAACCTTCCTAAATGCTGCAACTCTTTATTACAGTTCTTCATGTTGTGACCCCCAACCACAAAATTACTTTTATTGTTACATCATAACTGTAATTTTGCTACTGTTATGAATTGTATTGTAAAATTTGTGTTTTCCAATGGTCTTAGGCTCCCCTACCCTGGAAAAGGGTCAGTTGACCTCAGGAGTCAACAGTGGTTGAGAACTACTGTTCTAGGACCAACCTTCAACCACAACAGTGAGTTTGCAAAGCTGTATCTTCATTAAACATGCCCCTTCTATCATTACCAAGGAAGCAGGCACCTGACACCAATATTTAGTAGGGAGTTTTAGCCCAGTGTATAATTGGAAGTAGCCTTGTAGTCTCTTTTTAAGGGCATTTTTATATTTATTCAACTACATCATAAATCCTTGGTAAACTTTATGCAAAAAGGAGATGCCTTTTAATCTCAGCATTGCTGAGATATTCTATACAAGGCAACAACTATGTTGTTGCCATTAACTTGCAGACTTGATCCTGGAGCTGGGCTACTAGTTTAAAGGGAAAAACAGATGCAGGTGATATGGGATTTCCCTCTGTATGCTGTGATTACCATTAATGAATAAAGAAACTGCTTTGGGCCTATAGCAGGGCAGAACTTAGCTAGGTGGGGAAAACTAAACTGAATTCTGGGTGGAAAAAGGCAGAATCAGAGAGAAGCCATGGAGCAGCCACTAGAGACAGACACTGGGAACTTTACCTGGTCAATTACAGCCATGTGGCAATACACAGATTAATAGAAATGGGTTAAATTAATATGTAAGAGTTAGTCAATAAGAAGTAAGAGCTAATAGGTCAAGCAGTGATTTAATCAATACAGTTTCTGTGTGATTATTTTGGGGCTAAGCAGCCGAGAATGAAACAAGTGGCCTCCTCCAACATGCAGGCTTGCAAAAGACGTCTTTACAAAAGACGTCAGTAGGAAAATACACTTCCTATATCAAGCTAGACCTGAACTCCACTAATATGAATTAAATGGAGCAAAATGGCACTAGAAACTATCTCAAAACACATATTTTAAGTACATTTTTTTTAATTTGAAAATAATTACACACAGTGGTCAGTGTTGGTTCAATGGGGTTCCCTCACAAATACTCTAATTCTCTTGGGTTGGATATGGTAGATGGACTTTTAAAGAAATTATAACAGCTGGATTATATCTTATACAATGATTTCTTCTGACATGAGATGGTAAGCAGAGGCTGGTAGGAATAAATTCCTTCTTTGAAAGAGCCTTCTGAAAGGAAAGGGACCCTGTATTGGAAAGTTGCTCAGCAGGGAGGGAGCGAGTGACACAGAGCATGAAAGCTAGGGAAAATGGAAAGCCTCATAGCTGAGTAAAGCCATGCAAGAATTCATATAGGGCATATGGCCAGGGTCAGGTCACCTCAGAATTGCAGCCCTGCTGGCTTAACTTGAAAAGCTAAAAGGGGAAATACTTTGAAGAACAAGCATACCAAAGCAGAGAACTATAAACTAGCGGTCAGACAAATACCACAAACCCAGCAGGGAGTTAGGAATCTGATGAGAACTAAAGTTGTAACTGATCCTGGTGGCATGTCTTAGATAGCTGGTTGTTCTTTGAGGGCTGGAGCATCAAGCCCAGCCCCTGGGAGGATGCAAGGGGCTCTGGTGCTGACAAGTCCCATCTCAGCCCCATTCCTGCCTCTCCTCCAGGAGCAAAAGCATTTTGGAACTCTAAAGTTTGTTCACTTCTAGAACAATAGCATGTTGTCTGTACCATCGGTCAGGTAATTCTCAGTGGGAAGGCAGCACTCACCACTATGTTTGCCAAGCTTAACATGTGCAAATCAGGTTGCCCAATTAAATATAAACTTCAGATAAGTAAAAATAATGACTTTTAGTAAATACATTGATAATACTCAATTTATAACTCTTCAAACCAGGTGTGATGGTCTACCCTATAATTCCAGCACTCAAGAGATTAAAGCAGGGAGATTGCCATGATTTCAAGGCCAGCCTGGGCTACTTATGAGTTTGAGGTTAGCCTGGCCTACTGACTGAGGCCTCATATCAATAAAAACTCCACAAAACTTAATGTCTAATTTATGACTTTTTACCTTTATGATAGTCTGAAGGCTGTACACATTCAATAGGAATCATATTTTGAATTTTAAAATTTTTCTTTGTGGGACAGTCCCTAATGTGGTCTGAAACTCTTATGATGTTGAACAGTAGTGGTGAACCACAGCTCCAGTTAGTCCCATGGTCACAACTGGAAGTGATGAATACACTACAGTGTACTATGTCACTGAGCTGGGACAGTCTACAGGTTAGCTGTAGTAAATGCAGTTTTGACTTCTACTTTGAACCAGCCATGGATTTAAGGACAAGCTATATCCTAAGTGGAGGGGCATCTATACTGAACTTTTAGTCTGACTTGACCTGTGATTTGCAATGGAACGCAAACGAGTCTTAGGGTTTGTTTCTTTTTCCGTGTAACAGTGTTGCCTGCTTCACAGAACTGTTAGGACAATTATACAGATCATGGGTGGGAAGTACTTTACAATGTTCTCAATGTTGGACAGATGGATGTCTCTTTGATCATATGGCAGAATAATACAAGCTGATGGCCTAAAGTATGCTCTACTAATGATAATGTTGCAAAGCCAAGGGCATAGTCTTTCCTTTATCATCGGAAGAAGAAACTTGGTGTTCAAGTGACAGCCTCTTTGCACGATGACCTTGGACAAATTACTAAATGTTTCTGGCCCTCAGTTTTCCTATCTGCAAAATGAGGATTATAAAGCAACCCATATCTTACTGTCATTATGAGGACTAAGGGAGTTAATTCAGTTGCCAGGCAACTAAGAAACAAGTATTTTATTTAATCATGGATTATTATGAGTATTAAATGAGCCCTTCACTCAATAAAGGGTAGCTATTTTCATCATTATTGTTATTGTGAAATAGATGGAGAAATAGCTGCTTCATATATATATATATATATATATATATATATATATATATATAGTATTGAGGTGATGAAATGTATGATTTAACCAAGTCATGCTTAGACATAATTTGTATGCATCGTGTTTGCTTCCATTATCAGTCCCTGTGTACATTCTGTGGATGTGTCCTGTTATGTTAATTTTCGGCTTTGAATTCTGGAAAGGAGTTTGGTGGTGGTGGCAGAAGAGAGAATAGATGGTGAGGTACAAAAGTGCTATTGTATTGGAAAAGTACATCCAATTGGAGTCAGCAGACTCCTTATTATAGTCAGATCCGATGAAAACCTTCTAATAACTGAATTCTGGAATGGAAAACGGGATTGTTATGCAAGACACATCAGAGAGGATGGAGGGTAACTTGGTAGATAACAGAGAAATCTTTCTTGTGAGAGACTGGGAAATCAGGCCGGCAAAAAGGATGGCTAAGGTATCTCAGGGCTGATTTTAAAGCCCGGATGAAAGATTGCATGAATAGGGTTTTCACTCAAAGTAAAAACTTGAGGGCATCTTTCTCTTGGAACCCTTCCCACTCTTAGGAAAATTTCCCCCTAACTTTTCTTTAACAAATCTAAGTATTCCTTGCTGACACAAACAAGAAACTTACAGGGTGACTTTTACTGGGTCACTTTTTTCAGAATCATAAGACAGCAATGGAGTGTGGCTCCCGTGTGTTTAATGCAACCCAGGAACAGTATGACATTTGCTGTTATGTCCTCCTAGCCATTGTACTCATTTCTCCACCTTTTCAGTCCATCATATTCTCCTGCTCTGGTATATATAGGAGGGCTTTCAATGCTTGGAAGTCTTCTAAGAAGTCACTTTCCAGTTTGGGGATGTGACTGAGAAATAGGGTTCTTCCTTAGGATGCACAAGGCTTTGATTCCTTTGATTCCAGTCCTCAGCACTGAAATGAAAACTTTCTGTCTAGGCTATAACACTTAAGTAAGCAACCTTTATAAGAACCTACATCACCTAGAACCTTTAGTATCTTAATTAGGACACAGTCATCAAGACTCATGCTGCCAGAATGGAATTCCTGAAGCAGAATCCTAACATTTGTAACAATCAGATTGCTGCCTCCCAGGATGGGATTCCTGGGGTGGGGCAGAGCTACAAGAAGCCAGAAAACTTTCTAACCAATGATTAAAACAGAAAGGTAAACTCACAAGAACCCATTGTTTCTGCAGCTGAAAAGAGAATCAAATTATCTGGAAATCCACGGGAGTGATAATTCTTCTAAGTACAGGGACCACTAGGGCCTTGGTGGCTTGTGTTAAGAGCAAAGGAAGTATCCTAACCTATATCCTTTTCCTTCCTTCTAGGGACTGGCCTATGGTGGGCTTTCCCACCAACCTTCCTCTTTTCCATTTCTTCTGCAGGGCTGATGAACTCTAGGCTAATGTTCTACCACTCACTTAATCCTCCAGTCCCAGTGGTGGACTTTAAATAGTAGTGAATTATTGGGAGCTTTACCGTAGGCCAGATAATTCACAATTACTCATTCCTTTCATTCTTAATTCTCCCAATGATGACTCCGAGAGGACACATTATTTTTTGTCGTGCTGATGAAGAAATTGTGACAGATACATGTGGCTTGTCTACAGCGTAGGAACCGGGTCTTTAAACCAAAGTCGCCCTCATCACACCATTAATACACTAACTTAGAGGTCATCTGAATATCAGAGCCTATGGACCAAATCGAGTCTATTATGATTCCTTCTTTTTTGAAAGTACAGTTTGTGGAAATGATGCTCATTCATTACATGATACCTAAGGTTTCTTTGGTAATGAGGGTGGCAGGAGTGAGTATCTCAAGAGAAAATGTTGCCCTACAACATCAAAAATATACTTATTTTTTGGTCATGGGATAACCACTATCCCACACAGTCTCTAGTGTGTAAGCTCTGAGATAGACCTGAAGTTATACTCTGCTTTTGCCCCTACTTTGCAGGATGTGCTTGACAAATTTTTTTACATTTTTTTGTGGCTCGGTCTCCTTATTTGTGTAATTGTCTCAGAGTTGATGTATGTGAGATTCTACATATGAAAGTTCCTAAGATCCTGCCAGTTGCTGGCACATAGTGAATTCCTTCAACTTGCCAGTTAAAGTATTTTCAGTAGCAATGAGGACAGATAGACTATAGTGCTGTACCGGGCACATAATGAATGTTCACTTGAATACCAATTATCTGTAGTTTTCATTTTCTTGTTAGTGTTTGCTTTTTTAGGGCTGTGGGTTGCTGAGGAAAAGACAAAAGTTTATTTACGGTTAGAAGTAGTTAGGAGTAGGGACAGGGACATTAATGGAAATTCGGGCTGGGAAGGGGATTAGCAGCAGGGTACCTATTGTGGAACAAGCTGTTGAATACTTTCAGCCTAAGCTACATAGGAGAGAGTTGTGGTATGTATGGGAGGACAGAATCTTCAGCTCCAAGTTCATGATTCTTGTGTAATCTTCAGAATCCCTGTCCTTGTGTGGCACATGAATGGACTCTAACTCCATCTTGAAGGATGGGAATGCTTCAGAAACATTCCAGTGGATGCTGATGTCTGCATTCTCTATGTTCCTGTAGCAACTGCGGAGAACAAATGAGTGTGTTAATTTTATTCCTAGTTGTGCTTGGTTGGTTTCCCTAATGAGACTCTAAATTTCTTTATGCTGAGATGCTGTCTATCCCCTCCTGTTTAGAAGAGCTTTACCGGTATTAAATAATAAAGGGGGCTAGGAGGGCAGCTGAGTGGTAGAGCATGTGTGTACAAGAAGGCCTTAGGACTTGGTTCACAGTATCCAAACAAACAAACATCGAAGGGAAGCATGTTTATTTGTGATATGTGCATAGGTGTGTTTCCATCTGTCTCTGGGTTACCTAAAATAAGGGGAGAATTGCTTTGAGAAATAAGATCTTTACGAAATAAAAAGTGTGGTTTAATTAAGCAGTAGAGAAAAAGCTAGGGAAAAATGGCAAGACAGCAGATAGGGGAGTCTTCTGTGGGGAGAGGATGTACCTCTTTATTATGGTGAAAATTCCCACTGTTATAGAAATAAATCTTTGGTGACCGTTATGCTGGTGACCATCTTTTTCTCATGCCTCTGTGGAAGTCAGTGAATTTTCTCCAAAGTTCTTTGTTTCTGAAAAATGTAACAATGAGTTGAATTTGTTTCAGATGAATACCAAATCTATAACTGCTCTGCACCACCCAGAGTTTCTTGGCATTTGCCTCTTGCCTTGCCTGTGGTTGTCTTCCACGGCTCCGAAGATGAAATAGGAAGACTGGAAGCTATACCTGACAAACTCAGAGTTCCTGCCTTCTTTGAGGTATTGTATCCCCACTCCCATTTTGCTTACAGCCCAGATAATTTATTTGGTATATTAAATAGGTCTTAATGATATTTCTTAGTTAGCATGTCATACAGTCATTATGCTCAAAGGCTTGAGAAACTTTCTTTAATGCTGTTCTTTGGGTTCCATCTACATGACCCCCATACAAGTGGAATGGTGATCACACATGCATCACGATCAGATTAGTGTACCAGAAGGCTCACTCTTCAGAGCATGAAAAATAGTTGGCTAGACAAATGAGAGTGAGGTGATCAAACAACTGGAGGAAGAGGGACTGAGTAGGAGTTTCTTTGACTGTCCAGGTCACAGCCGGGGTTCAAAAGAAGGGATGTGAAAGCAATATTTGGGGATAGATATGACAATATTTTGCAGTCAGTAGTATGATGAAGTGGAAAGTGAAGAACTAAAGATTATTCAGAAAGATGATGGCATATTCCTATAATCATAAAAATCAGGCCGGGACAGGAAGATGTAGAGGTCAAGATGATCTTTAGCTACATAGTAACTTTTATTTTATCTTATGTTTTAAAAACAAACTTTATTTTACATACCAATCCTGGTTCCCTCTCACCCCCCCCAACTTCCTGCCACCCCGTTTCCCATCTATTCCTCAGAGAGGGTGAGGTCTCCTGTGGGGAGTCAATGAATTCTGTCACATCACTTGAGGCAAGACCAAAGCCCTGTCCCATATCTAGACTGTGCAAGATATCCCTCCTAGGAAATGGAATCTAAAGAGCCAGTTCATGCACTAGGGATCAATACTGGTTCCACTGCTAGTGGCTCCACAAACTGTCCAAGCCACACAACTGTCACCCACATTCATAGTGCCTAGATCAGTCCTATGCAGGTTCTGCAGCTGTCTGTCCAGAGTCAGTGAGCTCCCACTAGTTCTGGGCAGCTGTTTCTGTGGGTATCCTCATCATGGTTTTGACCCCTTTGCTCATATTATCGCTTCTCCCTCTCTTCAACGGAACTCTAGGAGCTTGACCCAGTGCTTAGCTGTGGATCTCTGCTTCTGCTTCCATAAGTTACTGGATGAAGGTTCTATGATTACAACTAAGGTAGTCACCAATCTGCCTACAGTGGAAGGGCTGTAAGGAACCCTCTCCACTATTGCTTAGATTCTTAGCTGGGGTCACTCAAGTGGATTCTTGAGAATTTCTCCAGTGCCAGGTTTCCTGTTAACCCCATAATGGCTCCCTCTATCAAGATATCTCTTTCCTTACTCTTGCTCTATGTCTTTCCCCCCAACTCAACCTTACCAATCCCTCATGTAAATTTGAAGCCAGCTTGGGTTGCATGTGCCCTTGCTCAAAAAAAAAAGTAAAAGCACTTGGGAGTCAGAGGTGGGTGGATCTTTGAGTTCAAGATCTACCTGGTCCACAGAGTGAGTTCCAAGGGAGCCAAGGCTACACAGAGAAAACCTGTCTTGAAAAGAACCAAACCAACCAACCAACCAAACAGAAACAAATAATCATAAAAACAAACCAATGTATCCAGGGGCTTTATCAAACCTCATAGAAGAAAAGATGAAGAAAAAAATGTACAGACAATTCAGTGGTCAAATAGAGCAGAGACCCTGAGTTTTTGGTATTCATTCATCTGGTTGAACTTGAAATGTGAACATTGCAGAAAGGAAAAAAAGAATAAGGGAGATGGCTCTGAAATGTGTCCCTGAAACTGTAATATGCCATCTTAATGGGGGCCTGTGGTTTCTGGAAGGTGTTTCTTTGTTATGGTCACAGAGAATGAATGCAAACAAACTGAGCTGGATTGGGAGAAGGACTGGGAAAAGAACTCAGATCTCTTGTCCCGTTGCATCACATTTTGCAGGCTTCATAAATTCCTTATTATTTCCTTGCACATCTTCCTACTGCTCTGTGGTTAAGTCCAATAAATCAGTCAACAGTTGAAGAGATTAATGAAAGAAAACATGTGTTTACCTAAAAAGTAAATGCATAAAAACACTTCTAAACCAAATAGCACAGTGGGGATTTGGAACAAATTATCAGTCTTTTGTCACTAAGAATCCATGAAACCATTAGATATGGATGACTGCTCATGCTCTGGTCTGGTTTTTATCATCTTGTTCCTTCGGGATCAACAGAAAACTTCAATATCCTATAATAAGCCAAGGTTGTACACATCAGGCCACCCACTTCCTTACAGTGGGACTGATATGCTAACTTCACAGGGTTCATAGGGTCTACAAATCATAGAGCTTAGCCTTGTAAAAAGTACAGAATCCCCTTTAGTGCAATTCTAGTCTATCAGATACCTTTCCTCTTAACTCTGAATTGCACATCCAAGCTCTAGCTAGGTCTTGTGTTCATGGGAACACTTCCTTCCATATCTGTTACAAAGTTCTTACAAAGTATAAAAGTCTTACAGATCATGTGACTGGGCAGGACAAAAATATACTTCCAGGTTGGGTGTTGCAAGCAATCATATCCCTTGGTTTCTTGAGGGATAACATAAGCATAACTGCTTCCTGTGGCACACTATAAATATGGCTAGGGGCAGTGGAGCTGGGCGCAGTGGAGCCGGGAGCCCTGGAGCTGGACACAGTCTTCTTTCCTGCTGCGGTGCGGTAAGATGGGGTATATTCTTGACTTGTCTGGGATTCAGAGAGCAGCCTGAAACTGCAGACTTTCGGAGGTAAAAGAGGATAAAAATTGTGGCAGTTCAGGGCTAGAAGGGGTCAAACTGGATTTATCCTTAATGAAAAGTGACTGCAAGTTAGGCAAAGTCGGTCTCAAACCTGGGAACGCAAAGTACTTAAGTCTACTTAGAGCCTACTTAAGAATAAGGTCAAGCTGAACTTAAGGTGTAGGTATCACAGTTCAAAGTTTAGTCACCTATTTTAGGTCTAAGTGGGTTCTAAAACGTAACTAAGATTTTAAAAGGTCATAGGGTAAAACTGGAACCTCAGCAAAATTAAGATATTTTTAAGTATTATTATTAATCTGTAGTAAAGACGCATATTTAGTTAAAAACTATTTCTCTAGGCATGATTTCATATACATTTGCAATATCAGCCCCTGGGAGGCTGACAGGGTAAGAATGCTGGAGTTTGAGTCCCATCTAGCATACCATAGCACGTACCAGCCAGTTAGGGCTACATAGAAAGATCCTAGTTCAGAGAGAGAGAGAGAGAGAGAGAGAGAGAGAGAGAGAGAGAGATTCTTTTCTTTCTTGGTAGCTCAGTGGTAAATTATTTGCCTAGTATATGCAAGACTCTGGGTTTCATTTCCAGTGCCTCAAAGAATAGAAGGGATGGGGGCAGTAAGGGTGACACACACCTTTAATCTCAACACTCAGGGCAGGGGCTGGGGCCGGGGCAGGGACAGGCACATCTGAGTTTGAGTCTGGTTTAAGTAGTGAGTTGTAGTTCAAAGAGGGCTGTATAATGAACCCCCTTTCCTAAACAAATGGACAAACAGACAAAAATAAAACAAAAAACATGAGCAGGAGCAGTGTGGCACGTGCCTTCAGTCTGAGCATACAGGAGGCAGAGGCAGTCAGCTTGTGAGTTTTTTAGTCTGGTTTTCTAGCACATTTTAATTCAGCCAGATATAGTGAAATTCTGACCAACCCCACCCCAGGAAAAAAAATCAAACAAAACCCCAAACAACAACAACAAAAGGGGCAGTGGTGGCACATGGTTTTAATTTCAGCACGCAGGAGGCTGTGTGGGAGAAGCAGAGCAGGCAAATCTGGATTTCAGCCTTCTCTACACAGTGAGTCCTTGTTCACCATGGGCTACCTTCTAAAACACTGTCTCAAAAAGCAAACATAACCTGAAAAAAGTAAATCTTAGAGTTTAGGTTTAGGTTTTAAGAGTAGTTCAGATCTACTCACTGCCAATGCTAGGGAAGCCTTAGCCAGTGCCTGTTAACTGTCCAGTTAAGCCCTTGTTAGAGTCTTAGTATAGTTAGGTCTCTGAATATGCTGTAGTTCATACACATAGTTATAGCTTAGTTAACACGTGGCTAGGACCCAAGTTGATTAAGATACAGTAAAGCCTAGTTAAGGTGTACGTGGGGATATTTTTAATATTACTACCATGTTTTGGATAGCATTTGTTTTATTTTTAAGTGTGTGTGTGTGTGTGTGTGTGTGTGTGTGTGTGTAGGTGTGTGCACATGAATGCAGAAATGGGCATTGTATCTCCTGTAGCTAAAGTTACAGGCAGTTTTGAGCCATCTGATGTGGATGGTAGGAACACAAATCGGGTCCTCTCTAAGAGCACAATGCAATCTTTAATTCAAGCTGTTGCTCCAGCCACTGGCTTTATTATATGCTAGTTAAGCTTGGACTTTTTTTTTTCAGACCTTAACTAGTCTTCAGGCTCAATAGGGCTCTGTCTCAACCTAAACTCTGCTTATGCATTACCTTGGCCTTAAATGGACTTTGATATTTTAGTAGGTCCAGATCATGCCTAGAATTCAATTAGACTTGATTACATCTTAACAAAGCTCAGGCTTTGATGAGTAGTAACAAATCTAATTGTTGTCAGAAAGATTCCTGACAAGCACCTGTCCGGGTTTATGCCTAACTCAGGCTGGTCATAGCCCAGCTAAGCCCTAGCTAACATCTAAGTCTATTTTAGCTTCATTCAGAAGCTAGTTGAGCTCTCATCAGGGTCCAATCCTACTTCCACTCACGGTCCAGACTCTCTAATGAGAGTCTAAGACTATGTTGGGTCTAGTAAGAGCCTTATTACTTCTAGCCAGGCTGTAAACATAGCTAAACTCTAATGAGTACATATAAAACCTAGTTAGGACCGAAGATTAATTGAGTCTGAGAAATACAGTACTTAAGTCCTAGCGATGATATAAATGTTTAGTTCTATTAGATGAACTTAAGAGTCAGCAAAGGCCTCAGACTAGTGAATATACAACAAAATCTAGCTGAAGTCTAGGCATGGCCTAAGCCTATGTAAATATTACTGATCAAAGTCCAGAGAATGTGTAGCTAGTACCTAAGTCTAGTTTGGGATGTTATAGATCACAGTTAAGACATGGTCTGTGTCTAAACCTTATTTAGGTATATAGAGGGACTAGTTAACCTCTATGCAGGAAAGAAGTTTGTTTCAGGTGTATTAATATATTAGTTAAAACAGTTTGGGGCTTCAGCCTTATTCAGATATAATTAAGTCTAACTGTTCTTGGCAGGGATTAAGACTAGTTAAAGGTTAGTGAGAGCACATTTAATGCACAGGTTTCATTTAGTCCTACTTAGAGCCTAGTTCAGATCTTCCCAGGATCTATTCCTGTTTTAGATTCTGTTAAAACCCAAGTAGTGCAGGTTTAGTTAGAAAGAACTTAAGCTCCTTTGAGTATATAAGGCTAGTTTAGGTTTAGCAGGAGCCCAGACAAACCCTCTCCCTGAGAATAAACCTATTGTTATTCATAATATAATTAATTAAAGAGTTATAAATTCATAAATGTAGTTTAGTTCAAGTGTCAATTAGAGGCTTACTTAGAACCTAGCTGATATTTAATCCTAGTTTAAATATAACTAGACACCAGTTATGACGTAGGCAGGGCCCAAACTTTGTTCAGTCTAAGTCAGAGCTTAGATAAGTCCTTACCAAAGCCTAAGCCTAGTCAATTTCTAGTTGTAACCAAATTATGTCCTAGGAAAGTCATACAAATCACATAGTGTTATTGAACTTACTTTAGACTTAACCAGAGCATAGGTGTGGCTATGATGTAATTAAGTCTAGTTAATTCCTAAGCAGACCTTCAAGATAGTTAAATGTTAGATTGTACTTCAAGCTTAACCAATAACTGAGCCCAGTCAGAACCCAGTTAAGGCCCACTGAGAGACCAAACCTGGTACAGGCCTAGTCACCTCAGTTAACACCTAGGCAGAATATTTCTTTACCTAAGTACTAGTTATCTTGGTTAAAATGCTGTCAACTCCATTAAGGCATAGTCAAGACCCTAAACATACTTGTAATGTAGTCACAGTATAATCAGCCAGACCTCAGCAGAGTTGAGATCTGTCAGAGTCCTATTAGGGTATACTCAAAGTCTTGTTCTAGTTAAAAGCAAACGAGTTTGGTTTAAAACTCACCTAAATTATTTAAGTATTAAAGTTTATTTTGTCCACTTGTGGTGTAGTTGAGTTTTGGGCAGCTCTAAATAAAGACAATGTCAGCTTTAGCTCCAGTTCAGCTCGCTGAAGCCTACACTTAAGTTGATGTGTAGCAAGCCCTAGTAGTGCCTGCATAATTGGAGACTGGTTAAAGCCCAAATATTAAGTTTGAGAAAGAAACTATTTATGGCAGGGCCCACACCCATGCCTATGGTGAAGATGTAGTCAGAACACGGTTAAGTCCTGTGAGAATCTTTTCTTAAGGTACATGCAAAGTTTAAGATTACTTCCAGATTATCCATCTTGATAAAGGCCTCTCTGAGTTATGGTTAAACTATAACATTATTCCTGCCCAGCTAAAACCACAACAGCTCTGTTAAAGCCTAGCCAGGGCAAAGCCTTGTTAATACCTCTGTAGGGACTAAAGTGAAAATCTAGTTAGAACCTCAGTTTATATGACGCCTTGTCACAGTCTTGCTAGAATACAGTAAGGGTCTAAAACTTTTTCAAGGGCTAGTTCAGTAAGATAAGGCCTAGTCCGGCCCTTGAGGGTCTAGTCAGCACCAAAGTCTAGTAAGAGCTTCATCGGTTCAGCCAAGTCCCAGTCAGGCTTAGCTGAAGCCTAATCAGCCTTTAATTTTGGTCTAATCAGAACCTAAGACATTTAAAGCACTAGCTAGCCCTATTAAAGTTTGACTAGGATGTAAACATAGTTTAGACCTGTTCAGAACCCACTTTAATCCCACCCCGGTCTAAATCTCAGTTGAGATCTTGTGAAAACCTTGATAGTCCCCAGCTGGGCTATAAATCTAGAGAAGGTGTTGTGGGAATCTTTCTGGAATAAGCCCTTTGACACTAATGGGAGAGGAAGAGCGGAGCTGTTTTCACCCGGGAACCGAAGCCAGGAGAGTTCCAGAAAGGCTCCCGTGCCAGGTCCAGTTGGCCTTCTCATTTTATACTCTAAAGCCACAAGGTGGGGTGAGCAAGCAGCTGCTATTTCACAGACGCTTACGTGGCAGTCAGCCTTTTGCTTTTAATGTTATATTTGAGAGTTGACGGGTGTAAGCTTGGGTGGCCAGGTTGTTAAGGGCAACAACTCCTTGTTTCAGCGATTTCTTCAGGTCACTGTGTTCTAGGTAGCAAGTGAAATCATGCTTAGAAAGGAGCAGTACAAATAGTGCTTTAAATCAATCCAGTAATTGCTCTTTTCTGCCTTATTCTACTTCATTTCCCCCTCCTCACCTCTGTAATGTTTTAGGAGTCTATCTTGAAGAAATGGTTTGGTACTTCTGATGTATCATTTGTAGTTTTTATTGCTTTTATTCTAGTTCTGATGAATCTGGCTGGACAGGGTATTCAAGGTGCAGGGTCCTAATAGAAGCCCTGTCCTAGCGTTATTATTGTTAGAGGCACTATTAGAGGAGCCGGTCAGGGTCACCGTGTTGTCTATATCGTACTTCACTGACTCTCATTTGTACCTCTAATCCTTTCTAATAACTTTTTGGCCTTTTCTCATACGATTCCTGACTTACTAGCATAAAAACTGCGGTCCTCATTTAAAATCATGCCTTTTCTGTGGTCACCAAATCTAATCCTCTACAGTTTGGGAGGGTCACTGCTGTCAGTGAATCTATCTGATTTTGAATAGTTGATTATGATTTCCTGAACAATAGGGAAGCCTTTTTTTGATCTGAGTCAAAAGCTGGCTATGCCGTATTTTTTGATAACCTATTGCAGCAGCACCCAGTGGTCACGGGCCCTGTCAGAGCCATTCCCAGCAGGACAGATAAAAGTATAAGAGCTCTCTTACTGTTTGCAACTAAGGGATGTTAGTTTCTGATCCTTGCTTCCTGGGAACACTTCTAAATCAGGGACTGAAACAGTCTGCTACTGTCTCATGCAAAGCGAATGCGAATATCCTAGGGGTCAGAAAGCATGTGTAATTAGGAGCTCCGGCTCTGTTAACTAGTCTGGTACAGCCCTTTTCTCTGTCTGTCTGTCTGTCTGTCTGTCTAACTATATATCTAACTATCTATCTAAGTTTTTCAAGACAGGGTTTCTCTATGTAGTCCTGGTTGCCCTGGAACTCTTTCTGCAGATCAGGCTGGCTTCAAATCCCGAGATTCACCGGCCTCTGCCTCCTGAACCATTCACTGCCTGAGCCCTTTTCATTTTCTGCAGCTTGGGCTTCTCCTCTGTCCTGAACAGGTAGTTCAGTTAAACTGTCCCATTTGTGTTGTTAGGTGGAGTTTGGTAAGTCATTCCTACTCCAGTATAGGTAGCCTGGCCTGTACACCATCATACACAGCAGTCCTGTCCTAGAGAAGGCCCAGTTAGGTAACGCAGCTCAAGGCTGGCATTTAGTTTAGCCAGCATTTTGAGAAGAGGTGTGTCAGGACAGAATTAGTTGGCTTTGTCTTGTTTACCTTTGTCTGTTTACAGATGGGTCCAAGGGTCATGTGGGAGCCCAAGGGTTTAAGAGTCTGAACTC
Organism: Microtus oregoni; assembly: GCF_018167655.1. Classification (NCBI taxonomy): domain Eukaryota; kingdom Metazoa; phylum Chordata; class Mammalia; order Rodentia; family Cricetidae; genus Microtus; species Microtus oregoni. Next base: position 15,064,854 of record NW_024543828.1, read on the forward strand.
TGTTAACCTGTACCATCACACTGACTGCTAGAACCATAGAGTTCATACAGGGTTCTTATGCTCATGCCAGATCAACCCATTCTGAGGTCATGGCTTCTTCACACAGAGGAATTTTCGATAGTCAGTTTCTCTACTATTCCTCACAGGTTGTCCCATTCAAGGTCTGTTACAGCTATGGCTACTTGTTCCTCTGTGGGAGTTCCCTTTCAGGCCTAGTGAAGTTAACACATAGCTAAGCCTAAGCCTGGGTAAGCCCTAATAGATCCCAGTTAACCTAGTCATAGGCCATGCCTGGTTAACATCTATTCATAGTATTCTTAACATCTTGCCAGGACACAAACCAGAGAGAGAAGGCCTATTCAGAATCTAATTTCAGATACAGGAAGTTTGAGCCAGCATAGTGGGTTTTTGTCGCGCACTGCGGCCCCCAATCTGCGCTCTATGAGCTAGACCCCAGTTCTTGAGCTTCCGGCAAGGGGCTGGAGGTTGAGAATACACACACACATGCAGAGACAGACCGACACGCAGACCTTTAAACACTGATACCAAAGCCCCTCTTTATTAGCACCACGTAGGCTTAAATGCACTGCAGTCAATGGCCAACAAGTGAAAATCCCATCCTCTGATCCTCTAAGCTAGGCACAGCTTCTAGTAACTTTAATTAGAAGGTTCTAGGAGGGAAGAGCAGCTGAAGACCAGGACTCATTAGTCCCAACATCCAGCTGAAGGCCAGGACTCATTAGTCCCATCAGGTTTTTCTTTTTCTCCCCCCACCCCCAAGAGCTAGTCTTAGTTAAATTCTAATTGGAGGCTAGTTAAAACCTAGCAAGGGTCCAAGAATAGTGAAGGTCTACTCAGGGACAAGGTAAGGTTAAACTAGAACCTATATCTGCTTAAGACCAGTGGCAGCCCAATCATGGGCTCAGTCAAGTTAAGGTCTTGTGATAACTAAGGCGTTCTAACTATTCCAGGCTGCTCGAGATTTTCTTCATTAAATATCAAAAATTCTGAGTCCTGTAAAAGCTTTAATCCCTGGAAAACCAGATTGGTTGGTCACTCCAGTCCAGGTTTTTTTTTCCCTTGAACTCCATGACTTACAAAAGACCTTTCGGAATTATCCCACTTGATGATCATACCGCCCCTTGAGACAGGTGCCCTCACCATCCTCAGCATATAGAAGACAAAACACAAGTTTACAGGAAGTGAATTCTTTCCTCAATGAATGTCAAGGAGACAATGCTTAAGTCTATGCCTGAACTGAGATCACACACTTTCATGTTTTACCTAAATTGTTAGGGTGTCTTCCAACAATTAAAAGTTGTCTCTCTCATGGTAAGCTTAATTGAATGGTTAGGGTAAGGAAACATGTAGGTTTGAACCTAAATTTCTCTGTCTCTGATGTCTATCTTCCTTAAATCAATGTTTCTTTTCTACTCCCTTCCTTCTTCCCCAGTCTCAAATACTTCTGTACATGTCTGTGTGGCTGTGGTAGTCATGCCTTCATGGCTCAATGATGCTTGTATCTCAGTGATAGGCTTCTATCAAACATTTATCAGTTTATATTTATATTGATACTTCTACCCTTAGTGTGAGGTTTACATACGAAACTTTTCTGTTTCACTATGGCCATCAGAGATGACATGGCAGTAGATCTAACTTCCAGCCATTTAATTTACTGTGGTTTGAGAAAAAAACATAGAAGACAAATCTGGCCTACTTCAGTCATTTTCGGGACAGTTACTGTATACCTTCCTGTATAGTAATGCTCTGGTACCCAAGAAAAAGATCCAGGTCTTCTTCATTGCTATTGTGGATTTAGCTACCAGAAGGCACTAACGACTTGGCTTGCCTTTTCTTGGCTGTGCCATTTCTGTCACCTCATGTGAGCTTACCAGGGGTGACAGGCATTTCTATTAAAAAGTCTGCACATAAATATAGCTGTATCTTCCACTATGTTATCCCGAGGACAAAATAGTTGCCACCCCTGCAGAATGCAGCAGCTTCTGGATCCAATGCCAATGGTAGCAGTATGCCAAGCATGAAGTATCCTGTTCTCCTCCTGCCAAATAAATACCAGTTTTCCCTTTAGTGGTGCATTTAAAAAGAGTTTCCACTCTTCTTGTGTGGCAGTGGCGATAGGAAAAAGCTTTCAACATCAGCAATTAGTGGCCCAGTGGAAGCGGCCATTGGGATTTACTTTAGGTCGCAGTTTCTTACTTGCACTGTAATTTCCTCGTTTGTGTTATTACGTTCCCGTAGAGAACTGTTTGGTGTTGTGTATCATTCAAGAGGAAGGCAGAGTGGCTTGGAAGAAACAGGTGATTCATTTAACTGGATAGCCTGGATACTCAAATCATATTTTCTTTCTTGAAGGGAATGACGATGGGAATCCTAGTCTCTGAGGTTCACTTGGCAGTTCCCCATCTAGGCTCTATAGATGATTTTGTGGTTTGATTCTCATATATTAGCAAAATACTTTAGATTTTTAAAGCATTGGGTAATGGCATATGCAGGGTATGTGTCTGTTCTAAGAGGGAATTTGGAAGACTTTTCTTCAAGGATTAGGGACTTTGCAGTGTATTATTGGGATCTATGGGAAGAGCAGCAAATCAGGTTTCCAGCTGAGCACTTGCATCATTTGGCTTTTAAGGTTTCTGATTTTCTTTGATACATAGTGGAGATATAGCCCCCATGCTACCCTATCGACCTCACAGCAATGAGATGTGGGGTGAAATATGTTTCCGTTTCCACTCCCTCAGCTGTGCAATACAAATCTTTGTCAGATAGGACTATTGTAGTTCAATATATGGGAATGTGATTGAGGATATGGTTCCAGAAGGAAGAACCTGTAAAACCCTGGGATGAGTTAACTGAGTGGAATTATGGAATCATATTTTGAAGCCACTAAAACCAGAAAGGTGCATTCTTTGTCAGATGGCGTAAGCACATTTTCAGGCACAGAGGAGGACTGTATTATCTCTGATCATTCCTGTTAAGAAAATGGATGTGCCCTCTTTTGGCCAACTGACATTTGCAGAAAGAGAGAGGAGGTCAGAACTCCAGGGCTCAGTCTTGCACTTGAAACTTAGAACAAAACCCAGGCCGGATGGTAAGGGTAAGAGGCTTCGTGTTTCTTCCTCTTGTTACTTAAATGAGTCACATAGGAAGATTTGAAAATCTGTTATAGTTTTGGTGAATTCGTGGTAGACATACGGTAAGAAGCCTTCAATATCTAGAGAGTGTATTCACCTTTGCATCTTTCTCAAAGTCTAAAGTCGTTACGTAAAGTTTGTTTGAGTTATGAGATGAACTATATCTCTACTATTTTCTTCCAGTTTCTGCAGGACCTGCAGTCATCTCTCTTACCTTCCAGAAGTCACTAGTAATGACCAGGATTCACCACACATTTTTTCCTGGATCCAGGAATTCCCCTAGCAAGACTGTACAGCTAGCATTTATACAGCACTTACTATAAACTGGGAACCATTCATGAAATAACTCATGCAATCTTCCTGCTATTCTTATTCTACAGATAAGGAAATTAAGGCAAATGTAGCTTAGGAACATTCCACTTAGTAAAGTCAGGATGAAAATATCAGTCTGTTTGTCACAATATACAACCTTTTTTGTCACTACCATCATTTTGGTGTCTCTCCTAAAGAAAGTATTTTTTCCCATCAAACCCCTCCAACTTTTCTTTTTCCCTCTCACAAAACGGAACCTCATTTTCCTAGCCCCCTCAGTTCTGTTTTATCCCTCAGTTCTGTTATCACCCTAATTTTCAGCCTTTTCTTCTGCACTTAGTACTATTTGAGGGTCCAAACTCTTTCTGGAAGTATTACATCTTTTTTTCCCCCTGGGCTCTGGAGTACTCTTATAGCAGCTAAGCTTCAGAGACAAGCCTGTTTATGTCCGCCTAAGTCAAGATAAGGTAGCTGACCCCGTGGTTGGATAGCGTTTTGAAAAGCTATGTGTCTGTCTAGGAAAAGAACTGAGACATTTTCAAGTTGTTTTTCTTAAGGGTAAGTAAGTCTAAGATAGTCTTTCAGCAATGAACAAATCAGAAAGAGGAGGAAAGAAAGTCAAAGCAACTGGCTTTAAATTGACTATAAAGGCATTCTGCTCCCCCTTATTTTGGTTTCTGTTTTGATTTTTTTTTATATTTTTCAGACAGGGGCCATGTTTAGCCCTTCACCTGCACACCTCTTTCTTTTATTCTTAATAAATTAAAGATGGTTCATGGACATTTCAAATGTCAGACCCTATACCAGGCACATGCCTTATTGCATGTAGTTTCTGTAAAAGCAACAATTTCTACCTTTCAAAAAGAGGTATAAGTGGCAGAGGACAGCAAGAGCAGCAACAGGATGTCCAGGAAGAGTCCCAGTGAGGGTCCAGCATCGATAGTATATCAGAGACCGGGGGCCTTGAACCAGACCAATGAGTCATCGTGATGAACACCCACATGTAAAAATGTATGGACAAAGGGGTGTACCACGTGACTCACTGTGTCACACTGCAACTTCCATGATGAGATTTCCCCTTCTTTCTCCCTCCTTTCTCTTAAATTTTATTTTATTTTATTTCATTTTATTGAGGGGGAAGCTGTGTGGGTTTGGGAGGCATGATGTGAAAGACACAAAGAATACATAAAAAAAATTTAAAAAACAGGTGTAGAGATAAATCCTGTTGATTATTTTTACTATATCCCCCCCGAGATGCTCCTAGTATATAAAAATTATGGGATAGGTCTTCCTGATGTTTCCCTGGAGGTAAAGAGTACAAAGAGAAATTATATATGTCTAGAAGTGGCTTTTAAAAATAAGAATTTCTTAGTAATTCTTTGAGACTCGCATACAATGTATTTACTCCAACTGCTTCTTTTACCACATTCAAAAATCTCTTATCCTTTCCCATCCACTTTGGAGATTATTTATTTACTTTCCTTGTCTCCCTACCAAGTGCTGTTTGTATTGCAAAAAACCTGCAGGGTCTTCAGATAAAGCTCCCAGCACTGAGGGCAGGGAGGTGTAATCCCAACACCAGCTGAGGAACCATTAACAGAAGCGTTGTTTGTTTAGGCATTTAAATTAAATGCTTGTGTCCAAATGGCACTGCAATGCTGCAGAAGGGAGCACAAAATAGTCCTACTTGCGAATACAGAACTGGAACCTGTACTCACCAAAGGCACATTTTAATCACTGCCATATAACTCCCTCTGTTCCCCTTGGATATAAAGTAATTTACCTTGCCTGATGCAGGGAAGCTTATCGACTATAAACACTGGCCCAGTGGATTTGGATTCTTTTGCTCCTTTTCTGTCCCACCGTTAGATACTTATTGCCAGATTTCTAGTTGGAACTCGTGCCAAATAACAGGCTACGAACTCAGAAGAAAATGGTGGGTTTCACTAGTCATGCTGACAAAAAGTAAGACAAACAGACAGATTCAAGTTATGAGTTAGATAGCATCACCTTTCTTCTAGCTCTCTCAGCTACTTATGAGAGGCAGACTATGTCACATTGCATCAAGTAAAAACTGTTTGGCAATCAGGACCTCCTGCCTTTGCATTGACATGAAGTATCTACACCAGGCAAAGAGAGCCCTCACTGAATATTTATGCTTTGTTTCTTTAGTATTAATGACAGGCTGGTCAAACAATGCTGGCAACACTCATCATTGTCTTAAATTTCATCTAAATGGCATGAGGTGATTGACATACTTTTATGCTTCTGGTTTCTTTTGACATTCTTTTACAGGTATTCTGGTAGATGTTCACACTCTAATTTGGATATGTATGTACTTAGCAGTAAAACTACAGGTTCATGCGATAGACGTAGATTTAGCTTTAGGAGATACTGTCGAGCAGTTTTCGAAAGTAGGTGTACAAGCCAGTGCTTTCACCTGCAATGTATGTGAGTTCCAGTAGTTCCGTTGTTCTGTTTCTTATTATCAGTCCTTTCAAATGTCCTATTTCTGGTGGGGTTTGATATATCTCATTGTGGTTTGTATTAGCGTTTCTCTCATTTGACAAATACCTATTTGTGTATTTGTAGGTCATGTAGATAGTCTATTCTACAAAATAGTAGCTAACTTTTTCTTGCTTTGAGATTTGCATTGTCTTGTTCTTTTTGATTTGTAGGGGTTCAAAATATGTGCACAGAATAAGTAGGCATAAACCTTCTATTGAGAATATTTTCTGAATATTTTCCTACTTCATTATTGACCATTTTACCATCTTAAGGTATCTTTTTGATAGATAAAAGCTCTTATTTTAATGAAAAGAATAATTAGCTAATTTGGAGGGTATGAGGCAAATCTTTGTTTTCCTAAAATCATGAAGCTTTTCTCTTATGGTCTAAGTGACATACTTGTTTTATCTTTCAGATTTAAGTCTACCATCCATTTCAAATTAGTATCTGATGTATGATCATGGTCATGGTTCCATTGGTTTGTCTATCTGTGTACCAGTACTATGTGGCCTTAATGTCTGTAGCTATACATTTAGCTTTGTTATTCTAAAAATGTTTGCTTATGTTGATGTGTAATATTGCACAACTTCATGGTATATGACATTGTGTTTCTGTATGTGCCTACAACATGCACTAATAGAATCAGGGTAGTTAACATGTCCTTTCTTCATGATTGGCATCTTTGAGTTCCTATCTCTGGTTACTCAGAAAATATAGTTTGTTATTGTGAACCTATTGTGTCATGGAAATACAGAAAATAATCATTATATTTAATTTGTTTTTTTGTTCCCATTTTCTAACCTTTCTTTATCCTTCTTCTCTATAGCCCTTACCAGTTTCTAGTAATCAGTATTCTGCATTCAAATGGACAAACTGTAACTTCCACATAGGAGAGAGAATGTGAAATGTTTGTCTCTCTGTGCCTCAGGCTTGATATCTGGTAGTATAAATCCTCTAGTATTGCCCTTATGAGGCATGGTTCTTTATATGTGCTTATATGTTTTAGAAGAGGTTTGCCCAGAGTGTCCTTCAAGAGTAGTATTGATCTTATTGATTCACTGCCCTCTTCTATGTCCCTCCAATTTCAAAATCTAGGTGTCTTTTTGAGGAGGAGACCAGCAGTCTTTTTGTGGTAATACCCATTCCTATCGTGAGAACTTCCTACCCAGGGGCCAGCCTAGAACTCAGCTAATTTCAGGTAAGAAAAACTAACCCTGCATACCTCAAAAAACTAGCCTTGTATACCTCAAAATTCCATTCAGTCCATTATACTGATCTCCTGCAATTGGCAACAGTTACGCTGGCATTTCTCACTCCTTGGTAGAGACCTTCTACCTTTGGACTATCTTTATCTTCCAGCTGTGCCCAGAATTAGCAAATGTCACAGAAAATGCCTGCTACCATCAGCTCACATTAGGAAGGTCTCTGCATTTTTCCTCTTTCCAGCCCTTTCTGATAGCCTTAGATCTACTAATTTTGGAATTTATCTTTGTTTTTCTTTTCTCTGAGTGTATGTGTTATTATTATTTTTTGGTTGTTGCAGGAGCATCTGCAATCTATTTGAAGGCAGAACTCCAGCAATCATTTTCTAGGTACAGCTGTAAGCCCTTTGTCCATCTTGATTCTATTAGAGGTGAGTAACTCTCCACAGTTTAAATAAATTCAGCACATCAGAGGAGGATTGAATGGACACACCTGTAAATCTCCATGAAACAACTGATAATGACATGAACCCTATAGGAGAAGGATCCACTTCTCTCCATCAATTTGTGTTAGACACATTCAATTCAGAATTTAGCCGGTTTCAAGGGATTACAATTGTAAGGAACATTCTCATTCTATTCCTGTTTAGGAGAATGAAATGTCAGCTATGGACCCATTAAAGTAAACATGCTAGTATAGGTACACAAATGCGTTCCCTTTGACATAGATCTTTGGAAGTAATTTCCGAGCTCCACCATGTGACTGACCATAAATAACACAGTTAAAACCTATGGTTCTCAATTTTCCCAATCATAACTTCATATAGTTATTTTATTGTAAGTATTAGACACTAAAAGGTAAATTTAGGTTACTTGGTGCTTTATATGTTATAGGCCTTCCACAAATTTGATAATTTATTACAATATTATGGGTATGCCATCTCATCTAACATCTGTTTTGCAGGTAGGGGATTGATTATGTTTGGTTATTTTAGGAGTGGTGATAAAAGTACAATAGTAGTCAATGAGATCCAGCAATTTCATATTATTATATAACCTAAAACTCTGTAAAATATAACTATTAATACCACTCTAGATAGTTCACTTATGATTCTCTTAAATACTTCTCATTTCCCTAGATACAATTATTCTTTTTTTGCATCATAGATTTTCTAGCATTCTATGGGAATAGTATACAGTATGTATTCTTTTATGTCTAATTTTCACTAAATATAATATTTTTATATTAATACTTATTTCTATTAGTAGTATACTTCTTTCATATTTATTATTAGTATCTTACTCTGTCAATATTCTACAGCTATTTAATCTTTGGCAATTGATACAATCCCCAAATACCATCAACAAGTTCTGCAGCACCATTGGCCTCATGCCACAATTGGTCACCATCATAATCAAATTAAAATCCTCATTTCTCATCTAAATGAATGGAGTAACCATTGTCAGCTCTACAGGATTCATTATCATCAAAAGACAATTTGCTATAGCTTTTTTAGTAATGTTTTATCTATTGAGAGGACTACTGAGATATGGAATCAGTGTCAGTTCCTCTAATAGTTAATAGAGTTAATGACTGCATAGAATAATTAATAAGAACAAACGAAGAGCTTTTACAATTTATCGCAAGTAACATCTGTCCCCAGGATGCAGGACAATTGAAAACTTTAATGAATTAATAACTAAAAACATCAAAGCGTTTAACCGTTCAGATATAAATGGCAATGAGGCAAAGATGCTAATATATATAGTTAAAGGCTGAGTGATGGGGTATCTTTTCTCAATGGAGATGTTCAGGAGAGATATAAACACCACCTATGCTCATTTTATTCTGAAATCCCTGAGCAAAAATAAATATCATGAGAAATTCAAAGGAAAAGGGAGGCAATAGATCCTCATTGGGTGTTCAAAAAGGAAGAACAATAGCTAGAGGTCTCCTTTAACTCTATGGACAATTCTTGTGTAGCTGTATTTGTGTCAATAACTTGGAGTATGGATAAAAGGTCAAGGATGCTGATCTTTGTATTTGTCTTTTTCCATTATTAGATCTGATTTGGTGTGTTGTCTTGGATGTGACAATCTTGTGATGATTACAATAGTAATCCACTACTAGTTCAGACATTTTGTGAGAGATTAACCAACATCAACAAAAAGTTCTGTAGTTCTACTATACTCATTCCATACTTGATTATCATCATCATAATCACACCAACTGCCTCATTTCTTCTCCACGCCAACAGAAGGGCCATTAATCGGCTCCACAAGATCCACTCTTATCAAGAACTCATTTGCTTTCAGTAATATTTTATCTCTTGAGAAGAGGGCTGAGCCATGGAATCTGTGTCGATCCCTGCACTGGTTGCTGGACTTATTGATTGCGTAGCCCAGCTAATAAGAATAGCCGAGGAGCTGTTGCAGTTTGTCTCACAGGAACAAGCTCCTTTGGCACAACAGAATGATACAGCGGAAGCAGCGGCAGCAGCTGCACCTCCTCCTGATGAAGATTCTCTACCGGATCTTGCTGATCTTTCTGACTTAGAATCAATACTTTCAGTAAAAGAAGATGAAGACCTAATCCTTGATATGGATGACACTATGATAGATATGACTGACATCTATGAGGATATACTCCCTGCAATAAAGGATGATACAGAAAGAGAATAAGATTCAGCATATTAAAATCATTTTTCTATTTCAAATATGTTCTGTTTTCTAAGCGTTAGCATTAGGCGTTTTTTTCTAGTTATGCATATTTTCATTATTAAAACCATGTAGAATAGGGAAGCTTTGATTTCATTTTGGCAAAACTATTTTTTTCTAAGTTTTAATTCAAAAGACTGACTTTAGTTATGTAGTTCTTCCTTTCCTTGTACTATTAGGATTCTTCATATGGCTGAATAATAGCAAGGGACAGAATTTACCTAAGAATAGAGTGAAGAACTGATGAACTTTACCACATAGCGATTCTTAGTGTTACTATTCTGGGATTCATGGAAATTCTAAGGGTAATCACGCCCATATTACAGTGAATATTTTCACATGGACAGCACAACGTTGAGACATTGCATGTTAAAAAGACAGGTTTCTATGGCAGAGTTAAGGTAAGTAATTCTGAAAGTGCAACATCTTCTAGACAATAAAAGTATAGGAAGATGTTCTAGGTATAGAAAGGTTTTCCAGACCTACTGGGGCCAAACCTTTGAGAATTCTGGGGCCAAGATATTCCCATGAAAGACTGCTTACACAAATGCTGATGCATGCTGCAGCTTTGTTACAATCCTTTTCTCTGATGGAAACTGAAGCTTGTACCAAAGACCAAAGAAAGACGTTCTAGAATGGCAAGACAAGGCCTGACAAGGACTTCATCAACAGCAAGTCAAATGCTTAAGTCATCAGCCTGGAGGTTATGGTCTCCAAGGGTAATTGCATACCTTCTTGTGTATAACTGAGTTTAAGACATATGGACAGAAAGCCTAATGTAGTAGGATGGCTAAACCTTACCATAGTAATATTTGTGACACAATAATCTTCCACATGTCAGAAAGGTGAAATATGATAGTTGAAGAACCTTCTTGCTGAAACAGAGATCAACTAGATAAATGTGCAAGAAATGCACAGATTAGACCAACCTATGCCATCCAATTCTTTCACCTTCATGGACAGATAGTATGGTCTTCTTACCAATTTATGTAGAGTCCTAAAGCATGTCATAGTTAAAAAAATTAATATGGCATTTAATATAGATCATAATACAGGCCGAGCTAACTAACATGACAGATACAAAACTAACATGACAAATGTACAAACAGAATAAATGAAGATTATAGTAAAATGCAAATGCTGAGGTCAGTTACATATCATAGTAAGACTATTGCTATAATAACTTTGTATAAGCAAGCTGAATCTTATTTACCCATTAGAAAAAAGATTCTAGGCACATAGATACAGCCAAAGAAGCAAATAGGTGATGCCCTTAAAATAAACCTAAGCAGATTGGAGAAAAAAAGAAGAAATAGTTTATTTTTCCATGCCAGTAGGAAATGTTAATGAGTAGTAATAATTGTAATTAGTGAAACAGTTAAGATTCTTTTCACATTCAATAAGAATATTTACCAATAATGATAACAATCAAAGAACTGTAGGACAGCTAGAAAACATAGTCTACACTTTAAGTAAGGGTTTAGAAACAACTAGGGGAAATATATATTGCTGTGAGGGAAATTCTAACTGTAGGATACGGGGTATAATTTTCTGTCAAAATAAAACTCAAATCATAAATAACTAGACATATTTAGGAAACATCTAGAGAGAGGCCACCAGTCTACTGTTAATTCTATTTGGTGAGCAATTTACCTGAGAGAGAGAGCAAACTTGATGCTGCACAAACATGATAGGCACGCTAAATAGTAGACAGCAATCCAAGTAGAACTCGAGAATATAGGCTTTAGAACCATCCCACAACTGATTAATAAGACTTTGTTAAAACTGTTAGTGTTGTAGAGAGCAAACAATTAACTGAAGCAGGCCCTAATAAGAGAGGCCTGTAAGCCTACTCTAGACTTGGCAATAGGACAACGCCTTAAACAAGACAGAACAATAGTGAATGGAGACTGTGATTCTTAGACATCAGAACAAGGAGATGGTGGAAGCTCGTAATAAATGGATCTACTTAGCCTCTTATTTACTTGTAACACCTGGAGAGATGGAAGTGTAATAGCACCTAAGAACTAAATGTAATTTCAGTATCTGCTTTGATTGTATAATCATGTGCATTTAAGAACTGCTATGTTGTAATTCTACTTCAAGAAATAGATTCTTGTATTAAGTATGGTTGCTGTATGGAACAGGGTTAGAAATAGAGCTAAAGGTGATAAGGAGAAAGTTTAGTAGTAAGAACACACTTAAGCACAAGAGCTGTTGGGGAGGCTATTTTCAGTAGAGAGAACATTTTAAATTGCCAAGAGTTGCACAGTTGTTTGAGATGGGCTTACTTCCTAAGTGAGTTAGTCTGTGCCTTATGAAAAATTAGTCAACCCTAAGATATTGCTAGAAGAAGCTAGATGATAGTTGATATAGATTAAATAGATAGTTAAATTAAAAGGAGCAGTATTAATAATATGCTTATGGGACGTATCTGATTGAGATGTTGAATCTGTTCCAGGAGTGTGGAGTGAGTGGCTGGTTCATTATTCAAGTAGCCTTGTTTTGTATCTTCTTGAGGTTAATGCCAAAATCAGATTTTGTATTGCATAGAGAAGTGGAGAGGGCGCAAGGCTATATATTTTGAGGCAAATTTAGAGGTGTTGAGATCAAGAGAGACCTAGTAGATGGCACTGAAGTAGAAAGTACAAATCTAAATGCTTTAGCTAAAGTAGGAAAACTATATACCTGCATATATTCTATAAGCTACATATCTGCATCCTTATATGTAATCATTTTTCAAGTTATTATGTTATAATTGCTTATGATCTTTATTGACTAATTTTCCAAACCTCATTATTGTTTTTAAGAGATTTTAACTAATAAACTTTAATTGAAAATTCAAAAAACTTGTAGTCACTTTAAATTACCTAGTAGTAAATTTCTAGGCTACCACACTGCCATGAAAAGTCTCTGTTCAACAGAAGGTCATGGAATATAACCAATGAGAATGTTGTACCACAAGCCTGACTGTCTACTTCTGACTTGTCAGATGATCTCCAAGAAGTAAATGAACATGGTGCTTCATCTTTTGTAAAATGAAGATTACACATTTCTGCATACTTGGGAGCCTAGTCTGTTTGGATGCTCACCTTCCTAGACCTGGATGGAGTGGGGAGGACCTTGGACTTCCCACAGGGCAGGGAACCCTGACTGCTCTTTGGACTGGAGAGAGAGGGGGAGGGGGATGGGGAGAGGGGGAGGGAAATGGGAGGAGAGGAGGAGGTGGAAATTTTTAATTAAAAATAAATAAATAAAAAAGAAACAAATGAAATAACATGGTTTTTAAAGGCTTTGGTGTATCTGTCAATGGACTAGAATATATGAAATTGTGACATTTCCAAAGTCATTCCATACCAACAAATGTCAATATGAAAATACCTGAAGATTTAATTGACATGTAAGGACAGTCCAACAGTTTGCACCTGTTACTAAGAGACAAATGCTTCCTCATTCTACTGTTTTATGTAAAAATTATAATTCGGAACTGGCTTTTGTTTAATTCTTTGGAGCATACTTTTTCACCAAATTAAATTCTTTTGAAGATCCTATTTTGAATCGTAGTAGGAATAATTATGAGAAAACTGCAGTGAAAAAGCCCTTTAGGGAATAATGAATTATCTTCCATTTTAGGCTAAGATTTTGTTTCTGAGGGCAATATTATACCAGTTTCTTTTCTCTTTGCTGTTTCCAAATATATGACAGAAATACCTTAAGGGACAAAAGGTTTATTTTGGCTCATGGTTCATGGTTTTAGAGGGTGGCGGTTAACCATAATACGAAAGACATGGTGGTGAGAGCAGCTCTGTCTATGGTATTGGGTGCTCAGTTGCCTAGGGACCAGGAAGCAATGACATGGGCAGATTGAGTGGTAAGTATAACCTCATAAGACCTGCTCTAGAGACCTACTACCCAAGCCCTGTTGCCTAAAGGCTCTACAACCTTTCAAATAATATCATGAGCTGGAGAAAAAGCACTCAAAACACGATCCTGTGGGGGAACATATTACCTTTAAGTCATAACACTCTGTCTCTGTTTCTCATAGGCTCATAGCTATTTGATAATGCAAAATGCATTAACTCTACATATCCCCTAAGCTTTAACAATTTTAACGTTCTTCAAGACTTCAAGTTCAGAATCTGCTCTCATATTTAAAATAATCTTCTATGATCCAATATAAAATAAAATAAAAAAAAACACAGAGGTCCATACTTAAACACAGTGTTACCTACTGAACATTCCCTAAAAGGAGAAATGTGGATATACCAAGAGAAGATTGAAACTGCAATTACAGGCATGCACCACCATGCCTGATTTACTGTTAAACACTTTTTCCTTTTTGAGTACTCTCTCATTCTCATGTAGAGGTTGTTACTCTTTGAATACCTTTGACCTATGAGAGAGATTTTTGCTCATCCTTTTTACCAGCCTTCTTCAGGGTCTTAAGGTCATTAGGAAAGTTATCTTTTTAAAATGTCTTCAAATTGTTTATGAGCTCTGAATATGTGACTCTTGATTGAATTTGCTGCATTACATCAGGAGATAGGATCCATTTAAACTAATAATTAGGCTGGGGAGACGGCTTAGGATGTAGGAGCACTTGCTGTGTAAACATGAGGACCTGAGAGTTCAAAATCCACAAACCCATGTCAAACACTGGGTATGGTTGTGCATGCTGTAACTACAGCGCCCTGTGTAGGGGGGAGGGATATGACAGGTAGAAACTGGGTATGGTTGTGCATGCTGTAACTACAGGTAGAATGATTATTGGAGTTTCTTGGCCATCCGCCTAGCTTGAAGTTCAATGGGAGACCCAGTCTCAAGAGAAAAAGCAGACAGTGGAGTAGAACACCCATTGTCCTTCTCTAACCCCTGGGCATATTGAATGCGTGACTATGCCTGTACACACATGTGTATGCATCATATATCACAGCTGGATACACACACACACTCAGTTATGTGCACACTTAATGATACTATTAAGGGTGTAGAAGGGGAAAGGACAAAACACAAGGGACAAAAGTAAAAAAAAAATAAGGACTAGGCTGAGAAGTTGTGGCACATGCCTTTAATCCCAGAACTCAAGAGACAGAGCAGGAGGATTGCTATTAGTTCAAGGCCAGCCTGGTCTACTGAGTGAGTTCCAGGACAAGTGAAGGCTACACAGAGAAACCCTATATGGAGAAACCAAAACCCCAAATGAAACAACTCCCCCGCCTCCATCCCGTAAGCAACTACTGAAACTAGTGGAACATATCTGTAAACTCAGTCCTTTGGGAAGAAGATCATGTGTCCAAGGAGCTTCCTTCATATGACCCTGTCTCAAATGCCACAAATGCATTCTTAGGTGTGCATGTACACACACACATGCACACACACGCACACACACATATACACCACACCACCACCACTACCACCAAAACTAAGGAAAAATGTATATAAGAATAATAAACAAAAAATTAATATGTCATTCTCTTCAGTTTATTAAGACAAATAAACCACATGACTTTAAGAAAAAGTTTTAAAGTTTTTGAATGATTTATGTGTATGGGTGTTTTGCTTTCATGTATGAATGTATACCATATGTGTGCTTGCTGTCCACAGATTTCAGAAGAGATCACTGGATCTCCTGGAACTGGAACTACAGATAGTTGGGAGCCACCAAGTGGCACTGAGAACCAAACCTGGGTCCTCCGTAAGAACAACAAGTGCTCTTAACCACTGAGCCATTTTTCTAGCCCCATTTCCAAGGAATTTAAGGGATTCTTTTTTATCATGAAAATGCTAAATTCACTTTGTGTAGGTAATCTTGTGAAGATAAAATTAGATTTCATTTACTTATGTTCAAACTAGAAACTAGCTGTATTGTTTCATATCGATCTAAAGAAAGCTTTTAACTGTAAAATAATAAGTGATCAGGTATATTCATATTATTATATAAATTATGAAGATCATTATCTTTATAAATTTTGTTCCCAAATATAGTAAGTTAATCTTGTAAAACATCTTCAAACCAGGAGGACTGCTGTTTCTCCTCTCCTCAGTATTCTAAACCCAGAGAACAGTCCTTGACAATTATTGGTTGAATGATAAAATGCCTCCCTTTCAAAGAATCAGGTGACTACTTTTTTGGTCAAAAAGAAACTACACAGAAGCTGTCTGTATCACAGATAAATGGGTCTAACTGGAAACCCTAGCCAACCATACGTGGTTGAAGTCTTATGTGATAGAAAAATACTGAGTCTTGATTTGATGCTGTGGACCCTGAAAGCTTTAAGCTTCCAGGAACCAAAGATGATCTCAGCTTACCTCTTTCTGGTGATATTTGATTGCCACCTTAAGCTTGGCTAGGTCATGGTACTTCTGTGGGTCAAGGTCTTCACTGTGGTCATCTCGATGGTTGAGGATGATCTCTAGTTCTCGGGAGCTGCGTGCTTGGTCTAGCAGGTCCTTGGCAAAGAGCTTACATTGCTGGGAGAGCTCCTCATACTCGGCCTTGAACTCATTTTCCACCTTGCTTAGCTCATTGAGTTCCCAGCCCAGCCGGAAGGCAGTGAGGATGGGGTCCTCGCTTGATAAGGCAATCAGTGAGGGGCTTGCCAGAGCCTTGTAGATGTTCAGTCGGGACCTTGAATGGCGCAGGCTGTCTACCTCTGAGCTGGACACACACTCCACACAGTTGCAGCGGGTTTGGTGGGGCCGTGGAATAGTGACCCGCTTTTGGACGAGCAATTTGATGATTTCATAGTTGTTGGTGTGGGCGGCCAACATGATGGGAGTGATGTCTGGTGTGAACTCAGAGAACTGGGTGTCCATCAGCAGAGTGGGTATCTAAATGCAAGAAATGAGAAACACAGAGGGGCAGGGTTATTGTTAGGAACACAAGGAGCTTCAGTTGGTAATTCAGAAACTGAACTTTCTAGTCTCTTGTGACTTCTTACCCAAGCAGGTAATGTTTGTGGGCTGCTGTGTGGCACTTCCCTAAGCACTTTCCTTGCATTTACTTATGGAATATTCACAGCACCTAATTGGTAGTTATTCTTCCCATGGGAAGAAGCTGTGAGAGGCTAACGGATACACCTAAGATTACGTAGTAGTAGTAGTAGGGCCAAAATTCAACCCAGGTAGTGAAATTGTCAAGGTCCGTTCTTAAAATTAGGCTATCATGATATGTCCAGTTTTATCTAACAGAACAAGGAAAACAAAGAAGGAGAAGATCTTGCTTGTGGTCTTCTGGCTGAAGATCATAAAGTCCTAACGGTTTATGGTGTTTCATGTTTAGCTTTAATTGAGCTGTTGAAACTGCTGAAATATTGACTTCAAAGACCAAAGACAAGAAATCATTTTGAAGACCATGCAACTAAATAAAGCCATAATTGCAACAGAAAAGACTCTTACAAATGGTATTGACTTTGCATGCATACAGGACTTTAGAGGATTAATTCAATTTCTTCCAAGTCCAGGAAGGTAGAAAGAATTAGGTATTGTTAGGGAGAAGTAATATTGTAAATGAGGAATTTCATGCTTCAGGCAGCATTGCTAAAGACAAGGGGCATTTGATAAAACTGTTGTCTAGAATGCGATGTTGGTGGAAATGGTATCTATAGCCAGAGTACATTATGTATTCCGGATCACACCTAGAGAAGAGCATAGACCCTAATAAATGAGTTAGAGTAGTCTTCCAACTTGAAAATAAATCTTCAGGGACTTTGTTTTCAGGCCAATAAAGAAAGCAAGAGGGTCTGGAATCACAGTTGGGTTAGTAGACTGTTTGTCTAGCATGCACAAAGTCTTTGTTTCGGTGACCTGGACCATAGAAACTGGACAATGTTGAGAATACCTGTAATCTTAGCACCTTGGAGATGGAAGAAGGAACATCAGAATTTCAAGGACATCCTTTGCTATATCTATACAGGTCAATGACACTAGCGAAACAGGAGATTCTGTCTCAGAAATGAAAATAAAATGGAAGCCCAGGGAGCTCCCTAGACTCACATAAGAACCAGAAGATTGAGGAGAACAGAGACAGTGAGGGGAAGGTTTTTGGAAGAAAAATCTGAGTGTGTAAAGCATGGGTAGCATTCCAGCAGATGGGGGAAATACTGATCTGATTACATTTGAGGAAAAAAATTACATAGTGTCAAAACTCACTTTCAATGGGGAGGAAGACAGTTGGGAGTCTCATTAAGTAGAAAAATATTGTTTTCATCAACACTCTCTTTCTATCTTTTAAAGACTACAACAATAACAATCTATCTATCTATCTATCTATCTATCTATCTATCTATCTATCTATCTATCTATCTATATAATAATGACCTTGCAAAATCATGAGATACTGGTTTTCATCATTTTTACCTTCTTTCTTGCCTTTTATTTTTTCTAATTCACTTTGTATAAGGGATTTCTAAAACAGAGAAGTGGCAATAAAAGGGGGAGATGGAGTAAAATTAAGGGGAACAGACTGCAAGAAACCCCACTTTCCTCACTGAGTAGCTGCATCGGCCTCTGAAGGCTGTCAGTCATTGCTAGGCTAGAGAAGTGAGTAAGCATTGGAAAACATTGGGAAAGAGAAGCTACAAACAAAACCAGGGGAAGTGAACAACTCTGCTCATAAAGTAAATTGGACACAGGAAAGAATAATCTCAGAAATTAACATAAGCCTACAGGCTTCGGAAGAAATAGGTCTGAGTGGGCCATGAACATAAATACAACTGCTGTAAGGCCATGGAGTGGGGAGAGATGGAAAGTGAGCAGGTTGTCATCGTCTGTCCAGGAAGAAAAGAGCTCATATCTGGAAGATCTGTCCTTTCTCTAGGCAGAAGACATTTTCCAAACTTCGTCATTATCGCAAGTGGTTGGGAGAAGGTGGAGTGGGTGTCAACCTGTTGGATAGTTTTCTCTGGGTGATCAGACTGTAAAGTCCAGGAATTTAGTAAAGCACATCTTTGGATATCTATGATGGTGTTTCTAGAGAGGCTAGGTCATGAAGGCTCTGAAATAATTAAAGAATTAATCTACTGATGGATTCATAATATGAAGACATTATTGAGGGTGTGTGGTTTTTGATCATTCAATGGGTTATGGATATTTGTTATTGTTTAGGAGGTTTGCTTACACATTGTGAGTTGTTACAGTCAGGAGGAAAGTTGAACAAAGAAGGTCAGAGATAGAGTTCTTGTTTTGAAAGGAAAAAAGGGGGATATAAATATAATAAGATAAAAGGGTAGATTATTGAATCTACTCTGAAAAGAAAAAAAGGAGGATATAGATATGATGAAATAAAAAGTTAGATTATTGGATCTCCTTTTAAAAAGCAACTACTAGTTTTAAATGTTTTACATTAGGTTGGAATTTTGTATATTATATACAATTTTATATACTGACACAAATTTGAGATTAATTGTTTAGAACATACTGTACATACATTTCAACTCATGTTCAAAGTATTGTACCTATACAACTCATTTAACAAAGTAATGCAAATTTCTTACCCTTGAAAATTATTATCAATTGTTTAGAATAATAAGGAAATGCAGGTTAGTAGTTGATCACCTACTATAATCTAACTTGTCATATTAAGAATGTTTTCAAGGTCAAACAAGGATAAATTTTAGATAGACAGATTATCTTTGAACACTTCAGAGATCTACAAAATATGGCATTTAAGATGTTTTAATATAAAAATGAATTAAAAAGATTTTTTTAATAACATCAGTTCTTTTTTAAACGACAATGAGATATGTCTGCTCCTGGCAGCACCGATTTACTTCAGAGAAGATAATGGACATCACAGAAACTCCACATGGAGTTTACTTTTCTTTGTGGCAAAAGTAAGCCATCGGGGAAGAAAATGCCCTTGCCTTGACTTCTGACAGTATGCTGTCCTAATTGAACAATCAGGACACAAAAATAAGTGACTGCCAAATTTTCTCAAGACAAGGAGGGAGAGCCCTTCAGAATTTTCTGCTCCACAGAAAGGAAGGTCTGTCCAAAATGCTAGGCCTGTAGGATGAAGATGGATGCACCAACGTTGCAGAAGAACTTTGGGTGACTGTCCAGGCAGTCAGCTGTTTCTGTCATTTCTCACATTTTTTTGGAAGTTGCTTGCTCGCATTTACTGCTTATTCAGCTAATATTATTTCCTTCTTGGGTTTCTGAGGGAATGGAAAACTAGATAGTTGAGTTTTCCTTGTTTACCAGATGCAGAAAGCAAGTTATGATAGGAAGTAAATTAGGTACAAGACTTTGGACTCATCAAGATAGGATATATAGCCAGGCAATGGTGGTGCACGCCTTTAATCCCAGCACTCGGGAGGCAGAGGCAGGCGGATCTCTGTGAGTTCGAGGCCAGCCTGGTCTACAAGAGCTAGGTCCAGGACAGGCTCCAAAGCCACAGAGAAACCCTGTCTCGAAAAACCAAAAAAAAAAAAAGATAGGATATATAGAAAGTATTTTCTCTGAAGTTGTCAAATGCAAATGGACTAGACATTGTTGGTATAGTTATCTCCTGTATATATTGTATATAGTTATTGTACTAAGTGTTTATAATTTTTCTTATGTTAGTTATAGTCTTTTTATTTTAGAGAAAAGGGGAAATGTAGTAATATTTCATTTTTATTTTAATAACTAAAGCTTGCCTAAAGATCAGAATGCAAAACAGCCATACCAGTCATCCATACAGGCCAGGCAGTGGTGGCACACACCTTTAATCCCAGCAGCCTCTCTAGTTAGTCATAGAGGCCAGGAAGTGGTGGCTGTATGTCTTTAATCCTAGCACTAGAGAGGAATAAGAGGTGGGATGAGCCAGGAACTTGCTCTCTTTCAGTCTAAAAATTTCATAGAGGTAATAGCTTTCTAGTGACTTGCTGCTTTGTTTTTTTGATCTTTAGCCTGAACCCTAATATCTGTCTCTGGGCTTTTATTATTTGTGCTATAGTGAGCATCACCAGTACTGTCTTCTTGGAACTGTTGTTATATTTTAGTGTATTTCTGTGCAAGTCTTATTATCTAAAGTTAATAAAAATTTCATGGATGTCCTTAGACCTTTGTATCCTTATAAGTTACCGACTGATCAGCTAGTCTTCGGGGGGAAAAGTCAATATCAAGTCATTAAACATTAATTATTGACAAACATATCTGGATCATCTCTGATGGAGGTTATTTATATTTAATTGATAACATCCAGAACGAACCCCTGGGTCTTGTGTGAAAGCTGCAGTTTTCCAGAACTGAACTGTTAGTTGTCTTAAAGAGTAACTGTAGCCTTTCCCAAGGCCTTACACTTTACCATAGAGTATTTATTCTTCTCATTTATAGATAAACTTTGCTACCTGTAATGGTTCTTTAGCAATTGGCAAAGAAAGTTGAGAACAACTTTGCAATGTGCGAAGAAGGAAATTGGAAGTCCTACCTACTACATTTTTTTGGGTTGTTTTTGCCTTTAATTAAAAAAAACATACTGCTCTCTACATTACAATGCAAATATTTCTTCTCTGGTGGGACACATTTAATTGTGCAGATAATTGATCCGCTGCATATGCCGATGAATTTATTTCCACATTCTTGGCAGTCTAAAACATTTTTCCCCCTGTCAAAGACCAGAGAGTGAGTATTTCGGCATTGTGGGACCTTACAATGCTACCATTGTAGGACCAAAATTGCCACAGGCAATGCTTTCAATGATTGGATATGACTGTGCTCCAACAGAATAGTATTTGAAAAAGCAGATGATGACCACAGGATTTTGTTTATGTGCCACAATTTGCAAAGTCCTGTTTACACATTTTCTTGTTAATTTATAAGATAAACTTTTTGACATATCTTCATTTTAAATTTGTGTGAGGATCAGACTTTATTGTTGACCTTTTAAATATTCTGTAACTGCTGTTTTTGTTTAAATAGAGGTCAAATGCAAAATTCAATTTTATTATCTTCTTACCTAACTTGCCTTCTCTTTGAACTATAAAATCAAGCCGAATGATCTTAGGCTTCCAGTTTAAAGCCATATCTTTTTTAATGAAATAAAAAAGAAGCTGGCAGGGATTTTGGAAGAAGAGAGGGAAATCATCAGGCTAATAAATTAAATTTGGCTTATATTATCTGCAAGAAACCTGGTACATCAGCTGACTTGATTGAATTTGAGAATTTGCAATGATGTGTGCTAAGGACATGACCACTAAAGAAGTTACATTGCCTGCCTTTCTCTGAGGTTTTGCATTTAGACCCTACTGAGTTTGTTCCTACTATTCCCCAAGGAATCCTTGTTGAAAACTAAGGATTATACTTTGGGATCCTTCTAGATTAGTCAGCATAGGATAGGATTGCTCAGCTAAGAACTTATCCAAGCAGTTCAGTGAACAGAGTGAGAGAAAATCATCTTCCTTATATTTTTCTTAAATTTTATTGACAAAGGATGGCGCAGAGGGATAGGTGATGACATAGTCTCCTCACTTTTAAGAGTAGCTCAAGCTTTTATAGAGCTTCTGTTCATAAGGGACCCAAGTGATAAATCAACTTCCTTTAACCTCAACCCTGAATAGACTGCTTGGCAATTTTCTGGACCCTATGTTTTCTGACTTAGACAGGCATTCTTGGTAGAATTTACCACAGCCTTCTGAAATTTGAACTACCTATTTGCAACTAATAGGAAGACCCATTTCAGTAGCCACTTCATTCATACCCACAGCACCATCTGTTCAGACTCATTCTCTCTGATGGCCATTTCCTCAAAGAAGTAGCCTGATAGCATCATGTTGGAAATTAATCTCCTGCCTTATGTCTAGAGTGATTGAAATTGCAATCCTCCCTTTCCATCTGCTACGTCTTTCCTCCCCCGTCCAAATATATCAGAGAAAATCAATGTTCAGCCTTTTCCAGAAACTATTAGAAATGATATTTCATTTTTCTGTATTACACAGAAATAGAGAACACCAATATCTAATCACATCCATTACTATTCTTTGCTGCCTACACAGAAGAATAGATAGCAAGTAGTTGTGATGTATGAGCTAGTTTGGAGACAGGCAATGGCATCAGATGGGGAAGAATCTGTTTTCCAGACTTGAAAAAACAAAGTCATAAGAATTCAAATTTTCTGGATCGTGTCAGCTGATATTAAGGCTAGTGTATGTAATAATTTGGGTTAATAATTTAGCTCGGACCACTACAATGAACAAAACAGGAGTACATCACTCAGCTTCATGTTACTACAAAACTATAGGAGATAATCCATTCATAAAGGGGAAAGATTTAGCTGATAGTTTGGAGGTTCAAACCCATGATCAGATGGTCAATTGGTTTGGCCCCTGGAGAAGGTGTCAGATGGCAATGGCATGAGTTCATATTGGAGCAGGAGAGAGAGAGAGTGCTGGCTCTGATGCCAATCATGTAAGGACCTCCAATTAAGCCTTATCACTTAAAGGTCCACAGAACCTCCCCAAAATACCATTTTAGGGTCAATCTTCTAACATATGGGACTAGAGAGGGTGTGCCCTATATTCAAACCATAGTAAGGAAAAAGCCACAGAACTCACCTGATTTTTAAAAAGCTAAATAAAAATCAATAATATGGGCCTGAAAAGATGGTTCAGTGGGCAAAACAGTTTCTGTGGAAACACAAGGAACTGAGTTTGCATAGCTAGTGCCCATGTAAAAAGCTGTTCATAGTGACATATACCTGGAGCCACAGTGCTGGTAGGGCCGAGGCCGGAAGTTCCTTGAACTTCGCTGGCCAGCCAACTTAGCCTAACTGGCTCATGGAGAGACCTTGTCTCAAAAAATAAGGTGAAGAATGATAAAGAAGACACCAGAGATCAGCATGTCTCCTCTACATGGCACATGCACCCCATACACACATATACAGTTGTGCACTTATGTGTGTACATAAATAAAACACTATTAATTAATTCAAAAGAGAAAGTTAAAACAGATCATTAACATACATAATAGTGGCAAACATCACCTTAGCGAGGATAAGCCTGACACTAATGGTTACTATTTAGTGAGTACGCACATACAAGGAACATGCTGAAGAATACAATTTAGTCTTCATGATTACTCTTGGCTTTAGGTATAATAATGTCTTCATGTTACATTTGAGAAAACTTAGCTGAAGACAAGTTAAATGTCTTGAACAAGGTCACACTACTAGAAAGTAATGAAGTCAGAATTTGAACCCAGGCAACTTGTGATGGGGACTATTTCAGGAGTGAAAGTCTCACCAATGTATTTTTTGTACTTTACAAAAGAATGAAACCCTATTTTGCCAGTGTGACTTGGGCTTTAGTTACCATTGCAGGAGGGGTTGGAGCTGAGTTTGATGTAAACAGTCTTTCAGGGAGGCCATGGTTCTGGGTTCATTTTCCACAGGGCTTTACGTGATTTTTTTTAAAAATTAAATCCCTTTGCAGATTCTTTGTTAGACAGAGGACGGTATCTATTTCTTCTCAGCCCTCTAGTGACAAACTGATTATTTGTTCACGTGACTAATCATCACACAAGTAGTGTTAGTTTAGCTAACATAAATATGGCTTCTGGTTATGGTGGAGAACTCTGGTACAGACAAAAGACCATGGTGGTACATGGTAACCAGTTTGCCATCAGCTATATGATAGGATTCAATATAAATAACCATATATTATTTTACAAGTGTTTTTAGCTACAGATCTTCCTAAGAGCATGCTTGCCAGCAAAATCAAATAAGAAATGAGTGGAAAGAGGAGCTTTTTGTGGGAATAGAGGAACTGGGAGTCTCTATTTTGCTTAGGCAGCTTAAAGCCATATAGTTGGAAGATGGATATTATCACAAGGTATTCCAATTCAGGCTTAGAAGAGCTTGGAGGATAAACAAAGTGAACTATTTGGTTCATATTGTGTGGAAGGAAAGTTATAAAACTATAGTGTTCTCACAATCACTCTCAAAAGCAATGAAAAAGAAAACAAACTAAAACAAACTATTACTGTCTGTCAGTTAGTCCCGTTTCAGAGGGGAGAAATAATTGAGAAGAAAGTAGTTAACCATTCCCACTCGTCTCAAGCTCCACAGGACAAATCAGTCTTAAACACTAGAATAATCAATCACTATTGACTCCACATACTCCTTCTTAGACATATTGGTTTTAGACTCTCAAGGCCTTGGAAAGTCACTCCTCACTATAGTTCTACCAGTTTGGAGTTGCACCCTGGCAGCCTTACAGCTCTAGGGTCTCCATGGCAGCCTTACTTCAGGTCCAGTAAGCACTGTCTTCATGGAGAATCTCTGTGACAGCTCTAACCGCACACTCCTGTTCAATATTTATCTAATCAGGGCTATCTGTAATGACTCTCAACATGCAACAATTCTCTGACGGCTTTTCCAGGTTGTCTGTAATATGCTTTGAAATCCAGATGGAAGTCTCCATGTCTCTGTCCATTGTATTGTGTGCACTGGCAGAATTAGCACACGGTAGACGTTGCCAAGTACAGCTTGCTCTTTTACAGCAGGAGGTTGAGCCACCCTTTGTCCTACTTGACTTTTAGCTAAGGAGGATAAGAGGCATTGCAGTCACATTTGTGATTCAGTACTTGAGGCAGTCTTGCGCAATGAGAATATGGACATGTCCATGGCCTGTCAGTAAAACCATTCTGTCCCCTGGAACTTTGAACCCGGAATGGGAGGGGCAGACTTCAAGATTTCTGAAATGCCTAATGGGCTTTTCTTCCTTTATTTTGATGATCCCTCTGTCCTATTTGTATTAATGTCTCCATCAGACAGTTGCTCAGTTACACTCTTGGTTTCTTCTTTCAAAATGTTCTTTTAGTCTCTAACACATGGCTGGGCTGCGAATTTTCTAAATCTTTCTGCTCTGTTTCCCTTTTAATTATAAGTTCTATTTTAAGTTATTTCTTTGCTATCCCATTTCACTGCAAGCAGTTAAAAGTAGCCATGGAGGCTGGAAAAAGCTGTTCTTCGAAGCTGAGGGTTATTAAACAAGAGTCTCAGTGCTAGAGGTAGACTACCTCCTTGTGAGTTGTTGCTCAGGGAAGGCCTAGAGCTCCCCCTCACAAGCATTACACATTCCTTCCATTCCTCTTGATTGCCCGTGCGAACTACATGATAGGACCCTAATGCTGAAAACAGCACACATATTAGTCGCAAGATAGAGAAGTCAAACTGAAACTGAGCAGGAAGCTTCCTTTGTAGTCCCAGAAGGTGCTGGGGAAGATAAACGGCCCCAATAGTCTTTTCTAGCTGTTAACAGTATGAACCAAGAAACCACCCTGCCAGGTAAGCTATACCCATTTCTGTAGTACTGGCATTACTGTTATGAGGGTATTCTGATTGTATTTGGAGTCCATTATAAAGGAAGGAATTTATGTTTGGTTCTGTACACCAAGTCAAAAACCCATGGCATGGGAGGTTATTGGTCTCAGGGAGAAACTGAATACTGTCATTAAGTTAAATGGATACAGCATCAAACTGCATTCTAAATAATTACGTCTATACCCATAGATAGAAGATAATCATAGCCTTAATCAGTGAAGTTTCTCTACTCAGTGAACCTTAATGAATGCACATACTCGTGGCTATAAAAAGGTGCTAAGAGTAAGTGGTGGATGAATGATCAGCCCTAAACAAGACATTTACACCATCTCCAATAAGGTCCAGGGAACACTGTGTGAAAGAGAGGGCAGAAGGAATGTTAGAACCAGATGTTAGAAGAATGGCTTGGGAATGGCGTGCTCTGTGCAGGATACATCCATTGCAATCACAAACTTGGCATCTGTGAAGGCCTATATGCATTGAGTCTGTATAAGAACGGGCCTGTCAACAGTCAGGCATGGATGAAGGAGAGGCTTGGGGTCTTTACCTCTCGCTGCTGCATATTTACTAGCAGTAGATCAAAGAGAGGGGAAGTCATTTGTAGTGATATTTTATTTGTATTTTAATAAATAAAGCTTGACTGAAGACCAAAATGCAAAACAGCCATATTAGTCAGCCTTACAGGCCAGGCAGTGTTGGCACACACCTTTAATCCCAGCAGCCACACTAATTAGCCATTGAAGCTGCATGGTGGTGGTGCATGCATTTAATCCCAACACTTGGGAGGTAGAGGTAGGTGGATCTTTGTGAGTTCGAGGCCAGTCTGGTCTACAGAGCTAGTTCCAAGACAGCTAGGGCTACACACTGGCCCAGGCACCACTCCCTGGCCTATATGGTTGACTTATGTGGCTGGTTTGCATTCTGATCTCCAGGCAAACTTTATTTATTAGAAGACAAATGAAATATCACTACAGTCATTGAATTGAGCTGTGTACCCACTGGTGACTCCACCAGGCTCCAGTGGATAGTGCTAATCCAATGGTCAGATTTAACTAGGTGGTCCTGGTTAAACTAAATGGGTTACACAACAAAACCAAAAGTCATGAACCTAAGAAAGGGACTGGTGGCAATGGAAGGATCAGAGGGAGATAGGTATGAGAGGGTGGGGGAAAGAGCAGTCAGAATGCATTATATAGCTGTATAAAGTTGCCAAAAAAATTAATTAAAATTTTCATGAACTCACAAAATGTAGTCATTCACTAACTGGAATGCTTTATTGCTTAGAACTTTCTCCTTTCAGCCTCATTCATTGCTCATTGCTCTTAAAGTCTACATTCCATATTGTCCCAGTCCATGATACACAATTTTTAAAAATTAATAATAAATACGGCTTTCACTCCAGTTTCCAATATTTCCCCCCAGTTCCATCTAGGACCTTATCAGAATAGCATTTTCTCTCCATATTTCTGTAAGTTTGTATCCCACATTTGTGTTGACATTACTTTCATTGGGAGATCTCTGATGGTTCTAACCCTTAGTGGTTCATCAGTACTTAATCTCTAGGGAGTTACAGAACTTTCTCATTCTTGTTTTCTGAGCCTTTACAAGAACTAACCTTAATGCTCTGTCTGTAGTAATATAATTCTTTTTGTTCTAGTCTGGATCTTCACATTCTTCCAGCTTCTGCCCATGACCCTATCCCAAAGCTACATCTACATTCTCAGGTATTCCTTGTTAGGAATGGTCTCCCTTTTCTATAGCATTGTCTTAGTCCATTTTCAGTTGCTATAACTGAAAACCATGGTAATTTAGAAATAGTTGTATTTGTCTCATAATTCTAGAAGCTGAAAAATCCGAGTGCATGAAGCCAACACCAGCAAACATCACACAGGGCCTTTTTCCTGCATAAGATTGAGAAAGATATGACATCTGTGCAGACAGAACAAGCAAGTCAGAAAGAGTTTGCTTCTATAACAAAGCAAACAAAACATTTGCCTCTATAATAAACCCATTAATCTATCAATCCATGTACAGATCAATCCATGGGTGAGCCGAGATCCCTTATGACTCAACCACTTCCCAAGGATCCTGACTTTTAAATATCATTAATAGATGATTCCAAGGATTAAGTTTTCAACACATTAAATTTGGGGGGAGGCATATTTAAACCATAGCATTAGATATTACACTGGGTGAGGCAAAAATTTCCTGTCATTTAGTACATTGAATGGAGTAGAAACAATTAATAAAGAAACACACACATGAATAAATAAGATAGAAATTTGATCACACACCATCAAGGTAAGGACTCAGGCATTGTCACCAAAACATAAGATTCAAAAGAGACTGAAGTCTATGTGGTGGTTCATGCCTGTAGTCCTAGAATGTGGGAAGAAGAGACAAGAGGATCAGATCAAGAGTTCAAGATTATCCTCTCACTATATGAGACTGAAGGGACCAGAAGCTTGGGAGACTAGATGTTGTCCTGCTGAGCTCTGATTATCTCTAGTTCTGATAGTCCTCAAGACTAGGAACAGGACTGGTTCTTTATTATTTGTTTGTTTGTTTGATTGATTTTGAGACAGGGTTTCTCTGTGTATCCCTGGCTGTCCTGAAACTCACTCTGTAGACCAGGCTGGCCTCAAACTCAGAGATCCGCCTGCCTCTGCCTCCTGAGTGTTGCAATTAAGGAAGTGTGTAACCACCTGGCTACAAGACTGGCTCTTGATCTTGGATAACAAGTGTCATTTTGTGAGAATAGGAGTAAGAGTTACTCCCTGAAATTGAAGCGTTTTTTGCTGGAGGATAGGGGAAGGCTGGGGCAACAGAGAAATGGGGAGGTCATAATGGTGATTGCTTTAAAGGGCCATGATGGTATTATATTCACTTATCATGTAAAGGAAGCGTGGATATATCATTGATTTTCATTTATTTATTTATTTATTTATTTATTTATTTATGGTGGCATATGCCTTTATTTTTTTTAAATTTATTTATTTATTAAGGATTTCTGCCTCCTCCCCGCCACCGCCTCCCATTTCCCTCCCCCTCCTCCGATCAAGTCCCCCTCCCTCATCAGCTCGAAGAGCAATCAGGGTTCCCTGACCTGTGGGAAGTCCAAGGACCACCCACCTCCATCCAGGTTTAGTAAGGTGAGCATCCAAACTGCCTAGGCTCCCCCAAAGCCAGTACGTGCAGTAGGATCAAAAACCCATTGCCATTGTTCTTGAGTTCTCAGTAGTCCTCATTGTCCGCTATCATTGATTTTCATGATGGAAACTCCATGAGGGGAAAATATGAGCCAAAACTACAATGGCACTCTTAGTGGCAAGAAACATTTTTAAAACCTCATTTTTACTGATTCTTTGGGAATTTCACATCATGCTCTCCAGTTACTCTCATTTCCCAGCCCTTCTATGTCCACCCTGCAGGAAACTTTTGTACTTGTTGGTATTGCCAGAGACACATTGGGAACAATTTTGTAAACAGGATTTGGGGATTTAATTCCTATCTGGGATATTTCCAAAGGGCTTTTCTTATAAAATGTTCATGGAACTGTAAATTCGTGTCTCTGGAACAAGACTTGAGGAAGTCTCTGAGGGAAGCCTCATGAGCCTGAAGGACGCCAAGAAGCTTAACTTCCCTTGCATGTCTCAGTGGGATACACTGCAGAAATATTTGCTTCTCTGGTGGCCGTGAAAGCACATATCAAGAAAGCAACTGATTTTCAGCATACAGTGGCTAAGATTAGATGAATGTTTCACTGATAAAATAGAATCCACTTGAAGAACATGTAACTGTGGTGTGTGTTTAAATAACTTATTTTTTCTTTAAAATTTTCTCTATATTATGATCATAGTCTTTCCCTTCCTCCAACTACCCCCAGATTGTTCCCACATCCCTGCTCCTCCAACTTCATTGTTTAGTTTTATTTGTTTGCCTTGATGGTTTTTCTGGTTTATTCTTTTGAGAGAAAGAACACGTAACTTTTGATGGGTAGAAAAAAAGTTACTTAAGTCATTTTGTGATTGAACTGTTAATCTATCCTGTTGACATTATTCAGCTATACGCAAGTTTTTCTTGAATCACAGTTATTGACAAGCAAAAGTTTTCTCTACTCTGATCATGCATTACCTTTCCTCATTATACTCAAATATGAAATGTTCCCCAAAGGATCACCTGCTGAATACATTGTCTCTAACTGGCGGTTCTGTTTTGGTAAGTGGTGGTGGAAATGGCAGGAAATATGACATAGCTGGAAAAACTACATCACAGGAGGCCTGACATGGAAAGTTTCATCTTCTCCTCAGTCCTTTTTCTCCTGAATGCCATCTTTCCTGAAGTTGAGAAGCTACTAGGTCGCAGGCTTCAATAGCACATTTTGCCCGAACACATGGAGCCAACAACTGTGGACTGCAGCCTCTGAAAACTTGAGTCAAAGTAAATCCTTCCTCCCTTGTTTCCTGAGGTGATTTTTTTTGTCAAAGTTATGCAAAAAGAACCAATAGACTTGTGGGTGTATTGTATACGTGTGTGTTCCTTTATCACAGTTTGAGCGGGAATAACGCAACAGTGTTCCTACCTCACAATCTTTCTTTCCCTCTCTCTCACTGCCTCCCCCTCCCCCTCTACCCTCATCCCTCCCTCCCTCTTGCTCTCTTTGTGCCTCTTTCCTCCCCTCTCATCACTCTTAGATGTATTGTCAACACTGCTATCTCAGATTTCAAATGCCATGCCTTGATGCCTTCTGTTTTTGTCAGTACTGACTAAGTGTTAAAGGATCAGGAGCTTGTGTGGTTAGGGATGGAGAAAGAAAGCTACATTCGCTTCTAACTGCTGATACTGCCTGTTGTGGTTTACTTCCTCTATATTCCCCACAAGGGGTGTAGGATACTGTCTCCACCCAGAAACAGAAGCCAGCTAGGTACTGATTATGACAGAATCATGAAACTGAAATCAGATGTCTCGCTTGTCCTTATTTCTCTGAAGTCAAATGTGTCCCAATTTGAAACTTGCAAAGGCAAAGTATTTTAAATGCAATGATGACATTTTAGTCACTTGTGAAACATATGCCTCTATCTGAACAACACGTGTATGGAGATACCATCCAGCTTCAGGGTGCTCTTTCGCTCTGCAGCAATGGCTTAGCAGCACAGACCAGTGCTAAGCCAAGGGAGGTCTTCAAAGGCAAGGGGCTTCAAAATTAAACATACTTAGTTTTTCCTTCCATTTTCTGTTAATACTTAATAAAGACCTCAAAGACGGAAGAAAAGTGGACCTGGAAATACTGTGGCGAGCTCTTGGACGGCTCATTAGGTATGAGGCTAGCTTTTCTTTCGTCAGAAAAGGGCAGCAAAGGGAGCCAGATGTATAAGGAAGCAGTTCAGCTTCCTCTGTGTTCACATTCACAAACTAGAGATCCCACAGAGGCCCCAAACATACATGTGAGAATTCTGAACAACTGACAGTTGGTACAGAATTGTCGTGGGTTTTAGTTCATACTCTGCCAAGGTTCTGTTCCATCAGAGCAGCATTGGGGTGTCTTATAAGTCTTTCAGAGGTTAGAGGTTAACACATCTTAAGTGGATTGCAGTGACGTAAGAATAAACTGCCGGTTTTGGCAGCCAAGCTCCAACTGTCTCTTGAGCTCTGAAACTCCTGGCAAGATGGAATCCTGGGTGGGTGACCAGCAGACTGTCATGTGGTGCCCACGTCCTCTAAAGGGATGTTGTGCAGACCTCTGAGGATGCCTCTTGGACCTTAAAGGTGCAGGTGGAGTTAAGCCTCCTCCTGAAGATGCTGTGGAGTCTTCTGCTTAGAGAAGTGACTGCTCTTTTCCCACTGCACTAGTATTCTGACAGAGCCCATGTGCTTAGGAGGATGTGAGCATGTCTTCCGTAGTGATGGTATGAGTGACTGTTGTTGGGTGAGGATGTCCAGTTTGTTGCAGCTCAGCCTGGATCCTAAGCCTCGAGATAAACAGACCACTGGACAGCATGATCCAGCTTTAGTAAGCTTGAAAGTTTGCTATGTGACAATAAAGTTTCAGATCCAAAAAAAGACACATCTAGGGCAAACTTATTTGGTGATGCAGAAGGGCAGAAGAATTCACTAAAAAAAAATGAGGTTTAGTCCTCTGAGTCAGATATGTTGTGAATAAAGTATCAGTACAAACCCAGACTCAAAAGGCAAAGGATGGCAAAGTCTGACAATCCTCAATTTATGAATTTGCTTCCTAAGTCTCCCTAAAATTGTTTCTAAGAGGGCTAAGACAACTTTGAAAACATCGGGAAAGAAAAAAAAAAACATACGCAGCAAAAGAAATCTTCAGAGGCAGCCAACCAGGAGGGAACTTAACATCAGAAACAGAAGAGAGTAGACTTAATTTCACAGAGGAACTGAAGGAGGAGAGGCTTGTCTCCTGTATCCAACCATCACTTAGGAGACTCCATTGGTTAATGGTGAAATAGACTTATTAGCCCGTGGCTCTGTTGCAGAACTGAAATGTAATGGTAGCTTGATTGAAATCTCTTTATCATTGTACAAGCCTATCATGCTTCCTGACTCTGTTAGCAAGAGTGAAGAGACTCCTGAGAAGGAGGTCTGTCTGTATAAAAGAGCCTTGTTTGGTAGGGCGCAATGGAAATTCCAGAGGTTGCCGCGGGTGGGCCCTCCTAATCCTACTTTTAAGACCAACATTCCAAGCACTTGTCTTGTTAAGCAAACAGTGCTTGTGGAAAATATACTGGTGGTCGACTGTTCTTCACTGCCTTGAGACTCATTGCTGCAACAGGGGCCAAGGTCCTCAGCAGATAGCCCAAGACAGACAGTGACGTGCGTCCGAGCATCAGCAGCATTGCACATTATGCTAAACCTGATTCTGATCAGCGCTTCTGTACACAATACATCATCCATGAAGACCTGTTTTATTGTCACCCAGGAAGGGTACTGCAGGACAAAGTCTGCAAGGCTCCTTCCCCCTGGCTTAACAGCTGGGTAATAGCCTTTGAATTGCTTTCTCTTGACAGCTGGACGTCACACCAGGCAAACATTTTAAGTTGAGCAAACCTGGTTTGTGAGAACCTCTGCACAGTGATATGCTTGGCCATTCACATTTTTATGGATACTTAGAGCCGTTCACATTTCCTCCCTTTGAGTTGCAAACTAAAACAATTTATGCTAGATTAGGAATTCATTTAGATGCCTAAACTGTCTTTATGATTTTTTTTTGTTCTCTTGAGAGTGGGACTAGAACTCAGTGTGGAGTCTTCAGGAACCATGCAGGAGGCACTGGGAACTGCAAGGAGAATTCCATTTTACAAGTGGCCCGTGGCTTTTCATGTGAGATGGCATGAGAATGACTTGTAATCTGTAAATGGTCTCTCTCATTCATTCAGCATTCTTTACCACAGAGACTCGCCAGTTGATTTGTTCTGCCTCTGTTATGATAATAAAGAATTTACCTAAACACACCACTACAGGTGAAAACATCGCTCTGCAATTACCTTTTTCTCACGCTGCATTTTAGATCCTCCTATTTGCTCGGCCTTCCTTCTTGTTTATTCATCTTCATAATCTCCTGTGTGCATTAGGAAATCGTGTTTTGCACCAACGGGTGGTAGTTGCATAATCAGCATTGTGCTTGTGTGCACGCTTTATTGCGCATATTTGCTCTCGGTCTGCTGTGCATCAGTGCACGCCTCTATTTTCTGTAACGTACTTTAGTGTCGCCATGTCTTAGAAGGTCTTATCCGGTTACATTATTGTCAAATGTCAGTTCAGTAGATTAGATTAGGAGCAAACTATTTGTGCTAAATCTTTCAGGGAATCACAGCAAGAAGTCTCTGTAAGAATTCAATCCCTTCCCCATTCCTTTATCTCTTTCTTCTTTCCCTCCCTTTTTACTCTCCTCTCTTTTATTCCTGATCCTGGGTCTGGATGTCAGGGTCTTGGGAATGTTAGGCAGATACCCACTGCAGAACTATAACCCCTGCCCAGTTTTGATCTTTTGTTGTGTGTGTGGTGGGGTTGGGTGGGAGAGCCAGGGCACTGAATCGAGTTCCCAACCCCACACAGTCTTGCCGAGTTAGCCAGCTTGGCCTTGAACTCACCCAGTTTAATTTCTTCAAATGAAGTTTTTGGGTTGGTGGTAGGCAAAAGTTGGAGATTTCTCAGTTTATACCGTTTTCAACACATCTTACACAAAGGCCACGATAGCACATATGAATGTATGAGAGGGAAGGGCTTCCTCTTGCTATGGAAGCAGCTAAGGCGGAGAAGTGGGGCGGGCACTGCCCGAGCATGCGCACACTGACAGCTTAGCCTGTCTCTTCTGCAGGTTCTCATTGTGAATGGACAGGGTCTACACGTTGAAAAATGCTGTTAAAGGAGACAATCCTCTGATGAATCTTCCCAGAAGGCAAGGTGTTTGTAGCCCTATGGTTTGCAGCAGGAGTTGCTGAAATAACTACCCGTTTTGCTGGCCGTCGCAAAATGGGGCAGCTTTGCAAGCATTGGATAGAAGGGCCCCAGCTCCATATACCAGAAGCCAGTAAAGTTAATCATTTCAAGATCCACTACTAAGAAAGTCTGAGATTTTGCTGATCACTTGATAAAAAAAGATAAACCTTCCATTGGCATATTATCTTCTCATGTCAGCAGGTACATTCTGTGAACAAAGTACCTTCCTGACGTTGGCTTTTCAGGGCGAACAGTTCTGAAAGCCTGCAGGTCTTACCTGTGTTTGATTTACTTGTCTTTCTGAATCTGGGGCTCGTGGAGTAGCAGCTGGATTAAGCCATTTAAAATCAGGGGATTTGAATTGCAGATTTTTTTTTAATTCCAGCTCTAGGTTGCCTTCTATCACATCTAGGGTCTCATTCCTGGTGAGGTTCCTGTCCCTCCCTGTTAATCCTGTTTCTAAAAACGCACTTGAGGGCTTCTATTCATGTTTCATTAACTTGTTTTATCTCCTCTCTCATTTTCCCCCTTTTCCTACTAGTATTCTTTTTTCTAAGTGCTCTCAATGCTGATTTTTATGCAGTAGACTTGCATTAAGCTTTTAACACTTGAGGTTGCACTTTCTCCTACAGAAACGCTTGTAGTTTTAATTTTCCCTAATGGATTTAGGCTTAATTCTTATTTACCACAAATATTTAAAATTATTTCTGTTTATAAAGAATAGACTGCCACTGTTTTCATTAAATCCTAATGATTCTGTAATTAAGTATACTACCGGCAAACAGACATTCCCTAGAATGCTAGAGGTTCTGTGTATAGGATTTTAGTGAACTCCCAAGAAGGATTTTATTTAATGTGGCTTTGCCCTCTTGCTCCTTTACTAAGCCAATTATGCCAGTCAGACCTCTTTATTGGGGGTTTATCAAATACACTTAGAGTAATGTGGAGTTCTGCTCCTGTTCTTATAGCATTCTTTTGAGATCATTTAGCACTATCTTTCAACTTCTCAGTGGGAAGAGGTGAAGCTATAGCGAGGTTGAGTAATTTGCTTCTTGCTCCCTAAGAATTGCAGGAGCAAACACGGAAACACCACCTGAGTTTGCTCATCATGGTCATGTGTGACAGCTGATAAACACATTGCAAAATCGGTTTGAGGAGTCTTCAGAGATGACATGGTCTTATCTTATAATGGATGATTAACCCTTTTAAATGACATTCCTACTTGTTTACCACTGCCTCTTATAACATGTTCCTCAGTTTCTCCTTTATTGTGAGATTATCCTTTTGAACTTGTATGAACAAGCACACTTCATTTTTCCCATCAAATTCAACACCCTCAGACTCCACCCTCTGCCATTATAAAACTCTTTTAAAGGAATGTTTTCTTAGCAGATATATTGATGCATGCCCGTAATCACAGTACTTAGAACACAGAAGTAGGCAGGAGGATTGCAGGTTCAAGACCAGCCTGGGCTAGCTAGAGAAACTCTGTCTTAAAATAAAAGCCCCGCCACCTTTATTACTACATCTGATCTCTACAAATATCTGGTCAGTCCTTAGAAATAATGTTATGGTTTCTGACTTGTGCTGGGTGAGAAGTCAGGCTAATGAAGTGGCCAAGTATGAAATGGAGAGGGAGAGGAAATGGTAGCTGTACCAAGAACTAGGTGCTACTGCATTACTTCATCAGTGTTGTATCCACCTTCAATAAGAAGCTCCCCAATGTTAATTCTAGAGTGCTTTGTAATCGTGAATTTCTAGAATAAAGTCAAGCCACTTAGTATAGTTCCCTAAATAGTGATAAAGCTTTCCTATCTTGACATTCATTGCCTCTAGGCATTAGGGTGGCTTCAAGCTTAGCTTCTCAGTCCACGGGCTGCAATGCTCAAGTGTCTGTGAAAAACTATTTCAGCCAGGTTGAAAGGCAAGAACTTAGCACTGAGTGCTAGTTCTGGATTTTATCAGGCCATCCACTTCTGCCTGATGTATCCTCTAATCTTGAAGATAAATGAATTGGCTAGGAATGACTCCAGCAGAGGAATCCTTTCATTCAGCATTGCTCCTGGATTGTTTAAGTAAAACAGTAGTAGCAATAGCCAAATAACAACTTCCACTAAAGTTTAGCTTCACTTATTTTCTTCCAACTAAATTCCAGGATCCAGAAATCACTATCCCCTGATCAGACAAGCAATTACCCAGAAGACCTTACTATCGACACTAGAAACTGCATGCTTACCTTGTATCATTCCCTGGTTTACAAATAGAAATAATGACACTCTGACTTTAGTAAGATATTTAACGAGGAGAAAAATCATTCTTCACACAGGAAAGCCAGAAAGATAAAGACACCAAGGCGAAGCCAGGGCTCTCCACTAGGTACTCCCTTACTATTTTCAGTGGAAGGAAGGCTACCTGGTTAGCAAACAATCTGAACTACGAATACTTCTGCATCATAATTGAAGGACTCTAATTAAATGCCAGGAGAAGCTGACTGCAAACTTAATGGACTTGGCTTTTAAACTTTATAAATGTGTTTCCTTATTAGAGTACATGCTTTTAGTAGTCTTCTGCCCAGACGTCACTGCTGTGGAATCAGTGATATTGTGACTTTTTTTCTATCATATGATCCTAGACCCCTGTCATGGAATTACAGATGTATTTTATGATGTTGATATCTTTTAGGGCACCATGGAGACCAAAATCTTGCTTTCAGTTTTATTTAGAGAAAGTATAAAAAATACTGTTTGTAAGGTTTGTATATATTTAGAGTGCCCCTCCAAGAACTGAACTAGAGAATATGTTTTAGTTTGTACGATGCTGGATTTGGAGCTGGAGGGATGGCATAGTGGCTAAGAACACTCACTGCTCTTAGAGAATCTGGTCCTCTTATCGAAGAGCTACTTATGACTCACAACTGTCTTTAACTCCAGTCCCAGGGGCTCCGTCTCCCTCTCCTGGCCCCTATGGACAGTGCATGCCTGTAGGAAAAACATCCATACACATAAAATAACATGTAAAAAAGATGTAGGATGTAGGTTAGATACAAGGAACATAACTCACAGTGGTGAGGAGGATGCCATAGACTTCGTTCAGAATGGATTTAATAGTAGAATAATTTAATTTCAGTGTCCTGGGTATAATAATCAATTCAAAGTCAGACGTTTTGTATTTCTTCGCTCTGCTATAGAAGTTGCACATTGAACCTTGACAGATAACTTTTTATTTGTTACTTTCACAATAAAATTAAGATATGAACAAGACAATATTTCCAGGTCTAGCATTCTACTACTATTTCTTCTCTATTCATTCAGAAATTATTTACGAAAAGCCTACCATGTTATAAAAACTACTGGAGGCACTGGAGGCTCACAAGTGAAAACAACAAATAAAGTCCCTTTAATAGAAGGTGACAGAGGCAGCACATATATGTCTGTCAGGTGATGATAATGTCAAGAAGAGTCCTGAAGAATAGAATGATGGTAGGAAGAAAAGGGGGTGTCTGTCTCATAAATTGTTATTGGAATGCAAATCTAAAGGACAATGAAGAGCTAGCCTTGCAGCTACCTAGATGAGAATCACTTAAACAAACACTTGAGCTACACAATTCTTGAAACAATTGAGTGTGGTGAGTGAGTTAGAAGCTCAATGGTAGAGGATCTTCCTAGCATGGAAGTAGCCCTGTTTTCCATTTCTAGAATTACAAATCAGCAGCAACAATAACAATAAAAACAACAAAAATGATTCATCAATGTCCTCTGGATATAGTTTACAGGTGGAGCATTTACCTATCATATATAAGGCTCTAGGTTCCATCTATAGCACCTAAACACAACAAGAACCCAAGGAAGTGAGAATGGCTAGAATTGGTTGAGAAAGAGAAAGAGCTAGCGAATGAAATCAGACGATAACAGGTCAAATCATGCAGGGTTTCTTAAGCACTGAAGAACTTTGGTTGGCTTTGAGCAGAATGACTACTTTTCTTATATTTGAATTGGTACTGGAAGGTACTCTGCATGTTACCAGGGGAGTAAGGTAAACACCAAACCCAGCCACAAAAACCTGCAGTCTACAGTTGTGATCTGTCTGTATGATATGCTGGTGAAATTGTAACACAAAGGTTGTGAGAGTAACCAAGCAGTCTCTGCTTGGATTTAAGGCCCACTCCAGAAGATGAAAATGATGCCTGACACTGCTTGGGTAGCTAAGAACCTGAGACTAGATAAGCCATGGGTCTAGTGGCAAAAACAAATGCTATTATTCTGTTAAAGGATTTATAGTAATAAAATGACTCCTAATAACATTCTGATTAGTGTCTTGCTCAGTCATCATCAGAAAAACTTCTCCATGCAGTAAATGGAAACTAACACAAAGACCCACAACTGGACAATTTATGGAGAATGAGATATTTTGGAGCACTCAGTCCTAAATGGGATGTCTTCATTGAACCTGACTTGGGGCTCAAGAAGCTATGTGGAAAAAGAGGCAGATAGAAGAGTCAGGGGGATGGATGATGCTTAGGAAAACGTCTTCCAGACCCAACAGGACTGATGCTGATATGAATTTGCAGAGATTGCGACACGTTGCACAGGGTCTGCACAAGTGGAAGCCAGGTGGGGCTTCAGCATTAAGAGGAGGCAGTGGACATGAACTCCCATCCCTAATCAAGATGCTATCTCCAATTGACCTTCTAATTGCAAAGGAAAAACTGTGTTTCTCCAATAGAGTCCCACTTACCTCTACCACACTTAAGGGCAGTCCCCGTGCTCAGTAGTACATAGCCAACATAAAATGGCAGTGAATCTGTAGACTTTTTGTCTCATATTGCTTTGTTTGGGCATTTTGTTTGTGTATTATGGTTTCTGATTTTGTGTTTTTATTTGTTTTTTTGTGTGTTTCTTGTGCTTTTTGTTTTAAATATTTCATTGTTTTTGTTTGTTTATCTGTTTATTTTCTCTAAAGAGAGAAAGAAGGTGTGGGATTGGGCGAGGGGGAGGTGGGGATGATCTGGGAGGAGTTAGGTGAGGGGAAACCCTGAGCAGAATATAGTGAATGAAAATTGTCTTCAATAAGTATATATATTAAAAAGATAAGTGGTTACAGGTTGTGGGGAAAACACAGTGTGTGAGGGTAGAGTGAAACAAACTGACAAATGAACAAACAAAAACTCGTTTAGGGGGGCTACTGTAACTGATCAAGTGGGTGGAGGATGGGCAGTGGTCAGTCGGGAGTGGTGTGGTGGTCAAATTCTTAGACTCTCCTGAATGATTGCAAGTCTAAAGATTTTTCTTGTGAATATCTCATGCATTCCCCTATTGTTTGAGTTCCTTTCAGACATTAAGATTCTATAATTGCTGTTTTTACCTTCAAACAAGGGAGCACAATTTATTCCTCTTGTGAATTTCCTAAATTTCCAAAAGCTCCTATCAAAGCAAAGTACGAAAATATGACAGTAATAAGCTCACTTAGTGAAATACCAGGCAAATAAGCATGGCACACTTGTACAAGGCAATATTGGTTGAAATAATGCAGTATGGATAAACATTCTAACAGAGAAGGCAAAAATGTGTTCTTAGAGGTAAATCTTATTGTAAAGCATCTGTTTAAAAAAAGTCTCTCTCTGTTTCTGTTTAAATAAGTACTGACAGTATCTAGGAGGACCTACGTATGTTGTTCTTAATCATGACTTTTAGGGAGTTACTTTTGGGAATCGGAAACAGGAAATATTTTCCTTCTAATATTCATATATACTGTTATACTTCTTATAGCTACCATATATTACTTTTATACCAAAACTCAAAAATGAGCAAATGAATATACACAAGGGTGCTAGTGCCCCTGAAGCCTAATAGCTGAAAAGGTTTGCATCTTGCATCAAATATTTAAGAAATCCCGGTGTGCCAGGAGAACTTGAATAAATTAAGTAAAAAAAAGTGACACGTTTGTTTTGCTTGAGCAGACAAAGCATACAGTGTTTGAGACTTTGGCTGTTGGTCTAAGGTATTATGTGGTGGAGACATATTATCTGTCTGGTGTCCGAAGTATAAAGCCTATTTAATGATAAGGGCAGTGGGGTGTCTCTGTTCATAATTTCTAAGCCAGAGTTCTACCCACAGTCCTAAGATGGACAGTGGAGCTAGGTGGTAATATCTGTAATGCTGCCTTGGAAGAGCAGAAAGGAATTTCGAATTTGTGCTCTCCAGCTTCAGAAAGTTTAAAGTCATCACTCCATTTTCCATGGAGAGAAAGGGAAAGGGGAGAGAGAAAGAGAGGGGATCTGTCATTGGTACCAACTTCCTCTTCCTTACATTATACCATTATTTGAATCTATTTGTTTTAGATGGCTCTTTCTGTATATTTACTTATGCTAAAACAATATTTTATTTATTAGTTGAGAATTTCATACACTGTATTTTGATCATTCTCTTTCTCTTTCTCCCTATCCACCCAACTTCATACCCTTCCCTTTCTCCATCTCTCTTTCCTCTCTTTCTCTCTGCCTTCTTTTTAAAAACAAATAACAAAAGCCTCGAAACCACTGAGTTCAGTTTGCGTGGCCAACTACTCCTGGGTGATGGAGGAAATGATGATCTGTCTATATGTTACTCTCATTGGTTAATAAAGAAACTGCCTTGGCCCTTTGATAGGACAGAAAATTAGGTAGGTGGAGAAAACAGAACAGAATTCTTGGAGGAAGTGAGGCAATTGCCATGCTGCTCCTCTCCGGAGTAGATGTGATGAAGCTCCAGCCCAAGATGGACGTACGCTAGAATCTTCCTGATAGGTCACCACCTCGTGGTGCTACACACATTAATGGAGGTGGGTTGATAAGGATGTGAGAGTTGGCCAGTAGGAGGGTGGAGCTAATGGGCCAAGTAGTGTTTATATGAATACAGTTTGTGTGTTGTTATTTCAGAGCCTAAGCTAGCCAGGTGGCCGGGAGCTGGATGGCAGGAACACAGCCCCAGTTCCATCTACACCTGGGTATGGGGCCTGCCTGGGGTTTTGGTCAACATGCCAGGTGTCGCTCCACTGAGGAAAACTGATTTGTCCTCACCCAATAGCAATCTGATGCCAGTAGTTGCTCAACTAAGTGGAACCATGAGCCTGCCTTCTCTCTTCTGTGCTGTGGGGAGAGAAGATCGCATGTATCCCAGGCTGTTTCCAAATTCACTTTGATTTTTGATATTCATTCCTCTGTTTCATGTGCAACCATATCCAGTGATATTTTCTTTTTATTATTTCGTACTTGTTGTCCCAGAATGCAAGTCTGATGATGAATTCAATCCCTAGGACTCCATGAGGACTAAACCTCACTCCACAAAGTAGTATTATCTCAGTGAGCTCATGATCCCTTTTCACTAATTAACTGATGACAACAGTCCTTGGAGATCAGAGTGAAGCACGAAACTGTCACTCATTGAAGTTCCTGCGAATCATGCTTTCTTCATTCTACTGAGAACTTCACGGAGCTGGCATACGCGTCAGACAGAGAACATTGTGTACATCACACTAACTTAATCTTGTTTGAGTTTATCAGTAGGAACCAGAATACAAGGAACAAATAGTAGTCAGAGAAATCTAGCTGGGAGGGTATGTTTGGAAGCCAGGAGATAAAAACAGGACACAGTCAGAATAGGGGAGGCAACAGGAAACGTTCTGAAGTGATAGAGTTGTTTATTATGCTTATTTATTATGTTTATTACGCTTATGTCCAGATCCCAAGCCATACCCATTAAATATATAAAGCCTTATGTATTAATTTTGTCTCATTTAAGTTGCTGAATGTGCTAAAATATGGTACATAGACACTGAACTGTGGGGTCAGAGAGAGGAGAGAGTGTTGGCTGGAGAAGAGAATAGAAGAAAGGTAAGACTGTTGGAGGAGTAATATGGAAATGAAAGCAAATAATAAAATGAGTTATTATTCAGATTAATAAAAAGATAAAAATTCATTACTCTAACCCTGAGAAATTTAGGCAACACAATTGATTGAGACATTAATATTATCTGATGATTAATAATGGCTACATGTGACAGAATCTAGACTCATGAGTGAAGGAGTTTCTAGACAGAACTAATTGAGGTGAGAAAACCCACTCTCAACACTGACAACATTATTTCATTGCGAGAAATACTGGACTGAATTAAAAAGCACGTGAATTTATCTCTCTCTGCTGTTTGAGTGCAGATGCATTATGACCAGCTGTGTTCAGCGCATGTTCCATGATTTCCCTGTTCTAATAGACTGTACCAAACTGTGAAGCAAAATCAAGGCAGTTGCTTTTTCAGGTAATTTGTCATAGCAAACTATTATTTCAAAAGTTTAATGCAATGATCATTTAGAAAACTCTTCTACCAGTGAGCTATTGTGTGTGTGTGTGTGTGTGTGTGTGTGTGTGTGTGTGTGTGAGAGAGAGAGAGAGAGAGAGAGAGAGAGAGAGAGAGAGAGAGAGAGAGTTGGGGGGTAGAGAGAGAGAACAGAATCCTTGAAGCTAGCATTATAGGTAGGCAGTTGTACGTTACTTGATGTTGATGCTGGGAACCAATCTCAGGTCATATGCAAGAGCTGTAAGTGCTCTTAACTGCTGAGCCACCTTTCCAGCACCTCAAATTGAACGTTTAAACCACTGTGTACAATGTGTACTTAATGTGCATGCATGTGTGCCCTTTTCTTGTGTGTAGTGTATTCAACTTGTTCATGGGTGTGCATGTGTGCATGTGTGCATGTGGGTGCATATGTTTGGCAACCAGAGGTTGACTTTAGGTGTCTTACTTGGTGGATATTCACCTTACTTTTTGAGGCAGAGTCTCTTATTGAACCTGGAGTTCATTGATTTGGTGAGGCTGACTGGAGAGTGAGCTTTGGGGATTCACTTATCTCTTTGTCTACACCCAGTGCTGTGTTACAGATGCATGCTCCTAAATCTAACTTTTACTTGGATGGATGCTGGGAATCAGAGCTCAGGTCCTCCTCATGCACAGGAGACACTTTGCACATTGAGCCCTGTCCCAGTTTCACTTGAGAAAATAGGTGGCATTAACCTGCAGATGACATTAGCATGACTTAACTAGTCAGAGCAGGAGCACTACTAGTTTAGTGGGTGCTTAGGTCATGCCAGGGACCATCCTAGTTAAATGCTTCCATACTTCATTCCACTTTTACTATAACTCTATATAAAGTCCATTCCCTCATTGTTCTGAGTCACAGATAAAAAGACCGAGGTATAGAGAAAATAAAGTGACTTGTCCAAGGAAACACATCTAAAAAAGGCTGAATCCAAAGCATAGATGGTCTATAAATAGAAGGGGATTTTTTTCTACAATCTCTCCTTTACTTTCTGCTCTATCTCACTGTGAGTTAAATTGATGGTCTCGGATCTTTAGGTCCTCTCCCTGTGTTCAAGTAACCTTTGTGCAGGTTCTCAGTGTCTGTCCTCCAAACTGTAAAATCTCATCCTGAGGTCAAGAGCCAGACAGAAGCAGGGGGTGGGTACCAGTGTCTTGTCGCTGATTTTCTATACCCTCAACACAAACACTTATCAGTGCTGTTGAGATTTAATCTCTGTAGCTCATCTGTGAGACCAATTTTAATTTGGAGCCATCTGCCACAGACAAATGAGTAATTATGGCAGAGCCCAGAGGGGTAAGCCACAGGGAAAAGGTTGGCTTAGCCTCTTTCTGGATGTCTGCAGTGATGCAAGTGACCAAGAAAGAAAATTACTTGGGTGGACTGCTGGTACAATGACTGGAAGCACTACTTATC
Organism: Microtus oregoni; assembly: GCF_018167655.1. Classification (NCBI taxonomy): domain Eukaryota; kingdom Metazoa; phylum Chordata; class Mammalia; order Rodentia; family Cricetidae; genus Microtus; species Microtus oregoni. Next base: position 15,109,272 of record NW_024543828.1, read on the forward strand.
CATTGTACAAACCTTTAAACTCTTGGTACAAAGGAAGGGTGCCTTTGAGGTTATGCAGCTTCTTTGGTAACAGAAGGAAGATTGTCGCCATCTAGGCCAGATAGGGGGAGGTGATCTGTGAACCCTCCCACATACTGTACTCACGGTGCCTTGTGACCAGGGCCACGGGCCATCTGTCTTTTCGTACCATATGACAAACGCAAGTAAACTAAAGCAATAAATCAGAAAATGGTCATCACTGACCTCCGTCTAACATTCAGAGTTTTCCCAAAGTCTTTCACATATTTCAATCTTAATTCTTCCTCAAAACAGACCTCTGGGTTAGGTAGCAGGTAGCTGTTATTAGTGTCTTTCTTGATGGAATTGAACTGGCTAGCATTGAACGGTGAGTTGAACTCTGCTTTCTGTCCTCTACACTGACAGTATTCAAGTTGTCCTGATTCCTCAAAGGTCAAGGAAAAGCAAGAATGAGAGGGAATGAATATAAGTTTTGGTTCCAATCTGCAGTTAGATGAAAGAAGCTCTGGTTGGTTCTAGTCTCAGTGGGATTTTATGAATGGCTCTATTGCTATAAAACCATGAAAGCCACTTATCTGAACCAGTATCTCTCACAGAGTGAGAACTGTGCATCCCTAATGCTATGTTCAAATTATAGTAGCCTTGAGTGTGACTGTATTTGGAAAATGGGTCTTTGTAGATGCGTTTGTACACAATGATGCGATTATCCACTTAGGAAGAAGGCAATTGGGATGAATGCAGAGGAAAGGCAACGGAAGAGCACTTTGTATCTGTAGAGGCAGAGACTGGAGTGATACAAATATAAAAAGCAGGAGGGATTGTAGGCAACCCACACATCTTATCAGAAACTCCCCCAAGAAGGAATCAGCCTTACTATTACCTTCATTTGTTATTGCCCTTTTCCTTGTGAAACAATACATTTATTTTGTTTAAGCCATCCAGTTTATGATAATTTTTAATGGTAACCATAGAGAATAAATACAGAGAGCCATATAGACATCTTATCTAGATACTAGTGGAGACAAGATTGTTAAGGTGTTGGATTCAGGCCAAAATCCTGAGGTGCTAATATTGGAGGCATGTACCAAGGAACCTGGCTTTTGACAAGTTTCCCATAATCACAACAAGCGATTCAGAGTTAGTATTGTACATTCACACAAATACCAGCCTCTTCTCTGAACTATAGCTGAATCTGCCTTCCCTGTTGACAAGGCTCCTTTAAGCGGTCCCAAAGTCAGTGGCCGGAAGGCAGTAAGCAGTCTACATAAGAAGTAGGCTGGCATCAGATGTTTAGTTGTCCCTAAATTTTGTATTCTGTGACTAATTCTAAGAGTGCTTATCTGAGAAAAAAAAAAGTAAAAGAAATCACAAAGCCCCTAAATTGTCAAATTTTACTCCCAAAGAAATAGTCTGTGGTAGGTTAAAAAGTTGGCCAAAGGGTCAGAATCTGGAGCAATACACACACACAAACACACACACACACACACACACACACACACACACACACACTCACACATATACCCCGACTACATCTTTTGGGTGTGGATAGTCTACCGGAAACCCACAATTTTTATTTTAAGATTTGGTTCCTATTGAAAATTCAGGTCTCTGTATGAGTACTGATACTAGAAGCCAACAACAGCCATTTGTGCTGGGCCTTTGATCTTTATTGTAAAGTAGTTTTAATATGGCTGAGTAGGGGAGGAGTGTAGGAAGCTGTAGCCTACCAGGTGCTGTGAAAGGGCCTGATCATGCCTAGCCAATGAGGCACCAGGCAGACTCTAGGTTGGCTCCTCTGGGCCTGGTAGGCCTTAACTTCCTACAGCGGAGCATAAGGGGGAATGGGGTAAAGGAGTTACAGAGGGAATTTTGCTGCCAGCCTGGAACTTAAGACCTTGTCTACTAATGCGGGAGATGGCTCTGCTTTATCTTCCCAGTATTGATGGACGTCAGCTGTGCCTTATTTTCCAGCGTGACGAAGGGCAGCTGGCAGTGGTGCTCTGTGCCAAAGGTTTGCTGTTGCTGTTCAGATTGTGTGTGGAGGGGTGCCTTCCTGCAAATGGTCTGCCCCGCTGAACTCAAGGGCCTTAATGGGGCCTGCTTTGCTCACATTCCCGATTGCTTCCAGGTAAACCAATCTTGTTTCTGTCTCAAAGAAAGATAGGGTTCTCAAACACTGTGGCAACCTGGTAGAGTTACTCATATATGACCTATCATAGTGACTCTCGGAATAACGGAAGACAATGAAATAGTAGAAGTTCATTGTTGAGCCTGGGGCGGAGAGGACAAAGCTACTGAGGAGACTTGTGGATGGAGTTGAAGGTTCTGTACGGTTTAAACTACAGTGTTTATTTATGAGAGTGGAGCACTGACCAAGGAGGGATTATTTATGGTGGTGCATGACAAAAGGTCCCAACAAAACTGCGGCTGCACGAGTCGCCTATCCTAGGTTTCATATGTCTCATTTTATCACCATGAGCAGTTTGCTTCTGTGAGCTAAGTTTTGCTTCTGACAAGGAGAGGTCACGACGTGCACGTTAGTATAAGTTGACATGGTGCCTCCCTTCCTGACTGGCAGATCCCCAGCATTTACTACAGCAGACAAAAAGATGAGAGAAATTGGACCAGCAAACATGGATTCAGTCTACACTCACTACCCAGCTAGGAAATTGTCCTGTGCTCCCCTCTTCCTCTAGACAGTTATGTGACTAAATGTGATTGATTGCAAACCCCCCAAAAGTCGCGTTTCAAAGAAAGTCTTGTGATTTTTCTGGAAGATACCTTTAAATCCTTCATGTCCCTCAGAAAATATTCATATACCATCCCTTATCTTGTGTGCACTGGTTCAGTATGGAGAGGGTAAGCATGTGTGGTGGCTTGAAAGAAAATGACCCCCAAAGGGAGTGGCACTATTAGGAGGTGTGGCCTTGTTCGAAGAAGTGTGCCATTGTGGGGGTGGGCTTTGAGGTCTCCTTTGTTCAAGCTACATCCACTGACTCAGTTCACTTCCTGTTGCCTGCAGGTCAAGATGCAGAACTCTTAGCTCCTTCTCCAGCATCTGTCTGCCTGCGTACCACCATGATGATGATAATGGTCTAAGCCTCTGGAACTGTATGCCACCCCAATTAAATGTTTTCCTTTATAAGAGTTGTAATCATGGTGTCTCTTCACAGCAATAGAAGCCCTAAGACAGCATGGAAAGACGTGGGCATTAGACTGATAGTACACAGTAAGAGGACTAGATGTTCCTAGGAATGAGGGCACCCACTAGTACAAGGTGGCATGAGATTGTTTTCAAATAAAGGAAACAGCCAGTGTGGTACAGGAACTTAGAGGTTTGTAGCTGAGAAGGCCTTCAGAAGCCTCCCAGGTGCTTAGCTAGGAGAAGGGGATACAAAACAAATCAGTTTTGATGACCTTGGTAAGATGGACTGAGTAGGAAACAAACTGAACTTCTTTTCTAAATTTCTTAGGCCTGTTGTTACTAGGGATTTCATCTGTCTTCTATTCTTGGACCCATCTCATATTCTCTGTGCTAGGATCCTAAGATTTCCAGAGAAGCAATGAGGCCAAGTATAGGGCTTTTAAAACTCCCTTTCACCCAGGAAATTTTTTCCAACCCAGGTGTACAGGTATATAATATAGGTATACATATATTAAGTATTTACTGATACTAATGAATAAATTTATTCTAAAAAGATCTACTTTATTAAAGATGAGACCTAATTTGCATACTAATAAGATGAATGTCCTTGCTTATATTTATATAAAGAATTAAATCTTTACTGAATGTTTGATGCTGCAGAATATAGATCATTTTTGGTGATTTTGAGGGTTGAACGATATTTTAATTTTATAACCACCAGTGCTGAGAATGCTGCTATCTATAACTATATAGTATGCAATGGCAGAATTATGTTTAGGACTATTTAAGAGACTTGGATATTCTGTGCTGATCCCAAGCTAAAATCCACTAACAGATTTTTTTTAATGAAATAGCTCAGTGAACAGCTCTTAAAAATCAAACATTTTAACAATCTAATCACAAGATATACTAATTTAATGCTTAACATGCTGAGGGATTAGGAGAAAAATATTACTGAGTCTTTGTTTTCCATAATTATACCATTATGCTTCCATAATACCATAACCCTTGGTATGTAAAATAAAACACTGCAGTTCGATCACCCAGCCCAGCCTATCTGGGCGCTGGGTCCGAGTACTCGGGGCTCCCGGGCGGGCAGCAGTTCCTTTGTTTCTGTGGCCTGCCTGCACCAAGCGGGGTAGGCGCTTTGTTTGCGAGCTGCCCAACCAGCACGGAGGCCAGCGCCAGGAGACCCAGCATTGGGGTGAGTTTCTCGCCCACGGCGCCAGCCTGGGACGGGGAGCTCGGGGGTTCCTTGGCCCCCTGTCCTTCTTGGGCTCTCTGCAGGGCCTCTACTCCCTGGGTGCTGCCTCTTTCTTCCTGGCCCAACCAGCTTCCGTCCAGAACCCTCCCCACTTCGGCCCCACCGCCCTCTTTTGGCGTGTGGCATCACCCAGCCCAGCCTATCTGGGAGCTGGGTCCGAGTACTCGGGGCTCCCGGGCGGGCAGCAGTTCCTTTGTTTCTGTGGCCTGCCTGCACCAAGCGGGGTAGGTGCTTTGTTTGCGAGCTGCCCAACCAGCATGGAGGCCTGATCTCTCGGCGCCAGGAGAGCCAATATTGGGGAGAGCCAGCGTTTGGTAGGCAAGGAGACCTGATCCGGTAAAAGAAGATCCATAGGGAGCATTTGGAAGAAGAGATGGGTAGACGCCAAGGCAAGAATTCGCCCAACAAGCTGAAAAGCAACATGAAGCCACCAGAAACAAGCGACCTCACAACGGGAGGACAAGAACCCCTTAATCAAGAAGAAGGAGAAAAGATTGACTTCATGAAAGTGATTGACACCCTTAAACAGCATGTAAAAAACGCCCTTATAGAAATGGATGAGAAATATAACAGAAAGTTTGAAGAATTGAATAAATCAGTGAATGATACCCTAGTAAACCAAGGAAAAATAATCAAACAGATAATGGAAACAGTTCAAGACCTGAAAACTGAAATGGAAGCAAAGAAGAAAACACAAACAGAGGGCCGGCTGGACATGGAAAATCTAGGTAAACGAATAGAGACTACAGAAACAAGCATAACCAGCAGAATACAAGAGATAGAAGAAAGAATCTCGGATTCTGAAGATACCATAGAGAAAATAAACACACTGATCAAAGAAAACAGCAAGTCCAACAAACTCTCATCACAAAACATTCAGGAAATATGGGACACAATAAAAAGACCAAACCTAAGAATAATAGGAGTAGAAGAAGGAGAAGAAGTGCAGCTCAATGGTCCAGAAAATATATTTAACAAAATTATAGAATAAAACTTTCCCAACCTAAAGAAAGATATACCTATGAAGGTGCAAGAAGCATACAGAACACCGAATAGGCTGGATCAAAAAAAAAAAAAACATCCCCTCGCCATATAATTATCAAAACACAAAGCATACAGAATAAGGAAAGAATATTAAGGGCTGCAAAGGAAAAAGGCCAAATTACTTATAAAGGTAAACCTATCAGACTTACACCTGACTTCTCCATGGAAACCATGAAAGCCAGAAGGTCCTGGATAGATGTACTGCAGAAACTGAGAGACTATGGGTGCAAGCCCAGATTACTATACCCAGCCAAGCTTTCATTCACTATAAATGGAGAAAATAAAATTTTCCAGGATAAAAACAAATTTAAACAATACGCAGCCACAAATCCAGCCTTACAGAAAGTAATTGAAGGAAAATCACTAACCAAGGAGTCCAACAATGACCACAATAACTCAGACATCTAGAGACCCTTCACCAACACAAAACAAAGAAGGGAAACACACAAACTCTACGACTAAAAAAAAATGACCGGAGTTAACAACCACTGGTCATTAATATCACTTAATGTCAATGGACTCAACTCACCTATAAAAAGGCACAGGCTAAGAGATTGGATAAGAAAACAGGATCCAACATTCTGCTGTTTACAAGAAACACACCTCAACCACAAAGACAGGCACCTATTCAGAGTAAAGGGCTGGGAAAAGGCCTATCAAGCAAATGGACCTAAGAAACAGGCAGGTGTGGCCATACTAATCTCTAACAAAGTTGACTTCAAACTTAAATCAATCAGAAGAGATGGAGAGGGGCATTGTATACTCATAACAGGAACAGTTCATCAGGATGAAGTCTCAATCCTGAACATCTATGCCCCTAATATAAAAGCACCCACATACATAAAAGAAACATTGCTAAAATTCAAGGCAGCCATCAAACCGCACACACTAATAGTAGGAGACTTCAACACTCCTCTCTCACCAATGGACAGGTCAATCAGACAGAAACCTAACAGAGAAATAAGAGAATTAATGGAGGTAATGAATCAAATGGACTTAACAGACATCTATAGAACATTCCATCCAAATAGGAAAGAATATACCTTCTTCTCTGCAGCTCATGGAACCTTCTCGAAAATCGACCACATAGTCGGTAACAAAGCAAACATCCACAGTTACAAAAAAATATTAGTAACCACCTGTGTCTTATCAGATCACCATGGATTAAAATTAGAATTCAACAATAATGCTACCCCCGAAAGCATACAAAGTCATGGAAACTGAACAGTCAACTATTGAACCATACCTGGATTAAGGAAGAAATAAAGAAAGAAATTAAAGTCTTCCTGGAATTCAATGAAAATAAAGAAACAACATTCTCAAACTTATGGGACACTATGAAAGCAGTCCTAAGAGGAAAGTTCATAGCACTAAGTGCCCACTTAAAGAAAACAGAGAAAGCTCACATTGGAGACTTAACAGCCCACCTGAAAGCTCTAGAAAAAAAAGAAGCAGACTCACCTAGGAGGAGTAGAAGACTGGAAATAATCAAACTGAGGGCTGAAATCAACAAAATAGAAACACAGAAAACAATCCAAAGAATTAATGAAACAAAAAAGCTGGTTCCTGGAGAAAATCAACAAGATTGACAAACCACTATCCAAGCTAATCAAACGGCAGAGAGAGAATTTGCAAATTAATAAGATCAGAAATGAAAAGGGGGACATAACCACAGACACAGAGGAAATTCAGAGAATCATTAGATCTTACTACAAAAGCCTATATGCCACAAAATTGGAAAATGTAAAGGAAATGGATACTTTTTTTGATAAATATCATATACCAAAGTTAAATCAGGACCTGGTGAACAATCTAAATAGACCTGTTAGTAGCGAAGAATTAGAAGAGGTTATCAAAAACCTCCCTACCAAAAAAAGCCCAGGACCAGATGGTTTCAATGCAGAATTCTACCAGAACTTCCAAGAAGATCTAATACCTATACTCCTTAATATATTCCACAATATAGAAACAGAAGGGTCATTACCAAACTCCTTTTATGAAGCCACAATTACTCTGATACCAAAACCACTCAAAGACTCAACCAGGAAAGAGAACTACAGGCCAATCTCACTCATGAATATCGATGCAAAAATCCTCAACAAAATACTGGCAAATCGAATCCAAGAACACATCTGAAAAATTATCCATTATGATCAAGTAGGCTTCATTCCTGAGATGCAGGGCTGGTTCAACATACGAAAATCTATCAATGTAATCCAGCATATAAATAAACTGAAAGAAAAAAACCATATGATCATTTCATTAGATGCTGAAAAAGCATTTGACAAAATTCAACATCCATTTATGTTAAAAGTCTTCGAGAGATTAGGGATACAAGGGTCATACCTAAATATAATAAAAGCTATATACAGCAAGCCAACAGCTACCATCAAATTAAACGGAGAGAAACTCAAAGCCATCCCACTTAAATCAGGAACACGACAAGGATGTCCACTTTCGCCATACCTCTTCAATATAGTGCTTGAAGTTCTAGCAATAGCAATAAGACAACATAATGGAATCAAGGGGATTCAAATTGGAAAGGAAGAAGTTAAACTTTCGTTATTTGCAGATGATATGATAGTGTACATAAGCGACCCCCAAAAACTCCACCAAAGAACTTTTACAGCTGATAAACAGCTTTAGTAATGTGGCAGGATACAAGATCAACTTCAAAAAATCAGTCGCCCTCTTATACACAAAGGATATGGAAGCAGAGAGGGAAATCAGAGAAGCTTCACCATTCACAATAGCCAAAAACAGCATAAAATATCTTGGGGTAAATCTAACCAAGGAAGTGAAAGATCTATTTGACAAGAACTTTAAGGCATTGAAGAAAGAAATTGAAGAGGATACCAAAAAATGGATGGACCTCCCTTGCTCTTGGATTGGGAGGATCAACATAGTAAAAATGGCAATTCTACCAAAGGCAATTTATAGATTCAATGCAATCCCCATCAAGATCCCATCAAAATTCTTCACAGATCTGGAGAAGACAATAATCAACTTTATATGGAAAAACAAAAAACCCAGGATAGCCAAAACAATCCTATACAATAAAGGATCTTCTGGAGGCATTACCATCCCTGACTTCAAACTCTATTACAGAGCTACAGTAATGAAAACAGTGTGGTACTGGCATAAAAACAGAGAAGTCGACCAATGGAATCGTATAGAAGACCCGGATTTTATCCCACAAACCTATGAACACCTCATTTTTGATAAAGGAGCTAAAAGTATACAATGGAAGAAAGAAAGCATCTTCAACAAATGGTGCTGGCACAACTGGATGTCATCCTGTAGAAGAATGAAAATAGACCCTTATCTATCACCGTGCACAAAACTTAAGTCCAAATGGATTAAAGACCTCAATATCAGCCCGAACACACTGAACCTGATAGAAGAGAAAGTGGGAAGTACCCTACAGGAGATGGGCACAGGAGGTCGCTTCCTATGTATAACCCCAGAAGCACAGACATTAAGGGCAACATTGAATAAATTGGACCTACTTAAACTGAGAAGCTTCGGTAAAGCAAAGGACATAGTCACTAAGACACAAAGGCAACCTACTGACTGGGAGAAGATCTTCACCAACCCCACAACAGACAAAGGTCTGATCTCCAAAATATATAGAGAACTCAAGAAACTAGACTTTAAAATGCTAATTAACCCAATTAAAAAATGGGGCACTGAACTGAACAGAGAATTCTCAGCAGAGGAAGTTCAAATGGCCAAAAGACACTTAAAGTCGTGCTCAACTTCCTTAGCAATCAGGGAAATGCAAATCAAAACACCTTTGAGATATCATCTTACACCTGTCAGAATGGCTAAAGTCAAAAACACCAAGGATAACCTTTGCTGGAGAGGCTGTGGAGGAACGGGTACCCTCATCCATTGCTGGTGGGAATGCAATCTTGTGCAACCACTGTGGAAGTCAGTGTTTCGGTTTCTCAGGAAATTCGGGATCAACCTACCCCTGGAGCCAGCAATACCACTCCTGGGAATATACCCAAGAGATACCCTATCATATGACAAAAGCATTTGTTCAACTATGTTCATAGCAGTATTATTTGTAATAGCCAGAACCTGGAAACAACCTAGATGCCCTTCAATGGAAGAATGGATGAAGAAAGTATGGAATATATACACGCTAGAGTACTACGCTGCGGTAAAAAACAATGACTTCTCGAATTTTGCATGCAAATGGATGGAAATAGAAAACACTATCCTGAGTGATGTGTCCCAGACCCAAAAAGATGAACATGGGATGTACTCGCTCATAATTGGTTTCTAGCCATAAATAAGGGCCACGGAGTCTACAATAGGTGAACCTAAAGAAGCTAAGTAAGAAGGTGAACCCAAGGAAAAACATATAGTTATCCTCTTGGCTAAGGGAAGTAGACCAAATTGCCGGGGAGAAAATTAGGATCTTGGGGGTGGGGTGGGATGGGGGTAAGGGGAGATGGGGAGAGAAAAGGTAGAAGGGAAGGAGGGGGGACTTGGGGAATCAGGAGAATTGGGATAAAGGAAAGGTGGATAGGGGAGCACGGAACCACAATTCTTAGTTAAGGGAGCCACTTTAGGGTGGGCAAGAGATTTGACCCTAGAGGGGCTCCCAAGTCCCCAAGATGAGGTTCCCAGTTAGTTCCTTGGGCAGCTGAGGATTGGGAATCTGAAATGACCCTATCCTAGAGCAATACTGACGAATATCTTGCATATCATCATAGAACCTTCATCTGGTGATGGATAGAGATAGAGACAGAGACCCACACATGAGCACTGGACTGAACTCCCAAGGTCCCAATGAGGAGCAGAAGGATGGAGAACATGAGCAAAGAAGTCGGGACCACGAGGCGTGCACCCACCCACTGAGACAGTGGAGCTGATCTACTGGGAGCTCACCAAGGCCAGCTGGACTGTGACCGAAAAAGCATGGGATAAAACCGGACTCTCTGAACATGGTGAACAATGAGGGCTGATGAGAAGCCAAGGACAATGGCACGGGGTTTTGATCCTACTTAATGAGCTGGCTTTGTGGAAGTCTAGCCAGTTTGGATGTTCACCTTCCTAGATATGGACGGAGAGGGGAGGACCTAGGACTTACCACAGGGCAGGGAACCGGGACTGCTCTTTGGACTGGAGAGGGAGGGGGAGAGGAGTGGGGGGAGGGGGAGAAAGGTGGGAGGAGGGAGAGGGAAATGGGAGGCTGGGAGGAGGTGGAAACTTGTTTTTTGTTTCTGTTTTTTTCTTCTTTTCTTAATAAAAAAACAAAAACAAAAACAAACAAACAAAAAAAAAACCACTGCAGTTCACATAAGTCAATAGTCCCCAGTCTGGGCTGAGAAGTGTCACTGTATATAGTGTTAGCGTGTGCAATGCAGAGGGTGCATATTGTGTGTTCAGAACCAAGGCTGCAATGAGGTTGTGTGACAGATACACCATGAATGGGCATTTCCAGAAACCCCTGACATTCACTGAATGTGCTGAGTCTGAGTCAGTTTTTACTGTTGTGCATTCAGGCGCCTTGTGATGCTGCTAATTTTTAAAAGACTTAGGTTATCATTTTAAATTATGTGTGTTCGTCTGTCTATATATGGCTGTGCAAATGAGTGCAGGTGCCTGTGGAGACCAAAATAAGGGGCATAGAATAATATCCTGGAACTGAGTTACAAGTACTCACAAGGCATTCCACTTAGGTGCTGGGAACTGAACTCAGGTCCTCTGCTAGAGCAATGCATGTTCTTTTCTTTTCTTTCTTTTTTTTCTTTTCTTTTGGATTTTTTGAGATAGGGTCTCTCTGTAGCCTTGGAGCCTGTTCCGGGACTCCTTCTGTAGACCTTAAACTCATAGAGATTCACCTGCCTCTGCCTCCCAAATTCTGGGATTAAAGGCATGCAATGCTTGTTCTTAAAGAGCCATCTCTCCAGCCTTTGTTGCCAAACTTTTAGCAACAGCCTGATTTAGTTGAGTGATCAGAGCCTAGCAAATAAAAAGGTTTAGAATCTATTAACTCCAATAGTTAGTGGGATCTTAAACAATTGACTTAACAATCTTGTTTCTCACTGGCAAACAGGGATGATGATGTTGATAATAATAATAATAATAGTAATAAATAATAATATTCAGTTTATAGAGTTCCCTAGAGGATTAAATGAATAAGTCATATTAAGATGCTAAGCTCAGTACTGGTTACATATTACTCATTCATTAAGTAAACATTTATCAGGCATTTTTCTCTGGTAGTGTGATATAACAAGGAACAAGAAAGATGAAATCCTTCTTTTTGTTGGGGGTATTATAAATGCTGAAGGAGAAGGGGATGTAGGCATTTTAGTCAAGGAATTGTTAATCTGTCCATTCCAGATTTTCCCTCCATTTTCTACTCTGAAAATCCCAGTGCTTTGTGAGTTGTCACTTAGTTTATTTTCATTGTTCTCTTCCTAAATGCATCTGTATTAAAAGCTATGGATTTTCTTCAAGCCCAGCTTTGGTCATATTTCCTAATGCTTGAGGATGACAGATTTTCATTGTCCATGTTCATCAAGGTGCTGGTTTGTCTCTTTCTATATTTGCCCAGTTCCCTTTCCATTTTCTTTATCATGCTATAATGCAAGCAAGGTCAGAGGTTTGGCAGCTAAGCCACCTTGTCTTGGACATCCAGCCTCCAAAAATGGTTAGTAAAACAGACCCCTGCTTCATAAAGTACATCACCTCGAGCATTTCCTCCTAACAATGGAGGACAAACTAATAGAAGACATTGTAGTACTAAAGTGACAGACAAGAATAGTAAGATAATTTTCCTAATTCAGAAAGGATAAACCAGACTCTTCAGGATGGCTTCAGATCTACAAAAAGAATTGATGCAGTAAGACTAATGAGAAAAATTTTTATGTTAGGGTAGAACAGTGATTCTCAAACCTGAGCATCCATCAGAATCCCCCCTGAGGGCCTGTTAAGGCACAGCTTATTGGGCAACATCCCAGAGCTTATGATTTAGTACCCTTATAGTGGGGCTCTAAGGCTTTGCAGTTTCCCTCAGTTCTCAGGAAATGCTGCTGCTGCCAGTCTAGGGGCTGCAATTGGAGACCCTCTCATCTAGGAGAGTGATGACAGAGCAGGCAATACTAGTGGGGACTGGCTTAGAGAGGAAAGAAAGATGGAGGGAGAAACCATGAAGCTTGGGGATTGAATATGGGGGCAAGATTTGACTGAGAAATCAAAGATAACTGTACAAAGATACCAACTTTTGGTGACTTAGAGATTATGAGATTCATGGAAGCAAACTTGCAAACACCTGTGAGTAGAATTCAGTCACATAGCGTGTACTAGGAAAACAAGTGAGGTTTCTCTTCGTCTTTGCACTACGGCACTCAAGGATAAAGTCTTCTTGCCTTTTTCTGTGGAAGAACAGCCTTTCAAGGAGAAAGCGCAGGTCTGGATTTGCTCTCTTTTCTAGAATGTGACTTTTGAGTACGGGAAGGAAATGAAGATATAATGGGAGGTGGTAAAGAAAGTGGAAAGAATTTACATATTCTAGACATGAAGAGCATGTCTTCGCACTGTCAAGTGTTCAATATGTATAAGTAACTAAGACCAAGAGACACAGCAAAAGAGTAAAACAGCTGGGACCGCCCAAGGAAGCTACCGAGACAACTGATAACAGTTTCTAAGACAAGCCCTCTCAATTCCAGGCTGCCAAACCTTTCCTTTGGACTCTGATGCCCTGATATTCTGACTGGTACCAACCTAGTGTGAATTCTCTTACCTGCTTCTCTCTACCGGGCTTCCTGTAGCTAAGCAGAAGCTCCACAGCGCCCACCACTTCCTTGCGGATGGCATAGAGCAATGCATCGCCCACATACACGCTATGGTTCAGCAGTAGCTCCATGATCTCCAAGGTCTCGTTCTCGATGGCAATGAGCAGGGCGTTCCTGCCCAAAGGATCCACGCAGTTGATGTTGACATTGTAGTAGATCTCAGCCTCCTGCAGTGCCTGCTTCACGGTGCCATAGTCCCCCTTCTCCACGGCACTAAGGAAGGCCTTCTCCTCAGCAGAGAGCTCCGTCTCAGCCCTCATGATTTGCAGGGGAATGCGGTCTCTGTAAGGTGAGTAATTGACCTTCTTGTAGTACAGCTGGGCCATGGCTCACATCAACTTAGAAAGCTAAGTTTGGAGGGAGAGAGAAAGAGAGAGAGAGAGAGAGAGAGAGAGAGAGAGAGAGAGAGAAGATAGTTTTAGTTACCTGAAGGTTTCAAATGGCCGCTCATCAATCCCTTTCAAACGGGATTTCAAAATTTCGAAGCGTTTCAATGACATCAATGTTTCACTGTTGCTGAGGAGCAGAGCAGCAGAAACCCAGGCTTTGGTCAGAAAGACTTGGACTCGAACAGTTATTTAACACTCACCAGCCCTGTTATCTTGGATAAGTTACTCAAACCCTCTACTGCATTTGTTCCCAATATTATCCATACTAATGTTATTAGCAGTTATCAGTTATCATCTAGTGCTTACCAAATCTCATGCTAGAGAACAGCCACTACCCTGAAAAGCTACTCTGATAGTTTAAGGAGTTATGGATTATCAACCCCCCTAAAATATAGCACAAAGTCCACTGTTCTTTCCTTCCTTTTCACTGTCGAAAAATATCTCCGGGAGTACTTAATACTGATGATCAGTGCTGCTAAGTTGCTGCTTGCGTAGGGCCAGTTACTTTTGCTCTCCCGGGTTTGTGGATATTTTTGCAATCTAATTTCCAAGATTATACTTGCCACTGTCCCGGAGGCACATTTCAGACTGACATGCTGTTGTAGGAGCTGGGAGTACAGTTTAGTTGGTAGAATGCTTGGCTAACATTCACAGAACCCTATGTTTGATTGCTCACTCCACATGAGCTGGATGGGTGCATAACTGCAATCCCAACACTCAGAGGGTGGTGAAAAGAGAATCAGAAGTTCAGGGTCATCCTTGGCTTCACAGTGGGCTCAAGGCTGGCCTAGGATACATGAGACCATGTCATATATATATATATATATATATGACACACACATACACATATATGGTTTAGTGTTAAGTGCAGCCCTGCTCCTCGATGATGGTCACTGGAGAAGTATTGACTTCCACAGGACAAAGCCATCTGCAAAAGATAAGCCTGGACTAGCTCCTCAAAGCCACCCCTTATTTCTTTCTGCCACCACACCAAACTCGGAAGCTAACAGACTGGAGAATCAATTTGACTTAATTCTGAGAAATGAATGGTCTGTTTTGTCTGTGCCAGATCTAAGGTCAGATCGCACTTAATAGAACTGATGCTGAGGTGAAAACTAAATAGGTTTGTACTGAGCTCCGGCAATGTGGTTAAATTTTCTCTGAGAGACCAAGAAAAGAAAAGCACCTGTGCCTGCAATCATACGGAATGAATCACAGGGTAGAGCTCTTGTTTTGCAATTTACAGATCAATTTCACTCCCATTCCTCATTGACTGCTTGCACTGGCCCTGTGAGGTGGGAATGATGGTACTCTTCAGGGGCAGAAAATGAGATTAGATCTATTAGCTGATTGGCTGTTCTGTCTCCACGGTCTCCAAGCCCCTCTGGAGTTAAGATGGCCTTATTTTAGTACTTTTCATTAAGGAACCATTTCAGTAGTGGAAGGAGATGGAAATGTGATAAAGAGCCCCTTGTCTCATCTCCTGGCTGTAAGGGAAGGCGAGGAACTTCCACAAACATTTACCTCGCTCTTTCAGTTAATTACAGCCCTGCTTTGGCAGAGTGAGAAGCATATATTAGATCAAGTAGCATTTGCAATTCATATCCTTGTGATCTTCTGGGAAGTTAGTGTTTGAAGATGACTGCTGGCTGCCTTTGGCCATGAACAGGCCCAAATGACGAATTGTTTCTTTGTCCAGATCTCAGAAGAGCAGGTGCTGGTTGGCTCTCTAGAGAGACTCTGCTATGTCTTTCACTAGGGTGTTGCTTAGGTTTTGTCAACTTGACACAGACTCCAGTCACCTGGAGAGAAAGGGACCCTCAAACGAGGACTAGTCTCCGTCTTAACCGAGGACTGACCTCCATCACATTAGCTTGATTGCAAATTAATATCAGAAGGCTTGGTTCACCGTGGGTGACGACATCTCTAGGGAGTTGGGCCCAGGAAACATAAGAAAAGTAGCTGAAGCTGGGTGGTGGTGGCATACACCTTTAATCACAGTCATCAGGAGGCAGAGGCAGACAGATCTTTGTGAATTCCAGGCCAGTCTGGTCTATAGAGTGAATTTCAAGACAGCCAGGGCTATATAAAGAAATACTGTCTAGAAAACAGAAAAAAATTAAAGAAAGAAAGAATGGAAAGAAGGAGGAAAGGAAGGAAGAAAGAAAGGTAGGAAGGAAGGAAGGAAGAAAGAAAGAAAGAAAGGAAGAAAAAGAAAGGTAGCTGAGGAAGCTGTGCAGAGCAAGCCAGTAATCAGCTGCTTCTATGGTTCCGCCATCTGTACCTGCTTGTTTGAGTTCCTGCCCTGACTGATGGACAGGGATCGACAAGTGTAAGACAAATACATCTTTTCTCTTCCAAGTTCTTTTTAGTCATGGTGTTTTTCGCAGCAACAGAAAGAAAACCAGAACAGCTACTTTCAAAGAACTTAGCAGAGTCTAAAGGAAATTGGCACTCGGAGAAAGCACTTGCCACTGAACAGCATATGACTTTGATAACATTAACTTTAGCCTGCCTCTCTGCATCTGTGTCGGCATCAGAAAGTGGGAGGGGAGAACAGGATGAGCCACCGAAGACAGACTCAGGAGCTCTCAGGCTTCTGTCACAATAACTTACTTGATCGAAGCACTTCCAGTGTGTCCGGTATCTGCTAATCCCTGTGGTGGGGGTAAGATGGCAGAACAGACCCTGTCTTCACCATTTTCACCTTCACTGCTAAAACATGTTGGAACTTTTGATCAGCCTGACTCCACTGTTTCCCCTCCACTTCCAGTCTACCCCTAATTTATTCTATGAAGCACAAATCTGATTTCATTTTGCTAATCTTTCATCATTTCTTGATTCTCTCTCTCTCTCTCTCTCTCTCTCTCTCTCTCTCTCTCTCTCTCTCTCTGTGTGTGTGTGTGTGTGTGTACACGTGGGCATATGGAGGACCAAGATTAATATCAGATGTCTCACTTTGTGACCATCCACCTTAACTTTTGAGACAGGGTATCTCAATGAACCTTGAACTCATGAATTTGATTAGACTTTCCCATCAGCAAATTCTAGAGGTTCTCTTTTCTTTGCCTCCTAAGTGCTGGGATTATACATGTGTACGCTCATGCTCAGTTTTTTTTTTTTAATGTGGGTACCTGGAGATGTAAAATCAGGTTCCCATGCTTGGATGGCAAGCACTTTACTTAGTGAGCGTCTCAGCCCCTCCAGCTAGTCTTCTAATGCAATTACCACCTTTTATAAGGCCTGCAGAGGCTTGGCTCTTGTTTACTTTACTGACCTCTTCTTAAACTACTCATCCTAGCCACAAATGTTTAACCTATGATGACTCTTTTGATTCTTCTGTGATGCCAAGATTTTTCCAACTTAGAGACCTTTAATTCCAAATTAAATCATTTTTTTCCATGTCCTTCCATCTTTTAGTTCTTACAAATATATCACCCCTGGAGCTGCCCTCTTACGGCTCTCCAAATTAGTCCCTACCTATCCTTCTCTCTATGGCCCTGTCTTCTCCCTCTTTAATGCTTACCAAAATTTCTACTTATTTGTCTTATCAGTTCATTGTTCTTTCTAAATAGCCTTAAAGCTCAAGCTCAAGAATTGTACCAAGTCCTGGTTTTCTGTGCTTTTTTTTTTTTTTTTTTTTTGGTTTTTCGAGACAGGGTTTCTCTGTGGCTTTGGAGCCTGTCCTGGAACTAGCTCTTGTAGACCAGGCTGGTCTCGAACTCACAGAGATCCGCCTGCCTCTGCCTCCCGAGTGCTGGGATTAAAGGCGTGCGCCACCATCGCCCGGCTCCAAGTCCTGGTTTTCTGGTGCCCACTCCCTATTCAGTGACTGGCACAACCTGGATACTAGATTGATGCTAGATGAGTAAATAAGCCAACCTTACATACTATTTCATTATCTCTTTTCATCCCTTCTCGAGTTCTAGCCACATTGAACCATGTTCTGAACTTGTTCTTTTCGACAAGTTCTCCGCATCTGGACTTCACCTTATTCTCTCCACTTAGCTAACTTCTCCTCATATTTCAATACCTCCTCAATCATAATTCTGTTCTTTGCAAAAGTTTACCCAGTGCCTGCAGGAATTCAGCCAATCTTCCCATTCTCTACTGCTAGGTTAATCACATTTCTTCAGTGATGCCAGCTACACATTTGTCTTTCTATGACTAGGGTAACAGGACTTAAATCTCTGTACTCCCAGCACTCACATGGGTTTAGAACACGGCAGGTAGTAGTTTAAATAGTCATTTAAGGAACAAAACCAATTGGAAGTTAGCAGAATTAAGTACTAAGTAGGTGGCACTAATTTGATGCTTTGTGATCTCAGCAAGGACTGGAGGCCTTGGAAAAGGGTTCATGGAGCAAATGTTGTGCTAATTTTGGGGAGGATAAATTAAATATAGAAATGTGAGGGTCATTCTGCTCCAGAGAGGGAAGACTAAAAGTGATGAGGTTGATCATGGCTTGGCTGAGAGATTGTTGGGGACAGCAGGGAAGGCTATTTTTCAAGCTACAGCAAAATATAAGTATTAGAAGTGTAATTCATAACCTCAGTTTTCTCAGCTGAGTAGTGACCTTAAAGATTTTTGACTTTTAAGAAACCACAATAGACAAAAAGGTTGGATGAGCATTTCAGGGAGCTTTATGACCATCTTACCAAAATACCACTGTGGAGGAAACAGAAGATACGTGTATCTCAGGCAAAAATAAAATTGAAGGGGGAAAAAACCCCATTCTGTTCTCTATTATGTGCCAGGCATTCTGTTGGAAGTTTGGACAATAAAGATATAAAAATAAGCCGGGCGGTGGTGGCGCGCGCCTTTAATCCTAGCACTCGGGAGGCAGAGGCAGGCGGATCTCTGTGAGTTCGAGGCCAGCCTGGTCTACAAGAGCTGGTTCCAAGACAGGAACCAAAAAGCTACGGAGAAACCCTGTCTCGAAAATAAAAAAAAAGATATAAAAATAATCATTATAGTTTTGAATAGTTAATGTTTCCTGGGCACTGTGCCAGGTGCTGGGTCTGCACCATCACTACAACCGCTTCTAATAGTAATGAACGCAGCAAGCAGTGCCATTCATTGCATTCTTACTATGTGCCAGGTGCTAGGTACGTGGATTAAAATCACAAAGGAAGATGACACTAAACTCACGATAATTTGCGGCTTGAAGCAAGCATAATTGGATGATATATAGTCAAACCATACTCTAGCTTTTCACGTTGTCTCTGGCATTTGAACTAATCTGCTGTGTTTTGTTTGCAGTAATCTGCGGTAGGAGCGTCATCATAGAATCCTTAAGTTGAAAAGCTCACCTCCAGAGTTTAGTTTGAGATTATGATATTACAGAGTGATTCTTTTGTATTAAGTCACTAAATCTCCAAAACAACCACTGGAAGCAATAAAGAATCTCATGGCTAAAATCTCGTCATAGCTTTACATGCATCCCATCATTAGAAATGTTATTATCTTGTAAATAAAAGTTTATCTGACTAGAAGGACAGAAAAGATGTGAAAAAGGGAAAAGGGAGAGGCCTCGTGTCTGACCTTGGAAAAATCTTTATGAGCATATCATTTTTAAATTTAATTAATTGATTTTTTTAACCTGACTGAAGTTTCCCCTTCATCCTTTCCTCCCATTCCCAAGACTCCCTTCTCTGCTCCCCTCAATCCACCCCTTCTCCATTTCTGTTCAGAAAGGGCCAGGCCTCCCATGGGTATTAAGAAAGCATGGCATATCAAGTCATGGTAAGACTAAGTACTGCCCCCCCCCCCCCGCTTGGGCAAGGTAATTCAGTATGAGGAATAGGCTCCCAAGAGCCAGTCAAAATCTTAGGGATAGCCCATGTTTCCATTGTTAGGAGTCTCACAAATAGACCCAACTATAGAACTGTTAAATGTATGTGCAGAGGGCATAGGGCAGTTCCATATAGCCTCCCTGCTTGGTGGTTCAGACTCTGTGAGCTCCTATTAGCCCAGGTTAGTTAATTCTGCGGGTTTTCTTGTGATGTTATTGACCTCTGGCGCCTACAATCCATCTTCCCAATCTTCAGCAAGATTCCCTGAGCTCTGCCTAATGTTTGGCTGTGGGTCTCTCCATCTATTCTTGGGAACCTCTTCTAAGGAGCCACACTTAGCTCTACACTATGTGCTGAGAAGGAAACAAAAGCCACTTTCCTGTGTTACCTGTTGATATACAGGCCCATGCAGATGCTTAATGACTTGCTACCCCCTTTGAACTCTTCTAGATCCCACCATTGGAGCCACCCGACCCTCATAACTTTTTCCTCACTTTAGCTGGACACTGATCTCCTCTCCATATGCTTACTACTAGTTTCTCTTCACCATTATTAAGGAATTAAGGAGTTGATGATGAGAGTGTCTGGGGTCTCTTGAACTGTTAGCGGGTAGATTCCTTCCTGTTACTCTTTACCTTTAGACTTGCCGGATTGCCCCTCATTAGCTTAAGGCAAGTGTTTGAGGTCCATTCTTAAATAAAGAAAACAAAACCAGCCTGTATTTCATGGCATTCTGCCAGTAAAGCGCATTGTCCATAGAGTTCTCCAAACATGAAAGATTAAGAATTCTCTAACAAGCTGTCTCAGAGGGCTTATCATGTTCTCTCTTTCCTTTGATGCTGACCAGAGGAGTTTGTCTAATGGCATCTGTGACATTTGTGGGATTAAATCATGTGATTTCAGGAGCTAAATCGATGGACTGGGCAGAAGGCCAGAGTACAAAGTTGACTTGCCAAATCTCAGCCCAGATCACTGCCCAGCACAGGTCCTTTTTTTTTTGTGAAGAATACAGTCTGGCTTCCACCTAATTAAAAGTTAACTTCGTTAGAGGTATCTGGTACACACACACTGGTTAGATTGTGTGCCGGGTGGATTGAGGTTTTACTATTGGGAACTCTGTGACCTCTCATCATTATCCATGTTAAGTATCCAATAGAACACACCTTCATTGACATTCTGATGCAAAGAAATTTAATGGTGCATTTTTGCCACCTAAAGTATGGATACCTGACAATGAATCTTGCTGTATGCCAAACACTGTGATGTCTATAGTGTGTATTTCATAGACCAAAGTCCCTTTGTGAATTAGTCAGAGGAGGGTTGTGGGTGTAGAGTGTCAGAGCACTTTGGCTTCTTTCCAACTACAATTTTGCTCAATTCCTACTTTTATTTCATTTTATTTATTATTGGACTTTTGAAGCAGGATCTCACTATGCAGCTCAGGTTGGCCTTTAACTCATTGTTCTACCTTAGCTTCTAGAATGCTCGAATTATAGATGTGAGTCACCACTCTCAGTTCAAACTTCCTAAACAGGAAAGTAGTAAAACAATAGTCATCCTCTGTCAAGTTCATATGATTATTCTCCTGCAGAATATTCTGCAGGTCATCTATAATATGCTCCAGTCAGATGAAAGGTTCCTGTGACAATGTCCTTGATAATGACCATGTGGTTACGGAGCACCTGTGCTGATAGGAAACTAATCTCTCTCTGAAATCACATGCCTACAACTTTCAGTTCCCAGCATGTGCTCCCTCTAGAGCAATGTCCAAAAACCCATTTTTTTCCCTCCACTGATTTCCTGGAAATACTTGATGTTAGTAATCATGCTTTTCTCTTTTCAATTATTTCCTTATCTGAAATTGATATTCTGTTTCATAAAGTTATGATAGCAACCAATCATTTTTGTTTAGGATTAAGGCCCACTCTATGAGATGGAACCAAAACCTGATACTGCTTAAGTGAACAAGAACCTGTGGCTAGCTTGGTCATGGGCCCTAATGGAAAATCTAATGCTATTATTCTGCTAAAGGAACATATCAATAAATGACTCCCAATGACATATTTCTATACCAATAGATCAGGGCATCTCTGACTCCTCATTGGAGAAGCTTCTTCAATTGTCCACATATTGTTTATTATTTAAGCACTTAGCTCTTTCATATAAATACCATATGAACAATAGCGTTATACATCATGTGTGCTTGACAGTTCTCAGAAGTCAATACATGGTAGGTTCTCAATAAATATGCATGGAAACACCACATAACAGAGTAGTAGAGATAGACAGGGAAATGCTCTGTTGGTAGGACCCTGCTTTTGTTTGTATGTATGTCACCACCATAACGTCAGCCAATAGCCACTGAGATACCAGCGGCTACTTCCCTTCTCGCTCTCTTTGCTTCCTGCTCTGGTTCCGGCGACTAGACTTCTTCCTGATTGCGCAGAGGGCTGTTGTCTGGGACGGTTATCTGTAAGTTTTTTCCCCTTTAAATAAATACCACCCTATTAATCATAATTCCAAACTGGTGTGGCATTGTTTATGACTTATGCCTTCACTCCCTCACCACACGGAGTGTCTTAATCACTATAAAGCTAACCCAATATTGGTAATTTTGTTTCTTTGGAGAGGCAGAAAGCTAGATTTGGGGAATTGAAATAATTCTGACCAATGAGATGTTCTGAGAGATTATTTCCTCCCCCCCCCCATGTCATTTGAACATAAAACCAAAGACGTCAGCAGCCATTATGTGCAGAAAGACAAACATTAAGCCATGTAGCATACATGGTAATGATGCCCTAAATTGGGTCTTTGAATTAATCCTCGTGAATCTCACTCAACTTCTGTACTTCTAGGTGTAAGATGATAGCTCCCATTTCCTAATAATCTACTTTTATCCAATTTTGTTAAAAGAACTAAAAACACCACTCACATAATAGCATTTTCTCTCAAATATAAATTACCAAAATGAAACCTCTGAGATAGAAAATGTGAACAATAGTTCCATTAAAATAGTCTGAAATATCTACCTATTCAAAGTCACTCGGTTCAGATGATTTTATATCTGTGCATAGAACTTTAAAAAGACACCTGATTTTCTTGATATTAAGAATATTTCAAAAAAGGATATTTCAGATCACAAAAAGAATGAGCAATCTCAAACTAACTCTGTGGAGCTAGAATAACGTAATGTTCAAACCTAATGAAAATGCCCTAAATCAAAACGGTATACCATTTTTAATCATGACAAAACCTTTGAGAATTTTGAATCAAATATTAACATTCAGCACTCATTTACTTAAGAAAATCTAAGTAAAATTATAAAGTAAGTAAAATAATTCTACAAAATTTATTATTTTTCCAAATTAATAAAAATCCAACAATTTATGAAATAGTAAACTCATAGCCACTAAAATCTAACAACAACAAAGAGATGGTACTGTAACTACTGGTATTCAGAATTTTAAATTCTGAGTAATATATTGGAAAGCACATGAAATAATCATGAATATTTAGACAGAAATAAAAAGCATATTTATATACACAGTGTATATATATATATATGTGTGTGTGTGTGTGTGTGTGTGTGTGTGTATGAAAACATCCAAGAAACTAACAAAAGACTGTTAGAAATACAAGAAATTTTGGTGGGGTGACAAAATACAAGAAAATTATTACCGTCAATTAGAAATTTCCATGAAAACATCCAGTTCATCATAGGAACATCATGTAAAGATCCTTAGGAATAAACTTAACAAAAAGGAATACTAATCATGTAACAAATTTATTGGAGAGTATAAATCTAGGCCTAAGGGAATAGGAAAACATGTTACTGAATAGACGGATTTTATCTACAAAATACAATTTCCCATATCATGATATACATTCAAATTTTCCACACTAGGATATATATTCTAAAAAGTACCAAATATTCAGGGTTTATACAGAACTGGGCAAAATGATCTTTAAATGGAATGATAACTGCATAAAAATTATATGAAAATTTTGAGCAAAGTGAAGGAAAGATACCCAAAAAAAAAATGACACACTAAGGAATTCCAATTGTCACTCCACTAACCATCAACCAACCCGACAGAAATTAACTTTGCATGTGTTATACTCCCAGGCCGAGTTCCATTCACCCAGCATATACATTGGCCTAGGCTGGTCAATTCCCTAGAACCTTGTTTGCTAACACTGGTCCCAGTCTCTCAGGCTTTGCTCTGCTCATGTAGTCTGTGCGCTAGTTGAGCCATGACTGCCCCAGATTCCCACCCACTTGCGCCCTCCCCACATTACCTGAAGGCCCAGTTTAAGTTGATCATGCAGCCCAGCCTGGTGACCAACTTGGATTCCTTCCTGCCTTCTCACTTCTCACATTGCCCAGGCCCAGCTAAAGCAGCACAGCTGGCTCAGCACCCAGACTACCCAGCAAGAAGTCACATTTGCAGGTTTCCTTGGTTACCGCTGAATTGGATTCACACCCTTTTCCTCCAATCAAAATCCGACACTGAATATCTGAAAGATTGACCTATCAATGTTTAATAGACAAAATGAATCTATACATTTGAGAAATACTCGAAGATACTAACTGTAAATTCTAAGGTAGATAATAAGAAAACAACCAAAGCCAGCCATGGTGACCCACATCTTTAATCCCAGAACATGGGAGACAAAGGCAGGCAGATTTCTGTGCTTTTGAGACCAGCCTGGTCTACATAGTGAGTTTCAAGACAGTGAGAGCTGCATAGTGAGACTCTGACTCAAAAGCTGAGAGACAGAGACAGTCAGAGACAGCGAAACAGAAAGAGCTAGAGAGATACAGATATATAGAGAGGGAAGGAGAGAAGGAGTTAAAGGAGGGAGGGAGAGAATAATGTAAAAATACACAGAAAGGGAAATGAGAAAAGCAGGTCATGATGAACTGCGGAACAAAGACTGTTTATAAAACAAATAGAAAATAAATATTAAATATGCAGAAGCCCATGGATTACTGCTTGAAGGATTTGGACAAGGGAAATGAAAAATAAGTTTTAAGATGTTTGGAGGAGAAAACTTGTCAACATTTGAAACTAAGCACTGAGAAGGACAGAGATAGAATTCCCAGCAGCAGTATACTGTTCAAAGGTTCTCAGCTTTTGCTGTACATTGGAACCATTTGAAGAGTGTTAAAAAAAAAAGTACCCATGCCTGGGTCATCCACTCCCTTACATTAACATTTTAAAATAGCTCCCCAAATGAATTTATTCACATGTGAGACAGACCACCATCATTGTCAAAGACATCGAGTGCTGTTGGGAGTAGATGTAGTCATCACAGAGAACAGAAAGAGATTAGAATTGTTGGGAAATTTTCTTTCTTTTTTTCTTTCCTGGTTTTTCGAGACAGGGTTCCTCTATGTGACTGTTCTGGTGGCTATCCTGGAACTGGCTTTGTGGACTGGGCTTGCCTTGAACTCACTGAGATCTGCCTGCCTCTGTCTCCCAAGGAGAAATTGTCTATAGAGGATGGAGAAAGGCTTAGATCTTTGTTTTCAAGCACAGTAGCCATAAACCACAGGTGAATATTTAATGAAATAATTCAGCCCCTCTGTTGTACCAGCTACCTTTTATTTTTTTTATTGGTTACTATTTAAAATGTTTCATTTATTTTACATCCTGATCTCAGTTTCCCCTCCCTCTTCTCCTCCCATCCCCTCCTCTCCCACTGCCTCTCCTCTAACTCTCCCCCATCCACTCCTCCTCCATCTCTGTTCAGAAAGAGGCAGGCCTCCCATGGGCCTCAACAAAGCTGATCTAGGACCAAGCTCCTCCCACCACATGAAGGCTGGGCAAGGCAACCCAGCATGGGGGAATAGTTCCTCAAAACTGGCTTAATTGCCAAGGACAGGTCCTGATACCTCTGCTAGGAGCCCTACAAACACACAAAACTATACAGCTGTCACACACATGCAGAGGGCCCAGGTTGGTCCTACTACCAGCCACATTTTACACACTTAACAGACACATGTCCATAATATGATGCTGGATTCTGGAGGAATAGGATGTTTTCATGCTTGTTGGCCTAAATGCCTTCTTCACCTTTGAAATGTCTATAGTAAAGAAGATTTCTCCAAGTCTACAAAAAATTATACAGCATATGCGATCAAATTTGGGTCCTTTGATTTGTAGAATGCATTTTCATGGCTTTGGGGATGTATGCAGTACTCTTCTCCATATCGGATATTTCCTCCACTTGATAATGTCCAGGGAAGTTTTGTCACACCCGTGGAAGCTAGATTAAGTCAATACTGTTCACTTTGAGCAAAATTATATATTTTCTCCTTCATGTCACTTCTGCTGCACAGGGGGCTTTAAATCTCTTGCTCGAAACTCATTATCACCATGTCTTCAGGATGTTCATTGAAGCAGTCAAGGGAAGACAGAAAGCAATGACACTGACTGTAGAAACTAGAAGGCAGTATATTTGGTTAAAGGAGCGGCATCTGGATATTAGGCTGAGAGCTGCTTTTACCCTTGATTGCGTAGGTCATGACAAATCGGTGTCATCCTTCGCTTACCCCTTAAATTTGAAATCTGAAGTGACAATGTTCACAAGGGAGTTTATTGGCAAAGTCTCTTTAAATGGGGCGGAATGACTTCTTATTAATTGTAAGAACATTTAGAGGATATGGGCAAAGGGTACATGAGAGTTCTTTAGATTTATTTTTGCACCTTCTCTACATCTATGAAATTATTTCAAAATAAAAATTAGATGTATGCATATGAGTAACTTATGAACACTTTCTCATAAAAATTCAAATGATATTTAAACTAACCCTTTATCTTTCCCCTCTGTGTATTGTTAATGTGTTTGTTCTTAACCTAGGTTTTTCTACCCAGTGTTTTTACTTAATATTTTGTAGGAACATTTCATACATCACTTCCTACATTAACATTTTCTGTATCTCCATCCTCAGCACTATTTTTCCTTGTAGGAGAGTGGCCTCAATTTAAGAGTGAGATATTGTGTTTCATACAGTCACATGCTAACACATCATGCTAAGTGGCTATATAATAGTTTTTTAATGTTAATAAACTTGACTATTCTCCATTTTAAAGACATTTAAGGTTGCATTCATTTATATTTATTGCTATAAATTAGCCTTTGACATTATACATATATTTATATATTAAGATATTTATATATATATTCACAATTATTTTCCCAGTACAGCTTCCCAGAAGTCAAATTACCAGGGCATTAAAAAAAAAAAAACTCTCACTACATACTGATGAATGTCCTAATATTGGTTTCCTTTATCAGCAGTGGTTTTTACATGGGGAGAAAAACACAAGAAATCCCAGGTAACAAAACTTAACCCTTCATGTTCAATGTGAATGATAGTTCAAAGTTCTTTCTTTCTCAGCCATTCCAAGAGTCTGTGCTGCCTTAACAAATGGACACTTTGGCGTGGATGAAATCCATTTAAGGGTTTTCAACTTATGGTCCTTTGATCTTGTGAAGATGAGACATTTGGAGCCCTTCAACTGATGGCCTATCATTCCCCATAGTCACAAGGAATCATCTCTCTTTCAGAGTAGGAGATTACAGAATGGGTAGCAGATGTTAACAGTTCTTTTTTCTACCATATTTCTTTGTTTTAATACAGTGTCTCAGGTAATCCCAGCTGACCTTAAACTTACTGTGCGGACAAGAATGGCCTGAACTCCTGATGCTACCCTGAGAGGCTGAGCATCTACATCTTTACTACCATCCCAGGCAATTTTTCCATCTCTAAAAGAAAACAAAAACAACAACAACAAAAAACAAAAACAAAGCAGAGATCAGTGCCCTGAGCATAGCTGTCAGTAAATAAAATCCTAACGGTTAATATTAAGTTGAGGTATTGGGCATAATAGTTAGGAAAATAACTAGAATACTAGAGCCTGGGTTGAATCTTTATGGTTGGGTAGTATTTAAATAGGAATCTATAGGAGCTGGAAGAATGTTTATTATATCAGAAGTCAAGGATAGTAATTTACACTCTCTAAGGTAGGACTAGGTTTGAAAATAAAGGGAATAATATAGAAATAGGTAAAGGAAATAATATAGGAATAGGTGAGGTGTGTCCAGCCATGTGTTGAAAGATTGAAAATCTAGTTGAGAAACTAGGTGTTGGGAAGCCTTCTTAAGTCCTCAAAGAAAAAGAGGTCAAGAAAGATATTTTTTCCCCTTGTGTTTTTTATTATTTATTATTTACTTATTTTACATCTTCACCTCAGTTTGATTCCAATTGCTGAACCAATAGAGAACCAAACTGTGACAGAATAGAACTTTTGCTACAAATGAGGGGAATCCATTTAGAATGGAAAGGAGGAGAATTTTAGAGTTACTTAAAAGGAAGGACAAAACAGGACTTGATAACAGATAGAGGAGAGGAGACATAGGAAGACGCACAAGAAAACACCCAAGTCTATGCTGAGGAATGAGAGGATTGCTTTCTGAGTAACTAAGAAAGGTCACACAGTAGGCTGATTACCAGGTCCCTATTATTGTCAAGGTAAACCGAATTTCTGTTAAAGAGATTCCATTTCCTCCTGACTTCCACTATTACTTCACAGATGCTTATTTCATCCTTTTGGTCTTCATTTGGTAGTGGATCTTTCTATTTAACTTTGTTTCTCTGTACCATAAGGTTCTGCCGAGTAATGATCTTAAACACTTAAATGCATATAGGAAGTTCTGCTGAGTGCTCCCGTATAAATACAGTCACCTTCCATGTGAGTTTCTCATTTTGCATATTGGGATCTCTAAAACCATTGCAAACTTGTTCTTACCTAAAAAAGAGTTTAGTTTCCCACAAAATTGTTGAATTCTTTCCTTCCTTGTCTGGCCCAACATGCAACATTTGAATTTGGGATGTCACAATAGTTTAGCTTCAAAATCAAAAGAGAAAAACACATCACAGTGACTTAGATGGAAAGACTAGTATATGCTGCTGTGTGTCAAAGAGTACAAATAAAAAATACATTCTAGAATTGGTTATAGTCCCAGCTCTTCACTCACTGGAAGTATGAATCAGCTAAGACTTATGTCTCGGGGCTGGAGAGATGGCTCAGAGGGTAAGAGCACTGACTATCTTCCAGAGGTCCCGAGTTCAATTCCCAGCAACCACATGGTGGTTCACAACCATCTGTAATGAGACCTGGTGTCTTCCTTACCAGCAGTACATTGTATGCTTAATAAATAAATAAAAAAAAGACTTATGTCTCCATTGTCTTCACTATAGTTTGAAGAAGATAAGAAGAACTCTTGTTAAGATCAATGCCAGGCCTAAAACCAACTACTTATTAATGTAATAAATATTTTAAAAGCTTGAGCAGCACTTAAAGTACTTTGAATTCAGTGGGTTATGTGCAGCACCAAGTGAGGGTACAATTGTCAGTCATTTACATACTTGATACAGAATGGCAAATGGGATAATTCAGGCCAAAAGACAGGAATCTTGGAGGCAAACATTCAAGCAGTGTATGCCTCCGTTATTGATTAAATATACTAGCTAATCCAGATAGAATCCCCATCTCCTGCACTGAATTCATTCTAATATCATGAGCCTTTTGCAAAGGTAGAACAGAGCTAGCCTAAAAGAAGGGATTACTCTGATTTTCTGTGGTTTGTGACTATAGCTTTTCAGTGCTGACTTCCAGAAATAGCAGTCATTTTGCTCAGCACCATCTTAATGGATCATTGTGACCTTTGATTTGCATCATAAGGGGAATCAGACAAGGTCTTTCTTCTACTTGAGTCTAAGGATTACTTTGTTGGAAGAGATAGTTTCCTCCTTTGTCCATTTCAAGAATGAATATTATGCCTATTATCTCTGTTATTCATGGAACACATATCACTGTCATCCACCAATAACTTCAGCATTTCTCACCACTGGATGGCAGATCATGTATTAGTCAGGATGCACTCTATAGGCCCCACATAATTACTGATGGAGGCTTGTTACATTTTTAAGCATTTCACCTAGTTCTTCAATATGCACACAACCTTATATAAATAGCAGGCACTAACATGTGCAATGGCCTGCTTACCAAGTGCTTTGTATTCTGCTCTTCCTCTCATATATTTCTGATTACCTATCCAGTTTGTACCCCGTTCTCTTCATTAAATGATGATGCAAACTGTTCTTCTTGGCTGCAAACTTTGGCTTCTTTTCACTTTATTTTCACCTCTATCATAGACTATTTTAGGTTACAGTTGACTTGCTTTGTATCTCCTGTCCTTTGTCCCACCAGTTTCCTTGTTGGGAAGTATCTTTTGCTGGTGAAATTGAGTAAATATGTAATATTATACTCTGATATGACTATAGGAAGTTCTTACCAGCATTTTAAAATACGAACACAAGTTCGAGACCATAATAAAAGCAAACCAAGCCGCCAATGACACCTTGAGTGTATGCTAGTGGTCACTAAAGTCCTAGGAGAAATTTATAATTAAAACCCTGAAATAGACAAAATCTACCGATGAGCTAAATTGTTTTCCATTTGTGTACATAAATTAATGGCTTCCTCATATTTTTTTCCTGGCAGGCAGCTTGGTGTAATCTGCACATCACCAGGGATTCACGGAATTGTCACTTGACTAATATCAGTTGACCTGAATCTTTCTGAAGTAGGATGTAGCTAGACGCCTTGTGCTACTACTTTTTATAGTAAGCAGATCAGCAAATTAGATTCTGTGAGTTTTGTAATGCATTGTGCACTGTGGAACTTTTATTTCTTTTCAGATTTTCTTGACTACTGCTATCTTGGGATTTTGTGTCTCTCATTAGAAAAGTCCCTCTTGGCCACTGGCACTCCTAGATGAAAAGTCTCTAGAGTCAGCAGGCTTTTATTTTTCTTAGAGCTTTATAGTTAACCAATTTCTTTTGCATACATTGTCTCATTAATTCTCTCACTTATCCTTGCCTACATCACAGAGTCATCATCTGACTTGAGTATTTTTAGCATCATAGAAATAAATGACTGTAAGACTCCAGCACTAATAGGTGGTAGAGTCAGGATCATAATCCAAATTTCTGGATTCCACATGTCAGGCTTTTCTCATTTACTGGAAGATTATTTTGTCAATGAGATGTAGTGATTAAAGCAGAAACCTTTTTTGTGAGTTTTCTCTGTAGACATTCCAAGGCTTCACTTCCTGTTGTGTTTGGAGACCAGTATGCCATTTAGGATCCAGAGAAGATTTTGCCCTTGTGGATTTTTATGAAGTTGCATGATGCTTACACAACAAATATACTCACACTCGGTCATTTTGGTAGAAGAAACCTTCCCCCATTTTACATTTCTTTACCGTTTAGAATGTTGGCAGAGGCTGCTCATTCGTTTTCTGGCTGCCCAGATCCAAAATAATCATATTTAAAAAATTCAGAAATTCACAGGATGGGAATAAATCCATTCATCGATTTCTTTTTAGAATAATACAATTGATATCACAAACCTCTACCTATGGTAGGCAGTAAAAGGTTGGGTAAGATTTGGTGTTAGAAGGGGTTAGAAAAATCTGACAGGTGTGAGCTCCGTGACATGGGTGATGGGAACTGAACCTGGGTCCTCTGGGAGAGCAGCAAGTGCTCTTAACAACAGCGTCATCTCTCCAGTCCTGTCAGTTACTTTCTTACTGACTGCTGCTGTGACCTGCTTGACTTTGGAATTTACCTGACTGGGATGGAGGGGAGAAATGACAGACACACACTGAAAAAAAAACCTGGAATTGAATGGGTCCTGTGCTCTGATGGAGATGCATCTGCAGCCTGGAAACTCAGCTTATTATATACAGCTGAGTGAGGACATAGGTTAGCCGACATTGGTAGGCATGCTCAGTAGAGGAGCAACTCAGCCTGCAGTCATATGAAAAGAGAAAGATGTGGTTGATACTTTTTCTATACACTCTCAACGTCTTTACTCAGACCAGGGGAGGACCATTCTCCTGAGCCCCACCCAGAGAAGGCCTTCCCATTTCTATGGTTCTGAGGCCCTGGGGTCCTGTCCATGACTGTGTTCATGTCAACAATACACATTCACTTAGGATGCCATTCTCTCGCCACAGATTGCCATTCTGACTGGGATGAATTATAATTTCAATGTTGTTTTAATTTGCATTTTTGATGGCTAGTGAGGTTGAACACCTTTTAACTATTTACCAGCCTTTTGTGTTTCATCCTTTGAGACTGGTTCATTCACTTCACTGGCCCCTTTACCAATTGGATTTATGATTTCTTATTGTTTACTAGTTTTGAGTTCGTTGGATATTTTAGAAATTATTCCTCTGTCAGATACATAGCTAGCAAATATTTCTTCTATTTTATAGATTGTACACTCATTCAATTAACTCTTTGCTGTGTGGAAATTTTTTAATTTTTTTGAAATCCCCTTTGTCAATTATTGACATTGTTTCCTAAGTGAGTAGAGTTCATATATTCATAAATGAAGGCGTAATTCACAAACAATGCCACACTAGTTTGGAATTATGATTAATAGGGTGGTATTTATTTAAAGGGGAAAAAACTTACAGATAACTGTCCCAGACAACAGCCCTCTGCACAATCAGGAAGGAGTCTAATCGCCAGAAACGGAGCAGGAAGCAAAGAGAGAGAGGAGAGGAAAGTGGCCGCTTTTTTAAAGGAAGAGAGACCACGCCCCAATGGGCTGGTATCTCAGCGGCTATTGGCTGGAGGAGCGGAAGGACCTCCCACAACACATAAAGTCATTGCCTTTGCCTGTGTCTTAGTGATTCCCCTAGTTTTTAATCTTGTTATTCAAAGTTTTGGGCCTTCTATTAAGATTTATAATCCAGCTGGAGTTGGTTTTTGTAAAAAGTGAGGAAAAGACCCAGTTTCACTCACCTTAATGTGGTCATCTAGTTCTATGAGCACCATTTGTTGCAGAAGCTGTCTTTTCTCTAATATATCCCTTTGGCCTCTATTCTATTCGTCCAATCTTTGGATCTGTTTTGGAGCCATTTACAAGTTGTTTCAGTACTATGTCTTTGTATTATAGCTTAAAATCAAGTATGCCCCAGCATTGTTTTTCAGTCAGAATGGCTTTGGTTATCTAGAACCTTTTGTACTTTCATGAGCTTCCGAAAATTTTTCTTTGACTTTATAAATTTACATGGTGTGCTTGTGTATGAGCGACAGTGTGCGACTGTAGTATGTGTGTGTGTGGTCAGAAGACAAATTGTGGGAGTTGGTCCTCACTTTTCAACCTGGGAGTCCCAGTACCCACTGAGCCATCTTCCAGTCACTTCCATGGGAATTTTAAGAATTCATTTTCTATTTCTGTGAAGAACGTCGTTGGCATTTTTATGAAAATTGCACTGAACTTGTAGACTGCTTATGGTAGAATATAGCCACTTTCACAATACTAATTCTTTCAATTGAGGAGTATGGGAAGTCCTTTTATGTTCTAGTATTTTCTTCCATGTTCTACTATCTTCAATTTTATTCTTCAGTGTTTTAAAGCTTTTTTTTTCCTGTAGAGGTCTTTCATTCCCTTGGGTAGGTTTATTCTAAGGCATTTTAAGGGAATTATGAATTGGATTGCTTTCCTGATTTCTTTCTCAGTATTACAGGAACAAATTTCCTTGTCATATCAATCATCCACACTTTCCTTTGGCTTTTCACTATGAGTTTTCTGCTATTATATAAACTACTGTACATCCTTCACTTTTAAAATAGTTTTTGCTCCTATTGTAAAGTTACCATAAACTTTTAAGGTTCTTGGTGGCCTTATTATATTTTTATTCCTTAAATTAATATGTTATCAAGGTAGGACAGATAGCTAGCACACAATGTGACTTTTCCCACAGTGAATAATTAGGTCCAGAGAAGGGGATACAGTTATTATTTTGCATTCTGTAATATATTCTGATATGTGAATATTTCAGAACTGACTTCCCAAAATCAAGTGCATGGGATACATTTTTAATTTGTGAATTTGTACTTCTCATTTTTAATTTTTCTTCTACATTTGTCTCTACTATACCTTCCAAGCACATACCCTATGGGCCAATGCTATTGAAAGGTGTTAGGTGACTAAAAGGTTTAAGGTATTGCTGCTCACAGGAAGTACTTTATCATCCTGAAAAGTGATTCTTGGAAATAGAAAAAGGCATAAAGATCTATCTTAATGAACTTTTATTTTAAAAGTTTTTGTATAAATTGTAGTGTGGATTCTTGATAATTAGTCTTAATAATAAAATCTCCTAGTTCTGGGACTAAAGGCATGAGATCCCAAGTGCTGGGATCACCTTTGTGTGAGCTCTGCTTCTCTTTTATTTTTTTATTCATTTATTTTTTTCTGCTTCTCTTTTAGACTGGTTAAATCTTCTACCTCCCAAGTGCTGGGATTAAAGGTGTGTGCCACCAGTGCCTGGCCTCTATGGTTAGCTAGTAGCTAACTCCACCCCCTAATCTCCAGGCAAGCTTTATTTGTTAGAGCACAAACAAAGTATCACCACAATAGATTTTGTTTTTGTAGAGTGAAATGCATATGTGTGTATTTGTCAGGATAGCCAACCACACTGGTGAGCAGGGAGCAAGGATAAATGAATTCTCTTCTTTGATTACTGATTTCCACAGTGATTCTAACTCCCAGACATAGAGGCAGTTGTATGATACAGATGGCTACGTAGCTGATTTTTAAATTTGTAAGAATGATTTTTCAATTTGGTTACTATTGAACTGAAATTATATCCATTTACACTTAAATATGTAAAAACAAAGTAGTAACTTAAATATCAGATCCTATTTCTTTTTTGCTACATTTTACTGTTATTTATGCTTCTCAAGTTAATTTTTCTTATACCTATCTTGTAGAAACATTATATATTTTTAAGAGCTTAAAATTGGCTATGGAAAAAGGTATTTGTGATTCTTTTATACCTTGTGGTTTGGCAAATGCTTCAAGTTAGGGCTAGATTTGTTATTTTATTGGTTTCTATCAGAAAGAAGTGGTGGAATGTTAAAAGAGTTTCTAGAACATATTTATGCTTCTGGTCCAAATGAAGTGAAGTAATAGTTGAATCTAATTTTCTGCTTGAAACAAAGAAAAATAAAATAGAACATATAAGCCAATGAAAGTGGCCCCTGAGGGATGGAAAAAACAAGTGAAAAGAATCCTATAATTGTCCAAGCTTGTCACCTTGAGTTTTAAGGCCATGGTTTATGGATAAGGAACTGAATCAGAGACTGCTATTCACTGTGATGAACAGACAGAGATGAAGTGAAAATAAAGGCAACTAGAGGTCACAGGACAGACCAATGGGTTGGGAAAAAAGAGCCCCAGATATCTGGATAAGATTTCATGCTGGCATTAAGGAGGACAATGATCACAACATGTATGTGACAGCAGACAACTAGAGAGAACTAGCTTAAATATTTAAAATACCATTCCCCAGTACTCATGCAGAACAATCATTATAGGTCCCATGGTTACTGTCTTTACTGGAAATTTCCAGAATAATGAGCATGAGTTGAGAAGTCTTGCCTTGGTAGCCTCCAAAATCAATCAGTCTGTGATCTCATCTGAAAATTTTACCCTCAAGGTAAACTTATTTTTAAGTGTCTTGCCTCTATTTACAGATAAAGAAGAATATTTTTGGGAATGCGAATATGCTCAGCACATAAGACTAATTTCTCATACACCAGTGTTTAAAAAGTCATGTGACTCGAATCCCCCATGAAAGCTATGAAAATTCTGGGGAAAACTGTCAAAAATGTTTTAAATTCTTTTTAGAATCCTGGAAATCAAGCAAAGTCTTGTAATAATCCAAAAAGTATTTATTTAAGAAAAAATATTTCATTCTTGATAGAAATAGGAAAAATTGTGACAATTTTACCTTCACTAAAACTCTAACCCACTCTGTAGATTTTTGGTAGCCCCGAGATCCTGCAGACCTAAAAATACAATCATTGAAATGTTCTGAATCATTGTAGTAACTAGAAAGAACAGAATGGATTTTAACCTCCACCAAGACCCAGCCAACACAGTTGTATTTGTCCTGCCTGAAAGACATCTCTAAGAAAACTCTATTCCCCTGACTTATATTCATTTTAATATTGCTCTTGAGTTTTATTAATTGGAAAACTCTCCTAACATTTATTTTATTTTTATGTGTGTGTTTTACCTATGTGTATGTCTATGCACCACATGCATATGGTGCTCTCTGAGGCAAAAAAAAAGGGGGGGGGCATTGCACCAGATTCTCTGGAAACTAAAGTTGCAGAGGGTTGTAAGCAGCCATATGGGTGCTGGGAACAGAACTCAGATCTTCTGCAAGAGCAGAACGTGTTCTTAGCCACTGAGCCATCTTACTAACCCCATGAACTGGGAAATTCTTGTTTCTAAGTTGTCTATTAAAAATTGTCATTTTAAAGAAATACTGTTCTTTTATGTATCACTTTGTGAGTATGGCAGAGAAAATGAACCACATGCGGAAATTTGACACAGAATTTACATAAAAAATGTATATTCTAAAACACATATGCTCATGCATGCTCATGTGTATATGTGTAAAGTAAGTTAAGTCACCTGGACTGACATCGCTCCCTATAAGAACCAGAGACAAACACAAACCCTAGTGCCTGATAAGAAACATACTTTCAAAGGGTTGGTCAGAGTAGTTCATGTGATTTTCAAAACAATATAAATTATCAAGGTAGCCCTCGGTTTCCTCTCAGGGGTTAAGAGTAAGCCCCTATTGCTGAAGACATCACCCTCTCGGGATACATGACCCAGATGACTTGAGCTGGATCTGATCTGAAAGCTTCTTTTCTGGGGTCTAGCCCAGCATAGCCCAGAAAGCCACATCTTAAAATGGCACAGCTTTTTTTCTACTATTGCTGAATCAGGAAGACCCCTCTTAAAGGAGCCACACCTTTGCCTGCTTCTAGTAAACAGATCCCAGCCAAGAAACTGCTGCTACCAAACCATGCTTAACTCTGTTCTTTTGTGTCTAGGATTCCCTTTTAATCTTTCTCAGGTTTTTCATGGATTTAGTCGACCACGTGGGTGCCAATTTGTTGGAGGGAGGCTACTTTCTGGTTCCTGGCTACTCTCCACTTGTTTGTCCTGGCCTCCCAGAACTGAAATAATCACACAGAAACTGTATTAAATAAATCACTGCTTGGCCCATTAGTTCTATCTTCTTATTGGCTAACTCTTATTTATTAATTTAACCCATTTCTAATAATCTATGTATCACCACATAGCTGTGGCTTACTAGCTAAAGTTCTGGCATCTGCTGCAGTGGGACTACATGGTTTCTCTCTGAGTCTGCCTCCTTTCCCCGAGCATTCAGCTTAGTTTTCCACACCTAGCTCTGTTTCCCAATAGCTGTGCTATAAGCCCAAAGCAGTCCCTTTATTTATCAATGGTAATCATAGCATACAGAGGGAAATCCCACATCATACTACCTCCATTTTACTAGACTAACATAATTCCTTATTGCCTTCTAAATCTTATATTTAAACACAGAGGTAAGTGTGGCTTGCACTTTTCCTCAGAGAAGCTTCTCTCTACAGCAAATGGAGAGCATCACAGAAAGCCACAAGTGGATACACTGTAGAGATCAATAGACTATGAAGAGCCTAGCCCAAGCAGATTAATCTACATCACAGCTCCTGCATCGATGGCTCAGGGAACATCTTGAAAGAAAGGGCAGAATTTCAATTTTTCTAATTTCTGATTAGACAAACCAGAATATTAGGAAGTCTGCTATAAAACAGCCTTTGCTAGAAAGGCCTGCATCAACAAGACCTGAAAAATAACAGTATCTATATTTATGTGGAAAGGAAAAATTTTTCATGGTGTCCTACCTCTAGACAGGTAATGACAGACAACTATTAACTGCTGAGAGAAGAAGTAATCTCACCTGGGGATGATCCCCTTTGTTGGTTGTCCAATGTGGAGCGGTCAGTATTGAAACCATATACACACAAACCACAAACACAGACTCAGTAGGTTCAATTTATACATATCTCTACACACACACATTTAATGCAACTAAAGATAAAAAGGCTATACTTCAGTAGTATGTGGGAATGGGCAATAACTGGGGGAGTGTGGAGGGAGAAAGAGGAGTAGGAAAGGGGTATAATTCTATTTCAATTAAAACTTAGAAATAAAATAAAATTTAAATTTAAATGATATATACACTTATAAACAATTAATTTCATAATATAAAATTACCCATACTAAAACAAAACAAACCAACCAACTAAACATAAAGAACAACCCAAATCTTTGTGGTACTAGAGGTTCAACCCAGGTCATGTACTGACTAGGAAATTGCTTTACCATTGAGATAAATCTTTAGCCCTCTTTCTATTTTCCTTTGAGACACATTCTCATTAGGTTGCCCAGGCTGGTATTAAAGTTATTCGGCAGCTCAGGCGGGCCTTGAACTTGTTTGTGAGCCTGCTGCCTCAGAATGTGCCATCAGCCCCAGCCCCAAATCGATTTGAATATAGCTACAGTATATATATACACATATATACATATATCAGAATGCATGCTCAGTAACAAAAACACACATCTTTACCTTGGATTGGTGCTTTCTGCCAAACCAAGAAACCATGTAACTATAGCTTCATAAACTCTGAAAAAAAAAATCACCCCACAAGCAAAACAACAAAAACACTAGAGGAAAGACAGCACCTTCTGTGGTATGAATTCTAGTTGGTCTTAATAATAAAAACCCAGAGTCATATAGGGGTTAATGCCAAAGAGCAGAGAAGCAGAGAGGCCAGCCACTAGAGAGTTCTTTTGTTTCTACCAATATTCAGACTGAAGTGGTGGTGCTGTCCTCAGACTGCATCTCCAGACTCCATCTGTCTTGACCAAATTTCATACTGCACTGAGCTCCTGTCTTCTTCTGCCTTATATTCCTCTCTCCATCCAGCCATATCACTCCTGTCTCTACCTCCCTAGTGCTGGGATTCAAGGCATGTGGTCCCAAGTGCTGGGATCACTGTTGTGTGAGGTCTGTTGCTCTTTTAGACAGATTCAGATTTGTGTAGCCCAGGGTGACCTTGAACTAATAGAGAAGAGAAGAGAGATCCCTCTGCTTCTCTCTGTCTACTGAGTTCTGGGCTTAAAGGTGCATGCCACCACTTCCTGGCTTCTAGTGGCTTAGCTCTGCACTCTGATCTTCAGGCAAGCTTTATTTGTTAGATCGTAAACAAAATATCACTGCAATCTCCATTCAATGATGGTTGAAAAACTGGATGTCTACATACAGAAGAGTGAAATTAGACTCATATATTTCATCCTGCAAAAATTCAATTGCAAATGGATTAAAGACCTTAATGTGAAACTTCTAAAAGAAAACACAGGGAAGTACCCTTCAGGTGTGGGAAAGGAAAGGACTTTCTGAATAGGATACAATTTCCTCGGGAATTAGTATCAACAATTGATAATGGTACCTCATGAATTAAAAGAATTCTATTCAGAAAAGTAAAAAATAAACCAATGGAAGAGTAATTCTACAGAATGGAAGTGAATCCTTGCCAGCTATATACCTGGCAAAGGATTAATATTCATAATACAGGAAGAACTCATAAAAACAAAGAATCAAGAAAGAAAGGATCCAATTTAAAAATGGAGTTATGGATCAGAACAGAGAGCTATTAAGAGAAGAAATAAAAATAACCAAGAAATATCTCAAAAAAGCCATCATCCTTAGCAATTAGGGTAATGTAAATGAAAACAACTGAGATTTCATCTCATACCAATCAGAATGGCTAAGATTAAGAAAACAACCGGGAAGAGGAACCCTTATATACTTTGGGGGATTAAAAACTGGTGTATGCACTTTGGAAACCAGTGTTCAGAACTCCCAAAATGCTAAAAAGAAATATGGCATATAACCCAGCTATATGACTCCTTGGCATATGCCCCCAGGTCTCAACAAACTACTCCAAAGATACTTGCTCAGTCATGCCCATTGCTTCTCTATTTTTAGCAGCCAGGAAATGGAAGCAGCATAAATATCCATTCGGTGATGAATGAATAATAAAAATGTGCTGTGTGCATACTATGGAATAATGTTCAGCAGTGAAGATAGGTGAGATTCATAGAAAAATGGATGGAAGTAGAAAAATATTATATTGACTGAAATAGCCCAGATAAACAAAGACAAATACTGTTTTATCTCTCATTCTATATTTACCCAGGAATGGCCTGAGAAGGCCTTACTGGCCCATGTAAATAATGTTGAGTCTCAAAACAATAGAAAGTGGAGGTTAATACATAAATATTACCTGTCTGCTGGAACATTGGTGCTTGTTTCAACACACAGTGGTTCAGAAAGGACTACTAGCACAAGACATTTAAAGATATCTCTTTTGAACATTTGCCCATCAAGTTAAGTGAACACTTTTGTGGCTACAAAGGACAAAGGATACTGGCACCACAGAACTAGCCTGAAAAGTCATAAAATAAACAACAGTAATAAAAATAATAAAACAAATAACAAAAGAAAAAAAGATGGATAACAAGCATAATATGACTTGCCGAGGGACCACATTTAATAACTTAAAATACACAACTTCAGAGAAAATGCTAGCTGCATTTAAGCAAGAGGAAAATCTGGTCTAACAGGAGTGGAAACAGAATTGGAGATGGATGTTCTGTTATGCTCAGTTCAGCATTATCTGTAATTGGCAAAACATGAAGACAAGCTACGTGATGATTGACAGCAAATGAATAAAGAAAATTCAATCTATACAATTTGATATTAATTAACCAGTTTAATATTATTCATCTTAAAACCTAAAAGAAATTCTTTATTTACAAGCTAAATGATTATGCCAAATGATGTTAGTAATATGCCAAATTGGAAATCCATAATATCATACATCCAGCAAGTCTAAAATAGTCAAAATGACTGAAGCAGAATAAAGAGACGATTACTAAGGACTCTGATCAGGGTAGATATAAATAAAAGGGTTCAAAGTCTGAATTACAAAAGATGAGTGGGTGCCAAAATCTAGTATCCAATAGCAGGTTTAGTGTTAAGAGTATTATATTGCATTTTTAAACATATGCTTAGAAAGTTGGTCTTACATTAAACATCCTCATCAAAAATAATAAATTAGGAAGAAATTTTAAAGAGAATGGCTATGTTCTTATTTTAAGATACATTTTATTTTTATTTATATGGGTATCTGTATGTCTATGAACACCTGCATGTACTTACTGAGAAAAGCAGAAATGGGCTTTGGGTCCCCTGTAACTGGAATTAAAGGTGGCTGGGAGCTTCCTAATATTGTTGCTGGGAATCAAACTTCAGTCCTCTTTTAGAGCGGCAAGTGCTCTTAACTGTGGAACCATCTCTCCAGACTCTGGATATATTTATGCTATAAATCACATTAATTTCACAGGTATGTTATATATTGAAAAATCATTAAGTCATCAATATTAAATATTTATTGCTCTTTGTATACCAATAATGTCTTATGAAAATAAAAAATGAATTGATCTAATTTATTATATCAACAGGCTAGGGATGAAAACTCATATGACAATATGACACAGAGAAAATATTTGACAATAGCCCCTCTTCCATTTGAGACTAAAAAAGACTTTCAATAAATTTGTAATAGAGGTAGAATTCATCACCTTTATTAAGAATTTCTACAAAAATTCTATAGCTAACATCTCGCTTTATGGGGTGACATTTGAAGCTTTCTCTTTTTGCTTCATAAGACAGGGAAGTCTATCTGACTACTACTTTTGACTGTCATGCTAGAATGCATAATTAATGCAACAAAAAGAAAAGGAAATGAACTATATGCAAATTAGAAAGCAAGACAAAATGTCTTTGTTCTAAAAAAAATGCAATTATCTATGTAGAAAATCTGGAAGTATCAGGAGGCGAAAACTTTCTTGAAACTAAAGCCAAGGTTACAGGAAACAGTATTAATAATATAAATCTGATCACTTTTTTATATACCAAAACTAAATATGCAGCATTGTAAATTAAATACCACATTACAGTTTGTACTACCTCCACCAACAAATCAAGAATAGAGGTGTAAGTCTAAGAAAATATAGACAAGAAGACTAAAATTTTGTTAAAATAACCTTAAAATAATGGAAAAAAAGATATCTATGAGATTGGATAAGAAAACTAAGTGTTGTTGAGATGTTAGTTCTCAATTAGAAGTATAAATTCAACATAAGGTTTGGTTTTTTTTCTGGATATTGCCAAGCTGGTTGTAGTATTTATATAAAGAAACAAAATACCTTCTTATTTAGCTTCTTTAGGTTCACCAATTATAGACTCTGTGACCTTTATTTATTGCTGGAAACCAATTATGAGTGAGTACATCCCATGTTCATCTTTTTGGGTCTGGAGGGGGGAGGACCTTGGACTTTCCACCGGGCAGGGAACCCTGACTGCTGTTTGGACTGGAGAGGGAGGGGTAGAGGAGTGGGGGGAGGGGGAGAAGGGTGGGAAGAGGGGGAGGGAAATGGGAGGGTGGGATGAGGCGGAAACTTTTTTTCCTTTTCTCAATAAAAAAAAATTAAAAAAAAGAAACAAAATACAAAAAATAGTGAACTCAGAATTGAAGGGGAAGAATAAATTGAGATGCCTGCTGCCACCTTGAAAAGATTTACTTAAAGATAAAGTGATCAAGGTAGTATGGGGTTGGCAGTAGAATGGACAAGCAGATCAATAGAATAGATAAGAGAGTCAAAAGTAGAGCATTGTGAACACTGACTCTTTATCTTTGACAAAAGAACAAAGGCAGTACAGTAGAGCAGAGGTTATCTCTCTATCAAATGGTGCTGAAACAACTGGAGATATACTTTCAAAAATTTACCTAGACAAACCTCACACCACGTTTAAACACTAGTTCATGATGATTATAGGCCAAAATAAAAAAAAATTACATACTCTAAAGGTAAAAGAAAATCCTGATGAACATGGTAGTTTTATAGATATAACAATGAAGGCTTGAATCTCAAAGGGATGCACTGATAAACTGTACTTCATTGACCTTAGAATCTTGTGCTATGTGAAAAACAATGTCAAAAAACAGTAAGACAATTTACACACAGGGAGAAACTACTCACAAAGGATCAAAAAGCATTGTATGAAAAAATGTTTAAAGAAAAAAGACATAACTTATGATGGACTTTTCAAAGATGTCTT
Source organism: Microtus oregoni (assembly GCF_018167655.1). Lineage (NCBI taxonomy): Eukaryota > Metazoa > Chordata > Mammalia > Rodentia > Cricetidae > Microtus > Microtus oregoni. The sequence goes on from NW_024543828.1 coordinate 15,151,955, forward strand.
AAAATTCAACATTAATAAAATAAATACTCCAAAGTAAAATTGAGGTTTGTCTTAGTTATAGTGTAGATGGATACTACTCTTTTGTTCTTGGCTGCCCAGACCCAAATAATCATACAGAAACTATATTAATTCTATCATTACTTGACCTATTAGCTCAGAATTCTTATTAAAATAATTCTTACATCTCAAATTAACCCATTTCTATTAATCAATGTACCACCACAAGGCTGTGGCCTACTGTTAAGATTCCAGTGTCCTTCTCTTTTGGCAGCAACATGGTGTCTCCCTGATTCTTCCTTCTTTCTTTTTGTATCTTTGTTTGGATTTTCTGCCTAGCTATTATCTACTAAGCCGTTGCCTAAAACAGCTTTATTCATCAACCAATAAAATATACATAAGACATCTCACATGATTAGGGTTTCTATTGCTGTGAAGAGACATCATGACTACAGCAACTCTTACAAAGGAAAACATTTAATTGAGGTGGTGGCTTACAGTCAGAGGTTCAGTCCATTATCATCTTGGTGAGTCATGGCACCATGCAGGCAGAGATGGTGCTGGAAAAATAGCTGAGAATCTTACATCTTGCGGGTAAGAGGAAGTGGTCTCAACACTGGGTGGTAGCTTGAGCACATATGAGACCTCAAAGCCCACCTTCACAGTGACACACTTCCTTCAACAAGACCATGCCTACTCCAAGTCCACACCTTTTAATAAAGCCACTCCCTTTGGGAGCCATTTTCTTTCAAACCACCACAATGATAAAGCCAGTGATACACTGCTGTGATTACCTGCATGAAGACCTGCAGGTTGGGTATATCAATATTTCATCATTAATGGAGGAATGGATCATGACAGCTCAGCCCTCACTGAGAGACTTAATAGCTGATAGTGACTGGAGGAAGAAGGGTTTCTTTATTCAGTGGTGTAGCCACTAATAAGTTGCCCATGCTCCAGTAAATAATCTTACATCTGTGCTCATACAGGCAACCCTAAGTAATCTCGGTAGGTTATACACACAGGAAAGGTATGGAAGCAGGAATGGGACCATGTTAGAAAGAAGAAAGAATTTGGAAGGAAAGAAGAGAAAATAAGACAAGAGATTAGGGAGTGAAAAAGTGCTGCAATCCACTATATACATGCATGAAACTGTCAAAAATTAGAAAATATTCTAAATGGGAAAAGGACTTAAAAATTTTATTTTTCCTCAGAAGACAGATGAATGGCCAGAATCATTACTTCTGGGAAAATGCTAATTTTAGCAATAGTGGAAAGTTACTTCATATGTACTATGATGGCTGTAATTAAAAAATACCTTACATTTTTGAGTCTATGAGGATATTGGACTCTGCACACAATACTTCGGCAATACAAAATGTATCATCCACCTTGGAAATCAGTCTACTACCTCCCCAACAGACTTACCCCTTGATATAGCTATTCTACTCTTAGACATGTACTTGAGACGTGAAAACATATCCCTACACGAGAACTGGTGCATAAATGTGCATAGCATTTCTTTTTTTTTTTTTTTTTAGTTTTTCGAGACAGGGTTTCTCTGTAGCTTTGGAGCCTGTTCTGGCACTAGCTCTTGTAGACCAGGCTGGCCTCGAACTCACAGAGATCCGCCTGCCTCTGCCTCCCGAGTGCTGGGATTAAAGGCGTGCGCCACCACCGCCCGGCCCTACATTTCTTTTATCATAACTAAAAGTTAAAAATGACCTGCATGTTCATTGACTGATGAAAAGATAAAATTTGGCTCAGCTATAGCTTGAAATATTATTTGGACACAAAAGAAACTGTGGTACAAGGAAATAGAGCAACATGGATGAATTTTGAAAACAATATGTTAAGAAAAGAAGCCAATTGTAAATACCCTCAAATTTCTGAATTTATTTTATGATATGTTCAGAATAGGCAGATTTATAGAGATAAAAAATATATATTCTCAAGCTGTGGGTCCTGACCCCTTGGGGGAGTCGATTCACAGGGGTGGCATATTAGGTATCCTACATATTGGATACTTTCATTATGATTCATTACAGTTATGAGGCAGCAATGAAAATGATTTTAAGGTTGGGGTCACCACAACCTGAGATACTGTATTCAAGGTTTGCAGCATTTGGAAGGTTAAGAACCACTGTGCTGAAGGAAGATGCACAAGCGTTAGCTAAAGGGTAAGTGGTTGCTGAGTAGAAGAAAATGTTCTAAATTGTGCTGTAGTGACTTTTGCACAGATATATAAAAATCATACAAAATAATGGGTTTTATTGTGGCATTTCTACACACTCATGCTGTGTCTGTATACATGACAGCCATTGTTTTTTCTTGTCCCGTTTCTTCCCTCCTCCTGGTCCCTTATCTATTCCCAAATAATCACCCTCTGCTTTTCACATCTCTTTGTCAAAATCCCTATTCTGCATGTAAGAGACAACTTGCAATATTTATTTTGTTCTGCTGGTTTATTTCACTCATATGATTTCTAGTTCCAAACATTTCCCAGCAAGCAACATGATTTCATTCATTTTTATTTCTAGATAATACTCCATCGTGTATTGATGCCACATTTTCTTTATGCATTTATTTCTTGCTGGGGACTTTAGGTGACTTTGTAACTTAGCTATTATGAATATTGTCACCATAAACATGCATGTAGGATTTTTGATGTATGCTGCTTTTGATTCTTTTGGATATATACACAGGGATAATACAGCAAGATCATATTAGATTGTCGTTTCAGTTTTCTGAGAAACATCTATTCAGATTTCCACAGTGGTTACACTAATTTTATTCCTACAGCAATGTCTATAGGTTCTTTCTTTCCACCCATCCTCACTACCATTTACCTTTTTTATTTTTTGATAGTGACCATTCTGATTGGGGTGCCATGGAATCTCAAAGTAGTTTCGATTTATATTTTTCTGATGCCTAAAGACATGTTTTGTCCATTTGTAGTTGCTTGGATTCTGATTGTTTCACAGAATCTACGAATACACTAAAAGACACTGAAATACATTTTAATTGGGCAATTAGTATGTGTGCCATATATGAATCACATACCAATATCCAGCCATAAGACACAATTAAGCAGGCACATTGAAAGTATAAAAGATCCAAGTTAAACATTTAGAGATGAAAAGTACAATATGTGATTTCATTGTGCTACAAAAGTTCAATGGCAATTACACAACAAAGAAAACATAAATATATAGCAATAGCTATTAAAATGACACACAAAAAATGACAAAGATGTATCAACAAATTGAAGGGCGTCTTTGAAAGAGACATCACCATTTGTGACTGAAATTCCCATAGCAGAAGAAAAATAGGGCTGGCAAAGAAAGTCTTTGAACAATAGTGGTTGAAGTACATATCAGTTTTATGAAATAAACATACATATGTATAGATCATGAACATGAAAATAAGAAACATGAAGGGAACTCTGCTGTGAAGACACATCAGAATCAAATTATTCAGCATTATTGATAAATAAAAATTTGATAGCATTCAGAGGAATGGAAAACTTAAGTTCTCAGCTACAAGTATAATTGGACTGAAGAGTTCTAAGAAGTCATACAGCAAGAAAGAAGTAAGGCAACATCTTTACATTGATGAAAGACAATTAGGTAACCTAGAATTCTATACTCAAAAATACCTTTCAGAAATAAAGATGAAATAAGTTTTTTGATGAAAAAAATCTGAAAGATGTCACAAGCAACAGATCCATAGTAGGAGAAATACTTCAGTCAAAGAAAGATAATATAAAAATATGGGATTGTAAAAGGGAATGATGAAGACTAAAATTGGAAACTCCATGGGTATATCAGATGCTTGATATCAACTGTCAGCTTGACAGGATCCACAGCTACAGAGTAGACAAGGTCCTGGGCATGTCTGTGAGCAGTTATCTCCATTAGGTTAATAGTGGACTTGGGATGGCCATCCATAAATATTGATGGAAACATTCCATGAGAGAAGGTCCAGGACTGAATAAAAATGTGAATCAAAGATGAGCATTAGCAATCATCATGCTGACTCCTGACTGGATGCAATGCAATCAGCTGCAGTTAGCTTCTGCTGCCATGACTTCCCTGCCATGGTTGATTGTATCCTTTAAATGTGAGCTAAAATAAATCATTTCCCATTAAATTGCTCTTGTGAAAATATTTTTTCACAGCAACAGGAAATATAACCAATAAAATATATAGAAAGAGAAGTGGTTTTCCTATTTAAGTCTCTTTGAATGTAATGTGCTATTTAATTAAGCAAAGACTCGAGGCATTTAAAAACAAAACCAGAGACATTAATATCACAAAGACTGGAATATTAAAAAATGCAAGCATTGTATTTTTATTTTATATGCAACACATGAAAGGGTACAATTTTAATCTAAGGTAAAATGTTATGAGTTTAAACGTGCACTGTAAGTCATAAATAAAACAGAAAATAATACAATAGAGATAAGAAAGAAATAAAAGCAATACAGTGAAATTATAGAAAGTACTCTATTCAGTGGAAATAAAACAATGGAAAAGACAACAAACAATAGATAAGATAAATAGAAGTATCAAGATGACAGAAACTAACCCAACCATATTAGTAGCCATATGACAGAAAGTCATTTTCAGATGAGATGTACAAAGAAGTCTCAACTTTATTCTGTTTATAGTAAAGTTACTTAAAATATAAAGACACAACTGGATAAAGTAGAAGGATGGTTGAGATATACATTTTAAGATTATGAAAAGGAGGAGACAGCATAGGACCAAACTAGTCCTATGAATGTGGGTGACAGTTGTATAGCTGGGACCGACTGCGGGGCCACTGACAGAGGCACCAGGATTTATCCCTAATGCTTGTACTGGCTTTTTTGGATCCTCTTCACTTTGGAGGGATACATGGCTCAACCTAGATATAGTAGGGAGGGTTTTGGACCTTCCCCAAAGTAATGTGCCTTACCCTCTCTGTGGATGGGAGGCTAAAGTGGGAGGAAGGTGGAGGGAATGGGAGGAGGGGAAGGAGTGGGAACTGGAATTGGTAGGTAAAATTAAAAAAAAGATAGTTGTTTTCTTTTTTAAACAATAAAATAAAAAAGATTAAGAAAAGGAAAATGGAGTGGGTATATTAACATTATACAAAGTATACTTTAGAACATGGGATATAATCAGTGATAAAGAAGGTCCTTTCTTATTGCTAAAGCATTAATGCATCCAGAAGTTACAGCAGTTTCAAACACGAACACCAGTCAACTTAATATAATTGACATTTACAGACTGTTCCATTCAATAACAGCACCACACACATTTCCCCATATTCCCAATGGGACATTTATGAGTGTATTCTAAGCTACAAAATTTGCCCATACAACTCAGAGGATTCAAATTAAACAAGGTATGTTTTCTTGCCACAAATAAATTAAAATAGAAATTAATAGCAAAAATATGATTTAGTAAACTCAAATACTTGGAACATAAGACTTTTTTTTCTAAGAAAATTTATGTTTCAAAGGAGAAATCAAAGAGAAATTGTTATGAGCTGATCAGTGTATTGAAATTTTGGGACTGTTATTAGAAGAAAATTCACAACAATATTACATGCTAGACAAAAATACTTTTAAATATCTATCAATATTCTTTAATGGTGTATAATTTATATTTTAAAAGTTTAATTTGTGCAATAATTAAGAAAATACTCTTAGCACGAAAACGTTCTGAATTAAAAAAAGAATGCATTTATGTTACTGTTAGATGAACAAAATTCCTACATGTAGCTTGGTTGTTTCACATATTAACTCAAGTGCAACTTTCAAAGCTATACCTAAAATTCGTAGTAAGTAGTCATACACATTTATTATTTACAAAGTGTATCAAGAAATGTGTATTCGAGGTATGTATCCCTAAATGTTTCTCCAGAGAAACAGAACCAACATGATGAAAAGGGTTCTGGTGATGTTTTATCCACATAGCTGGAGAAGATCCACTTGCAATCAGTAGTTGCATTCCTGTGATAATGATGTGATGGTTTCTGTTTCACCTGGAGAGAATCTGTAATTGTCTGGGAAATGGGCATCTAGATATGTCTATGGGTGAATTATCTTGATTACATTTGATGTGATCAGACTTATTCACTGTGAGTAGTAGATCCCTGGTTTGGACTTTGGACTGTATAAATGAAAAAAGGGAGGAGAGTAGCAATATACATTAACTAGTCTCTGCTTCCTAGTTAAGGATGTCATTTGATCAGCTCCTTTATATTCCTACCTCTTTGACTTTCTCACTATAATGGACTGTACCTTTGAATTGGGAGCCAGAATCAATCACTTATCCCTCAATTTGTCTTTGTCAAAGTATTTTATCACTGCATCAGAGAAATTAACTCAGAGGGGGTGTATTAATTTGTTTATGAAATGAAACTATATCTAATGCAATGGCTGTAATGGGAATCAATATCTGCTTCAATTTATTATAATCCACTGCTATTCTCCATGATCCAACTATTGTCTAAATATGCCGAGAGGATAATTTAAATGGTGATGTGGCAAGAATCACTACACCTGTACTTTTCAAGTACTCATTAGTCAAAATTTATGTTTGTTAATAAAGAAATATTAACAGTATAGACTTTTCTAGTGAACTGAGATCCTTTATCAAGGAACCTAGCCTCTTCATCATTCAAGGTGTTCTGGGACTGTAAAATGATGGAAGTCAAGGAGTTCACTGACTCTACTCTTAGGATTCTTACACCTTATTAGCATTTCTCTTTGCAGTTCTTACAGAAATACAATATGGCATTTGCTTCACTGTTTATTGAAAAACACATGGTTCTAGTGGGATCTGTTTCAACTCATATTTCTCAATGTACAGGTGAGGGACTGAATATGGTGATTTTTCCAGCTGCCAAGTGTGTATGTATTTCAATTATGCGGCCTGAGTTTTGGAAAAAGCTACCTGAAGGGTTTGGGTAAAACTGTGTCCACCTTGGAAACACTCCAAGGCTGACTTCCATAAGCTACTACTCTGAACAGTGAGCCACACTATCCCTTTAGAACAATACACATTTCTACTGTCAGAAACCTATGGATTCTTTTAGGAAGGCTAGGAGAAAGATGAACAGGATAGAGTTATCTAGTGTGTAGGGATAAGCCCAGCCCATCAGGGGGCATGTTTGCCTTGGGCTAATGTTTACATATAAATCTGGCTAGCGTGAGCCCCACCACTCTGTTTGTATTTCCTGCTCATCGCTGGATCTAGATCGCTGGTGTTGTAAGATATCCCTTCATTAAACTAGCCTGGTTAACATTTTGGCGCTCCAACGTCGGGCAATTTTCCCCCACCTCGGCACGGGGGGGGGGGGGGGGGGGGGGGGGGGGGCTCAGGAAGTGCTACTGGACTCAAGCACTTCTCACAGCCGGCTCTAGCTGGCTTTCCCTTCCCCAGCTCCTGTCTCTGCCCAGGCCAGGGTACAGTCGCAGCTGGGCAGATAGGCGACCCCACTCGGCCCCACCTGCCATACTAAACAGAGCAGTGGCCCGCATGAGTCTGTGCGGCCCCAACCTGCCTACTAGAATTGCTTGGATCTAGCAAGTGGTGCAAGCACCTCTGTATTCAGCTCCCCCCCCCCCCAGCACCTAGCAGTAAACAGCATGATCAGTACACAATGCTACTCCGCGCACTTGACTGCTCTGCATCCCCTCCCCAAGGGTGGCTAAGTCCTGCCTTGGCTCTGCCCCATTTCCGGGCCCTCCCCCCTGCTGCTTACAGTTAACTTTCAGTTTTGGGTTTTGAGTAGACTTTTCAGACCTGCTCTGACTTCGGCCACGTGGACTCAGGTGCATTTCTTTCGCCACCACTGGCAGGAACTGGTCATTCCATGTAAAAAATTTTCGTTTACAGATAAAAATAAATACTGATTTGATTGAAAATGTCTGAAAACGTTACCATTTAGGACTTTAACAGACTTTTTGATTGTACCATGTGGGAGATTTTACAAGAGGTGTCTGTCACCCCACATCTATGGATCTTTCTGGGAGTTGTAGTTTTCTTTGGTACTATATGGTTTGATAATAGAAATATGATAAAGTCTTTATGAGACGAATCCAGGATTCTTATGTCAGAGGTTGAATGCTTAAAAACAATTGAGAATGACAACAATCTTCTCAAGAATTAGTTTGAAGTTCTCCAGGAAGAGAACAGATCTTTGTTTAACATGACTCAATCAACTGAGCAAAATTTAGAAAAGGTACAGGGTGATGTTAAGGAGAAATTCATTACTATGGAAGAGGGAACAGCTGATTTGGATCGTAAGCTTCAGTCCCTTTCTGTAGGAACTGAAACATTAACTGAGAGAATCAAAACTGCTGAATGTGACAATCAGATTTTGTCTAAAGCTTATGACAGATTGGCGGAAAGATTGTCAATACAAGAAGGCACGGTTTATGCCATAAAAATTATGTCCAAAGATGAGATGTTATCTCTAATGGACAAACTTCATACGTTAGAATCCTCAATGAAGGCTTTGGAACATAATTCTGGACAGGAGATTCAGACATTGCAGAAGGCAATGGTGAATAGAATTGAAAAGATTGAGGAATTTCTAAATTCTGATGAAGAGGAGCAAAGGGTAGAAAGGCAAATTTTAACTCCATCTGTGGGTAAATCTCTCTGGGACAATTCCCACAAAGCTCTACCTACAGCTCTACCTGCCTTTCTAGTAATAACAACAGAGAAAGTGGTTGGTTCCAGAAAACCTAGGGTCACCAAGGAAGATACAGGGGAGCCTGTCCGTATGAATGATCTCAAAGAAATTAAACAGGCTGTCATGAATTTTGGGGTGCATGCCTCTTTTGTTAAAGAGATGCTAAAATCTTGGGCCACAACAAGCAGAACAACACCCTCTCACTGGCTCCAGTTGAGTTCTGCGGTACTTGAGAGTGGACTGCAATTGAAATGGAAATGCTTATTCAGGCAAGAGGCTAGACTTTTACAACAGCAGGAAAGAGCGAAGGGAATTGACATTTCCCTAGATAAAATTCTAGGTGAAGGGCTCTTTTCCGACCCTCAGGAACAAGCTAACTTTGATGAAAACACACTCTCTGCATGTACTACAGCAGCCTTAAGGGCTTGGGACAGGGTACAAGACCCAGGACAGAGAATGGAATCATTTGTCAGAGTTAAACAGGGTCAGAGAGAAGCCTTTATTGACTTTTTACAAAGACTAACTAAAGCTGTGCAAATAGGGATATCTGACCCAGAAGCAAGATGTATAATGATTGACTCTTTAGCTTATGAAAATGCAAATGTGGAATGTAAAAGGATTTTGGGGCCTTTAAAGCTCAGATCAGTGCCCTTGGAAGAATGGGTCTTGCATACACTGAATGTTGATGCATTTGACTATGGCACTGAAGCATGGGTAGAAGAAGCAATTTCCAATGGTAAAAGGAGACACCAGAATACCAAATGTTTTAATTGTGGCAAAATGGGTCATATGAAAAGGAATTGTAGATAATGGATTTTCAGAAATAATAATAATGCATCTTCTAGAAATAACAGAAATAGGAGGACTCAGCCTTCAGGTTTATGTAGAAGATGTGGGAAAGGCAGACATTGGACAAATGAATGCAGGTCTACAAGAGATAGACAAGGCAACCTGATACAGATGGGAAACGTGAGAGGGGGGGCCTCATAGGCCCCCATGGCAAACATGGTTCAGTCATTCCCAGTTACTGCAGAGAACATGCCTCGTCAGGACAATTAGGAAGCCCCATGCCTACTGTTACAAGCATTAATGATCAGAAAGATGAGTTCCGTGTGTTTTGGCAAACTTCTATAAGTGATCAAAGACCTAAGCTGAGAGTGTGTGTAAATGGCATTTTTATTACTGGCCTGTTGGACACAGGTGCTGATGTAAGTATTATTACCCCAGAATCTTGGCATCCATATTGGCCTCTTCAGAATGTAAATGTTCAGCTCCTGGGAATTGGAACCCTATGTCTAGTAAGGCAGAGCATGAGATAGGTTGAATGCATAGGGCCAGAGGGACAAATAGGAAAATTAAGGCCATATGTAGCCAATATTGCAGTGAATTTATGGGGTCATGACCTATTACAACAATGGACTACTCAAATTAACATTCCTGCTACTTCTAGAGCATATATATCTGAGAATAATACTAAAAGATATTACAAATGGAGAAAACCGGCCATTCGGGCTGTACAAGAACAAGCAATTGTTGTCCCTTCAGAGGTACCAACAGCCTTGCCTCTAAAATGGTTGACTGAGAAACCAATATGGACAAAGCAATGGCCTTTAGCTGAAGAAAAGTTACAGGCTTTAGAACAGCTGGTACAAGAGCAATTAGATGCTGGACATATAGAAGAATCTACCAGCCCTTGGAATTCTCCTGTATTTGTGGTTAAGAAAAAATCAGGTAAATGGAGAATGGTGACAGATCTCAGGGCTATCAACAAGGTTATTCAACCTATGGGCCTCCTGCAATCTGGAATTCCTTTGCCCTCTTTATTACCAAAAGGATAGCCTCTCATAGTTAATGATTTAAAGTACTGTTTTTTCACTATACCTTTACAAAAAGAAGATAGAGAAAAATTTGCCTTCACAGTGTCTACTTATAACAATTCTCAACCTTCGAGGAGGTACCACTGGACCGTCTTCCCCCAGGGTATGTTAAATAGTCCCTCCCTGTGCCAATATTTTGTGAATCAACCATTGCAAATAATCCACAAAAATTTCCCAAATCGATAGTTTATCATTACATGGATGACATTTTGTTATCCAATTCAAACATGGATACCTTGAACAGAGTGTTTGAAGAAATAAAGATACTTTTACCTAAATGGGGATTGCAACTTGCTCCTGAAAAGATTCAGAGGGGAGATTCTGTTAACTATTTAGGTTATAATATAGGTTTGCAAAAAATTAAGACACAAAATGCAAAAATTAGGGGAGATTGCCTACGGACTCTTAATGACTTTCAAAGATTGTTAGGAGACATTTCCAGTCTATGACCAGCTATTGGGATAACACATGATCTAATAATTCATTTGAACAAAACCTTGGATGGTGATAAAGATTTAAACAGTCCCAGAGAATTAACAGCTGAAGCAGAAAAGGAACTGACAATGATTGAGGAAAAATTACAACAGGCACATGTGGACAGGGTGAATCCAGAGCTCAATTGTATTCTTGTCATACTACCATCAAAAATTTCTCCTACAGGAATTTTAATGCAGAGAGATGATATTATCTTGGAATGGATATTTTTACCACATAAACCAAGTAAGAAACTGAAAACTTATGTGGGAAAAGTCTCTGAGTTAATTATAAAAGGCAAGCTGAGACTTCGTCAACTAGCAGGGATAGACCCAGCAGAAATTATAGTGCCTTTCACTGCTGATGAACTAAAGAAATTATGGGAAGATAATGAACCATGGCAAAGAGCTTGTGCTAATTTTTTTGGGAGATATTAATAACAACTATCCAAAAAGCAAGAGGCTTAACTTCATAAAGAGAACTTCTTGGATCCTTCCTCAAATCATCCGTGATGCTCCAATAACTGGAGTCCGTACATTTTATACTGATGCCAATAAATCAGAGAAGGCAGGTTACAAATCAGAAGACTTGGGTAAGGTGGAACAAAGTCCTTATGATTCTGTCCAGAAGGCAGAATTATATGCCATTCTTATGGTGCTAAGGGACTTTAAACAACTTATTAATTAAGTTACTGATTCACAATACGCAGAGTTATTTTACATATTGAAACTGCTGAATTTATATTTGATGATACAGAACTAACCTCATTGTTTATCCAGGTACAAGATATGATCAGGAACAGGCTTTGCCCTATGTATATAACACACATCTGATCCCTTACGGGTCTGGCAGGTACTCTAGCACAAGGTAATACAGAAATTGATCAATTATTAGTGTGCTACAAGCCTCTGAATTTCATAAAAAGCATCATGTTAATAGCAAAGGTTTGAAGAAAGAGTTTTCTATTACATGGCAACAAGCTAAGGAGATTGTAAAGAAATGCCCTACTTGCTCTTTCTATAACCAAATGCCACTGCCTGCAGGGGCTAATCCAAAGGGCACCCAAAGAAATGAAATCTGGCAGATGGATGTGTTCCACTTTGCAGAATTTGGCAAATTAAAATATGTTCATCATACCATTGACACTTATTCAGGCTTTCAGTGGGCAACTGCTTTAAGTTCAGAAAAAGCTGATTCAGTATTCACTCATTTATTAGAAGTCATGGCTATCATGGGTATACCTACACAAATAAAGACAGATAATGGTCCTGCTTATGTCTCTAGGAAAATGAAATGGTTTTTTGATTATTACAATATCATGCATGTTACAGGTATACCAGACAATCCTACAGGTCAAGCAGTCATAGAAAGGTCAAATCGAACTATAAAGGATATGCTGAATAAACAGAAAGGGGTGGAAAACACCCCCAGAAATAGGTTACATAATGCTTTGTTAACCTTGAATTTTTCTCAATGCCAATGAGAAGGGAACAATGGCTGCAGAAAGGCATTGGATAATGGAAAAGTCTACTGAACTATATCAACCAGTTTATTTCAAGCATGTGATGACCTCACAGTGGAAGCCAGGAGATGTGCTGCGTTGGGGAAGGGGTTTTGCTCTTATCTCCACAGGTGGCGAAAAATTGTTGATACCGTCAAAATTAATAAAGGTTCGGTTTGAAGAAGAGAAGCCACTTGGAAAAGATAAATAACAATTCATTCACAAGGATGGCGAGCATACTGATGGTAAGAAATACAGATAGGTATTTCTTACATATATACATATATATATATATGTCTTATTAAACATTTCTTATAAGACATATATATATATATATGTCTTATTAAACATTTCTTATAAGACATATATATATATATATCTCATATATATATATATATATATATATATATATGTGTGTCTTATTAAACATTTCTTCATATATATGTAGAGCTGGTTTTGGAGTTGGACTATGGCTCAGTCCCTCTTTAGTTCCAAGCCTGTTGATAAGAGATATCTCAGAGTTTCTGTCTCAGGTCAGGAGATATGAAATGGGACAGAATAAGAATAATTATGTTCTTAATAAACTTTCTTTGCTTTTCTTCATATCTGTTTCTTTCTTTCTATGCCAGTATATGTCCTTGTTGTTAATGTTTAAATTTACCATAAAAAGCAACAAATTTTCCTACAGTAATCTTTGAAGTTTCCAGGATGAAGATGGGGCCCCACCACATCAACTCAATCTGGGTTTTATGACGTCATGAATATTTTTTAAGCGCTAAAATTAGACCTGTTTTTTGGTACCAACTGCACAAGACAATTTCGAATGGTGCACATTTTTGACAACACTCTGGCAGGACCTTCTCAAAACGCTCAAGACTGGTTACAATTTTCTCAGGTCAAAGGTTAATTTGGGAATTTTACCATCATTTGCTTTCACAGGGGCCCCTAAGAAGAACGTCGCCCCCATGCCAGCTAGAAGCAATCTTAGAGGACAATGTCCTCTCTCCCAACAGAGTTTGCCCTCAGGATTAGGGACATAATTTAGTGGTTGGTTTAGGGTTGAGGTGATGGGGAGATATTTTATGGAATTAGGGGTATTTTCAAAAAAAAGTGGGGGATTAACTGGTTTGATGGGATGATTGGTATTTGTGAATTACTGTTTTTAGAAAATTGTATTGGTACTGTTTTTTGTATATTGATATATTGAATATTGAATGTGAGTGTTCCTACCTCTATTTTTGTATAAGAGTATGCTTATAACTTTGTCTATATTGTATTGATACATCTACCATATTACAATGTACATTTCTACCTCTGATACTATTTATATAATAACATTGTTTACATTTGATATGTAATGACATTGTTTACAGTTGAAGATCATTGTCTTCATATATTGCACAGTTGTTTATTCTTTTAGTCTTCAAGTTAGATAGGTATTGAGAATTATATGTTTGTCATATTTATTTTTAGGTTAATCAGGTGTTTTAGATACATAGAGATTATATTTAGTATAGATAGTATAATCTTCAGCCTCTTTGAAGAGCTGTAGAAAATGGCCTTTAATCTAATCTAGAATTCTGTGCCAACGAGACACAATTACTCCTGGCAACGCCACTCTACTCCCGAGAGAATGTTGAGCACCAAAGACACTCCACTGGGAGCTTGTCTTTTTGGCAGAACTGTCCTTTGGGTTAAGAAAAGCCCATACCTCAACTTCTAACAAAGATACAGAATATCCATAAGTGGACGAAACAGGATTGTCTTATCCTTCCAAGACAGGGTAGGATAGTTCTAAGAAAGTTCCTTGCCTTTAATAATGGTATGTCAGTTATGTTAGGCCTTAGTCAAAGTTGGTTGACTCAACATTGCAAAGGAGACTTTGGGTGATTGCCCAGGTAGTCAGTTGTCTCTGTCAATTGTTGCACATTTTGGATATCTCTCGTTTGTTAAGTAATATTTATTCCCTTCTCAGATCTTTGACGGAGTTGAAGATTATATAATTGTAGTTACTCTCTACATTATTTAGACTCCTTGAGATAGAATGTTTAGCAAAACTTTTGTTCTCAATATTGTTTGTTATATTTATTATTTGTTATTATTGTATATAGTTGTATTTTGTTTAGTTCTGTCTTATTTAGACAAAAGGGGGAGATGTAGGGATAAGCCCAGCCGATTAGGGGGCGTGTTCGCCTTGGGCTAATATTTACATATAAATCTGGTGAGTGTGAGCCCCGCTGCTCTCTTTGTTTGTATTTCCTGCTCATTGCTGAATCCCTGGTGTTGTAAGATATCCCTTCATTAAAATTTGCTGTTTCATATTAAGCTAGCCTGGTTAATACGCCGCCTACACTAGTGGACTGAGATCCTTCATTAAGGGACCTAGTCTCTTCTTCACTCAAGGTGTTTGAGTCTGTAAACTGATGGAAGTCAGGGAGTTCACTGACTCTACTCTTATGATTGTGTCTAGACCTTATTGCTCATTTGACACAGGACCTTTTAAATTCTGCAAATCAAACCATTGATTAGACTTCCTGTGCATTTCACTTTTCAGGATTTCCATAATCAGCCAATTAATGCCATAAGTTTGCCTATATCACACCATATTGATTGCTGTTTTGGCACCTTTATATTACCACACACGTACTTTGGTCGTGGTTGAGTGTTACACTTGCCCCTGGCACTCAGCTATGTTCATCACTTTGACATTTCGCAAGGTCTGGGACTAAGCAGTCATAGAACTTGTAGTGACACTAATGGTCAACTTACAAATTATTTTTCACAGTCATAGAGAATCATATTTTCTGGACTTTTCAAGAATTGCTGAGGTGGTCTGAAGTGATAATTCCCCTCAAAATTCTCTTCTCACTACACTTTTGGATCTCTTCCTCTTCGTTAATGTAAGAGAGCTCTAACACTTCTAATTCAGTCATGGGGAATCTATTGCTTCTTGGTTTACCTCACCAACCAATCAACCACACTTTTAACATCTTTTCAAGTTCTATAAGCTACAATATTAAATGAAGAATCTCTCATAGCAAGCTGATATAAATGGATTTCTCCAGTCTTCCGTTTTCACCCTATACCCTTAGTGTACATTGGCACACATGCTCCCAGGATATCTGACTCTAGTTACTACTGGAAAGCATGAGGTTTTTGTTTTTTATGGGGGTGAGTATTGAGGCAATTCAGCGCTGTCACTCTAAATAACAAATGCCACAGCGGAGGCCATTATATAATATAATTGTTTTTTTTTGGTTTTTTTGGACAGGAAAGATTACCTTTAAACAGGGTTAGAGAGACATTCCCACTGGGAGTGGCCAGGTCTTTCTCACCATTGAAGACTCGTTGGAATTTAGAGATTTTTCTTTTTTGTATGGAACATCACCAATGTCTTTCCACATATTTGTTGAAAAAATGGGATTCAATTTCTACCTAGTCAATGAAATACAAACAAATATTGTTCTCCTTAGTCCTTTTAAATGATCTTTTCGTTTTCTAGACCACTGCATGAGTTACAACCTGCCTTCACTGGAGAAATTGGGCATTGGAAGTGCTCAACTCTCAGATAGCCTACCACGTAAAGGTTGGAAATTGTTCCAGCCATTTCCTACTATGGAATATTTCTCTATTTTCACTGATGAAGAGAGGGGGAGTATTTTATCTGCACAATTTCTTTTTCCTGATTAATTTTTCTATTGTGCTAACTTCTGTGGCTTACAGACGTTGCCTAAGTGGGATTGCTTTATCTCTGATGGGTAGACAAGGATGTGTCTGAAATGAAAAGACCCAGAAATCTGACTGCCATTGAATGTGGTAGAAAGACAGAACTAATTGGAACTATTGTCTCACTCCCACCAGTTGCCTCTCTCTTCCCCTTTTTTATTCTTTCTTCCTTTTTGTTTTGGTGGAAGGGGTGCCTGTCTCTTTTAGGTCAGTAGTACAGTGCGCTTAGAAACAGCTAATGCTGGAAATGCTTCTTTCCCCTCAATGCGCACTGCAGAGGCTGCTCTCATTTGTTTTGCTCTCCCTGGTGGCTACATGGCGTTTCTAAGGCTCCTCCTCCTTCTTTGGCCCTGTATCCAAATACCTCCTTAAGAATGCTTCACTCTCCATGTTAGTACACGGAACTTGCTCTTTTCATCTTAATGCTATACTGCTTTAAATGATATTCATCTTCTTTTCCCTCCATCAGATTTTATGAACAAGACTGTAAATCAAACGGTTGGGTAAAAGTGGCCCAGGGCAGTGGTTTGTCATGGTCCAGATGCTCAAGCAATCCTTCTTCCGCCTCAGTTTTCCTCTCCATTTAGAGTGAAAATGTTATAGCAATGTGGGAGGTGCAGGCTGTACTTGAGCAAAGGTGATTGATAAATCAGTTTGATAAAGAAAAACCCTTCAGGGACCCTGGGCATAATTTTCTAAGAATTTGGTTGTAATCTATCACTACTAGGCACATTCATCAAATAAGCAGGTGTGTAGATTTTTTCTTTCTCTTTCTTCCCCTCTCTCGGTCTTTTCCTTTTAAATGAGTTTAGCTGCTGTCTGGCTTTGCACCTTTGTCATAGACTGGAAATATCTTTGCTAGGTAATACAAAGATTTTTCAAAAGCTTATAAACACCAAGCCCATATTTTCTCATATATAAAAGCCCAAAAGGATCACTAAGATTTCATTTTATCTGATAAATAAGCCACATATTTTATTTCTAAAAAGAAAAAATCAATCAGCCTCACTGACTCCTTGGACTGATTCTCTAACTCAAAATTTATCATCTTTTTGCTTATTGTACTTAGGTTGGGTATCAGGTTGATACTTGAATTTGAAAGTTTAGTATTGAAAATCTCAACTTACAGACTGACAAACTGTGACATGAACCAAACAAGCATATTAAGTATAGAGTTGATATGATTAGTTGAAACTCTTGAAAATGATTGTTTAGTACACTTAGAAAATATTTTTCTGGGTTTAGGAGTGCATACCTGAAATCCCAGTACTTTGGAGGCAGAAGTACAAGATTTCTACAAGTTTGCCAGTCTGGTCTATACAGTAAATTAAGATAGTCTTGTCTGTATGGTGAATTGGAGACCAGGCAGGGCTATTCAATAAGACCTTGTTTTTTAAATCCAAAAAAAAATGTTAACCAAAAATATCCAACTTTGGCCCAGGAAAATTTGCATGTGATCATATTTCCATTCTCCTTTATCTTGATCATGATGATGATCCCATAGGTGCATACAGATGTCATACTTAAAATATGCAAAGTTTATTATAATTCAATCATGTACATTTATAGAAAGCTATGATTGCTCTTTGGGCTGACGAGGGCGGGGGACTTGATTGGTGGAGGGGGAGGGAAATGGGAGGCGGCGGAGGGGAAGAGACAGAAATCTTTAATAAATAAATAAATTAAAAAAATCTAAAAAATAATAAAACAATAAGACAAATGAAAGATTAAACAAAAAAAAGAAATCTATCTTTATATACTTTATAAAGCTGTTCCAGAAAGAATTTGAAGATAAAGCTTTTTAAACTGCATTTGTTGATTAAGAGGAACTGGGGGTCAAACTGAGGGGTTGCACATATCAGATATCTTGCATATCAGATATTTACATTACAATTTATAACAATAGCAAAATCACAGTTATGAAGTAGCTGCAAAATAATTTATGATTGTGGGTCACCACAACATTATGAACTGTATTAAAGGGTCGCAGTATTTGGAAGTGTGAGACCCACTGTTCTAAATCACGTAGTTTAACAACTGTTAATATGGCCCTTACATTTCATTGGGGTTTATAAGTAATGTAGAAATTATTAAAGGCATTTAAGAAGATATGTATTGCTTCATACAAATATTATATAATGTTATATAAAAGGCTTGAGTGGCCCTGGCGTTTTGTTTCTGCGTCCTGGAACATATCTTCCTTAGAAACTGAGGGACAACTATATATGTAGTTAAAAGTACTTGTTTCTGAACACAAATTGGTAGGCTGCACACATATTTGGCCCAGTAAGTACTTTCTAGACTGTCCTCTCTCTCTCTCTCTCTCTCTCTCTCTCTCTCTCTCTCTCTCTGTATTTGTGTGTTAGTACAATGCTCAAGGACACTTGGTATCAATAATGATGAATATTAAGTGCATATCAAAAGGGAGGAAGCTCACTAGGTCTTCTGATAAGCTGACACACCAACAGCCAACTCCAGAAATTTGGGACAGTAATATCACCCTGGTATTCCTCTATGAAAATTTCTATCACACAGCAATAAGAAATATGTAGGCTAAAAGTGGATAAAGCACCCTGAGAGGTGCAACACTGTGAAAATAATGGCGTGGCAAAAAGGTAGTCATGAGGCAGAGTGACTTGTTCTTGGACATTCAAGTTGAAGTTCTTGGGTTTCTCTTTATCAAGTTGTAAGCTGTCAAGGAACAAATTTTCCTTTGTACTACTTTACTTTAATCATCTTTTAAAGAATATTTATTTTTATTTTATACATATGGGTGGTTCCCCTGCACATATGTATGTATACCACTTGCATGCCCGGTACCAATAGAGACCAGAAGAGGGTGCTGAATTTCCTAGAACTGGAGTTGCAGACTGTTGTGAGCCAACATTTGGTTGCTGAGAATTGAGCCCAGGACTTCTGGAAGGTCAGCCAGTACTTGTCACCGTTAAGCCATCTCATCAGTCCCAATTTCATCATCTTTTATGTGAAGATAATACCCATATATTCTTATGTGGTTGGGTTGTGGTGAGGATCAAGTGAGTTAAAAAAGCAAAATTGTTAGAACACAGGAAGTCCTCAAAAACTGTTGGTTATTATTTTAGAAAGCAAACCCTATGAAGAGACTGTGGTTTGTTTTGTTCAATGCTGTATCCAAACACACAGATCAATGCCTGGTATATAAAAGGCATTCTGGATATTTCACAATGTGACTAGAACCTGATCAGTGTTAATTGTCTTTTCTGCCATTATCTGGTCTACAGTAGCATCTCCCTTCATTGGATATATCAAGATAACCTCCTACCTTTCCTGACTGCACATATCCTTTATTCCTCGCAACGTGCAAAGCTCCTCCATCTTATCTTCAGAAAACACCCAAAGTGACCTTGAAAGGGCATAAGTTATATCAGGCTGTTTATCTGTTCAAAGATCTTTCATGACTCTGCTTACAGGAATGGGATTTGCTGTTTTTTAAATCTAATCGTAGTGATCTTTTTAATCTCAATATTCTATTGCTTTTCTCCTTGCTTATTGTAATCTCATCATCATGGTTACTGGATCAGAATCAGCTTGTAGTTTTAATATCCTAGTTGATCATGATGTTTGTTGCCTCACTGTAGTTATCAAGTATTTGGGAGACTGAGGCAGTAGGATCAAGTTCAAGGGCTGCCTACTCTGCACAGTAAAACTCTGTCTCGAAAAACTACAAGCTGAACTTTGGAATTCAGTTTGGAAGTTACTAAAACAAAACAAATCAAAACAAAAAGTAAAAATAGAACTATTATGGGACGACCCTTGGATACACTTCTGAAAGGTTCTAAGTCAATATCCCACAGAGAAACATACACATCCCTGTTTATTGGTATATTATTTACAACAGTCAGGAAATAGAAACAGCCTAGATGAACATATGAAGGCAATATGTTAATATATACCATGGATATTTATTTAGCTTTAAACAAAAATTAAGTCATGTATTTGCACAAAAATTGATAGGATTTGAAATCATTGTTAAATGGAATAAGTCCAGCTCAGAAAAATAAATGCTACATTGTTTCTTTTATATACAGAACCTAGGTTTAAATTTTATTATATGTGTATGTATACATACTTGTGTGTGTTATGGAAGTACACGGGGAGGTATGATATATTATTATGTAGACATGAGGTATGAATATGAGTATCTGATATCTATAGAAACAGATGTAGTTCAGTAGATAGAGGTTGCATAGTTTGAGGTTGCAGGTTCAATCCTCAGCACAGTGACTAGATTATAGACATAGGAAGAACAATCATATATTTTTAGTGTATTTATGGGAAGAAAACTGAAGACTGATCTGGCCAGGATATGCATTTTTGTGTGCAAAACTATATTACATTTCCTATGCTAAAGTATTTTTTTAATGTAAGTAGAGAGATGGCTCAGTGTTTAAAAGCACTGGTAACTCCTCCAGAGGATTTGGTTCGATTCCCAGCACCCACATGGTAGCCCACAATCTCTGTTACTCAAGTTCCAAGGATCCGATGCCCTTTCCTGGACTCCAAATATACCAAGGATGCTCATGGTGCACAAGCATACATGTAGACAAAACACCTATATACATAAAAGCATTTTTAAAAATTAAAAGGGAGGATAATAAAAGGGGAGGAAGTGATCTTATGGGAGGGGCATAAAACAAGAGTAATATAGTATACATGTGACATGAAAGCAGATGAGGGAAAGGAAGGGAAATAGTCGGTGGGCTGCTAGGGATATGGGGGGTAATGGATAAGATAAAAAATGATAATGAAGTATAATGACATGTAAGTATCAAAATATGAAAATGCTATAGTGAAACTCACTATTTAGTATGGTAACCTAAATGTAAGTTGAAAAGCAAACAGAAAACCCAGCAGGGTTTTGGATACAGGTCAGTGATAGTGTATAAGCTAATTGTTGTGTTTGATCTTCAGCACAAAAAACATGCTATTCCTCATTAGACACCATAGAGATCCATAGCAGAGCCCTAGGTTGAGCTCCCAAAGTCCAGTTGAAGAGTGGATGGAGTGAGAATATGAACAAAGAGGTTAAGAACATAATGGTTGTACCCACTAAAACAGCTTACCTGGGCTAATGGGAGAATGCCAACTTTGGCTTGATAGTGAAGGAACCAGCATAGGACCAAACTAGGACCTTTGAATGTGGGTGACAGTTGTATGACTAGGGCAGACTGTGGGGCCACTGGCAGTGGTACCAGGATTTATCCCTACTGCGTGTATTGGCTTTTTTGGGAACCTGTTCTCTTCGGAGGGATACCTTGCTCAGCCTAGAAATAGTGGGAAGGGCCTTGGTCCTGCCTCAAAGCAATGTGTCAGACTTTGTTGACTTCAAATAGAAAAACGTACCTTCTCTGAGAAAACGATGGGTATGGGGGGGGGGAGTGGGATCTGGGATTGATATGTAAAATGAGAAAAGATAGATTTTTAGAAAATAAATACATAAAAACTTTATAGTAGAAAAGTGGTAGCAAAAATTTAGAAAATCTAAAAGCTATTGGTGACATTGTTAAAGCTTTGGATTATTTAAGATTGTGAATTTACAGCTCCAAATAAAATGGAATCCATAGATATTTGCTCAGAGATAAGAATTTATATTCTGAAAGAGAAAGGAACTAAAAACTAGGAAGGCTCTGGTAGTTCCATTTGTGTTAAATCCTATAACCACATGAGTCCCAAAAAGATTTAGTGGGGGAAAAGTTCTCTGGTTTTACAAACACAAGTTCTCTAGAACTCCAGTTCAGGAGCAGTGCCAAGTACTCGAGAAATTTAATCTTGTTTCCAGCCCAAATCTTAACAAAACCCCTGGGGAGGAGGAGCAAGAAGCATCTGATGTCTAGGAGGAGAAAAAAGAAACCAAGTGAGGGTCAGCAGTTCCAAAATTCTGCTAACGCTATGTTTTAGTGGTGCAGAAAATGTGCTCAAATCTTAGTGGTGATACACTCACACAAACGCAGTGTCTCACTCTCTGGCTAATGTGGTCTGTCAGGGTGAGATCTGTGCTGTGTGGCACCATATTCTCTCCTCAATGGCACCATTGTCGCCACTGAAGTTTGCTTCTGCTTGACTCTGCGGTTCCTCTCCCTTTGTCCGTATCCCATATTTCCATTTCTCATTCTTTCTGGTCACTTAGACTATGGCATTAAAAAGACAACACAACTGCAAACCAGCTAGAGCTTAAGTCACCTATTGGTTGCAATTTTGATGCAGAACTCACGAGATCTGGGATTTAATTAGGTCCAGCACATGCAGTGTCATGTTCCAAGATTGTTAGTCTCTTGACAGTGTAGTTTTCAAATTTTCCAAAAATTGGACTGTTGTCTTCTTACACGCCTGAGAAACATTAAAATAATGAAGGGACAATGTGCTTTAAATGTTCTCTTTGTTTAACTAAAATTCAGATTGAGAGTAAGCAATCAATCAGAGTGTCTCAGTGTAGCATTTTAGAATAAGGGAGAAATTGGAAACATGTATTGTGACCAAGCCTTGCATTCAAATATGCTTGAATGAAAACAAAATAATTAAAGGGAAGAATCATTCGACTCTAATTCCCCATTTCACATCAGTTTGTTCTATGAGAGCCTCCAAAACTAATCAGGTTGGTAGCTGCCGCCTTTCTTTGCAGCTTAGTAAGACTCAGTACTCACTGCACATGCTGGCATTCATTTCAACGAAGACCAAAAGGCCAACAAGAAGACAAGTGTGGAGCGAGGTGCTCTGTGCACAGTGGTGAGACAAAACAGATGTGGTTCCTGCTTTCTTGGAGGCTGTGATCTCATGGGTGAAACTGGCATTAATTAAGTTAATTGAATAAGTGAATATATAATTACAAACTGACAAATACATTGAAGGAAAGGCACACGGTTTGAAGAACATGCATGAAATAAGAGTTTATTAGTTACTTTCTTTGCTATTTTGATAAGATATTTAGCAAAAGCAACTGAAGGGAGAAATAGCTTTTGTTGGCTCACATTGCAAGGGTACAGTATCTCATGGCAAGAAGTCACTGCGGGATAGCTGGTCACAATGAATTCATAGTCAGGAGACAGGGAGTGTTCCGTTTATATTCTCCTTTTTCTTCAGTCCAGGACCTTAGTCTATGCAATGGTACCACGCACATTTTAGGTGGGTTATCTGAGGTCAATTATTAACTGACTTCATTTAGATAATCCCTCACAAACACTCCCAGAGACTTGTTTCCATGGCGTTTCTAAAATCCTGTGAAATTGATGACTGAGATCAACCATCACAACTAGGAAATTAATGAAGGCCTCCACAGAGAAATACCACTTAAGCCAAGATTTGTGGGGCTCATAAGACTTATAGGAATTCTCAGAAAGAATTGTAGTCTAAGACAGAATAGCTGGTCCAAGGTGCTGTGGAGGGATAGAAACAAGGCCAGGGCAGCTGGGTGCAGAGGACAAAGGAGTGGTGAGAGATTTAGTTGTAGTCTGACAAGGATGTTCCTTAATGGGAATAGCACTGGCTCTGGAGTATGACGAATCTGTTTGTGGGTAGAGAGAGCCACTTTGCATAGGCAAGGTTGCAGACCCCGACCCGCTAAATGCCCCTTTGTTATTTATGACATACAAAAAGTTCCTAAATGCCCAAGTACTCTCAAATAGTAGTTTCTGAATGCAAAACAACAAAGACCAAAGAATTTAGAGTTATGTCTCAGAAGCAAGAGCATTCAATAAGAAATAATTTAAGTGAGAGAAGATAGTGACTCAGTATATAATCTGAAAAGAATCATTCTATAGTCAAACATTAGAGCTCCCTCAGAGACCCTTCCTGATGACAAGTGGTGACTCAGAACGGCAATCTCAACACTCGAGTAGTGGCAGAAGAACTGTGAGTTCTAAGCCAGCCTGAACTACATAGTACTACGGTGACAAAATAATAACAGAAATTGCTAGTTCTGTGGAAAGGAATAGGAGTTCAGGTGGTAAGTGGTCAAAGTCTTCAGCAAGTAGTAATAGTAAAGTTTCTAATATCTTTGTAATGACAACTACTTATTTAACACTTCATATGAGCAGATTAGATGGTATGTGCTATACATACCTTTCTTAGGCATCATAACTTATGTTGAAATATATAAAATATCATTACATGACAGACGAATGAAAGCTTAGTATGTTCCTACTGTCATGTCGACGATGTATCCACCAGACTTATTTGACACTAGAATTATTGCTCTTAATGATTATGGGTTCTGCTTAGCTGTCATCCTACCCATAGAGCACCTTACTTAGTAAAGGACATAGATTGGAGGCCACATCAGAAGAGCGGAAATGTATGGTTAGAGTACAAGAGCCTTGGTTGTGGAACATTTTGAACAACTATCACAACCAGTATAAAAATCCTGACTGAAGAGCCTGAGACATGGTGCATAGATGAGAGCACTTGTCATGAAGTCAGGAGGACCCTGGTTCAGATCCAATGTTCCCAGGAAAAAACCAATTATGGCAACACAAGCACCCACAATGTTAGGGCTGGCAGAATAACTCAGCAGTTAATGGCACTTGCCCCTAAACCTGATAAACTGGGTGTAATTCTAAGGACCAGCATAATGGGATGAGAGAATTAATTCCTACAAGCTGTCCTCTGACCACCACATACACACTGGCACAGGCATCCTCCCAAACAAAATAAATGTAATTCATTTTTAAAAAATCCTTGAGAGTAAGAGGAAGACAGTGAAGAGAGGTGGAAGGTTGCTGGAGACAAACTTGTTCTATTAATTTTTCCATAGGAGGCAAGGTAGGATTAGCCTGTAATAGTAGTCCTTGGGAAGCTAAGCCAGGAAGACAATGAGTTTGAAGCCAGCTTGAACTACATAGAGAAAGCCTATATCAAAAAATAATACAAAGCTAAGGCAAAAAAAATAAAATAAGAATAAAAGGACACATATGAAAATGTTACAATGAAGCCATTACATTAAATTTTAAAAATTTAATTTACAGAGCAGCCTAGAACTCAGAGCACCTACTTGGCATGAGCCAAGTATATTCAATCACTGGTACGGTGTGAGCAAAACCCAAGAGCAGATCCTACTAGAATCATTTCTTCCTGGAATTTCACCGTCTGGAATCATTTTTTTCCTGAAATTTCACTGACTAGAACCATTCCTTCCTGGAGTTTCTCTGTCAATTTCCAAGAAGCTTTTTGGAAATTCAAGACAGGAAGAGCAGCTGCCTATTCTATGCATTCAATTATGTAACTCCAGTCTCATGACAGGGAATGATCAGATAAACCAAATTAAGAGGCGTTCTCTGCAGTGGCTGGCCCCGGATCTTCACCAGGGCCTCAGCCAACATGTCCCCCAATATAAGTATGTTTCAGATGGAAGATTGTGGAAGTGTGACCAATAATCACAACCTGTGATCCGCAACTGGATTCGCTCCCTTTCTCCTTCCCACTCTCTCTTTGATTTTTCATGCCTTCCTGGGCATTGAACCCAAGCCCTGTGCTCATGGGCTGAATGTTCTACTACTGAGCCTTTGAACTCTTGCATGAAGGGCACTGCTGGGATCACTGGTGCAACATGAAAGAGTTCTCTGTGGCAAGGTGGTGGGGGTAGTTATTTGTATGCTTCTTAAAAATTCTTCAAAAATTTGGTAAGTTTTCAAGAAAATGAATGTAATAAGTGATGATAATATAATATCATCACCACCCACTATCCTTTATACACATGGGGAAATAGAGAAGCAGTGCTCACTCTCACCTGGGGAAAAGTGGTGGGCAGTAAAGGAAGGCATTGTCCTGAAAGGGGACATGTTATGTTGTAAGAGTCACCCCCCCCCGCCCAAGGCAACTTGTTTTCCAAAGGTGCTGTTTTGACCAGCAGTAAGAACAGCAGCAAGCACTTGGGGAGTTGTTAGTAACATGCTGTGCTCTAACAAGTTCTCCAGGGAATTTGTTTGCATGCTTATGTTTGAGAACCGCTGTTAGCAAAGGGGTGGGGAGTGGGCGCATTCTAGGTAAGGGAAACAGGGAGAGAACTTTCTATGAGATGAAGGTAGGGGGTGCCTTTGTGGACAGGTAAAGACCCTTAAAGGTCAGAGTAAAAGACATGGATAAAGGAGACATGAAAATGACCAGAGAGTTACTAGGGACTTCTGAACTTTATTTTTTCAGTTTCCAGTAGTAGGTAACATAGTATTTAAGGAATATGGTGACATGGAGACGAGGCTATTGGCCTAGAAGCTATTATTCTCATCTTACCTTTTGGTTCTTTTCCCTCCTGAAACCATGTACACACAAACAACAAAAATTCAGACAGTTATACTTATAATTTGTGCATATGTATACACACGTACTTATATGTGCAAAAATAATAATCAAAGAAAAAGAGGCTATCAATTGGAGAGGGAGGTTCATGGGACAGGTTGGAACAGGGGAGATCTAGGAGGGGTTGGGGGAAAGAAATGGAACGGGGAAAGTGATATAATTCTGTTTTATCTAAAAATGCATGAAAATTTCAAGAAGAAATGCGTGGGGACTCGATATCTCCAATTCTGGGGGTCCTCTCCTAAACCCCATATCATCAGCTTTGATCACTTTTGAAGATGTCTCAACAATGGTACATTTCATATCTCTACAGATGATTCTGCATTATTATCTGGGTGGAGACTTCCATTTCTGAGAGCAGAATAAAGTACCTTTATCCTTGGGCGGAAGGAGCAGAGTGTATATTAATCCATTTGATGGGAGACAGACCACTTTATAAGTGCTTTATTTCAGCTAATGGCTCTAAGGGCACAAGGTCTAGAGGCCTCATATGGTATTGAACTTCTTGTTGGCTGGCTGCTGTGGTGATCCAGGGTATCTCTATGGAAAGAGACAGGGAATACACATGTGTCCTGGTTTTTCTTCTTCTTTTACAAGGCTACCAGTATTTAATTATAGAGGCCTCCACCCTGAAGAACTAACATAATCCTTACTTCTGAATGGCTCCACTTCTAAACATTGATAAATTTTCATCCTCTTAATACTACTAACTATGACTTTGGTAGTTAAAGTCTTTCATGAGTTGGGGGTGAGAAGAAATACTCTTGTCTTGGTCAGGGAATGATGCTGCCAGCTGTTGTTCTCCTCACTGCCACTGGGGTGTGGCAAAGGACTCATGCAGAAAGTGGAAGCTCTGGGGAAGTCCTATTTCATACATGGTGAACCACTTCTTCCTTGACTGTGAATGACGTCAGCAGTTCAGGATAAACCTTTGCTGTAAGATGAGAGTTGATCTGATACAACTGAGGTGGGGCATCCCAGAGCCATTTCACACAAATGCCTTAGACCATGCTCATCTGAAATTTGTGTTGCCCCAACGCCTTCTAGCAAGTACAGCAGGAAAATGGATAACCTTGCAAAAAAGAAGAAGAGTTCACATCCTGAACACAGGTTCCCTGAGTTTCTTTCCTCAAAAATCCTACTTAGCAAATATGCTGCCCCTCTTTGTGGCTGCCTCTGCAGCTTCTGCTAGCCCATGAGGCCTCTCCCACACTATCAGAGAGAGAGACATGAGGAGCTGGTGAACACAACCAAACAGCCTACAAATTATGGGCATCTACAACCAAAGAAGGTTATCTGACATTACAGGAGATGGAAGTTCAAAGACACAACAGGACTATGTGGTATACCAATCCATCCAACAATGTGGCAGATTAGATTGGAACAAAGAAAAGTGACTTCTAGAATGAGTCATCTCTGTAACTATGATAGCAATAAGCAATAATATTAGTATTGAGTATTTTTTGAGCATTTGTCAGGAGTCAGTCTCTGTGTTGAGAGACTTTTGTGTAGCTTGATCATCTCACTTAACCTTAGGAAATGGATACTATTGGTATCCCTTTTAACTCCAGAATATGAGCTATTAATGGCTTTGCTATTGTTAGTTTTGACAAAAATGATCCACAGTTGTAGAGTGGGTAGAACCTGTGTGGGTTGTATAGATGATTACATAAAGGCCAGGTAATAGAGGGCCTTAAGGGTCTGCCTGATTGGTTGTAGTTCTTTTCTAGAGGTACTGAAGAGACATTAGACATACAAGGGCACTATTTTCAGCATTAGAAAATGTGCTGCCAATACAATGGGCTCAGATGGGGAAAGTCAGGCACTGCTGGTTCCATAATGTACAGGACCCAGTGCAATATGCAAAAAAAATCTAGGACTTCTTTGAAAAGTATTGAGACTTTCATGGTGATACAGAGAGGCCTTTAAAGCACAAGCTACTCAGAGAATATGCCCATGCAGTCAGTCCTAGAGATGGGAAGCCAATGAAGAAGGTGTAGAGTAAGGGAGGTGGGAGTGGTAAATTCTGGGCATGGAGGAGGGGTGGAAAGATGCTACGAAGAAGAGGATGTGAAACTAGAACCAACAGGATTTTGTGAATGTCCCTGTCTCACTTCCCATGAGCGTCATCACTTCTTTGAGGTCAGTTCTGCGTGACCAAATGGCAGGACTAGAAGAGGTACTGGTTTGAGAAGCACGTGTTTGCTTTGGAGACTTTCACATGCTTCCTCCCACGTGCTTGCCATTCAAAAGACTGTGAATGTGGTTAGTTCACACTGGAGACTACCCTGAAAGTTATCTAACCTCTTGCTTTGTCATAAAGCTACATTTTATTTCTTCTGTTGAAGGGGAAAGATTTCTTTAAAGATTGTTCCTAGGTGGCAGAGGTGAACAGTCTCTTTGGACTAGAAAGTGAACTCCTACATGGACTTCATTTAGAGAGCACAGCGGGAACGTCTTCTGACCTCTGGATCTAAGATTCTTTGTGGATGCTGCCAATTATTTCAGCTACAAGCGAGTATGGTGGCATAACAGATGAATGATGCTGATCTACCTTCTCCGTGGCATCCCCAGCAATTCTCTGACCCTGTTCTCCCACATCTACCTTCTAGGGCCCAAGGACACCCTAAAGTATCTTTGAATAGGTTCAAAGCAGATAGCCTTGTTTTCTCTCTCTTTTTTTTGGTATTTTTTTTTATTAAATTTATTTATTTATTAAAGATTTCTGTCTCTTCCCAGCCACCGCCTCCCATTTCCCTCCCCCTCCCCCAATGAAGTCCCCCCCTCTCAGCCCGAAAAGCAATCAGGGTTCCCTGTCCTGTGGGAAGTCCAAGGAACCCCCCACCTCCATCCAGGTCGTGTATAGCCCTACTTCGTGCTATAACTCCCTGTGTTCTGTGTGTGGCTGCGATCTCTTGGTGTTCTCCTCTGATGTTTGCTGTTTTGTCTTCCTCAATATTATGGAATTTAATTCCTCCTCCTCTGGAACCTTAAGTCAAAATAAATTCTTCTGTAAGATGCTTTTGGTTATTCATGGGACCAAATTAGACCCCCCCTTTTTAAAAAATATTTATTTATTTATTATGGATACAATATTCTGTTTGCATATATGCCTGCTAAAAGAGGACACCAAACCTCATTACAGATGGTTGTGACCCACCATGTCGTTGCTGGGAATCGAACTCTGGCCCTTTGGAAGAGTACGCAATGCTCTTAAACGCTGAGCCATCTCTCCAGCCCCCCAAACTAGACCCTCTTAATGTAGGTGATAGTTAGATGACTTTATCTGTTGTCGAGGGGGCTGGCAGTCATATAAGGACCTATCCCAGGTGCATGAACTGGCTTTTTAGAACCCATTTCCTATGGTGGATTACTTTGCTCAGCCTTGATAGGGGGGTTGTGGAAAGGCTTGTTGACTCCCTAAGGAAGACCTTACTCCCCTTTGAGGAGTGAATGGGGCATGGGAAATGGAAGGTGGAGACAGGGATAAGGAGAGGGAGGGTAACTGGGGTTGGTATTTAAAATGAAAAGTAAATTTTTTAATAAAAAAGATGGTTTTGGTTATAGCGTCTTAGCACAGCAACAGAAAAATAACTAGGTGCTTTAGGTGATGTGACACTGGCTCCCCTCTTCCCTGATTCCCAAACTACTGGCAATGCCACAGACCTGAGAATAATTTATATTTCCAAATAAGAGGTGAAAATTTGATGGAGCCTGATGCAGGCGTCACATCCATTTTCATATCATATTTTGCTTTAAAGTACTTTGTACATTGTATTTATTTTTATTTGTGCCTTGAGATGTGTGGAGCTCAGAGGACAATGCATAGGAGCAAGTTCTCTTATTCCACCATGTGTGGATCAGGTTGTTAGGTTTCATGGTAGGTGCTTTTGACCACTGAGCCATTTCTCTGGCTGTGCAGTTTTGAATTTTAGAAGCAGAGAATGTCACTTTGGAGACAGAAAACTTTCAATTTACCAATTATTAACTATGCAACTGTTGACCATTTACTTCTCAAAACTGTTTGCTGTGTATAATAATAATAATTGCTCAATAAACTATTGTAATGATTAAAGGAGTCAAAACTTGCTTGATTTTTGTTTTGCATATTTTTGAGACAGGGTTTCACTAACTAGTCCAAGCTATGCTTGAACTAGATATGCAGTTCAGGTTGTCACTGAACTCACAACTCTCCTATTTTAGGCCCCCAAGAGCTGGTAACTACAGGTGTGTGGTACCATGCCTGGCTTTGAATGAATTAATTCCTATAAATACTATAAGTGTCTAAGATATCAAATGATTCAGAAATGGAATATAAATCATAATCTCAAGTGTGAGAGAAACCAAAGTCAGTTGGTAAGCGTGTTGGGCTGTGTGGCCATCTTTAGTTGGAAGTCTGGGCTTCAAGCTTTTCAGGAAGCCTATCACCTCTGGAGTCTAGAGCTTTGTCTTCTTTAGTCTATGGAAGGGCCTAAATTCTTTGCATGTTACCTTGTTCTATATGACTCTAGGGTCAGTGTACTGGAATCAGACTTCACTGAGGCGTGGCTCTTTTACTACAGCCAAGAAGAAAGAGCTTCTGTGTTTGGGCCAGACCATCTGTACCACCAGGGGCCTTCTTTGTAAGCTTGGGAGACTTTTCCACTGAGAACAGGACTTTCCTGTTGCCTGTCATGTTTGTGTTAGTCCTACCTTATGGCATAACCTCTGATGCCAGAGGAGGGTGGAATCACAAGTGTCTTAGGTGGAGTCTTACTTCTCTTTATGGGGGCTTGACTTCTAGATATCTAGTATTTTCATGAAATCTCATGCTACTTAGGGATGCTCAGGATGATCACCCTGAATCTTTTGTAGCCAAGGCAGCTCTGCCAGCCATTAGCATTTCCTAAGCATTGCTTTTCTTTTTCACAACTTGCCTGCTCAGGGGTCCAAGTCCTAATAATTTGCTACTCCACAGAGCTGTGGATATTATAATGTGCATTTATAACTGATGATAATTGGACTACTCATGCCTAAATTTATTCCCAATTCAAGAAGGACTTCAGGTGCTTCTGAAGAAGAAATAGAGTGTGAACTTCAACTCAGTAATACAAGGGAGAAGGATTTCACAATTGAAGTCTACATTTTTGAGTCACATTTTTTTTGCTGTATATTGAACATTAAGTATTTTCTGTCAGCACCACTTCATGCTATCAGCCACACCGTCCTTCACTTTTCTGAGGAACTTCTAAGTAAGCAAGCTTTGTTTTTGGTGGAGAGAAGTGTGATTTTATGTGGAGGTAATATTTCAATTGAGGGGCT
The DNA here is from genome assembly GCF_018167655.1 of Microtus oregoni. Taxonomy (NCBI): domain Eukaryota; kingdom Metazoa; phylum Chordata; class Mammalia; order Rodentia; family Cricetidae; genus Microtus; species Microtus oregoni. The sequence goes on from NW_024543828.1 coordinate 15,183,851, forward strand.
TTCTTATCCTGGGAAATGATCTTGTGATATCATCAATGCACAGAGCAATATCTGCTCCTCTGAGTAGCCCCTTTAAGCCATGTTACAGCAGGCACCTTTAAGGCCTCTCAACTCCAGCCCTGGTGAAAATGGGCTTTACCACTAGAAAAGGCAAAGGTATTCTTATTATTTGGAGAACAGTTTCTGGAGTCAGTTATACTGCTGGGTCAAAATCCATCTGTCCTATTAACTAGCTCTTTGACCATGGGCCCATTATTTCGTCTTTTCTGCCTCAGGTTTTTCATGTGTGAAATGGGCTTAATAGTTGTACATCTATCTCAAAGTTATCATGAGAATAATAAATGACCTGGAATAGTACATTCTATGTTATCGAAATCAAATATTAGAGTTAAGTTCTTATTAAAGACAAAAGGCTTATTTGGTTCCCGATTTTGGAAATTTGGAGCTTGAAATTAGTCAACATTCATGTACTTGGCCTTTGATAAGTCCCCATTGTGTTATGGCATCATTTAGAAGCACATGCGTAGGGGAGAGATGGCAAGATAGGAGCCTAGAATTCTAGGTCAGACTTGCTCCTTATAAAACTCCTCATATGAGAACTAACAGGACTTCATGAGATCCCATGGTTTCTTTTCAAGAGCAGGGGTCCAATGACCTAATAACTTTGTAGTATGCCTGATTTCTTAAAGGTCACACCATCTCTCTTATTGTCATCCTGTTCTAATACATTAGCCATTGAGGGACAAACCACAACCTAACCATCACAATTACTGTTACATACATGTTAAATAAATGCACAACCCATAGATATTTGCCTGTGAGAGAACTAGCTAGATAGTTACCAGTTTGCATCAAGGGAGAAAGGAATTAGCATTCGGGCTTATAGTCCTAATTCTCTATGGAAGAGCATTCAGTTCTTCCCAGCGTGACATGGACAAAGAAAAGGCTAAGTCTGAGAAGGCTGTAGAGGAAAAGATTAGCTAACTTCTATATGCACGGAAGAATGGCTCATTGGCTGGAATTTGGCTCTATTTTAGAACTTTTGTCAGGAAAGCATCTTGCTGTCTCTTTAAGTTTAGAAGGACTTAATCTCTATGGTTGATTTTGTTGTTTCCAGAATAGAGGGACCTGTATTGGTAGTGCTTGAGCAAATCAGGATGTATCTGATCTTGTGGGTGTAAAACCCAGTACCCACCCAAAGAAAGGGAAAGTAAACAGAGATCAGCAGAATGTGCACAGATTTTTTTTATGATGGAAAGGTTACAGACATCATAATGATTGCAACTTAGAGTCATCTGCTGCCGTTTAGCAGAAACTGGCTCCATGAAACAGTTTGTTCCCATTGGAGGGAGGCTCACACAATCTCAAGGATCAAAGTCTGTTACCCATCTCAACTCCCTCTGACTGGGCTAAGCACTTCTGCCTGAATGGTGGGGCTCTGCGGTAGCACTTGCAGCTTGCTAGGGTCCTGCAATATGCTGAGACATCTGCAGTAGGAACTGAATATTTCTTTGCCCTTATATCCCTGTAGAGGTGGGAAAGGAAGGGAGTGGGGACATACGAGTGGCCAAAATGAAGAAATTTTGCAAAAGCAGTTAACAAAGTGGAGAGAAGAGGAGGAAGAGAGGGGGAAGGAAGGAGGGAGGGAGGGACAGAGAGAGAAGGCTCTGTTTGCCTCTAGTACCACCTGTTGGCTCCCCATATTGAATATTTAGTAATATATTCAGTTTAACACTCAAACATTTGGGAATTGCTATTGTTTTCCTGTGCACCAATAATTTCTCAATAGGTTCAGCTTTAGGAAGTGGAGCATTGATTCACATCTTCGGTTGAACCAAGCAACATTGGTGTGCTTGTCATTAAAATAGTCAACTAGGGCAATTCTGTGATTGTTCCCATGGCTTCTTAGCTATGCCCCATGGCATTCTGCATGAACCTCATTAATTGTTAATCCCTTTTTGCTTTTACATGCAAAGGTAATTTAAAATAATAATACCATCCTCACTGATGAAGTTCTTAAGATGTGTGTGTGTGTGTGTGTGTGTGTGTGTGTGTGTGTATGCACCAAAAGGTCTATCCCATAGGCCATTTTTCTACATAGCCGATCTTCAAAACCTTGTCAGACAGGTGTTATTGCCTGCTCTTGACAGATGATTATGCAATTCAGAGATGCTAAATTACACATTGAGGTTCACAAAGCTACTGAGCAATAGGAATTTGGATGCAGACTAGCTGCTCTCCGTTGTCCTAGTTCTCTTCTTTATTTGAGTGTCTCCTGATGATCTGTTTTTAGGGTTTTCTGAGATCCTTTATAAAATATTTTTCAGCTTCCAGTGTTAAAGAGTTGTCAAAATGTCTGTCCAAGCCTGAATCCTGCTAAGCATAAACAGCTGGCTTCAGTCATCTATGGAGAATGTTTCCCACCTACTCCACACTGCTTTCTCCCTTGAAGAGACTCCAGTGTACTATGTAGACAGCAGAAAGCTCTAATTATTAAATGGGTCAGTACAGTGTTTAATCAGGTGGTTTCAGTTGGTTGCTAGCTGCTCATTAATGATTAAGCTACCTCCAGTAGTAGTACTACAACTAGTAGTTGGAGCGATTTTCTGCCTGCTAGAAATTGATCATGTATGTAGAACATATTCTGAGGCAGCATCAGAATGTTTTATATATACACCTCTATATTTATTTTTTATTTATTTTTATTTATTTTTCCATTCAAAAATTTACACTTCCTCTCCTCCTCCCATTCCCCTCCCGCTCCCCCACTCATCCTCTTCTCTCCCCCTCCCTCCTTAAGAGAGGGTAGGGAACCTTAGCCTGTAGGAAGTCCAAGCCACTCCCCCACATCCAGGCCTAGGAAGCTTCATTTTATGTACCAACTACGTTCCCCCTACCTCCCCTCCTCCTGATTCTTCCCTCTATTTATTCCCCCATCCACTCCTTAGGAGGGTAAGGCCTCCCATGGGGAGTCAAGTAGGCCTTCCCTTTAGAGTTGAGGCAGGAAAAAGTCCCTCCCCACTGCATCAAGGCCGAGTAAGGTAACCCACCATAGTGAATGGGCTCCAAAAGCCAGTTCATGAACCAGGGATAAATCCTGGACCAATTGCCAGGGTCTCACAAACAGACTCAGCCACACAACGGTCACCCACATTCAGAGGGTCTAATTCAGTCCCATTCTGGCTCCCTAGTTGTTGGTCTAGAGCAGTGAGCTCCCACTAGGTTGGGTCAGATGTCTCTGTGGATTTCCCCATCATGGTCTTGACCCCACTTACTCATATAATCCCTCCTCCCTCTCTTCATCTTGACTCTGGGAGCTTGGCCCAGTGCTTGGCTGTGAATCACTGCATCTGCTTCCATCAGTTACTGGATGAAGGTTCTATGATGACAATTAGGGTAGTCACCAATCTGATTACAGGAGAAGGCTCGTTCAGGCACCCTCTCCACTATTGCTAGTCATCCCATTATTTATAAAGACTGTCTGGGCCACTAAAATTTGTTTCAGTATTACTGGATAGATTTTGAAACAAAACGGCTTAGATGCCAAAAATCCATTGGTAATTGTATTGTGTGTTTCTTATTCCTTGCCTTCCTCTGTATCCCCTTTCTCTGAGCGTATATGTGGAGGCCAAAGTCTGACATTGGATTACTTCTTTGATGGCCCTCTATCATATATTGTGAGACATAAGTATCTCAGTGAACCTGCAACTCAAACTCGGTCTTCCCAAAATTTACCTGGTTATCTCACAATTTTTAGAGAGCAAGGTTTCCAGAGACTATTGCTCAGGTTTACCCATCATTTTTCAGGCGAGAAACAGTTTCCAACCCATTCCTGTCATTACATCTTTCAAAACATTTCAGGAGAAATTTGGGGGAAAATGTGAGATTATTTATTTAAGCTTTCTGGGATGTAAGCCATCCTAAATGTATGATTGGCTCCCTTCTTTTTTCTCACCATGCATTCCTTCAGGGACTGTGGTGAGAAACTTCTCCGTGTATGCTCCTGTGAACTAACCATATTACCCTAATGTCTCGCACGAGATGCTCCACAGTGATTAGTTCCAGTTGTTTTATCCACTCAAGGAAATGTGGGCATAGTGTTTGGTGTGGGCTGGGTAGTCAGTCGTTGCCATCTTCCTTATCTAGTTGGTAAGACCTCCCAAATTACCCATGAGCCACTCTGGCAATCCCTGGACCTAAATAAGGACACGTATCAGTTGCTTACTAAAAACGTAAAGGTCTCCAGAAGAGATCTTATTCTATATTTCTTAAACGTGTAGTTCTCAGTCTAGGTTGCACGTTAGAGATACCTAGAGAGCTTTTAAGAAATAAGTCTAGGCTCGTGTCAAATCTACTGAGTGCCTCTGTGTATGGGACCTTGGTATAGGTATTTTCAGAGCTCTCCTGGAAATTCTAATGTCAGTTCATAGTTGAGGACCACTCTTAAAACCAAAGCCACTTCTTTTTCATTGTTTCTTCCTGTTATTTAGCCAGGGTACCTCTAACTCCAGGCTTTCTGTTGAGGAGGATTATGGAAGGCAATGGCACTGAAATGCAGCCTCAGGTCACAGTTACCTGAATCATATAGCTTTCCGTAGCCCCAGAATTTCTAGCGAATGATTACTACTGCAGTTGGTCTGGATTTCTAGTAAGTTCTCAGGTAGTGTGAATGTTGTCATTCTAGGTACTGCACTTTGGAAACTACTGTCTTGAGGGAAGAAATGTTGTTTTCTTCATCCAGGACTCTGTACAAAAGGCTGTGATGGGTGACTTTGTAAGCCCAGTTCTCAGAGGTTTTAAGCATTGTAAGCAATGCAAGGCTTTAAAGCACACCAGCGAGATATACAGGGGAGTCCTCTGTCAAAATTTTCAGGTGTCCATTTGCAATGACAAGTGAAAGACCAATAGAGCAGATAAGGAGAACCAAGCAAATGTTCCCCTAATAGGAGGCAGAAGGCAGTGAAAGAAAGAGTTAAATAATTAGGTTGTTTATCTTGATCTGGTGTCTGGAGGGCTTGGGTGATTTTTTTCATCTCCATGTGCAGTGCCGAGAGCTGTCATCTCACCATTTGAAGAGGAACGGGCATATTGTTAAAGCACAGGGCAAATTAGAGATCACAGGCTCCAAGAAAACAGAACAAAACAAATCAAATCTAGATCAAATCTAGAGTAGCAGATCAGGCAGAAGAATGTTTTGAATTGTTTTTGAATCTCACAGTCAACTTTAGAAAACACCGCCCAGTCCTTGAGACCTTAATTATTCTTTACAGAGACGGAAGTTTGGGACAACCAGACAGATGTTAAGGTTGGGAGGAAAATCGTTAGTCATTCTGTTTTCTCAGGGTGAGTGTCAATGCAGCTCCTGCATAATGCTACCCAACCTCCCCTCTCTAGAGGATCAAAGGCAAGAACAGGTGATCAATGAGCCGAGCAGTCCTGAGACATTGAATGCAGTACATCTTCCACAGGAGTACTTTGGGGAGGTTGGCGTGTGTGTGTGTGTGTGTGTATGTGCGCAGGCGCAAATGTATGTATGCAGATGAAACATGCCTAGTTGTACTGATTTTATTAGCTATTTAGTCTCTCTTACATGCATTCACGTTTCTTTTGGATAGCCCGTGGTAGAGGTAAGATGGCACAAATGCTGGCCTGTGTGACCAGACTCAGAAACAGTAAGTGGAAGCTCAGTAATGGTCTTTCTCTCCCACGCCCTACATGAGGCACTCCATCACCATCTACTCAAACTCTCTCTCCCAGAGTGACCACCATCTCACCTTCCTAAGAACTTTGCTGAAATTATCCATCTATTTGTCATGTGTGGTCTTGGGTAATTTGTGTGAAGGGAGGGACATTATAACAGTAGACAAGTGTTACCTATGCAAATTCAGTCTGCTTGGGTTTACATTGCTTCTGTCCCTCTCACTTGCCACACTCCCTTGAATAAATCATGTTGTTCTTTGAAACCTCGATTTTTATATGCAAAGGGTAACAAAGGAGTCAAACTATGACTGTAGTTAGAGCTAAAAAATGATGATTGGGACTGAGCACCATAGGATCTCTTCTCCCTATTTAGATCAGTTATGGTTGTCTGTAATCATCTCTGCTTGTTGCAAAGAGAAGTTTCTTTGAAGAGGGGTGAGAAGTACACTTATCTGTGGGTGGGCATATTGGTATCAGGATAAATATTTACAATATAGTTAAGAATTCTGCTGGTTTAATAAAATGGTGGTTTGTAGGCTCTCCTCCAATATCCATGACTTTACTAGTCCCAGGTGGTTAAGTTTCCAGTACCAGGCATTGTTTATCTCTTGTTGAGCAGGACTCGTTTTTAAATCTATTTATTTTTAATGTATACAATATTCTCAATATTCTGTCTGCATGTATGTCTGCAGGCCAGAAGCGGGCACCAGATCTCATTACAGATGGTTGTGAGCCACCATGCGGTTGCTGGGAACTGAACTCAGGATTTTTGGAAGGGCAGGCAGTGCTCTTAACAATTGAACCATCTTTCCAGCACAACTGAGCAGGACTAAAGACCAAGTAGAGTCATAATGATATATCTACACCATGATTTCTGTACTTAAGGTTCAGGGATCATTGCTGAAGAAAGGGTAGACAGATTGTTAGGGCAAGAGTAACAAGAAATTGTTGCAGTGTCAGGTAGGCGGGTGATATCTCGGATAGTAACCAGAAGCTGAACATGGTTATTGAGCCATTGAAATGTGGCTAGTTCAAAATGAGATGCATGATAAATGTAAAATGCAGAACACAGTTGAAGAATTATTACAAACAAAGCATGGAAAAAACATTATTAAGAATTCTGCATGAGAGCTTCCTCTTTCCATGGTCGTTTTGAGCACACATCAAAGAAAGTTGACAATAACAAATGTGATTTTAATTACATTTCCCTGGAACATGTTTTATTATACTGTCAGTTCCACAAGGTTAGATATTGTCTGTCTTATTCACCATGATAGCCCTGTTATCTGACATGCACCAATGCTCCACTAACTATAGCCAAATGAAGGAACTGGACTTGTATTGAATCCTAAAATTGTTTAAACAATACATGAAATCATTTTGGATTCTATGTAACTGGGCATTTAATTCATATTATTTAATTTTTAAAAAATTACACTTATTCATTTATGGATGTGTGCATGTGCAGATGTACATATGAACATGCCAGGGATCCTGTGTGGAGGTTAGAGGTCAACTTGTGTGAACTGGTTCTATCATACAAGATAAGTTCGAGGGATCAAGTCCAGGTTATCAGGCTTGGTAGAAAGTGTCTTTACCCACTGAGCAACCTCACTACCATCTTACTTCAAGTCTTTAATTTCACTAATGAGAGGAAGTTAGAGCTGTGGCTCATGATATAATACTGCTTCAATTAAAAATTATATATCTGGAGACGCACAGAGGCGCAGCGGCGGCGGCGCCACACGCACAGAGGCACAGCAGCAGCGGCGCCAGACGCGGCTGAGCAGAGGCCAGACCCAAGCAGCTGGGACAGGCGTGCAATAAGGAGAGCAGATCGCCCTACTACAATTGAATCAAAGAGGTAGGCCTTTGGTTGGCCAGGTCACTGGCACAAGGGGAGCCTGGTCCTGTCCTGAAGATCCTTCGGAGGGGTGAGAGGGTTCTTGGCCTGCAGCAGGAACCACAAAAGAGAGTGAGGGCATTTTGTAAGCGGAGCCCTTGGCCAGCAGGGAAACCTGATCCGGTTTCTAAAGGATCCATTGGATAGGATCAATAGGAGGAGATGGGCAGGCGCCAAGGCAAGAATTCACCCAATAATCCGATAAACAACATGAAAACATCAGAACCCAATGATCTTACAACAGAAGTATTTGAACAACCTAACACAGAAGAAGTGGAAAAAATCGACTTTATGAAGATAATAGAGTCCCTTAAACAACATGTAAAAAATGCCCTTATAGAAATGGATGAGAAGTATAACAAAAAGTTTGAAGAAATGAGTAAATACGTACATGATACCCTGGGAAACCAAGAAAAAACCATCAAACAGGTAATGGAAACAGTTCAAGAATTGAAAACTGAAATGAAGGCAAAGAAGAAAATACAAACTGAGGACCAGCTGGATATGAAAAATCTAGGCCAACGAGCTGAGTCTACAGAAACAAGCATAATCAATAGAATACAAGAGCTAGAAGAAAGACTCTCAGATGCTGAGGACACCATAGAGAAAATAAACGAACAGATCAAAGAAAACAGCAAAGCCAACAAATTCTCAACACAAAACATTCAGGAACTATGGGACACAATAAAAAAACCAAACCTAAGAATAATAGGAATAGAAGAAGGAGAAGAGTCACAGCTCAAAGGCTCAGAAAATATTTTCAACAAAATTATGGAAGAAAACTTTCCCAACTTAAAGAAAGATATTCATTTAAATATTCAAGAAGCATACAGAACACCAAACAGACTGGATCAAAGAAAAACATCTCCTCGCCATATAACAATCAAAACACAAAATATACAGGTTAAAGAAAGAATATTAAGAGCTGCAAAAGAAAAAGGGCAAGTAACTTATAAAGGTAAACCGATCAGACTTACACCTGACTTCTCGATGGAAGCTATGAAAGCCAGAAGGTCCTGGATAGAGGTTCTGCAGAAGCTAAGAGACCATGGATGCAAACCCAAACTACTATACCCAGCCAAGCTATCGTTCACTATCAACGGAGAAAACAAGACATTCCAGGATAAGAACAAATTTAAACAATACGTAGCCACAAATCCAGCCCTACAGAAAGTAATAGAAGGAAAATCGCAACCCAAGGATTCCAACACTGCCAACACTGCCTACAATAACCCAGGCATCTAATGACCCTTCACGAGCACATCTCAAAGAAGGGAGACACACAATCTCTACTACCAAAAGCAATAAGAATAACCAGAGTAAACAACCACTGGTCATTAATATCACTTAATATTAATGGGCTCAATTCACCTATAAAAAGGCACAGGCTAAAAGATTGGATACGAAAACAGGATCCAACATTCTGCTGTTTGCAAGAAACACATCTCAACCACAAAGACAGGCACCTACTCAGAGTAAAGGGTTGGGAAAAGGTGTTTCAAGCAAATGGTCCTAAGAAAAAAGCAGGTGTGGCCATACTAATTTCTAACAAAACTGACTTCAAGCTAAAATCAATCAGAAGAGACCAAGACGGTCACTTTATACTCATAACAGGAACAATTCATCAGGAGGACGTCTCAATCCTGAATATATACGCCCCCAATATAAAAGCACCTACTTATGTAAAAGAAATATTACTAGAACTCAAGGCAGACATCAAACCACACACACTAGTAGTAGGAGACTTCAACACACCTCTCTCTCCAAGGGACAGGTCAATCAGACAGAAACCTAATAGAGAATTAAGAGAATTATTGGAGGTAATGAAGCAAATGGACTTAACAGACATCTATAGAACATTCCACCCAAAGAGGAAAGAATATACCTTCTTCTCTGCAGCTCATGGAACCTTCTCAAAAATTGACCACATACTCGGAAACAAAGGAAACCTCCACAGATACAAAAAAATATCACTGTCCACCTGTGTCTTATCAGATCATCACGGATTAAAGTTAGAAGGCAACAACCACGCTGCCCCCAAAAAACCGACAAACTCATGGAAACTGAACAGTCAACTACTGAACCACACCTGGGTCAAGGAAGAAATCAAGAAAGAAATTAAAGTCTTCCTTGAATTTAATGAAAATAAAGGGACAACATACTCAAACCTATGGGACACAATGAAAGCAGTGCTAAGAGGAAAGTTCATAGCACTAAGTGCCCACTTAAAGAAAACGGAGAATGCATACACTGGGGACTTAAAAACACACCTGAAAGCTCTAGAAAAAAAAGAAGCAGATGTGCCCAGGAGAAGTAGAAGACTGGAAATAATAAAACTGAGGGCTGAAATCAACAAAATAGAAACCCAGAAAACAGTCCAAAGAATCAATGAAACAAAAAGCTGGTTCTTGGAGAAAATCAACAAGATCGACAAACCCCTATCCAAACTAATTAAACGACAGAGAGAGAACACGCAAATAAATAAGATCAGAAATGAAAAGGGGGACATAACCACAGACACAGAGGAAATTCAGAGAATCCTTAGATCTTACTACAAAAGCCTGTATGCCACAAAACTGGAAAATACAAAAGAAATGGACATTTTTTTAAATAAGTATCATATACCAAAGCTAAACCAAGACCAGGTGAATGATCTAAATAGACCGGTTTCTCGCGAAGAATTAGAAATGGTTATCAAAAATCTCCCTTCGAAAAAAAGCCCAGGACCAGATGGTTTCAATGCAGAATTCTACCAGAACTTCCAAGAAGAATTAATACCTATACTCCTTAAGGTATTTCACAATATAGAATCAGAAGAGTCATTGCCAAATTCCTTTTATGAAGCTACAGTTACCCTGATACCAAAACCACAAAAAGACCCAACCAAGAAAGAGAATTACAGACCGATCTCACTCATGAACATCGACGCAAAAATCTTCAATAAAATACTGGCAAACCGAATCCAAGAACACATAAGAAAAATTATCCATTATGATCAAGTAGGCTTCATCCCAGAGATGCAGGGCTGGTTCAACATACGCAAATCTATCAATGTAATCCACCATATAAATAAACTGAAAGAAAAAAACCATATGATCATTTCACTAGATGCGGAAAAAGCATTCGACACAATTCAACACCCCTTTATGATAAAGGTCTTGGAGAGAATAGGGATACAAGGGTCCTACCTAAATATAATAAAAGCTATTTACAGCAAGCCAACAGCTAACATTAAATTAAACGGAGAAAAACTCAAAGCCATCCCACTAAAATCAGGAACACGACAAGGATGTCCACTCTCGCCTTACCTCTTCAATATAGTGCTTGAAATTCTAGCAATAGCAATAAGACAACATAAAGAGATCAAGGGGATTCGTATTGGAAAGGAAGAAGTTAAGCTTTCGTTATTTGCAGATGATATGATAGTGTACATAAGCGACCCCAAAAATTCTACCAAAGAACTCCTACAGCTGATAAACAGCTTTAGTAACGTGGCAGGATAAAAGATCAACTCCAAAAAATCAGTTGCCTTCCTATACACCAAGGATAAGGAAGCAGAGAGGGAAATCAGAGAAGCATCCCCTTTCACGATAGCCACAAATAGCATAAAATACCTTGGGGTAACCCTGACCAAGGAAGTGAAAGATCTACTTGACAAGAACTATAAGTCTTTGAAGAAAGAAATTGAAGAAGACACCAGAAAATGGAAAGACCTCCCTTGCTCTTGGATTGGGAGGACCAACATAGTAAAAATGGCAATTCTACCAAAAGCAATCTATAGAATCAATGCAATCCCCATCAAAATCCCATCAAAATTCTTCACAGATCTGGAGAAGACAATAATCAACTTTATATGGAAAAACAAAAAACCCAGGATAGCCAAAACAATCTTATACAATAAAGGTTTGTCTGGAGGCATTACCATCCCTGACTTCAAACTCTATTACAGCGCTACTGTATTGGAAACAGCTTGGTATTGGCATAAAAATAGAGAAGTCGACCAATGGAATCGAATAGAAGACCCTGACATTAACCCACAAACCTATGAACACCTGATCTTCGATAAAGGAGCTAAAAGTATACAATGGAAAAAAGAGAGCATCTTCAACAAATGGTGCTGGCAAAACTGGATGTCAATCTGTAGAAGAATGAAAATTGATCCATATCTATCACCATGCACAAAACTCAAATCCAAATGGATTAAAGACCTCAATATCAGTCCGAACACACTGAACCTGCTAGAAGAGAAAGTGGGAAGTACTCTACAGCACATGGGCACAGGAGACCACTTCCTATGTATAACCCCAGCAGCACAGACACTAAGGGCATCATTGAATAAATGGGACTTCCTGAGGCTGAGAAGCTTCTGTAAAGCAAAGGACACTCTCACTAAGACAATAAGACAACCCACTGACTGAGAGAAGATCTTCACCAACCCTGCAACTGACAAAGGTTTGATCTCCAAAATATATAAAGAACTCAAGAAACTAGACCGTAAAAGGCTAATCAACCCAATTATAAAATGGGGCACTGATCTGAACAGAGAATTCTCAACAGAAGAACTTCAAATGGCCAAAAGACACTTAAGGTCATGCTCAACTTCCTTAGCGATCAGGGAAATGCAAATCAAGACAACTTTAAGATACCACCTTACACCTGTCAGAATGGCGAAAATAAAAAACACCAATGATAGCCTTTGCTGGAGAGGTTGTGGAGAAAGGGGTACACTCTCCCATTGCTGGTGGAAATGCAAACTTGTGCAACCACTATGGAAAGCAGTGTTTCGGTTTCTCAGGAAATTCGGGATCAACCTACCCCTGGATCCAGCAATACCACTCTTGGGAATATACCCAAGAGAGGCCTTATCATACAACAAAAGTATATGCTCAACTATGTTCATGGCAGCATTGTTTGTAATAGCCAGAACCTGGAAAAAACCTAGATGCCCTTCAACGGAAGAATGGATGAAGAAAGTATGGAATATATACATATTAGAGTATTACTCAGCAGTAAAAAACAAGGACTTCTTGAATTTTGCATACAAATGGATGGAAATAGAAAACACTATCCTGAGTGAGGTAAGCCAGACCCAAAAAGACGAACATGGGATGTACTCACTCATATTTGGTTTCTCGCCATAAATAAAGGACATTGAGCCTATAATTCATGTTCCTAGAGAAGCTATATAAGGTGAATCCAAAGACAAACACATAGGCATCCTCAGGAATATTAACCTTCATCAGGTGATGCAAGGAGACAGAGACAGAGACCCACACGGGAGCACCGGACAGAAATCTCAAGGTCCAAATCAGGAGCAGAAGGAGATGGAGCACGAGCTAGGAACTCAGGACCACGAGGGGTGCACCCACACACTAAGACAATGGGGATGTTCTATTGGGATCTCACCAAGGCCAGCTGGCCTAGGTCTGAAAAAGCATGGGATAAATCCGGACTAGCTAAACATAGCGGACAATGAGGAATACTGAGAACTCAAGAACAATTGCAGTGGGTTTTTGATCCTACTGCACGTACTGGCTTTGTGGGAGCCTAGGCAGTTTGAATGCTCACCTTACGAGACCTGGATAGAGGTGGGCAGTCCTTGGGCTTCCCACAGGTCAGGGAACCCTGATTGCTCTTCGAGCAGATGAGGGAGGGGGACTTGATCGGGGGAGGGGGAGGGAAATGGGAAGCGGTTGTGGGGACGAGGCAGAAATCCTTAATAAATAAATAAATTAAAAAAAATTATATATCTGTAAATTCTCTTTATTTCTGTTTAGAGAAGTGATGTGTACAAGATAAAATAGTTCTCAAGTTAAGAGAAATTTAAAGCAACAAAAGAGGAGAGACTAACAGGACTTGATATTTGGTGACTAAAAGGACCTATATTAGGTTTTTTATGGATTCATAAAAATGTCAACAAGCATAGTGGCTTCAACTAACATATATTTAGATAGCTTTTATAGTTTCTGTAGGCGAGAAATCTGTGCAGAGTATGATTGCATTTCTGGTTATGATCTCACTAAACTGAACTCGAGGTGTCTGGCCCAGACTGTATGGCCTGGCAGGAATTAGGGTTTATTTTCATTTTGTGTAAGTTATTGGCAGAAATGGGTTTTTACTACCATCAGTGGCTAGGGTTCACTCAGCTGTTAAAGGATTTGCACTATTTCTTGTCTTGTCTGTAACTTCTTTCTTATCAACCACAGAAAACACTCCACTTTGAAAGCATTTATGCTGTTTGATGTGTCTAACCAAAACAATTGCTCTATTTTATGGTCAGATTATTTAGTCATTTAATTACATCTGTAATACTTTCAAAACTGTATTTACATTGATGTTTTATTCAATACCCAGGGCAAGGGATATGTTCACCCAAAAATGTGGGAAGTCTAGGTCCTATTTTGAATTCTGCTGCTTATAGACTGTCAGTCATCTTTTTGGTGAGATGAAATTATGAACAGAAAACAGAAGTCCGTTCGTAGTTTGACAGAGCCTAGCAAGGAACTAACTATCCCCAGAAACTGTAGTGGAGACTGTGAACCAAGGCGTGCTAAGGATATTACAAACAAAACAAAACAAAACAAAACAAAAAACTTCCTCCAATTTTCAGAAGAGGAAATGGAGTTCTAGAGAGGGAGAGCCTTCAGTGGGTGGTGACCATAGTCACCTCATTATATAGACTCTGCTCTTTCTATAGACTCTGTTGAAAGAAGATGTTACGGCTTGAAAGTGAAATGTCTCACACAGCCTCCTATGTTTAGATGCTTGGCTCCCAGCTGGTCATTTGGGAAATTGTCCCTTTAGGGCAGTAATTCTCGACCTCCCTAATGCTGCAATTTCCAACCATAGAAATATTTTCATGGCTACTTCATAACTGTAATTTTGCTACTGGTGTGAATTGTGGTATAAATACCTGATATGAAGGTTATCCCATATGCCCACTCTGTGAAAGAGTCCTTTTATCCCGAAGGGGTCTCAAACCACAGGACGAAAACCACTGCTTTAGAATGTGGCACTGAGTTGGGGACGGGTTCATGGGGAATGGAGGAGTCAAGATCTGCTTTGCTTCTCCCTCAAACTCTCTGTGCTTTCTGATACTACGTGAGAAGATTCCCTTGTGAATTCCCATCACCACAGAATGATCCATTCCAGTTGCTGTGCCTTCCCTGCGTCTGCAAACACTTTTGCTCTCCCCACCCATGGCTGTGGCAAATACCCCCACAGAAGCAACTTTAAAGTAGAAAGTGCCAGGTAGTGGTGGTGCACGCCTTTAATTCTAGCACTCAGAAGGCAGAGACAGGCTGATCTCTGTAAGTTCGGGACCTGCCTGGTGTATAGAGTGAGTTCCTGGACAGGCTCCAAAGCTACAGAGAAAGCCTGTCTCCAAAAACAAAACAAAAACAGACTAACATAAAATAAAATAAAGTAAAAAGGATTTAGTTGACTTAGAATTCCAGGTTATACTGTCCACTGTTGTGAGGTAGTCGAGGAAGTAGGGAATTAAAGTAGTTAGTCATGTCCACAGTCAAGAGCAGAGAGAGAATGTACACCATCTCACTTCTCAGCTCACTTTCTCCATTCTTATATAGTTAACGAACCAAACCCAGGGCTCAAATGCCTATGATTTGAGATTTCGACTAATAAAAATAATTTGTAAATAACACTGAATTTTGACATGGGAGGCTCTTCCATTTTGTGTTGATTTCATTGGTTAATAAAGAAACTGCCTTGTCCATTTGATAGGCCAGCCCTTAGGTGGGTGGAGTAGACAGAACAGAATGCTGGGAGGAAGAGGGAAGTGAGGCAATCGCCATTCCTCTCCTCTCTGGGACAGACGCAGTGGAGCCAGCCGCCAGGTCAGACATGCTGAATCTCTCCCGGTAAACCATCACTTTGTGGTGCTACACAGATTATTAGAAATGGGTTAAGCAAGATGTGAGAATTAGCCAATAAGAGGCTGAAACTAATGGGCCAGGCAGTGTTTAAATGAATACAGTTTGTGTGTTGTTATTTCAGGTGTAAAGTAACCATGCGGGAGCTGGGCGGGATGAAAAGCAGGTCTATTCGCCTCCTCTCTACAGAATTTATCTTCTTCTTCATATTTGACACACTGAACATGATGACTTTTAAGTCATGAATTGTGTTTAATTTCTCAGTTTTTAAATGTCTTATTTGTCTTTAAAACAAGTACTTATGAAGGGAGAAACTTGGACAACTATGTGCCTCATTTTTCCTCATGGACCTAGGAGTGATTGGGTTATTTGAGAGCAAAAGTTTTAGACTCTTCATCTTTCAGAAAGGGAGTTAAACATCTAGGTGGGTCAGGGACGCTTTGCATGGAAATAACATTTGTGTACCTTAATGCTCTATTTAAACTCCCTTCATCAAAAGTTTCAGCAATGGGGAACACAGAAGGAAATGTAACATCCCAAGGTCCCAAAGAATATTTACCTGAGTGGCTTGCTTAGACCTGAATTTGAAAAGCACACAGTTTGTCCCCTTAGTGCTGACAGTGCATTATCAATGTGATGAGACGAGCAAGTATTATTTTTTGCAGAGGCAGAAAAAATAAAAATGGAATCTCTGGGGCATGACTGGCAAAAATCACATTTGACTTTGTCTACGATTAAATTTAAAGGCACAGCTGCCTCCAGTGTTCTTTCCCTTTTGCACGACATTTGTGTCCCTGTCATATCAGCTTATTTATTTATTTATTTATTGCAAATGTTTCCATTTTCATTGTTCATGGCTCCACGGGTTCAGGCACTGAGGATAATTTTTCAACAACCAAATAATCAATAACCTGACTGAAACTGACTTTTTTCATTCAGACAGCAATCAATTCTCTACTCTTCCGGGGGATGTTTATCTACTTGCCTGATGCTTCAGGCTGCTCGAGAACTTCCATTTACTGCTGACCTTCAAGATCTTTATCCTTCTCATTACCAGTTCCACTACAGGGTCACCGGAGAATAGAGGTAATTGGCATAAAATCAGTTTACTTTCTTATTGTCAGAAACTTTGGAGAAAGGTCTGATGGGAGCTAGGGTAGAGACAATCTATTCTACTAAGTCATAAAGAATCACCAGCCACATTCATATTGCTTTGTTTAGCTTTTCTATTCCACCCCTTAAATAAAACTTAGAACTGTCTTGGTGAGGTAGGATACTCTCTATGTTTGCAATGTAAGACTACTCCACAGCATCAGCCCTCAAAACAAAAAAAAATAAGAAAGCAATAAACAATAAGAAGAAAGCAAGCAAACAGAAATGGAATGGAATCCACAAAAGCCTCCAGATGGTCAAGGAAGATGCTTCTATCTACTCCAGGAATCAAGTCAAAACTGAAGAATTCTCTTTACCACCAAGCTGTGCCATGAAATATTAATTTCACAATTTATTCAAATGTCTGAGAGTGTGGCACTCCCATTATATTGATGTCTTTTACAAAACTTCTCAGACCTCGTATTCCCCACTTCCAAACTTGGGACAGAAATTTAGATTCTTTTTCTTATTCTATCGACTATCATTTCACTACCAACACAATCTCCTCTCCTTTTCTCTTGGTATTCCCAGGCAAAGGGAATGATACTCACTGAGCAGAAAAGACGTTTCAATATGGGCTGTTATGTATGTTATAGTAGGAGTGTATAACACATGTGCTTGGAGGGACTGATCAGAAAAAGATACTTGCAAATAATACTAGAGGGCAGGATTTACGAAGTTACTGGAACAGTTTGCCCATGACCTTGGGTAAGTCATTTCCACATCTCACTTCGAAAAACAAAGCTTAGGATGGGTAATAACATTTAGGTGTCCATGCCCCAAACCACAGCACTAAGTAAGGAATCTGAGGTAGGAGAACTGTAAGTTTCAGGTCAGCTTGGGCTAATTCTAAACCCCATCTCAAAACAAAAACAAAAATAGGAACTTGGAATAGAGCCGAGTGATAGAACAATTTCTTAAAATTCACAAGACCCTAGACTCTATCCATAGCATATAAAAATTAAGAGTATCTCTTCTTTATACCTGACAGAGTGGAACTGAAGAATGAGTCACATGAGTAATTGTCACTAAGTGTCAACTGTGTGGCACTTAATGGGTAAGTAGCAGGTATCTGTAGGATTTGCATGAGCGTTCCCAAAGGATTTAGCTTCAAAAGCTTCAAGAGGCTCAGGAGCCTGATGGTCAGGAATAGGCCTACATTTCAGCCCAACAGATGAGTAGCTGAAGATCCACCATTTCTGTGGAACTGAATGCTCTAAGACACATATACTCTCATTTACTCTCCTTTTTATCCCAGTCTTTTGCCATTCTTATGGAGAATGGGAACCGGGCAATCAGATCCGTAACTGTGGGAGTTACTTCACATTCACCACAACATATTCCGACTGTCAACAGATGCTACAGAAGGAACACGATGAGATTGCTACAGAGAGGAATGAACTTCTGTTTGAAGTGAAAGACTGCTAGTGCCATGTATGCCAGGAGAGGTTAAACATCTGGGTTTTCAGATCCTTGGAGCAGCACATTCAAATGTTCACAAGAACATAAGCTATATGAAATAGGGGAATTTTTATGTCACTCCCATTGCTTTATCTCTGTTGCTCCAAACAATCAGTGCTTGGTACATAGTATGAGCTAAATACTCACACTGAATGAATGAATAAGTACCTTCAATCAGCATCACAAATGGTGAATTGTACTGTAATTGTCATGAGGTGGGAGTATGAAATCATGACTAGGCTCAGTGAGAACTGGGGCAGAAGTTTACAGCATTTCTGAAATTATAACCACAAAAAGAAAGCAAGGCAGGTAAGACTTTCTAGCTTGGCTTGAATTCGAGAAAAAAAAAAAGAAATGTGCTAATCACCAAGGGATTCACTGTGAGTAGCATTTTACCTGGGTAAGAGTAACTGCTATGGGGTTTACTGATAAGACCATTTTCTGCTTTGGTACAGCTCAGCGTTTCTTTGCTCTGATCCCAACAGAGTGAAACACTCCCATTAGACCTGTTCTTGGGCACTGAGGGAGTTCTGCTTAGTTTTCCTTTCAAACACTACTGAGGCGCTTTCGTGTTCTTTCTGGTCTCCTTTCTTCTTGGCCTTTCTCTTTGTAATTCTACCACCTGCTACTGAAATCTGTTCTCAGCCTCCAGCCTCATGTGATTTTCTCATAGTCCTTGGCAGAATTTTCTGACGAAGGTACTGATGGAGGAACTTGAAGTCATGTTTGTCCTGAACTTGGCAAGCAGGTCTCACAATACTATGAAAAGCTCTAAAAGGCCCACTGTCTGAGATGGGGAAGTTGTCTGATTTATGAGTCATTTCCTCTCCACGGCCTCATGTGGACCTCTACTATTATCCCGCTCTCTTTGGGATTCATCTTCTACCTTCTAGAGCTTCTTTATTTAACTACTAAGTTTCAGTGTATGATTGTATCTAATTTCTTTCAAAAACTGTTATTGTATCTGGTTTCTAGAACTCCCTATATTTGTATTATCTCCTTGATATATTTCTATTTTCTGCTTATATAATATTATTACTATTATTATTATTATACATACTGACTACAGTTCCCCTCCTCCTTTCTTACTAATCCCTTCCCCCAACCTCTGCTATGAATACCCCCAAATCCACTCTTCCTCAATTTCTCTTCAGAAAAGGGCAGGCCTCCTATGGAAATCAACAAAATACAGCACATCAAGCCAATGAAATGATTCCTAATGATATTCTGCTATACTCATAAACTGATGCTCAGTTTGATTGTCATCAGAAAGCCTTACTCTTGCAGCTGATGGGAGCAGATGCAGAGACCCACAGTCAAACATTAGGTGGGGCTCAAGGAATACTGTGGAAGATGAGGAGAAAGGATTGTAAGAGCCATAGGAGTCAAGGACACCACAAGAGAACCCACAGAATCAACTTACCTAGGCTCATAGGAGCTCACAAAGACTGAATTGACAACCAGGGAGCGTCTATAATCTGTTTGTAATCTACACTTTTACTTTTCATGTTTTGTTGAAGTTCATAGCTTCCTTGCTAATACGTTTTCATACTTCCAAACCAAGCCAAAGCCTCAGAGGTGTATGTATGAAAGGAGTGGGGTAGGATGTGTGGGTGAGTAATGTGCTTTTATCAATCAAAATAAAAGAAAAAAATCTGTAAAGGTCATTCTAACTAGTAATCTCCTTTTTTTTTTCAAAGTCTCTGAAATTCACTTCTATTGGAATCTGGTTTTATAAGATTCATCTAATCTGTATCATTGCAAAAATAAGACCCACTGATGCTGAATCCTGCTTGTGCGGAAAGAGGGAACTAATGACCCTTCACTTCCAATCTGCCCAGAGAAAGAAATAAGACTTCACTCCTGTGATTAATAACTTTGTCAACTTGACAGGGCTACTAGATGGGATGCCAAGATACTTGGTCAAACATTATTATGGATGTGCCCATTTTCTTCATCGCATCTCCCCTCACTTGACTCCAAAATTCTAACAATTACTGAACTACATTCTGCTTCTGTATGCATAATTTATATATCAAGCATGTTTCATATGAATGGAAACATATAACTTATGATTTCTCATGTCTATTTTTATTCACCTAGCCCAATATTAATGCTTTCAGGCTCATCCAAATTATATCATGTATTCCATCCTATTGTATAGATATTCCCAAATTTATGATGAGATTTACCACAATAAATGTGAAAAACACTGAAAAACGGTGTTTTTACTGTAAAAAAATATCGTCTTTTCAAATCAGAAGGTAATATATTTTATAATGTTCAAAGTTGTGTATTTGATTTTTTGGCAAAGTTTAGTAAACCAGTCTAGGTATAAAATAATTTCAAAGAAGTAAACAATAAAATAAATTTACAGCAATCAAGTGTCAATATATCTATCTCAATACATTACAAAATTAGATAAAATACATAAATTACTGCATGTATTTTTAAAAAAATCAAATTCTTATGATTTTTCTTTGTATGCATTTTCCTGGATGTTTTCTAGAGAAAGAGAGAAAAAGACATGGAGTTGGGCATGTAGGGATATGGGGGTTTCTGGGGGAAAACCTTGATCAGATCACATTGTTTGAAAAAAATTTCAATAAACAAGAAGTCTGTACATAATTATAGTATGCTTTCTTTCATTATAGAATGAAAATTAAGTTGAGAATGCATTCCATATAAATAATGTTCTAAACAACATAGCTTAACTACATAGTATATCCCTGTGTGGATTGTTTCCCTTGTGATTGTATGGCTTAGTAGGCACTCTGGCTTGTTTCTGGTTAGCACTTGGAGAGAGTTTCCTGCCACACTCTGTGGTGTTTGAATGAAAATGCCCTCAGAGGCTCATATGTTTGAATGCTTAGTCACCAGGGAGAGGAACTCATTGAAAGGATTAGAAGGATTAGGAGGTATGACCTTGTTGGAGTAGGTGTGGCCTTGTTGGAAGAAGTGTGTTGTTGTGGAAGTTGGCTTTGAGATTTCAAAAGCCCATACCAGGCCCAGGTCTATGGCCATGCTCCCCACCAAGATAATAATGAACTAAGCCTCTGAAACTGTAAGCAAGCCCTAATTAAGTGTTTTCCTTTATAAGAATAGCCGTGGTCATCATGTCTCTTCATAGCAATAGAAAGTACAAAATTAGAAGTGTGGCTTTTACTGTATCTGTAACATGGTCACATCATCATAAGGTAAAAATTAAAAAGCATAAATTGCGATTTCTCTCTCTCTTTCTGTGTGTGTGCATGTGTATACCAGACCTGTTCTAGATAATTTTATATATCTACCAACAATGAACTAGGGTTTCAATTTCTCCATAAAATCCCTAATGTTTATTATTGTCTGTTTTTAAATTAAAAGACCATCTATTGGGTGTGAACACGCTCACTTTAGTTTGAATTTTCATTTTCTAATGACTAATGATGTTAAACATCTTTTCATATGCTTGTAGGGAATTTATATATCTTCTGTGGAGAAGTTCTATGCCCATTTGAAATTAGAATTGGCTTGTTTTTATTCAATTGCAAGACATTTATTATTTTATTTTATTTTTGAAAGGTGGTTTTACACTTTGTAGCCCAGGCAGGCCTGGTTCCCTATATGCAGCAATAGTTTTTTTTTTCCGTTAAATATAATGGATTCCAATTTTTTTTTTGTTTTGGTTTTCAAAACAGGGTTTCTATGTAGTTTTGAAGCCTGACCTGGAACTAGCTCTTGTAGACCAGGCTGGCCTCGAACTCATATAGATTTGCCTGCCTCCTGAGTGCTAGGATTAAAGGTGTGCTCCACCACCACCCGGCTAGATTCCAAATCTTTATGTGATATGCAAATGTTTTTATCCATTTATCTTTCTCATTTCTCTCTCTCTTTTTCTTTCTTCTCTCTCTCTTTCTTCTTTCTTCTAGAGCAAACCATATAGATTTATTAATGAAAAGTGAGAATTGGAAGGCTTCCAAGAAAAGGACATTTTTTTTTCACCTTCTTGGTTGTAAATTTAGATGGGGGGATATGATTTTCATACATATCTTTACTGTCCCAAAACTCATTCCATAGACCAGGCTGGCATCAAACTCAGATATCTACCAGCCTCAGCCTTCTGAGTACTGGGATTGAAGGTGTGACCTGGCTCTTTTTCTTTTCTTAGTATGATGTATTACATTGATAAATTTTCTTATTCTGAATATACTCATGCTGCTAGGGTAAATATTACCTGGTCATAATTTAAAATTATTTTATATAGTGTTGATTTAAATTTACTAGTATGTTGTTGCTAAAGATTTTTGTATGCATTCTAATAAGGTGCAGGGTTTATAGTTTTCTCATACTATATCTGTTTTGGGTAGTGAGGTTATGCTAACTTAATTCAATGAGCTGACCAGTATTCAATTCATCCTCTACATTTTAAAACAATTTGAAAAGAAAACCCTAATTTCAATTATGTTCTGACTGATAGGATTCACAGTGAAGCCACAACACTGTAAAATTCTCTTTGTTGAGAATTATTTTCAAATTTATTTTATTTACATTATTGATGTCATCTCTTTGTAATTTACAACTTTTATTGATTTTCAAAGTAATTCTAAAAATTTTTATGTATATAGTAATTTCCTCATTACAGTTATGTTGTCTAATATGTTGCTACACAATTGTTTATAGTATTGTCTCTTTTTACGTCTCTTTATTATGTGTGTATGCATGTTTTTATACATGTAGAAGTGCATGTCTGTGGGTGTGTGCATATGCACACACATGATGGGTATCTTCTTTTGATCATTCTCCACTTTCTTTACTGAGATAAAGTTTCTTGTTCAACCTGGAAATTCCCAATTTGACTACTTTAACTATCCAGCATGCTTTGGGTATCCCCTGCCTCTGCTTCCTGAGTCCTGGAATTATGGGTTGCCACCATGCCACTGGCTTTTATGTGAGTGCTGGGTATCTGAACTCAGGTGCTCATACTGGCGAGCCATCTCCGTAACCCTGTGATATTCTATTATTCTTTGAATCTTCTGTAAGATGGAGGGAAATGATTCTATCATATTTAGTTATTTGCTTCTTCTTTTATTTATCTGTCTACTTATGAGCTTGTCAATATTGCTGATATTGTCAGAGTGCATTCTTATTTTCAATGATTCCGTTATTTTCATACTCAGTTTTGATTATCCTTGCTTAAACATTTTCTTTTTCCTGTTTTAAGTTTTCTTTGCTCTTCTTTATCTAGTTCTTTAAAATTAAAAGTTGCAATGTTGATTGAAAAATTCTCTTCTCTCTCTCCCCTTTCTTTAGGAATATAAATATGTTTTTGCCCAGTTTTTTATTTTGTGAAGAATATTTTTAAATTTTAAAAACCCTCTGCAGATACTACTATATCCTATTACTACCATAATTTCATAAAAGAAAGATACTCCTATTTTTTTTTGAGACAAGGTTTCTCTGTGTAACAGTCCTGGCTCTCCTAGAACTAACTGTGTAGACTAGGCTGACCTCAAACTCCCAGAGATCTGCCTACCTCTGTCTCCCAAGTCCTAGGATTATAGGCATGTGCCATAATTCTCTGCTAAATCTTTTCCTTTTTTCAATGTGTAGCTGTAAATTTCATTTTAACAATGAACTTTATTAGGAAGCAGTTCCTGTTCCTCCCCAAAGTAGGCCATACTTTCCTATTCCTTCCTATGCCTTGTCAATTATTATTGAAATATATGTTAATGTTTTTTTAAAATATTTATTTACTTATTATGTATACAATATTCTGTCTGTGTGTATGTCTGCAGGCCAGAAGAGGGCACCAGACCTCATTCCAGATGGTTGTTAGCCACCATGTGGTTGCCGGGAATTGAACTCAGGACCTTTGGAAGAGCAGGCAATGCTCTTAACCACTGAGCCATCTCTCCAGCCCTATGTTAATGTTTTAATGTTATGTTTTGAGGATTATACTTTCCTTCGTCTAAGATTTTCTGTTTTAGATGATGGAAGACTTTCTTTGTCTACTTATTTAACAACATATCCCAACTGTTTTTCCAGATTGCGGTCCTTGTCGTGTTTGGTTACTGAAGTCTCTGTTCCTTTAGATTGTGATCAGCAAGTATTTTGACAGAGATTTCCTTAAATTATTCTCACATATTCAATAGGTTCAGTTCTGGTACCCTCTGTTAACAGTTAGGCTATTTATACTTTTGCTTTAGCCTTCAATTATTGCTTATATGAGGCCAAGAGATGAGCCATCAGTATGTGCTTAAGGTCTTCATAGGTCTCTTCTTAACATATGCCCTGCCCGGAGCATATGCATGACTTTCAGCATTGTCCAGTAAACATGAGTGATTTTGATTGTTCTCCTTTACCAAAAATATTTCTCTAGAGTGTCTCTGAAGACTTTGGGTCGTATATTCTTTTCACCAACCAGGATATTTTGCCCAAGATGGATATAAGTTTGTCATCCACCTTACACTGTTCTTGAGCAATGCCTGCCACTGTTATTTGCTGAGAGATTTCTGAGTTAGGAGAAATGGAGTTGAGTACCTGGCATCCATCCTCCAGGAAGCCCCAAGACAGCTTTAGAGAGACCCACACAATTATTTGGTGCAATGTACTCAACTTTCTCTGAAATCAGGAGTCCCAATGTCTAACACAGGGAACATAGGCTGTCACCTTCAAGACCATTGCCTAATTGGGAAACAGGTGAGGTCAAAGTGGAGTTAAAACTTCTAAAACCTTTCAACTATGTGGAGGTTTCATTTTTCTTGGTTTATTACTTGCTGGGTTTCTATAAATCTTTGACCATTTTCCAGATTTCTGACAGAGTTTGTTCTGACAGTTTCTGCTTATTTTCCAATGCGTCTGTAAAAGAATGGGAGTTTGGTACTCTCTGTGCTGTCATCCTACTGATGTCAATCTTGACACTCAAGTTTTTTTCTGGGCCACTGAATCCAGAACTAACTCTGAAAGGCTTGGCTGATGAATGCTATAAATCCTTTCTAGGACAACCCTTATCCCCACAGAAACCCTTAAAAGGGCAATCTTGCTCATTTCGGAATTCTAAGTTTTACACGTTAACCATGACACTTGAGTGGTGTAGAGCACTGGCAAGATTTTCCTAGTGATGAATGCAATGAGAAGTAAATCATACAGTGTTTCAAAGTCCAGTGACCAGTTATAATCTTTCTTCAAAATGTATCCACAGATAAATTTTGCTAAAGTATTTGTTTATTCTTTGGGTTTTTTTTTTGCCTTGGTACCTCCATCTTTCTCCCTTTTTATAATTACTTGTAAGAGTTTGTTGTGCTACCAACATCCTAGGTAATTCTCCTAGTAGCCTCATTTTTCCTGACAAGTCTTCTTTCTACCTATTCTTAGCAGTTTACACAGCACATCTCCCTTCCTGAGCTTTCACTCTTAACACTAAAGGCTGCGATCCAGTTAAAGATCTGTTCTCTAATTTCTTACCACTGAAGGCACATTTATTAGATTTTTCTCTGTCTTATTCATACTGGTGACTTCCCCTGAAATCTTATTATTTAGTTACTGGGAAAATTGTGACAATGTCGTTTCGTCAGTTTAGCTTTGTCACCTCTCACTAACCTGTCTTGGAGTGTGTCCATCCCTTAGAGATACAGCTTTAGCCCTCTAGTAGCTCTGAAAAGAGGCATGAGACTTTCCCTTCATCCTGATTCTGTTTCCTTCTACTCTAGGCCCATTATGCTTACCCCTTCTCAAAATCTCTGAACTGCTCCTCACAAACACAATCTGTTTCTTTGACATTTTCAGAAAATGTAGGTTATAGACCTGCCAGTTGCTGCATGTGAAGTGGAAACTAAGTGCTGAGGATATAAGTAAGAAATAATGCTAATTATCTCATAATCTAATTGGATCAATGTTTTTCTGCAACGTTGTATGATTGGCTCTTATCACTCACTTCCAGGTTATCTTAATTTGTACTAGATTTTGCATTGGAAATTCATGCCAATATGAGTAGGACTACTCTGTGATTCACAATGAATAGTAAATTTGTAAAAATCCCCCTTTCTTCCAAGCGTAGAAAAACTTGGAAAAGCCATGCTTGTATTTTTTTCCACTGTAAAAAGGAGTTTCAGCCAGAAATTCATCTTCTCTTACTAGGAGGTGACCAAGACTGTAAAGGAGAAGGTCAAACTGATGGGGAGAGAAACCTCAGCAACAGAAGGAGCTCTGAAAAAGGAATATTTCTGAGGAGCAGAAATTTCTGGAGTTTAAATTTGCTTCTTTGCATGCTACATTTTTTTTTAATTTAACCACTCAGGTTAGTAGACTTTAACATATACTGCACACTTCCTTGCCTCCTTAGGCAGAATATATGGAATATCACTTCATCTTCTCTTGATGACTCAGGGTCCATGTTATGATTTTCAGCTTCTCGATGTGCTTTATCCAGTGATCCCCTCAGGACCCATTACAGGTTATAAGAATGTTCACTACACAACTAAACATCCCCAACTTGCAAACTATTTTGTCAGCTTTTATTCTCTCCACTTGCTATGCAGTTTTCAATCATTTTTAAAAAATCCACTTTCTAGCTTTAAAACATATTTTCTAAACTTTATAAAAAATTGAGATGATAATATAATTTTATCACTTCCTCCTTCCTTTCCTCTTTTAACCCCCCCTCCAATATACTCCTCTTTGGTTGATTTCAAATTCATGGCTTCTTTTTTCATTGTTGTTACATGCGTATATGTACATACATATATATTCCTAAATTTAATCTGCTCTGTCTGTCTAATTTAAATTATATGTATGTTTTCAGAACTGACCATTTGGTACTAGATAACCAATTGGTGTGCTCTTCCCTGGGGAAGACTACTTTTCCCACAACCCAGCATTCCTCAGTCCTCTAGTTCTTGTGAGGTATGGCCTTGTGGCCTTTCCCACATTCTCCTTATTGCGCCCATTAGTCATCCTTGTTCAGTAATCTCTTGGTGAACTTTCAACAAAACCTAAACAATCAATTAGGATTATGCACAATATGTAAGTGTCCATTCTGAGCCATGCCCAATATGGCCTCACTTTGAAGAAATCCTACAAATTTAAGTGTGTAGGGTTGGTGACCAGGTGACTGTTTTGCTTAGCTCTGGATCCTTAGCTTTGTTGCATGTCTGTAAGGCTATTAACTTTGTAAACTAAGAGTTGGGTAAAGGTTCTTTTTTTTTTATAGTAAACTCAGGTTACTGTAAAGCCTAGAGTTAGTCAATACATATATTGGAAGGGTTAAAGGAAGAAAGGAAGGAGGAAATGATAAAATTATATTATCTTCTCAATTTTTTTGTAAAGTTTAGAAAATATGTTTTAAAGCTAGAGAGTGTATTTTTTAAAAAAAATGATTAAAAACTGCATAGCAAGTGTAAAGTTTGGCTCTGTTCTTCTTAAGTGATTCTCATAATTTGACCTCTTTCCAAGAAATACATGATAGCTAAATGCTATAGTTTAAACACGTAAGTGGGTTGTGCCCTTTTCAATAATCCATTTCTGATTTCATTCTCGGTGAACAAGTGGAACTTCTAGAGGTGTTTACCTATAGGCATTGTAGATAGCAAGGTATAGGAGACACAGAGCCTCTCTTCTTTCTGTTATTTTTAACAATACTAGAAAAAATACTGTTTTGCTCACAACCCCATATGTGAATATTGCATCAGAGATCATTTCAAACACAGCAGATACTATTTGGGAGCTTGGGTCAAGATCATTCCTTTGATGCTTCTCTTTAGTAACTGAGTGTAACTTACTCTTAGATAATTTGGGACACAAACATGTATGCACACATTTAACAAAGCCATGGGTCTTCTTCAGTTCCTTCACCTAGCCCAAAGTGGCAAGAAACTCCTATTACTATCACACAGTGCCAAAAAAATCAACTGGAACAAATAGGGACAATGGAAGTGTAAGATCTGTACTGCATCAGATTTGCTAAGGGGATTCAGATATTAGTAAAGTTTGTATCTGACACATCATTTAGTGAGTAATTTATTTAATCCCATCTTCTGGATCCAAATCATTTTGATGAAAAAATAAAAATAGCCCAATGTGCCCTTGGCATTCACCTGAGTACTGGGCATCCCAGAGCTAAGGCACAGCTAGGCAAGATTTCACTGTTTGTGTGTTCACTGCTGCTTCATGGCTACTTTAATTACAGTCTTTCTTAGGAGGCCAGATGGCCACTAATTAAGGACTCTCTTAAAATGAGAAAACCCAATGGACATAACCTTCTTGTAATCTACATTTAGCAAACGCTCAGTATAAGCAGCCTTTCAGTTATGGTATCCAAGACTATAAGGCACTTCCCTTTTAGGTGAGAGATATAGAATATGAAGTCCTGAAATGATGGTGTCTCATATTAAAAAATATTATTGCCTATTGTTATTAATCAGATAACTTTCTTCATTCAGTTGTTACATACATCTTCTTATGTAATGAGAACTGATGGCACACACAAGACACTAAAGTTGTCTGGATATTTAATTGTCTAAAAAATTATTAAAGGAACCTTACATTGTGTTTAATGCAATCAGTGCTCTAAGCATTACTTTAAAAGATCAGTTGCCACTCATTCAGAATTTCTATGTTAGCGTCCCGATGAACCGCAATAATCCATTCACAGATTCTGGCAGACAACTCAGTGTTCATTAGGTAGATGGCGAATTAGGATCAGATATTTAAAGTCATAAATATGCATGAAACACATAGAGAAGTCTAACGCTATGTGTCAGTGAGAGTGTGACCCTTCCTTGCCTGGTCCAGAAAAGACTTTCAGGAAATCAATTGACAACAATGAGGAAGAAGATATTGGGATTCCTGGCATTATTTGTTGGCATATTCCTAGGGAAAGGTATGACATACACTCATTAACAACAACAAATACAGGAACCCAGGGGAAGTGACTTCTATGTCTAGCTCTTTCTTTACTCATATGATATGCAATTCAGTTTCTTTGTGGCAGAATGTATGATGCTTGCTCTTCGTTTTCTCATAGGTTTGTGAGAAGAGCTTAGTTTTTGGTTCACTGAGAAACTGATCCTGAGACAATCACAGAAATCGTTAGGTAGTTTCTTTGTGAGTTGAAGAAAATACTGGTGCCAGATGGGGTCATGAAATATAAAATAAAATAAAAAAGTAGGCATGTCATAGTGAGAGTATAATTGAACTAGCTACCATAGAGAATGGCTCGAGTTTAAATACATCTGCACAATTACTAGTCTTCATTGGAATGCTATTACTCTCTTTGTATGCTCATTGCATCAGCAGGGATTGAAAAAGTGGGCTCTGGAATCCAGAGAAAGTCAGCAAAAGAAATGACAAGTGTGCTGTTAAGTCTCTAATATGAGAGAAAGAAGGGAAAAGGGGAGGGTTGGGGAAAGCTTGGAGGAGTGGGATTGTTGAGATGGAGGAAGGACGGATATGGGAACAGGGAAGAAGATATCTTAATTGAGGGAGCCATTTTGAGGTTGGCAAGAGGCTTAGCTCTGGAGGGGTTCCCAGGAGTCCATGGGGACGACCCCAGCTAGGACCCTGGACAGTGGAGGAGAGGGTGCCTGAATTGGCCTTGTCCCATAGTCAGACTGATGACTATCTTGAATATCACTATAGAACCTTCATCCGGTGACGGATGGAGATACAGACAGAGACCTTCATCAGAGCACTGGACTGAGCTCCCAAGGTCCAGTTGAAGAGCAGAAGGAGGGATAATATGAGCAAGGAAGTCAGGACCACGGAGGGGTTGGTCCACCCACTGAGACAATGTGCCTGAGCAAATGGGAGCTCACTAAATCCAGCTGGGCTGGGACTGAACAAGCATGGGATGAAACTGGACCCTCTGAATGTGGCTGACAATTGCGGCAGACTGAGAAGTCAATGATAATGGCACTGGGATTTGTCTCTACTGCGTGTACTGGCTTTTTGCGATCCTATTCTATTTGGATGCATACCTTCCTAGGCCTGGATGGAGTGGAGAGGGCCTTGGACTTCCCACAGGGCAGAGTACCCTGCCCTCTCTTAGGACTGGAGGGGGAGAGGGGAAAGGTGAGTGGAGGAGTGGGAGGGAAATTGGAGGAGGTGGAAATTTTGAATGATATTATTTATAAAGTAATAAAAAAGATATGTACAGGAAAAAAAGAAATGACAATATTTACAGTAGAAATTTGGGGTTTCATGCACCGATGTGGTAAGGGTGAGGAGGTATAGGTTTAACTGAATCTGCTACATTATGTATAAGCATGGAAGTGAATATATTTGTATAAAATTAGTAATAATTCTAAGCATTTTCATTATAGTTTGTTTCTTGCTAATACCTATGGAGCTGATGTCAAAGAGCCATGCACCTTGGAAGAAACTCAAAGCACATTTCTAGTTTCCTTTGAGTACTTACTGTGTGTCAGATACTATGTTACGTGTTTTAAATACATCGATCCATGCAATCCTCTTTGTGAGCTAATATTGTGCTATTATCTCCAGCTTACAGAGACCACAGAGGCTTAGAGAGCTGAAATAACTTGCTTATGGGTTATGCAACTCCAAGTTGACAGATCTGAGATTTGAATCCTGGTAGCCAGACTCTCCAATCTACACTGTTCAAACCACTATTCCAGTCCTTCACTATCTGTAGAAAGTATGTTCCTATACTAGACAGTGATGCCTCATTACAGATAGTACTAAATTCTATATGTATACTTTTTCTATACATGAATAGTTATGATTAGGTTGAATGTAAGAATATAACTAACAAGGGCTTAACAATAATACTAAAACAGAATAATGACAATATACTGTAAATTAGTTATGTGGTTATGGTCTCTCTTAAAATATCTTATTGTACTTTTATCTTTCACTTTTGAGAGGCACTCTATGGCTACTCTGTGGTATATCTAAATAGTTAATGTTACCATTCTCACATTTTGAGGCTGATATTAAGTAATACAAAGGTTACTTGATCACAATTGCTGTGATTCTGTAAGAATAAATCTGATAACAGAGAAGATCTTAGGTGACTATCAGATGGGCAGTACATATAGCGTGGACACATTGGACAAATGGATAAGTCATTTATTAGTTGGGAAAAAATGAGTTGGTGCAAGATTTCATCATACTACTCAGGATAGCGAACAATTTCAAAGTTGTGAATGGTTTATATCTAGAATCTTCACAAAACAGTTTTGGGCCACCACTGACAATAGGGAACTGAAATCTCAGAAAGTGAAAAGGGAGACCCTCATATTCTGCTAACAATCACTAGACTAAGAAGCAGACATAATCTCCTTAGTAACTGAATTCCTGTCTCTTTAAATTTTTTTATGTACAACCGACTAACTCAGCTGGTAAAGAGGATTTAAGATATCTTGCTGAGGTTTTGTTTGCTAATTTCTGGACCAGTGCCTTGAAAATGACAGAAGACTCTGATCTATTTTTCCCCATGGATTATATAGCCCCTTGCTCCGTAGCTGGAAAGACACCAACATATTTTATGTATGTGTTTCCTTTTATTTGCTGAAAGGCATTTTATAGCCTTGGCTATCTTGTTCTCAACAGTCTTAGGTAAGCTGGTCAATTTGAAATTTTTTTCATTTACTTTATTGACAGTAGAACAGTGATGACTCAAATGTTCATCAAATCAACTGGCCTTAATTTTCATGTTTCATTCAACTCAGAAAAAGCAGCATGAGAGAGTCAGAGTGTTAAGGATTAGAAGCTAGTTCCCTATGTGTAGCCTACAAGGAAGCTGACAGATGCTCTTTGCAGATACGACTAGTGCATATCTTATCTGAAAATTCTCTTCTGCAAGGACTTTAGTATAAGTCTTCTTCCTGCTATCCAGGAAATGACAGTGTTGTGGTCAAGTTTCTTAAGCCATATGACAACCACTAAATATAGGATCGCTTGGAAGGGAAGATGAATGGAGCTGAACATATGAGAGAAAAATAGAAGGTGCCACATAGACATAGAAGGACCTTGATGTTTTTAAAGGGCCATGCTCTGTTAATCCAAAAGCAAAGGATGCTCTTTCTTTAAACTCTCTTCCTCTATCTTGGATTGTATCTTTAACTGCTTCTTAAGGATGTATGTACCATTAATCTTCAAGTTTCACCATATCAAATACAGCACTCCACCTTTCTTCAATAAGTTTAGACTTCTAGTAACACTGATGACCTGTGCTCTTGCTTTGTGGATTACCATCTCAGGGCCAAGGTTTCTCTCTCTGTTTTTCATCTCATCGGCAGGCCATCTTCATTTTGCCACATCTACTTTCTCTTCTGTCACTAGTTGGGACTACAGACCTTCTCTGGAAACATTTTTATTCTTAAGTTTTAGAATGCAGTCACAGGGGCTGGAGAGATGGCTCAGAGGTTGGGAGCACTGACTGCTCTTCCAGAGGTCCTGAGTTCAATTCCCAGCGACCACATAGTTGCTCGCAGCCATCTATGATGAGATCTGGTGCCCTCTTCTGGCATGTAAACATACATGGAAGGAATATTGTATAAATCTTTAAAAAATAGAATGCATTCACAATAAAGAAGCATGGTGTAGGAGGATCTTCTTTCTATGTGTTGCTTTCATTGGTTGAATAAAGAAAACTGCCTTGGCCTTTTGATAGGACAGCCTTTAGGTGGGCAGAGTAGACAGAACAGAATGCTGGGAAGAAGGCAATGTGGCAGATGCCATGATTCTCCTACCCTAGACGGACACCGGTTAGACTCATGCCAGTAAGTCACAGTCAAGTGGTGATACACATTAATAGAAATGGGTTAATCAAGATGTGAAAGCTAGCCAATAAGAGGCTAGAGCTAATGGGCCAGGCAGTGTTTAAATTAATACAATTTCTGTGTGGTTATTTCAGGGTAAGCTAGTTAGGTGGTGGGAAGCAGCCCGCTGGTCCTTCATACTACAGAAGCAGATGGTAATGTTGAGAAATTGATTATCAGCGCTGGAGAGATGCTCATTGGTTAAGAGCACTGGCTGCTCTCTCAGAGGACCTGGCTTCAATTCCCAGCACCCCCATGGCAGCTCACAACTGCCTGTCACTCTGTCTCCAGGGAATCTGACACCTTCACACAGATAATACATGCAGGCAAAACACTAATGCACATAAAATAAAAATAAATAAATCATTAAAAATAAATTGATCATCATTCCTTAACTTTAGATAGTTTATAACTTGATTATGTTTCTCCACCCCGATTTCTGCTTTTCCTAGGCATGTCTGCATTTGGGCTGTAATCTCCCCTCTCTAACTTCGTGAGCTAATTCTTCTCTTTGGTATATGGTTATGCATTATGTACCTAACCTTTTATTTCTCTCCCAAGAAACTTTGTACTACAATGCACCATGCTTCATGCCATTTCTACACATTCTTTTGAATATGTGCTGATGTAGATATTACAATGATATAGGACTGCTTCCTTTAGGAATCTCATCTCAGTTGTCTTGCAAATCTCTTGAGGCAGGAGCTGTGGCTTACATTTCTTCAGCTTCTATGTCTTCTGAGTGTTCATGTTCTCTAGCATGGTGCCAAGTCAAGAAAGTTACAACCTTTCCATTGAGAACATGGACTGTGTTTTCTATAATGTACCAGTTGATCTCTTATTCAGCAATTACATACCACTCTATAAAAGTACACAAACACACGTATAATATATATGCATATATACATGGATCAGTTTCTTTGATTTGATATTATGGTGTGAGTTTAGGTTTATAACCATTAACTTGGACAAAACAAGCATATCCGTGTGGGAAAGGCTCTCTGAAAGTTGCAGGTCGTTAAGGATTTTTCTAGAAAACTTCACAACATAGACAGTTTATGATGCACTGACCAGGGAGCTACTTTTGCAGATCCCTGAAAGGAGGAGGGACTGTGATATCATTTTAGGTCTTAGAATAAAATATATGCAGGCCTCTGCTTTCAGTAATAACATGTTGCCATTTGATAGATTCTCTGCTGAGGAGAGGCAGAAATCCTGGAATTCGGGAACTGCAAAGGAGACACAGCCTCATGTTCTTCTGAAGTACTTTATCTGAAAGCTTTGAGAGAAACCAGGAAAGGAAAAAAAAGATAAAACCTTTTCTCTCTTGAGAATAAAGCCCTTGGTTCTTTTGTTGTTAAGTTAAACAGAAATCTTACGGTCATGTACTACACAGGAAGAGATTTGCTCCCAAACACTTAGAATGAAGTAGTTCTGACCTTATAGCCTGAGGATAAGACCAAGCTTTGGTGAAATTGTAGTTAATAGAATATTTTTTAAAATATAATATGTTACGTATTTTTATTCTCATAATATAATTTAATGTCCATGACTTTTAAGCATAGCTGAAAATATTATTTAAAATAAAATGGAGTAGCAAAGTATAAATTTTGACATCATAAATTCCTGGAAATCTAAATTTTAGTCATAATATAAGGCAAACCTAACAGTTTAAGGTAGAGCATTCAAGCCGTTTACCCCAGGGACTTACTGCCACCTTTTGTTCATGTATCTGAATTACATGAAAAGTGAGTGAGGGTTGGACAATATAACTGAACAAATAAAGGGACATTTGTGGTGTCAAATAAAGGGGACATGTAATACTGACATGTCAGTAGGCATGACCTATAATTTTATGAGGCATGTCCCTATGCCATTCTTAAATGGGATACATTATTTGGAAGAGACAATGATTTCAAAGAAAGTATGAAATTTATTCTGCCTAGAGAAAATTAATTTCTAAAATTTTTGTTTTCTCACCTGTGAAATAGAATGATGAGAATAGCTGCCCTTCATATAGAGATGTCATGAGGAGCCAATCCAGAGGCTATTTTGTGAAAGAGGTTTGTAAAATTATACATGGCATATGCCTACTCTTTATTGCCAATGTAAAATGCTGATGAGTGTGCGAAACAGCATGCTGCCATAGACTCGATGAATATTAAAAGGCAATAGTTTGCTTTCTTCTTGTGCTATAATAAGTCTCTTTTCATTTCCCTGGTGCTATTCCAATACTTTGTGCAACTATGTATGGTTTCTTATCCTTAATCCTCTAGGTATGATATGATGCTTTCTAGAACCTTCTCAAGCTTAAAAGGTCTATCTTCTCATTCCTCATGCTTAAAATTTCACAGTGTCCTATTATTTTAGAAGAGAGGGGAATAGGTTTATATCCTCCTGGGCCATGGTTAATCGAAAACGGGGAGTCTGAAGTTCTGGATTCTTGATTCCACGGAGGTGATTATTATAGAAATGTTGTGGGGTTGTGCACACGCCTGTTCGTGTGTGTGTGTGTGTGTGTGTGTGTGTGTGAACTTAGAGACAGGTAGCATGAGTAGACAACTAAGGAATGCTAGGAACAGAAGAAAGAGTCTACCTCATGGAAGAAAACACCAATTGGTTATCTAACATTGAACAATCAGGCCTGTGAAACATATACATACAAATAACATACAGACTGAGCAGGTTGCAGTTCTGTATTTAGAAACACACACAACTATGATGATGAAGATGATGACGATCAAATAATAAGGTGCTATGAGTTTGAAAGAGAGCTAGGAGGAGTATATGGGACACTTTAGAGGAAGGAAAGAAAGGGGTAAATGATATAATTATATTATATTCTCAAAAACCAAATAACCTTCCAGACTAACATGGAGTAAAGGCATGCTTGTTAGCAGAGCATCGTGTCCACTGTTTAGTCCGTAGCGTTTGGAGCAATCATAAACATATGATGCATGGGTAATAAGCACAGAACCTCAAGGCAGGAAAGCCTCAAGGTGAGTTTGCCAAACAGTGACTGGCAAGTGGGGAGGCTCTGAAAGGTAGTTGGTGAGGGGAATTCTTAGAGCCTTTTAACTTTGTCAAGCCTCTGTTTCCTTATCTATAAAGTATACATAAAATTTTATTTATAAAATCTAAATCAGCAGTATGATGGGTTGATACAAAGACTCCTAAAGTGTCCATGCCTCTGGAATCTGTGACTGTTAGAGGATACGGCAAAACGAAAGAATGGCAGAGGAGATTCAATCATAAACAGAGCGGGGAATGTGACTGTGGAGGCAGAGGAGAAGGCAAATGTGGTCACAAGGCAAAGGAATGTGTCAGTCGTTAACAGGAGGCTGGAAGAGGCAAGGGATAGAGTTTAACTCAGAGCCTCTGATGGCAGCATGGCCTTGATTATATCCCGGTGGAACTAATTTCAAGTTTCTCACCTTCAAACCTGTGAGAGGATGAGTTTCTGTTGTTTTCTGCCACTAAGATTGAACATCCACACAAAACTAATAGAACTGATAGAGGGCAAAAGGCTCCTGGGCATAGGAACTAACTCATGAATAATAAGCTGCAGGGAAAGAGGGGGATCTGTGTCACATACCTGTTCAGAGCCACTGCAGTGACTTGCTTCCGAGTTCTCTAATTGTTGGCTCTTAGTAATTCATTTTTAGAGATTAAAATATTATTCTGATAACATAGTTACACCAAATGAGACAGCCAAGGATTTAATATAGGTAAGAGGGAACTAAGTACTCAAATTATTTGTATGTACCTTCAAATATTGTCTATTATTATTATTATTATTGGTGAGGAATCGTGTTCAGGGTCTTGTTCATGATAAACAAGCACTCTAGAATTTGAGCTATAACTCTAGCCTATATCTTCCTTTAGAGTGCCTTGATTCAGCAAATGTGAAAGTATTATGTACATGGCTCCCTGGAGAATAATGTCCAGGATTTCTAAACACCCTTGATTGTAGATCAGTATTTCTCAACTTTATTTGATTACTGTTTCGCCTAGGGGATATTGCTAATGACTACATATACTGTGACATTTGTTGGCATGTAGTGGGTAGAGTCCATGGATGTCCCTAAATATAACACACAAGGGAGCCCTGCAGCAAAGAATTACCGAGCCTATACAAACGAGGCTGAGAAACCTTGCCCTATGTTAACAGAAAACCATAGAGAGCTAAACTACCCAGCACTTGTGTGTAATTTTTTTTCTGTGTTAGAAAAGAAGAAAGACAACAGAGTTTGTCCTGACTGAGGGACTTGGTGGGACTGCAAACTCATCACAGACTCATCAGACCCCTTTTCTGGATAGGGTTTGTTGTTGTTTTCTTTTTTGGCAGCGGATTGTTCCTCAGAAGGAAAAGTTCTGGGGATTTTTTGAAAGCTTTTACTTCAATGATAGCTTCTATTGGGAAGCCGACTGGAGTCGGAGTATGGTATTTCCCTCTATACCGAGGTTCAGAGCAGAAGCTTGATGCTCCACCCTCTGCAGGTTGTCATGCTCTCACAGTCACCAGGTCCCCTGACATATTATTTCCTCGAGTGTTTGTTTACATGCCTAGACAAAATGGGTCTGGCATTTCTGTTGCACTGCAGCAAAAGGTTAGAGCTTACATAAGCCAGATAAATGCAAAGTCAAGGTGACTCTATTTTATGTATTGCATTAACATAGAGCTACAAATCCCTGGGGCATACTTTAAAAATCCACAGAAGTCAGGACTGGGCTGTCTGGAAAAGGGAAAAGGCAGATACAATTCAGAGTATTAACAGGGTTAATAAGAATCATACAGAGTCGTGACACTTTCCCTATCTGGAATCTATGTATGTTCTGGAGTAGCCTCTAACTCAGCCTCAGCAGAACCAAGTTCAGTGGCACCTCTGCTCCTTCCTCTCCTTTCACTTTGGATGTCCTTTCCTCAATTTACATTATAATTGCTCCATTCTTTTTGCTCTTTAAGATTTACAGATTTAGCCAGGCAGTAGTGGCAATACCTTTAATCCCAGCACTTGGAAGACAGAGGCAGGTGGATCTTTGAGTTTAAGGCCAGCCTAGTCTACAACGCGAGTTCCAGGACAGCGACGGCTACACAGAGAAACTCTGTCTCAAAAAACCCTGAAAACCAAAAAAAAAAAGAACAAGAAAATCCCCAAAACAAAAAAAAAACAAAACAAAAAAAAACAAAACAAAAGCCAATAACAACAACAAACCACACCAAAAGAAAACAACAACAGCAACAAATTTACAAAAGTGTATGCAAGAACCCAGTCTCACTCTACTAGACAGTTAATTTTTATAAAGAAAAGAACTCTTGTCCTGTTTCTTTATTGAATTGTAAGTATCTAGTACAGCCTTTGGTGTATAGTAGGTATTTAAAGACACTTATTGCATGGGTGCATAAATGGACTCTTAAGGCTTTATTGCTCTTCATCTGAGCCCCATATTCTCTGGTTTGTTTCTTCGGTAGAGGTGTTAATCAGATGTCATACATCTATTCACACACAGACATGTGTCTCCCCTTGAAAGTGTTTCCAAGTTATCAGAATCATGTGATGGATTTGTTAAAACCCAGATTGTCAGGCCCCTGTCTTCAGAGTTTCCAATTCAGTTCGTCTCTTCTGGAGCCTGAAAATGCATTTCTAAACGTTTTTCAGACAAGAAGCACATACTCAAAAGTTTCCGGAGATTAGCCACTCAGGGAAGCACCGTTTTCACTTTTCACCATGGTTATTACTGGTAGACATAATTTGATCACAGTAGGGTGATACAAGCTATTCTGGTAGAGAGGAAATGCTAAAGCAAAAATAAATGTTCAATCGTTGTAGTTTTGCAAATAGGGTTTTACTGTATAACCCAAGCTGGCCTGAAACTCATTGTGCGTCTCAGGTGGGCCTCAACTTTGCTGGAATCCTCCTACCTTCGCTGTTACCCTTCTCTTCCCAGTGCTGGGATTATAGAAGATTGGCCAACATACCTGCCTCAGTCTAGTAAGTAATTTAAAAATGCTAATTAAAACAATAATTGTGTTTACTCTTTACCCTGCGGTTTGGTTGAAAAATAGACCACTGATCCAGGTTGGAAAGAAACACGTTATTTTTTCTTCTACTGTGGTGCAGCCATTCTAGTTTCTAGCATCTTTTAGATCTCAGCTTCTCTAGAAAGGCCTTCCTAGACGTCTAAGAAATAATTTTCTTATTTTTCAGTTTGATCATTCAAAAATTTCTGTAAGTATCCACATGCTTGCTTGCTTAATGTCTGCAGTTCTTACTAAGAACCCATGGAAGGTTGAGTCCATGTCTGTTTTGTTCATTGTCCTAGTTTAAGAATTCAGAACAGGTTCCCATAGCCTGCCCGCAGCGAGCAGGGTGGGCCCTTTGTTCGCGAGCTAACCAAGCAGTGCAGAGTTTCGATCTGGGTACCGAGTGAAACATCATTGTGGTGAGTGAGTGCTGCGGCAGCTGGGATCATACCTCAGCCCGCCCACACTTCCTGGCCATCCTACAGGGGCTATACTGCCCAAACCCCCTCTCTCTTCCTATCCCACTCAGCTTACATCCAGATACCCACACCCCCTGTCTCCCTCCCTCCTTTGGGGCATAGCGCCTCCCTGCCCAGCCTGCTAGGGCTCTGGGACCGAATCTGAACCGGGAGGACATAGGGGTGGCCGGTAGCTCCTTTGTTCCCATAGCCTGCCCGCAGCCAGCAGGGTGGGCCCTTTGTTCGCGAGCTAACCAAGCAGCGTGGAGTTTCGTTCTGGGCACCGAGTGAAACATCATTGTGGAGAAACATCTCTGGGGAGTGACATCACTGGGAAGGTACATCAGTGGGCAGGAAGACCTGATCCTATAAAAGAAGATCCAAAGGGGAGTATTGGGAGGAAGAGATGGGCAGACGCCAATGCAGGAATTCTCCCAACAATCTGAAAAACAACACGAAACCACCAGAAGCCAGTGACCCCACAACAGGAGGACATGAACACCTTAATCAAGAAGAAGTAGAAAAAACTGACTTCATGAAAGTGATTGACACCCTTAAACAGCATATAAAAAACGCCCTTATAGAAATGGATGAGAAGTATAATAGAAAGTTCGAGGAATTGAGTAAATCAGTGAATGATACCCTAGGAAACCAAGGAAAAACAATCAAGCAGATAATGGAGGCAAAGAAGAAAACACAAACAGAGGGCCGACTGGACATGGAAAATCTAGGTAAACGAATAGAGACTACAGAATCAAGTATAACCAGCAGAATACAAGAGATAGAAGAAAGAATCTCAGATTCTGAGGATAACATAGAGAAAATAAACACTCTGATCAAAGAAAACAGCAAGTCCAACAAACTCTCATCACAAAACATTCAGGAAATATGGGACACAAAAAAAAGACCAAACCTAAGAATAATTGGAGTAGAAGAAGGAGAAGAAGTGAAGCACAACGGTACAGAAAATATACTTAATAAAATTATAAAAGAAAACTTTCCCAACCTGAAGAAAGATGTACCTATGAAGGTTCAAGAAGCATACAGAACACCAAATAGGCTGGATCAAAAGAAAACATCCCCTCGCCATATAATAATCAAAACACAAAATATACAGAATAAAGAAAGAATATTAAGAGCCGCAAAGGAAAAAGGCCAAGTTACTTATAAAGGTAAACCTATCAGACTTACACCTGACTTCTCTATGGAAACCATGAAAGCCAGAAGGTCCTGGATAGATGTTCTCCAAAAACTAAGAGACCACGGATGCAAGCCCAGACTACTATATCCAGCCAAACTTTCATTCACTATAAATGGAGAAAACAAAATTTTTCAGGATAAAAACAAATTTAAACAATACGTAGCCACACATCCAGCCTTACAGAAAGTAATAGAAGGAAAATCACTAACCAAGGAGTCCAACAATGACCACAATAACTCAGACATCTAGAGACTCTTCACCAGCGCAAATCAAAGAAGGAAAACACACAAACCCTACTACTTAAAAAGTGACCGGAGTTAACAACCACTGGTCATTAATATCACTTAATATCAATGGGCTCAACTCACCTATAAAAAGGCACAGGCTAAAAGATTGGATAAGAAAACAGGATCCAACATTCTGCTGTCTACAAGAAACACACCTCAACCACAAAGACAGGCACCTACTCAGAGTAAAGGGCTGGGAAAAGGCTTATCAAGCAAATGGACCTAAGAAACAAGCAGGTGTGGCCATACTAATTTCTAACAAAGTTGATTTCAAACTTAAATCAATCAGAAGAGATGGAGAGGGACATTTTATACTCATAACAGGAACAATTCATCAGGAAGAAGTCTCAATCCTGAACATCTATGCCCCTAATATAAAAGCACCCACGTACGTAAAAGAAACATTACTAAAACTCAAGGCAGCCATCAAACCGCACACACTAATAGTAGGAGACTTCAACATTCCTCTCTCACCAATGGACAGGTCAATCAGACAGAAACCTAACAGAGAAATTAGAGAATTAATGGAGGTAATGAAGCAAATGGACTTAACAGACATCTACAGATTATTCCACCCAAAGAGGAAAGAATATATCTTCTTCTCTGCAGCTCATGGAACCTTCTCGAAAATTGACCACATACTTGGTAACAAAGCGAACTTACACAGTTACAAAAAAATATTAGTAACCACCTGTGTCTTATCAGATCACCATGGATTAAAGTTAGAATTCAACAACAATGCTACCCCCAGAAAGCCTACAAACTCATGGAAACTGAACAGTCAACTACTGAACCATACCTGGATTAAGGAAGAGATAAAGAAAGAAATTAAAGTCTTCCTTGAATTCAATGAAAATAAAGAAACAACATACTCAAACTTATGGTACACTATGAAAGCAGTCCTGAGAGGAAAGTTCATAGCACTAAGTGCCCACCTAAAGAAAACAGAGAAAGCACATATTGGAGACTTAACAGCCCACTTGAAAGCTCTAGAAAACAAAGAAGCAGACTCACCTAGGAGGAGTAGAAGACTGGAAATAATCAAATTGAGGGCTGAAATAAACAAAATAGAAACACAGAAAACAATCCAAAGAATCAATGAAACAAAAAGCTGGTTCCTGGAGAAAATCAACAAGATAGATAAACCCCTATCCAAACTAATCAAACGAAAGAGAGAGAACACGCAAATTAATAAGATCAGAAATGAAAAGGGGGACATAACCACAGACACAGAGGAAATTCAGAGAGTCATTAGATCTTACTACAAAAGCCTATATGCCACAAAACTGGAAAATGTAAAAGAAATGGATGCTTTTTTAGATAAATACCATTTACCAAAACTAAACCAGGACCAGGTGAATAATCTAAACAGACCTGTAAGTCGCGAAGAATTAGAAGCTGTTATCAAAAACCTCCCTACCAAAAAAAGCCCAGGACCAGATGGTTTCAATGCAGAATTCTACCAGAACTTCCAAGAAGACCTAATACCTATACTCCTTAATGTATTCCACAATATAGAAACAGAAGGATCATTACCAAATTCCTTTTATGAAGCCACAATTACTCTGATACCAAAACCACTCAAAGACTCAACCAGGAAAGAGAACTACAGGCCAATCTCACTCATGAATATCGACGCAAAAATCCTCAACAAAATACTGGCAAATCGAATCCAAGAACACATCCGAAAAATTATCCATTATGATCAAGTAGGCTTCATTCCTGAGATGCAGGGCTGGTTCAACATACGAAAATCTATCAATGTAATCCAGCATATAAATAAACTGAAAGAAAAAAACCATATGATCATTTCATTAGATGCTGAAAAAGCATTTGACAAAATTCAACATCCATTTATGTTAAAAGTCTTGGAGAGATTAGGGATACAAGGGTCATACCTAAATATAATAAAAGCTATATACAGCAAGCCGACAGCTAACATCAAATTAAACGGAGAGAAACTCAAAGCCATCCCACTTAAATCAGGAACACGGCAAGGCTGTCCACTCTCACCATACCTCTTCAATATAGTGCTTGAAATTCTAGCAATAGCAATAAGACAACATAATGGGATCAAAGGGATTCGAATTGGAAAGGAAGAAGTTAAACTTTCGTTATTTGCAGATGATATGATAGTGTACATAAGCGACCCCCAAAACTCCACCAAAGAACTTATACAGCTGATAAACAGCTTTAGTAATGTGGCAGGATACAAGATCAACTCCAAAAAATCAGCCGCCCTCTTATACACAAAGGATATGGAAGCAGAGAGGGAAATCAGAGAAGCTTCCCCATTCACGATAGCCAAAAACAGCATAAAATATCTTGGGGTAAATCTAACCAAGGAAGTGAAAGATCTATTTGACAAGAACTTTAAGGCATTGAAGAAAGAAATTGAAGAGGATACCAAAAAATGGATGGACCTCCCTTGCTCTTGGATTGGGAGGATCAACATAGTAAAAATGGCAATTCTACCAAAGGCAATTTATAGATTCAATGCAATCCCCATCAAGATCCCATCAAAATTCTTCACAGATCTGGAGAAGACAATAATCAACTTTATATGGAAAAACAAAAAACCCAGGATAGCCAAAACAATCCTATACAATAAAGGATCTTCTGGAGGCATTACCATCCCTGACTTCAAACTCTATTACAGAGCTACAGTAATGAAAACAGTGTGGTACTGGCATAAAAACAGAGAAGTCGACCAATGGAATCGTATAGAAGACCCGGATTTTATCCCACAAACCTATGAACACCTCATTTTCGATAAAGGAGCTAAAAGTATGCAATGGAAGAAAGAAAGCATCTTCAACAAATGGTGCTGGCACAACTGGATGTCATCCTGTAGAAGAATGAAAATAGACCCATATCTATCACCGTGCACAAAACTCAAGTCCAAATGGATTAAAGACCTCAATATCAGTCCTAACACACTGAACCTGATAGAAGAGAAAGTGGGAAATACCCTACAACAGATGGGCACAGGAGATCGCTTCCTATGTATAACCCCAACAGCACAGACATTAAGGGCAACATTGAATAAATGGGACTTCCTGAGGCTGAGAAGCTTCTGTAAAGCAAAGGACACTGTCACTAAGACACAAAGGCAACCTACTGACTGGGAGAAGATCTTCACCAACCCCGCAACAGACAAAGGTCTGATATCCAAAATATATAGAGAACTCAAGAAACTAGACTTTAAAATGTTAATTAACCCAATTAAAAATGGGGCACTGAACTGAACAGAGAATTCTCAACAGAAGAAGTTCAAATTGCCAAAAGACCCTTAAGGTCGTGCTCAACTTCCTTAGCAATCAGGGAAATGCATATCAAAACAACTTTGAGATATCATCTTACACCTGTCAGAATGGCTAAACTCAAAAACACCAAGGATAACCTTTGCTGGAGAGGCTGTGGAGGAACGGGTACCCTCATCCATTGCTGGTGGGAATGCAATCTTGTGCAACCACTGTGGAAGTCAGTGTTTCGGTTTCTCAGGAAATTCGGGATCAACTTACCCCTGGACCCAGCAATACCACTCTTGGGAATATACCCAAGAGATGCTGTATCAAATGACAAAAGCATTTGTTCAACTATGTTCATAGCAGTATTATTTGTAATAGCCAGAACCTGGAAACAACCTAGATGCCCTTCAATGGAAGAATGGATGAAGAAAGTATGGAATA
Source organism: Microtus oregoni (assembly GCF_018167655.1). Lineage (NCBI taxonomy): Eukaryota > Metazoa > Chordata > Mammalia > Rodentia > Cricetidae > Microtus > Microtus oregoni. Next base: position 15,228,384 of record NW_024543828.1, read on the forward strand.
TATACACGCTAGAGTACTACGCTGCGGTAAAAAACAATGACTTCTCGAATTTTGCATCCAAATGGATGGAAATAGCAAACACTATCCTGAGTGAGGTGTCCCAGACCCAAAAAGATGAATATGGGATGTACTCACTCATAATTGGTTTCTAGCCATAAATAAGGACCACGGAGTCTACAATAGGTGAACCTAAAGAAGCTAAGGAAGAAGGTGAACCGAAGGAAAAACATATAGTTGTCCTCTTCGCTAAGGGAAGTAGACCAAATTTCCGGGGAGAAAATGGGATCTTGGGGAGGGGGTGGGATGGGGGTAAGGGGAGATGGGGAGAGAAAAGGTAGAAGGGAAGGAGGGGGGACCTGGGAAACGGGAGAATTGAGATAAAGGAAAGATGGATAGGGGAGCACGGAACCACAATTCTTAGTTAAGGGAGCCACTTTAGGGTGGGCAAGCGACTTGACCCTAGAGGGGCTCCCTAGTGCCCAAGATGAGGTTCCCAGTTAGTTCCTTGGGCAGCTGAGGATTGGGAACCTGAAATGACCCTATCCTAGAGCAATACTTACGAATATCTTGCATATCATCATAGAATCTTCATCTGGTAATGGATAGAGATAGAGACAGAGACCCACACAGGAGCACTGGACTGAACTCCCAAGGTCCCAAGGAGGAGCAGAAGGAGGGAGAACATGAGCAAAGAATTCGGGACCACGAGGCATGCATCCACCCACTGAGACAGAGGAGCTGATCTATGGGGAGCTCACCAAGGCCAGCTGGACTGTGACCGAAAAAGCATGGGATAAAACCGGACTCTCTGAACATGGCGAACAATGAGGGCTGATGAAACACCAAGGACAATGGCAGGGGGTTTTGATCCTACTTAATGTGCTGGCTTTGTGGGAGCCTAGCCAGTTTGGATGTTCACCTTCCTAGATATGGACGGAGAGGACCTAGGACTTAACACAGGGCAGGGAACCCGGACTGCTCTGTGGACTGGAGAGGGAGGGGGAGAGGAGTGGGGGGAGGGGGAGAAGGGTGGGAGGAGGGGGAGAAGGGTGGGTGGAGGGGGAGGAACGTGGGAGGAGGGGGAGAAGGGTGGGAGGAGGGGGAGAAGGGTGGGAGGAGGGGAAGGGAAATGGGAGGCTGGGAGGAGGTGGAAACTTGTTTTTTGTTTGTTTTTTTTCTTCTTTTCGCAATAAAAAAAATTAGAGTAATGTACTCTTACACACACACATGTGAACACACACACACATGCACACACATGCACACAGTTAGAGACCTTTATCACTCTCGTGCAATGTCCATGCTATTCTGCACCCACTTTATAAGTCTGAGAACTAAATTAGAGCACAGCCTCTCAGAAAACGTCCAGAAACTGGACATTTCTCCCACGAGCCTGGGTGAACACTGTCTTTTACCTGGCATGTATTCAAAGTGATTAGGCAAAAAGTAATATAGGGATGTACTATTAAAAAATTACATGGGAATATATCAATATAAGGAAATCATATACAGATATAGAGTCTGTATCTCATTATGCTGTCCTGACCAGCCTGGAATTCACTATGTAGATCAGACTGGCCTTGAACTCACAGAGATATGATTGCTTCTGCCTCCCAACTGCTGGTATTAAAGGTATGAGCCACCATGCCCAGCAGAAAATGTATTTTTAAAACCAAAAAAATAAAATGCACAATTCTATTTATATAAAATTTACAAAGCTAAACTAAAAGATGAGCAAAGTAAATACCATTTTAGCAATAGTTTAAGAAGCATACTAACAGGTTTTTTGACACTAGTGTTTTCTTCTTGAAGGTAGGATTGACTTAGAGAACAAAGGAAGGGGGAAGAGGGAGACAGTGATGGAGGGAGGGAGAGTAAGGGAAAAAGAGACAATGAAGCCTAGGTCTTAAAAAGGCAATGCAGCTTCCAGCCATTTGTCCATTGCTTTGTTCCCTCCATAAGAAGTTTGCAACTCTCTTGCAACCTGAGATACTCATACTGTTGCAAGACTCCAGTCTCCTCAGCCACCATTGATGTCCTGCAAATTCCAGCCACCAGTCCTATGAGTCAGCCTTCCTGGAGGCAGAGACAGAGATAACCACAGACCTGGCTAACACCTTGACTTCAATCTCACGAGAGGCCTCGAACCCAGACCACTCCAGCTAACTTGTTCCTGGACTGTTTCCAGTTGAAGCTGCCAGATAATAAATGTTTCTTTTAAACCTCAAAAAAAAAAAGAATTCAGAACAATGTCTGGCATATAGTATGCTCTTAAGTCTTTGCTTATCATGAGTTCCTGGGAAAAGTGTAAAACTTTTTAAAAATGTCCTGAAATTGGTGTTTATTGAAAAAAAATTCTGTGGACCCAATCAGTGGATGTGTTTTATAGAGTGATAGAAGAAGGTTCCCAAACAACAATCTGGCATAATTTGGGGGAAAAACATAAGGTCTTTCACTAGACCTGAGACGGCATAATTTTAAGACACATCCTCATGCCAAATCATCTTTATGAGGAGATTACTAGGGCATCAACTGTGAACATCACTTCAAAACCAGTGTAATTCAAGTAATTCTAGAAAATGAAATAAAGTATAGTTTAGAATCTAACGTGCATAGAAAGGGCTCTGTTACATTATATGCCAAAGTGTCAAAGGTAATCGTTTCTGGATAGATAGTTATACGTGTTTATTGGTACTTTAATTATTTTCATTTTGCTGCTTTTGGCCTTTGTATAATGAACAGAATGATTAACTTTGTGGAGCAGAAAAGAAATCAAAGAAAACCTTTAAAAAGATACCTCTCACCTTTTCTTGCCTCCTGGTCTGGTAGGTCTCAATGGGTTTGGGGTATCATAAAGCTTAGATAATCTTTCTTCTTTCGGCCTTGGTACACTAAAGGAACATTGAAATTGGAATGTGTAGACCCCCTTTAAAGTTTTGCCTCTGATAATGAACATCTTTTTGAGAAACATCTGATCTTACTAAGTTTTATCTCTAAAGTGGGGATGGTCATACTGATCATAATTATTAAGAAATGAGATAGTGTGTATGAAAGCTCTTAGAAATTGCCATGATTACAGTTACATCTCATTCTGCTTACATAACATCAGCTATCATGAGGCTGCCTTTGCTTAAAGGCATTCTGAATTGCCCTGTCTCCAATTTGGGTAGGAAATGATGCTTTTTCTACCACTCCCTCCCCCAGAGCCATCTGGAATCATAGTCAATTACAGGGGGTCACCAGTTCAGAAAGTGAGATGAACAGCATGTGTGATAGGATAAAATATATTTTAATGTATAAATATTGCTTATTTGTGGCTGAAATAAAAATGTACAGAAAAGCTTTGGGAGTGTGGGACATGATTCAGTAATTTAACTTGTTCCAAAAAAAAAAAAGCACTGAGGTGTCACAGGCAAGGCTGTAGGAGGGCTCCACAGCCAAATAACTTGGGCAAATAAAATCCCACAATAGACTTTACTATCCTCTCATAGATGTGCAATGTATATTAGAATATTATAGGCTATGACTTTAAGGTCTTTAATATTTAAAGACTGTCTACATTGCCAAAATAGGCCTATTTTTTTCATAGCTTGTCCCAACATTCTTCATGCTGAATTGACACTTCCTCTTAACATTCTTGAGAAACGCATGCTGGGAAAAATGGTGTTTTCAGTTATTATCCCCAAGGACATGGCCTCTGTGGTATGTTGTAAAAGACAGAACAATACTTAATATGCCAGTTTCTGCTCTCGTGAATGGTGGCATTGGGGCTTGCTTTTTTCTTTTTTTATGTTATTGGGATTTAATTTAGGACTTCATACATTTTAGACAAGCACTCTCCCTCTGAATGACATACTTACTCTCTTTACTCCTACTTTTTTTTTTTTTTTTTTTTTTTTTTTTTTTTATTTTTTATTTTTTATTTTTTATTTTAATTTATTTATTTATTAAGAATTTCTGCCTCGTCCCCACAACCGCTTCCCATTTCCCTCCCCCTCCCCGGATCAAGTCCCCCCCCCTCATCTGCTCGAAGAGCAATCAGGGTTCCCTGACCTGTGGGAAGCCCAAGGACTGCCCACCTCTATCCAGGTCTCCTAAGGTGAGCAATATATACATATTAGAGTATTACTCAGCAGTAAAAAACAAGGACTTCTTGAATTTTGCATACAAATGGATGGAAATAGAAAACACTATCCTGAGTGAGGTAAGCCAGACCCAAAAAGAGGAACATGGGATGTACTCACTCATAGTTGGTTTCTAGCCATAAATAAAGGACATTGAGCCTATAATTCATGTTCCTAGAGAAGCTAAATAAGGTGAATCCAAAGACAAACACATAGGCATCCTCAGGAATACTCCTACTTTTTAATTTTAAGACAAGAGCTCACTAACTTGCCTAGACTGGTGTTTAACTTACTCTGTAGCTAAGGACCTTGAACTTGGCAATACTCTTCATTTGGTCGGCTTACTAGTTGGCATGTTTGGTAGCTTGAAAGAAAATGGCCCCAAAGGAAGTGGCACTATTAGGAGGTATGTTCTTGTTGGAGTAGGTGTGGTCTTGTTGGAGGAAGTGTGTCACTGTGGAGGTGGGCTTTGAGGTCACACATATGCTTAAGCCACACCCAGCGAAACAGTGTACTTACTGTTGCCTTTAAATCAAATGTAGACTTCTTTAGCACCATGTCTGCCTGAACACCCCCAAACTTCCATCTGTCATGCTCTGAGCCATGATGATAATGGTCTAAACCTCTGAAACTGTAAGCCACCACTTCAATTAAATATTTTCCTTTATAAGAGTTTCTGTGATCATGATGTCTCTTCACAGCAATAGAAACCCTAAGACAGCATGACATGACTGAGACACCAGACTTTGTTGGTAGTAGCAGTTTGAAAACACAATAAAGTGGTTTTTAGGCAGGTTACATGGGTATGACGTGTGTGTGTGTGTGTGTGTGTGTGTGTGTGTGTGTGTGTGTGTAACTTGTTTACATACACTCCAATCAGAAAATCCTTGGAATTAAGAGGGGAAGTGAGGAGGATAAAAATCTTAATACAAGAGACCTGGCTGGGCTGGTATTTGGTAATACTCAATGAGTTACTAGTTTAGGAGGGTATATGTATTTAAAAGGCCCACAAACTGTGTATTTATCAAGTTTTATTCTTTCCATTTACTAGATTATTTAACTGATCTAACACAGATGGGGTTTGACTATAGCACACAGATGTTACCATATTTTGATATCATGTGAGATCAGAAAATAAATCTGATAAGGCAGAGGAGAATAGAGAGGATCCTGGGGCAATGATTTCTGAGCTAGGCATTCTAGGGTTATGTGGACTGGTATAGGTAGCAGAATATAACTCTTAAGGGAGCGAGTGTCACTTGTTAATAATAGTAAAAGGATGAGATAATAAAAAGACTGAGGTGCTTAGATTCAACTCAGTAGGCAAGAGAGATCCACTGTGCAATTTTGTAACAGGGAGGGGGATATTGCTCCGTGAAAATCATCATTCTACCAATGAGTTTTACTTAGGGAATACTCATAGTACAATATTTAGCCATGAGATTCCAGGTTAATCAATTTGTCTCTCTGAGCCTCAATTTCTTTGGAAATCAAGTGAAAAGAATTTAATTTAATGATTTCCACGTCCTTTTTCCCAGCCACGTATTCTGTATATTTTTCTTCTTATTCGTGCATGAAAAGTTATTGATGGGCTCTCACTCATTATCCCAAGGGGGTGGAGGGCATATGCTCACTCTGATTCTGGAGGGGGAGGTCATTTTTCCTATTGATTATGTTTCCTTCTCTGTGATAGTGCCCAGCAGCATCTCTTACCAGGAGTAATGAGCGCATGCTGCATTTATAGCTGGCAACTTCAGTTGTTTGGTTATTCTTCTGAAATCTAATATAATTAATTTAATACAATAGTTACTCTTCTATCTTGTAAGATATTTTAAAAGTTTTCTTTTCTGTTACTATAGAGAGCTGTAACACCTAAAGTTTAGTTCCAGTCATTTGAAGGTCTGACGAGAGCACCCAAACCTCTGTGAACAGGGGTTTTGAATCTTTTCTTTTTCACGTTCACTATAAGCAGGATTAGAGTTCCTTTTAGCGATCTACACAAATGTGTAGAAGAGTTTTTATTTTATCTAACAAACATTAAATCTCCATCACTATAGATTTAGCAGAACTAATGAATAGTGTGGATCAAAGAGATGGCTACTGCCATGCCTGATGACGTGTGTTCAAATTCCATGTTGGAAGAAGAGAACTAAGTTATACTCTGACCTCCATATACCTCACATAACCCACTCCACCCCTCCCACCCCAATAAATGTAATTTTAAATAAATCTTTTACTATTTTAATCCTAAAATTTAGAGGAATGAAGTAAATAGAGGCAGAGGAGCAAATAAGCCAAATAAGTTTCTTCTTTTCATCAATAACTTAAGATTTATAACCAACCAACTAGCTATGTGATCTTGGAAAAATGGATTTCCTTCTGTAAGACTTCTCTATTTCCTTGGCTATAAAATAAGTTATATTTCATAGTTCATGGATGTAAAAAATTTATAGTGCAAAATTAAGGGAACATATCCACTTACATTTTTATTATTATTCCTGGAGACAAAAGTATGAGTCTCCTTCACATAGTTGGGGGCTTCAAAAAGTGCAGGACTTTTTTCCTGAAGTATCAAGCCTGAGTTTCTATCACTTCTATTGGATTATTCTGACAGAAAACTTTGCTCTTGCCTCAATTTAATTGTCTCCATCTCCATTTGACATCCATATCTTGGCCACAGATAACTGATCCATAACTGAGATTACCCCTAAAACTGATCAACTTTTCAAGCTGGATTCACGAAGCTGATGACTATTAGATCAAATTTATAGTAGACGAATGAATCCTAAGGGGAGGACACTAGCTTGTACCCTAGTCCTGCCAAGGCAGATTCAGTAAGAACTAGAAATATAGTATCTCAATAAGCTCTCTGAATAATTTTGTTTCTGATGAGCAATGATCTCCCCTTTTGGCAACGGCATATTTGGAAGGTGAAAAACCACCTCTGCTAGTTTCTGCTTGCCATTTCTGTGAGCCTGAGCTTTCCCTACCGTATCTTTGCAAGACAACTAAGGGCAGTGATTAAAAATTCTGTTTTTTTAAACAGCCTTTAAAAAGCCAAGTGACATCTGCACAGCCCCCTCCCAGGGAATAAAGAACAATGTTACAATTTCCTCTCCCAGCTTGGAACAGGCCTGCTAGGCTGGACTCTTTTTGGAGCAATCTATGCCTGGCATTCAACTTAACAGTCAGGGATGACAAACAGGCCATTGCATTAACAGAAGTCCTTTTGCCTACCAGCTGGTCTGTGTGATTCCATTGACCAATGTCAGGTATGATGGGGAACAAAGGGAGACCAGTGATAAATAACACATTTTCCTTAGATTCATGTTGCAGCTTTCACTGCTAAAAGATGAGCTGCACTGCTTGCTAACAGCTGGTGTAAGCAGATGAGCTGGGGGCAGCCTTTGATTCTGTGTTTCTTGTGTCACAGGATTAAAGAACCAAGAAATGGCAGAGTAGAAAGGTTCACCCTCTATCTTGGGGACTAACAGAACCTGGGGGGCATGCAAAATATGATTACCTTTTGCCAAGATTTAGACAAAAGTTGACATTAGTAGACCTCCGATATAAGTGTGTGCTACCAAAAAAATCCCTACAAAATCTTTGACATAGTGCTACCATTTCATTTTATAATGGAAGAAACTGAGACCCTGGGGAGAGATATGATTTACTTAAGGTCCCTTTAAATCTTAAAATAGTAAACATTGATTTTAATTTTTACTCTTAAAAGCGGTTAAGAAAATATATTAATAATAGCAGAATTTTGAGTACTTATTACATACCAGACACTGATCTGTATGCTTCATATTTAATTTCTATAATAACACTATAGGGTAAAATATCATTATCCTCATGCTATAGATAAAAGGAATTGGATACAGAAAAGTTACAAAAACTGAAAAGGAATTGGATATAGAAAAGTTACAAGAACTTGCCAAGACTTCACAGATAATCATGGAACTGAGATTAACACACAGAGTGACTAGTTTCAGAGCCTGACACCTTAACCATGCCATGCATTCTCTCTCTCTCTCCAATACAAACAGTAGAGTGAGCAAGATAACCTCTACCAAATACTAATTGTTCTATCAAATTCCCATTCAAAATCTGTGTAGGGCTATGACTCAACAATCCTGACTCTTCAGCAGCCTTATTGCCATTTGACGATGCTCAAACATGGAAAGAGAATTGTAACTCACTAAACCAAACCTTGCATCACTGCATGGTGCCATTAAGTCTATTCTACCCCTCAGAAGGCTATTCAGCAATATTATATTATATTATATTATATTATATTATATTATATTATATTTTGTACTATTCCATGTGTAGTACATGGAATGGTCTTTGGCTTCCCTTTCCATGAAAATTCCAAGTAGCTTAGCAGCCTCACCTTTGTCTAATAGTTTTCAGTTGGTACAGTTCTGCCATGTGATGCAGTTCCATTTCTGAATCTCCCCGGTAAGCGCACTTTGGGGTGCTACACACAGATGATTAGAAATGGGCTAAATTAATATGTGAGAATTAGCCTAGAAAAGAATGGGCCAAGCAGTGATTAAAAGAATACAGTGTTCGTGTAATTATTTCGGGGCATAAGCTAGCCGGGCAGGTGGCTGGGGTGTTGGGGACGCAGCCCCGCCGCCGCCCTTATTACTTCAGTTTACCTAGTGTTTCTATCTCAATTTCACCTGTGCTTATCTTAGAACAAGACTAAAGTAGGAAATCTGCTTCATAGTCTAGAAAATGCTAGAGTATGTCTTGTGGAGACCATCTATGGACAATTCTGATGGCTAGCTGTGGAAATGTTGCACATTGGTTTAAATCAAAGGAGAATTGTGCAAAAAAGAGTAGGAAATAAGGGTAGTTGTATTAAGATAGAAGGAAAGGGACTTTTACAGAATTACATTTGGAGTGTGACCCTTAAAGGATTCTGATTAATCTACAATGTGAAGAAGAAAATAACAAAATCTTTGAGGTAAAAGATACCCTAACAAATTCACTAATTTTCCTTTCTAGTCCTAGTTGGTGTTAAAAAGAAAATTAAGTACTCAAAAATTGATTTCCAAACTTCAAAGTATATATTTAGTAAGCATATGGTTTAAAAAAGTTTCAAACTTAAATCACATTGGGTGGAAAGAGAGTGAATAGGAATAATTAGGAAGCACTGGATATATGTATGAAATTATCAAAGAATAAATTTAATAGAAGAATATAAAAAAAGAATAAATTTACATAAAAATGTGCACCAAGCACATCTTGATTAACCACTGTTGTTTTCACCGGACCTGGTCATTCCTTACCCAATAGTTTTCACATATTTCTGCTATATGTACGGATACATTTACATTTGTTGAACTAGCTCAAAGTGAGAATTTTGTGATGGGGCCACATGGCGCTAGCTACTCAGAACTGGAAGGAGGAGACAAGAGAACAAAACATATTGCCTTTATGAGTTAAAGTGAGGTTGTCAATAATAACAATATGCTCTTTAAATAACTTAATATAAAATATTCTCCATTATTGATGCATGTCAGAGTTTTTATACATATGACATACTATTAATATAATAAATTATATGTTGATATTAATATATTTGAAAGAAAGAACCTTATTGAGATTCTCTGTCAAAATACTTGGTTCTTTCTGCTTCCTGTTCCTAGATGGAACCCACTTTAGCTCAGTGCTTCTATGCTAACAGAACACATGAACATACCAGAACTTCCCAACAGAAATTCCCACAGTAAATCATGCTGCAAAAAGGAATGCAGCTGATTAGAGTATGCCCCTTAAATGAATGGGCCAAATCAATTTAGAATCATCAACAGAGCCTATTTGGAAGGAATTTCCAAAGGAAGGTTGGTTTTTTAGCTGAAATTTGCCTTTTCTTTAAACACATGCCTCTACAGATGCCTTGTGTGTTGGAGAAAATAAAAGGTGTCTTTCTCCATTTTCATATTTGTCTGGACTCCTAGATGAAAATGCCTGCTGGGTTACTTTCAGCTTTCCTCTGAACCCTACTACAATTGGCCATTTCTCAAACCTTGATGCTATATTTCACACTTGGAAACATCCTTCTACTATTGAAGAAAACACTCCCTGAATTGCCTATGTTCTGATATGTGTCTGATTCAGTCTGTAGGCTTTTAGAGCTAGTCACAAGTGTTTACTAATTAAACACCCACAGGATTTCTTGAACTGCACCAAGCTGTTTGTACTCTATGGCCAAGTTCAATTTTGGTAATATTTACAATGAAAACTACAGGGCAGGTTGTGAAAAAGCAAAAGGAATTAATGGGTGGGGGTGGGGGGTATCTTCACCACCTACTGAACACCAGCCCTCGGGCCCGTTGGATTGTTTGTGACGCGCAGACTCTAGGGGATTTCTGTTACAATGATCCTTAGGTATGAGACAGGCTTGCTGCACTGTAAGGCCATGGAGAACTTGAAACTAAAAGAGAATACAACACCATATGTGAAACAGAATGACGGGAGGGAAAGCTATGACTGCATTCGCCTTTGAATTGAGATGAGGGTGAGTCCTACCAGAGCGTGAAGTAAAGGAAGACCTGGGTTAAAACACAACAGGAATAGGTTCCTTGAAAGTCTCCATCTGGCTTGGGATTCTGACTGAGGCCATATAACAATGAGAATTCGTCAAGAATGATGTGGGTGTTATTTACTTTCGCGTTGCAGTGACCAAATTTCCACCAGAAGCTTCTTCATGGAGGAAGGATTGACTTTGGATGCTGATATCAGGGACATTTCAGTTCAGTACTGTGACAAGAACATGGTGAACTTCATGGTGGCAGGAGCTTGTGGTGGGCAACTCTTACATCACAGTGAACCAATGAACAGAACAACTGGAACTAGAAGCCAGGCTAATGACCCCCAATGGTTTGCCCCAGCTCATCAACAAATCAGTGCAAACATCTAGCTCTTAAAGGTTCCATAGCCTGCCTACATGGTGTCACCAGCTGGGGACAAGCTCCAAAACAGAAGCCTGAGCTGGCATTTCATGGTCAAATTATTACAGACAGAGAAGACCAATCTCTACCAAGGCAGCTAATAAGCTTTTGTTTTTACACACACACATACACACACGCCGGAATGAGAGAGGTGAGGAGTTCTAGTGGATTATGAACCAGCCAGCGAGTGAAAGGGAGTGAAACAGAAAAAAGAAAAAACAAAAATCCAGTAACAGGTTCTTCTGGTACAGCCACCTCTGTTTGTTCTTCATATTAATTCACAGAAGTGAGTTTGCAAACTGCAAAGCTTTGAGTGTTTGCAATTAGTTCTGCCTAAAACCAGGGACAAGTCCTTCCAATGATATAAGAATTTTATTTTCCATTATGAGTTATTGTCATATTTCTCTCTCTCCTACACACCTTAAGAATTCGTTATTACTTCAGGCTATTCCATTTAATTAGCACCAGTGTGTTTTCCTTCTTTATCTGGAATTCAGTTGTATTGTACGGAGACAGCCAGCTTATTTTACTTTTGTCCTGCTTCTTGCAGATGCTTTAGGAACTGCCAGCTAGTCACAGTCTCCCAAGGAAATAGAATTTCTGACTAGAAATATGCTGTTATAAAAATAATTTAAAAATATTTATGGCTTTCCCACTATATGCAAGACAATATGTTATTTGCAGGGTGTGGAGTGAGGAGTGGAGATACAGAAACACAGTCTCTCTAGAACCGTAAAACCCACCTGGGAAGAAAAATTGTTTCAACATAACACAGTGGTTGATAATGTTATAAAAGAAGGATTTAACAGAGTCAACTGCAGTCGTTAGACATTGTATAATGTACTCAGAGGAGGGATCAATCATAAAAACATATGAAAGCTAGCAACAGCTTTAGGTACTAGCAATAATCTAGTATATATTTGTTGGGTGTGGTGGTTTTTGAGGTGACTTGTAAAGGACAGACAATATTTTAGAAGTCACGTTAAAGCAAAACCAATATTCTTTCCTAACATGGTAGAGCATGCCTACAATTTTAGCATGGGGAATGTTGAGGCAGGAGGATTACAAGTTTGAGGTCAGCCTTGACTTTATAGTGAATTGAAGGTCAGCCAGTGCTATATAGTTAAACTCTGTAATGTCAACAACAGCAATAACAACCACAGACGCACATCCCCCCCCACACAATAAAAAAGTAAACCAAGTCAACCAAACAACCAAACCAAAAATGTCTTATATTCTTGATAGCATGGATTATTTAAGCCAATGTGGGAAAGACAAAGGTTATCCTGGGATACACTGCAAATAGTGGGTTTTCTAGAACAGAGGGGTTTTTGGAATATTGGTAGTATTTCACTCACTGTCTATGTATAAAGGACTTATTCCTCATGGTGGCACTGCTGGCAGGTGCTATGAACCTTAATTGGACCGGGAAGTTCTTAGGGCTCTTGATCTCAGACAAGGTCTGTTCTTATTTATTCCCTGGTTTTCTCTGCCACATGGCCTTCTCTGGACATGAAACTGTGCTATAAACCCAAAGCAATGAACACCCTGATCTTTGCCTAACTCATTAGAAGCGTTTTCAGAACTAGGAGCCACAGTTTGACAGAATACTTATTAACACAGCGATTACACTGAATATGTGGTTTGTGGCTGATAGCACATGATCTGTGGTCTGTGGGAAAGGAGTGTGAACTTTATCCTTTAGGATGGGAGGAAACATTTAAAGGTTTTCAGCAAAGGGTAAAATCAAGAGAAGATTAAACTTGTGGCAGGAAGAAAGTAATGCGAATTACACTATCTTGCAGGAGAGGGGTGTGTAGTTAGGGTAACAGAAATGAAGAAATCTGGTGAAATGGTAACAAAACACAGAGGAGAAATGACCAAGACATGAAGTCACTTGATGTCCATCTTAGTAAAAGGTGAAGAAGAAGCTAAGGGCACTCACACATGTAGTGCAGGAGACTAAAAAATGATGATGACGTCCCTAGGGATGTTCCTTTTCTGCTTTGATGTTATTCAGTGATGTATCTGGCCAAGGCTTCTTTTTGTTTATTTTTATGTTATGTATATGGGTGGTTTGCCTATATGTATGCCTATGTACCATGTGCATACGGTGCCCACAGAAGCCAGAAATGGGCACTGGGTCTCCTGAAATTGGAGTTACAGACAGTTGTGAGCTGTCACGAGGGTGCTGGGAATTGAAACTGAGTCCTCTAGAAAGGCAGCCAGTGCTCTTAACCTCTGGGAAATACCTCTATCCCCTGACCAAGGCTTCTTTAATTGAACGCATGACTCCTCCCCTGACCAAGGCTTCTTTAATTGAACTCATGATGCCTCTTTGCCTGAAATAGGTTTTAAAGAAATTTATCTTAAAATAACATTTGGTATACATAAATTTTTACCATTTATTGAAGAGGAAATAAGTTTCACACCCTGATGAGATGGGTGTATTGGTTTATTTTCACATAAAAAACTAAAATCTTGCCTGAATATTTGATGTTGCAGCATGCAGAACATTTTCAAAATTTTTCAGAGTTTATTATGGTCAACGTTTAGAATGCCATTTGGCATAAATGCATAGCATAAAACAGCAGAAGTATGCTTAGGGTCATTTATGACCTAGTCTCAAACAAAATTCATTTAGAGATTTTATGCATACATGTATGTATATGTGTGTGTATGCATGTGCATGCATACATAGGCCAGAAGATAACATTGGGTGTCATTTTCAGGCATTGCTAATGTTTTAAAAATGATGGTGCCTGTTATTAGCTTCAAACTCACCACATAGGCTAACCAGATCTGTTTCCTATCTGCCTATCTCCATATCCCCACTGATCAAATTACAAATGTACATTGCCAGTTTTTTTAAATAGCATCTGTGGTGGCTTGAAGAGGTGTGGCCCCATAGACTCAGGTGTTTGAGTGCTTCATCCACAGGGAGTGACACTATCAGAAGGTCTGGCCTTGTCAGAGGAAGTGTGTCACTGTGGAGGTGGGCTTTGAGGTTATATATGCTCAAGCTAGGCCTATGACACGGTGTCTCCTGTTGCCTGCAGATCAAGATGTAGAACTCTCAGGTCCTTCTCCAGCACCATGTCTACCTGCTTGCCACCATGTCTTCCCTTGATGATAATGGACCACGCTCTGAAAATGTAAGCCACCCCAATTAAATGTTTTCCTTTATAAGAGTTGCCATGGTCATGGTGTCTCCTCACAGCACGAGAAACCCTAACTAAGACAGGAATCTGGGGATTGAACTCATGCCCTCATGCTTGCAAGAAGAACACTTTGCCAACACTCCCTGTGGATGAAGCACTCAAACACCTGAGTCTATGGGGCCACACCTCTTCAAGCCACCACAGATGCTATTTAAAAAAACTGGCATTCTGATTTATCTCACAATAGTTTATTCCTTGCGCATCTGTTAGTCTCTTCAGTTGTCTCTTCCAGGCAGTCAAGGCGGAAGCTGAATTGCTCATCTTCTTACATTCCTCCTTACTGCCCCATACAGCACTGTCTCTCTGCCTGATTTTCTTCCATGGCTTTCATGATTCCTTTTGGCCTAGAAGAACTAAATACACCACAGGGATTGATATTTACTGCTGTTATCTTTCTCAATGCATTCGAAGGCCTCAAGCCTAGATAACTAATGGTTCCTTGATTTGTTCATATTGATTTCCATAACGTAATCTCTTTGCTTAGTGAGTAGGAAACAGAGATTTTCTTTCGAAATGTATCAGTAGTAATCTGCCTAAGAAAATTTTTGGAGAATAGTTCATGAAAAAGCAATTTATCTCTTTTTATCTGAAAACCTGGAGAGTTCTCGTTCAGTGGAGATGAATCAAATCATGGTCTGTGTGATTAAAATAAAAAAAACCAATCTCACGCACATACATGACTTCAGTGAATGATTTGTATAGTGATGAGATAAAAATCTAATTTCCTTTTGTCTTTTATGGAGCGCGAGAGCTGTCAAGCTGCCTTCGCAACAGCACAACTACTGCTTGATACTTGTACACATACTTTAGACTCAATGTATTCAATAGAAAACTCATCACTCCCATTGTCATACACCTCCTATATTTCATAACTGTTTGGGGCAATGCCATCTACCCAGGTAATCAAGACAGAAATCTTGGGGTCATTTCTAAATCTTCCTTTTTTATTACTTTTCTATTTTATCCTAGAAGTCATTGTTTTCCTACTGCCAAGAATTATCAATGTGGTCTTTAAAACATGTCTCATAGCTAGCCCTATTGGATGAGTTTAATAACTAATAATCTCTTTAACAGAACGACAGCAAGTGCCTGTTTGTGGGCTCCTCATTTTCATGTTTTTCGCTGTCTTCATTTTAACACTGGCATGGCAACTCTAATCCCTTTATGCACCTAAAAGTGGGTACATATTCTATTCCAAATATAAGGTCAACAGACCAGCAAGCTCCAACCTAGCTCATCATATCTCTTCCATGGCCTTTCTCATGTATGCTGTATTCCAGTAACCCTAAACTACCTGTCCCCATCACCGGGCTCATCTTCTTCGTGTCTTTCTCCTGGCCAGGGATGTTTCTGCTTGGTGCCTCTTCTCCGGGAAAATCTATTTCTCCTTAGAGCCTTAGGTTAGGTTTTACATTCTTTCTATACAGGTCTTCTGATTTTCCCAAGTAGAAAAAAAAACCCTTCTGCTTCATTAAGGCCCCATAGGCATTTACAACTTCGTGCATATTCTGAAGATGCCCCCACATTTCAAGGTATTGCAGTTATTTGTCTTACAAGTAAAGCAAGCCTGAGGTTAGAAGTTGGATCTTATGCAATCTTGTTTTATCCTAAATACCCCATGAATTTAGCACTTAGCTGTTTCACTGAATACTCAGTGAATCTGAATTTCATTAATGAAATCACTTAGTAATTCAGTCTTTGAATTAAGCTCTAGGGATTTGATAGTGAACTGTCAAGATCTGGTCCTGGATCTCATGAGATCTGCTATCTATTATATTAGTATAGGAGAATGCCAACAACTATTTCACGGCAGTAGAATATGATCTGTATAATTTGAACCTAAGTTGTCAGGTAGTATAGCATAGTGGTAAAGACTAGGGCTTTTTTCTGTAGAATTGGGCTAGGCTGGGTTTGAATTTTGGTTTCACAACTTACAGATGATTTTTCCCTTTTTATTTTTGAGATGATAATATAATTACATCATTTTGCCCGTCCCTTTCATCTCTTCAAACCCTTTTATATATCCTGTCTTTCTCTCTCTCAAATTCATGACCTTTTTTATTAATTGTTGATACACACACACACACACACACACACACACACATATTCCTAAATGTATTCTGCTCAGTCTGTGTAATGTTGCTTGTATGTATGTTTTTATGGCTAGCCATTTGATATTAGATAACTAAATGGTATGCTCTTCTCTAGAGAAGACAATTTCTCTCCATCTCAGAGTCTCTTAGTTGCCTGTAGTTCTTTATCTACTGTTGAAGCCCCACGGCCCATTCCCTGTTGACTTTGGCTTATCTATTGTTGTCCTTGTTCAGCTCATGTTTAGGCAAGTCATGTTGGTGAGACTTTATAGTTGAGGGAAATCGTAGCCAGTAGTGGAAACCGAGCCAACTATCCAGGCTAATGAAGTCACAGATCTTGGAGGAGCACCTCCAAACACTGCTTTACCGAAGCAGCACAATCCCTAACCACACTCTAAACATTTGTCCTTTACCTACAGATAAGTGGAGTCTTCACCCCTCATCAGCAGAACTTCTCTTTGCAACAGGCAGCGACCATTACAGAAAACCACAACCAATCAAAATGCAAAGTCCTTGAGCCCCATGCCAATGAATAAATCCACAAAGCAAGTTCCATTCCCAAGGCTCAGGGAATATTGTGGAAGAGGAGATAGAAAGATTGTAAGAGTCAGAGGATCGGGGAGTTTGCTGTGAGATTGTGTCTCCTAGTTATCTCAGAAGCTAGCTCCGTTCTTGGTGTCATGTACTGAATGTCCTTGTGATTTGTTTCGTGTCATCTCTAAAATGGGGATTATTATGGTCATTATCTCAGAGGGTTGTGATGAACATAATGATTCAATAGCTGGGAAGCAATGTCTGGCTCATAAAACTTGTTTGATAAAACAAAGGAAATCTAGGGGAGTATACAGAAACTTAACTCAAATTGCGGAACTTGAGCGATAATGTGATTGGTCTGGTTCCTTCCTTATCAACCCTAAATTTCCATCTTCAAAAAGGCTCTTCCCCATTCTTGTTACTTTAGAGACAGGCTTTATTGGGGGTTATGATAAGGTCTTTATTCAGGGTTATATCAAAGCACGCTACCATTAACTCTACCTATCTCCTTCACACAACCAGGGAGACAGCCTTGCTCAAAGTCCTGTGTGGTTAAAGCAGTGAAATAGCGCCCTGATAAGCAGGTCTGAAGAACTTGTCTCTTTTACTAATATTCCCATTTCCCTTCTCTCCCTCACTAGGATGAATCACATTTCATTCCTTTCTGTGTCCATCAGAGATGATTGTGGGGGATAGTAAGACATATATGCAGATATTTTTACAAAATCCCTGACCACCTATGACCTATAAGTGTCCCTGGTTCTGGCCAGTCTGTCCCTTGTCACCTGTGTTGTTTTGACTACCACCCATTATGCTCCTCCAGCTCAAGTGAGATCAAGGAAGAGGAAAAGAGAGAAGAGAAAAGAATAATAGCTTTGGCAATTAGTTGTGCACTGCTTCCTCTTCCAAGACAACTTTTTTTTCATATTGCTGCAATGTGTTCTACCTCCTCAGATTTGATATGACAATTATGTCACTGTGTTAGTAACGCCACAGCTATATGTTCCCAAGGGGTTATACAAACAGCATTGTTCTTCCTATCCCAGTTTGGAACTAGAGATTCCCTGTATGTTGAAAGGGTACGTCTGGCTAGAAGGTATTCAGCCTCAGAAACAATGCACAGTTCTTGAGGCCTAGGAAGAATTAGCAAACTCTTTCACTTTTTCCAGAGACAGGAAGAAAGATGAAGCATGACAGGTGTAAGAACTGCTCCATTTAACAGTTGAGGGGCCAGGGGGAATGAATGCCAGGTGCATCTCACCTGGCCATCTCATGGTCAAGGTCACTGAATCCTGGAACCTGTTCTGAGTTAAATGGATCTTTAATCATCTCTTAGACAGGGACAGGGATTTATAAGTAGGTCACATGGTTTTTGTGAGGTGGATAGCATGATTACTTCATTTTACAGATGAAGAAAATAAGGTACAGAAAGGATTTTAAAATCTGTCTATTGTGACCTTTCCATTTTTAGCTCTGGTACCTTTCACAATGCTAGAGATGGTTCATTCATCTTTCCTTTGCTGCCCCTTATCCCAAGGAAGGGTAGAGGCTGCTTCAGCCAGGCTTTCCTTTGTATACCTGTGTTTATTCATTATGTCTTTCCTGCTGTCTCCAGTGCGTTCTAGCATACAGTAAGCCAAAAAGGTATCATATACTTGAAATTTCTCCTTTTTCTCTGTCAAAGAACAAAGAACTACCAAACGTCACCGGTACTGTTGTGCTGATAGTTGCCTCATTGGTAATAGGTATCATTGTGTGTTTAAGGCGGTTCGCCTTCTGAATAAGGGTTGAGGCCTAATAAAACAAAGCCAGAATGATGAGGATTCAGACGCCAGTGTCAGATGGAAGTGGGGAAAAGAAAGCATTTTGAGTGGTATGGCTGGTATACTCTGCGATTACTTGTGCTGGAGTCAAGACGATGGTGTAACATTCTGTCTTCTGATGTCAGTCTGCAGCAGGTAGTCCAGTCAGTCAGTGATGTTGCCATTCTGGCTTATAAGCCTCAAAGAAATAAACACTACCCTAAAAGTTTCCACACTGTGTATGAGTGGAGGGCCATTTTTTAAAAAATATGTTAGTTGTAGGTTTGTGCATGTATATGAGAGGATGTCCAAGAAGGTCAGAAGAGGGCTTCAGATCCTCTGGAGCTGGAATTCTAGGCATTGAGCTGCCTGATAGGAACCAAACATGGAGCCTCTGTGACAATACCAAATGCTATTAACTTTGTCCTCTGGATCAAGCACTTCTTGGAGACTCTAAGCTGGCAGGGCCCCAGAAGGGGAGTTGAGGCTTGGTTCCCACACCAGGCTAGCATTTGCTTTATAGGGAACTTGCCTTTGCTTCTCTACCTTTAAAAAGAGGCAAAGCTTTCTCAAGAGAAAATGAGTGCAAACATTGTATGTTGTTCTTTACTTTTCACACACCACATACGGTTTTTGATTAAGAATCATGATTTCAATGAAGAGTGAGGTTCAAAGACGTTACACAACTTGTACAAGGCGGCCTGATATCTACAAGAAGAGTAAGCCGCAGAGCCAGGCTTCAAGCTGAATTTAATGGAAGTCTTGCTTTAAGGTCTTGTTTGTTAAATAGGGATGGCAACGGCAGTTAACGAATATTTACCATGCATGAGGCTGAGCCCTGGGCAGTCTTAATTAATCCTCCCAACAACTACACAAGGGCACTATTACTGTTATCTTCATTTATCAAATCATAGGAGCTGAGCTTTAGAATGATTCAATGTCTTTCTTAAAGCCATACCCCCAGAAAGCAGCAGATTTAGGGATTACATTTAGAACTCTTGAATGCTAGGTATGGTGCTCATGATATTGGATGTGTGTACTTAAAATAATATGTGAGAATGGGCTTTGGTGTGTGAAGTATTATGTGAATACAAATTGACTTTCTCCGTCATTTTATCAGACTTTCACTTGGACCTGGAACACTCTAGGAATGCATGCTTGTCTTCTCTATAGGGTGGAAGGTCAGGGAAAGAAGGTGAAATACCTGCAAGAGACCTATGTTGCCCAGTGGGAGGCTCAGGCAGTCTGGATGCATTTTATCTGGAGCACACCCTGGGCTGCAAGTCTAGTCTCCAAGAGCCTCACTAGGCACCTTTGGCAGAATATTTGATCCCTCCCCCCTTTTGTCATCTTAACTCTCAGTCAAAGCATTTATTCTCTGGATCTGCGGGCATCTGTGGAAATATCCGCTTCCCCCTTCTCTATTTTGACTTCAGATTGCTCAAACAAGAGTTGGATGGCTAGCCCTCTGATTTTACTCCTGCAGTCTCAAAGGAGAAAACCTAATATACCAGCTGTTGTTGCATTTTATTTGGATCCATGCCGAACATCATAAAATTCTAGTCCTGCATTTCACAAATTAAAAGCGATTTTATTGTTTGGCTCATGGCATTCCGAAAGGTACTCAAACAGTCTCTAGTACTGATCTCCATCCTTCAGAAGTATTATTCCTTCGCTATAAAAGTCGCAGTTTATGTTTTCCCTTGGAGATTTTGAATGCACTGTCTGTCTCTGTTATGCTGCAGGGAGATTTCAAGGAAAGAAATGGAGAAATGGCTGGGAAGGTAGTGCCAGTGTGAAAACCATATAGCGTATGAGAACAGGGTGAAGGTTAACTACTTACATAGCCTGCTGACAAGGCCACAGTCTGAGAGCCGGTGGTTCCCAGGATAGCTTGATAAGGGAGCTTATAATTGCCAGTAGTGTCATTGCTTTTGCTATGTTTTTCAGTACAACTACCAAGTCCTGATTCCACTCAATCCTCCATTTGATGATTTTTTTTCCTTTGAGGTTTCCTAATACCTATGGAGAAAGTTGTGTGGCTTAACATACTGAAACTTCTTTTCCAAGCTCCACAAGCCCACCAGGACCTCCTACATATTCTTTTTGAATCTCCTGGATCAACTTCCTCGTGAAAGTCCCATGTCCCTTAATTAGTGTGCCTTCAAATCCCCCTACTGCCTCACAACAGAAAAATCTTATTCATGATCTCACAGAAGAAATAGACTTTGGAATATATACTATGTCCAACTCATCCATTTCTCTCTCTCTCTTTCTCCCTCTCTCCCTCCTTCCATCCATCCATCTATCTATCCATTTATTTATTTATTTAATGACTGACTGACTGATTGATTGCCATTGTATTTCAAAACAGGGCTTCTCTGTGTAGTCCTGGCTGTCCTGGAACTTGCTCTGTTGACCAGGCTGGCCTTAAACTCACAGAGATCTGCCTTTGGAGTGCTGAGATCAAAGACATGCAATACCACCACCTGGCCATCAAATCTTATAGTTGTTTGTAACTCTTTTATTTTTCAAGGAAGAGTTGTTCCTATCCTTTTCTAAGCCTAACCCTGCAACCATGCTTATCCTACTCCCTTCCTGTCCTCCCAGGTGCTCAGTATTCACTCATTTATACCATTTTTTTCAACCCTTAATTGTGATTGAGTCTTCTTATTAAAAATAAAATTTCTCCTTTTCTTGGAGTTGCTTCATCAGCCCTCCTCAACTCCACTGTGAAAAATCTTTAGGGTAGTTCCATCTTAGTAATATTCATCTTCAATTCCCGTTGCCAATCAAATATATTTGCCTTTCTATCTATCCCCACCACTCATTTTACAACATCAGAGCATTAATAATAGTTACCGTCTATTAAGTCCTTACTAAGTACAAGGTGGGCTCAGCGGTTAAAAGCAGTACCTGCTCTTCCAAAGGTACCGAGTTCAATTCCCAGTAAGCACATGGTGGCTCACAGCCATCTGTAATGAGATCTGGTGCCCTCCTGAGGAAGAGACCTGGTCAGTTGTCCTCATCAACTTAGACCATGAAAACCAATATGAACAAGTTCAACAGAATCGCCATATACAGGCTGCCAGTGCATGCTTCAGCATTGCCAGGGCATAAATTTCGTTTTTTGTCATGTACAAGGTACTATGCAATGCACTCATTTGATCTTTCTAATGATCCTTTAGAATTTTGTCTCATTTTAATCTCCATGATACAGATTGTTAGTATTCAGGGATCTGTAGTGGCCTGACCTTGGGGTTCTGACAGGATATGTAGTGAATGTGCACAGGAGGTGCTCTTAGTGGATGCAGCTGAGGACATATCCTGTCAAAACGCCACGGTCAGGCTAGTACAGATGCCTGAATACTACCACAGATGGTGGTTTCTAGAGCT
The DNA here is from genome assembly GCF_018167655.1 of Microtus oregoni. Lineage (NCBI taxonomy): Eukaryota > Metazoa > Chordata > Mammalia > Rodentia > Cricetidae > Microtus > Microtus oregoni. The sequence continues at coordinate 15,250,519 of NW_024543828.1, forward strand.
TTTTAGTGACTTACTCAAGGTCTCATGAATGTGTGAACAGCAGAATTAGGACTTTAACTGCGGTAGCCATGTCTGAAAGTCCATACTCTAAGCCAGGAACTGCAAAACATGTTCTATAAGAGGCTAGATGAGGAAAATTTGGGGGCTTAGCATACCATATGCTCTCTGTTGCTCAGTTCTGCCACTGTAGTAGAAAAACTGCCATAGTCAATACATAAATAAATGAGAGGGATTCTGTTCCAATAAAACTTTATTTATGGACACTGAATTTTAAGTTTCATATGATTTTCATATAATGAAATACATTCTTTTGATTTTTTTCAGACATTTGAAAATGTAAAGAGCATGTTGACTTTGCAAGTTGTATAAAAATAGGCAACAGAGTCAGTTACATCCATTGGTTGTGGTTTCCTTGCATCTGCTCTAACTACTGCATTATCCAAGGCTTCTGCAATAGCCAATGGCTAAAGTTCTTTTGATGCTACCACTTATTCCTAGTTTTCCTTCTGCCTATATGAATGCTGTATCTGTTCTAAGTAGTTCATTACTCCCACCTATTTCTCAAACACTGTGTTCAAGGATCAACAGTAGACCTAATTCTTTAAGTTTTTTTTTAGTTCTTTTCTTTTTGAGATGGCAATATAATTACATCACTTTCTCCTTCCCCTTTCTCTCTCCTAACCCTCCCATATACCTCTCCTTGTTCTCTTTTAAATTCATGACTTCTTTTGTTCTTTAAGTAAACTGTTGTTACATGCATAAATGTCTATACATATATATTACTAAATATAACCTGCTCAATATATATAATATTACTTGTATATATGTTTTCAGGGATGACCATTTGGTATCGAGTAACAGTTGGTATGCTTGTTCTTGATGAAGATAATTTCTCTCATTCTCATTATACCTTAGTTACCTGAAGTTCTTTGTGTAGGGTTGAGGTCGTGTGGTCTTTCCTCTGATCACTTTGGCATGCCTATTGTTGTCCTTGTTCAGCTTATGTTTAAGCAGTCATGTTGGTGAAACTAGTGGACACCTTATCACAGCCATATTCTGCTTTGCTGTAGTGATTCTACTTGCAAAACTAACACCCACCATTGATGTAGTGCAAGGTTTCTGATCTGGTCTATACCTGGGTTAAATCATGACCTTATTTATGTGATCTTAAGTTCATGGCCTCTCTAATTCTCTTTCATTACTTTTGTTAAATGGGAATAAAAATAGCAATGTATTCATAAGATTATTGTGATACTTAAACACTTTGTGGTTTTTAAAACTCTCAGACCTGTATATTTAATACAGTATATACTTAATAAATATTTTTACACTATTATCATTAGATAATTGCTGCCAAATGCATACTTTAGCTCAGATTTTTGCTCTGAGTATGGCAATCATCTAGCTAACTGCCTATCTGTATCTATATGCACCATTGGCATCAGGACTTCAACGTGACACAAATCCCATTCACTGTTCTTTACTCACCCACTTGTATCTTCACCCAAACATGATCTTTTACTTCAGCCATCATTCATCATTATTTTTAACAGCTTTACTGTTTACTCAGTCATTTAACTTTTCTAAGCCGGAGGTGGGGGTTCATTTTCATGTGAAAAAAAAGCATTTGCATGAAACATTAGGCTTTAAATACAAGATGACACTGAACATTTTAAATCTTCAGTTGGAACCCCAGATTTGCACTATGATTGATTTGAAAAAAATAAATAAGCTTTCTCTTCTTTTTTTTTTGCTTGCCCTTTTCTCTTTCTTCATGTTTTATCAGCCTTCTCTTTCGTTAAATTTTATGTACCCATTTCTAACCCTTCACATTTGATTACACAACTTGTTCATATCTGAATAGTACTCCTACTACATCACCAAGTGTCATCTATCATTCACTTTCTAAAACATGCCTGAGGCCTTCCTGATTTCTCTAGTGAATAAAATACTATATATATATATATATATATATATATATACATACATACACACACACAGTATCTTTTTATTTTATGTGAGTGAATTTGAATTTTTGTCTGCATGTATGTATGAGCACCTCATGCAAGCAGTGACAAAGGAGTCCAGAAGTGGTGTCAGACCCTTTAGAACTGGAGTTATGGATGGATATAAGCTATTGTGTGGTTGCTGGGAATTGAACCCAGGTCCTCTGAAAGAGCTGCAAGTGCTCTTAACCACTACATCATTTCTCAACTCCCTATCAACACTGGGAATTTACATTTTAAAACTGAATGTCGCTTTTGCACATTGCATAATTTACAATGCATCTGTCACAAATTTGCAAGTTTCTCATCTATGAAAATCCCCTGGAGTGACTTGTACACACCTCCTTTTGCTTTCAGTCACTCTTTTCCGGGCCCTTCTTTTTCTAGCAAACATGGGCCATTGAAGTTGAGTTGTATTTGCTTCTCTCATTCTACTGGGTTTCTCCCTTGGTTATTTTTAGTCTATTTTCCAGAGATAAAATTTTATATACAGATGTATATGACCTCCCATTTTTTTTCTAAATTTCTTAAACTTCAGCTCGAATTCCAATGCCATATCTCAAAAGTTCCTGTGGCCATTTTCATTAGGATGTCCCCCCCCCACCCCGACTCCCAACTTAATCCTAAACCGAAACCTTTCTTTAGTTTCTTCGTTACCTGGTATTGCTCTGGTGAAGGTGATCATGATGTTCTAAGGCTATGGAACTTGTTTGCAGGAAAAAAGTAGACAAAACTGGAACTTTGGGCTGGAACATTTCCTTCTGTACAAGCGGAGTACAGTGACTGTTCTGGGGGAGCTTTCTGGAGAAAGGAACACTGGTAGTGGAAGCCTGGCTTAGGGAGATTCTGGGAGAAGGAACTCCATCAGGAAGTGAACAAGAAGCTATTCATGAGGATGAGTCCAAAGCTAATGAAATTAAATTTTGGTGGAAGATATTGCAAGATAGCAACTACTACTTACTGCTCTTACTCAGAACCGTAACGGAAGAGAACAAAAATGATACGAAAGACATGAGGTTTGTCGAGAAATTTGAGAGAAAGTTTAAAATAGCAGGCAAGTAGAATAATGGGGATAGAGCCAAACATCTGCAATTATTAAAGAGAAACTTCACTTTCTTCACTGGGACAACAGGAAAGGTCCCGAGAGTAAAACTTTACCCATTGAAGACTCCAATTCGTGAAAATGGGTATTTATTTAAAAGCATGAAAGCCTGGATAAAGGATGCTCACGAAGTGATGCCCTGCTCTAAAACAACTGTTTAGGCAGATAGAAGTCACTGCAGTTCTAGTCCAAGGGACAACCTATACCTCAAGCTAACAGCAGAACTTGGCAGTGCTGTCCATGCTATACTAGTTTTGTAGGCATAAAGATTGAGGGGATCATGGGATCTTATGCCAAGATTTTAGCTGCAAACCGAGGCAATGTATAGTAGTATCAGGGTCACTATTAGGAAGACCAGAGACTGCGCTGTGATGCTGTGAAGGGGAAGTCTATGTTCCAGCAGATGCCCAAGGACAATGAAGATGCCAGAATTATGGAACATTTGTTAAGAAAATCTGCAGGCACGAACTGGAATAAACTCAAGAGAGAGGTTATCTGTGCTGCAGCTGGTGGAGCTAGAGGGATAGGGCTGCACAATGACTTTGGAGTCTAGAAAAGTCTATCATAAAACCCAGATAAAGGACATGGTGTTGGCCCTGCTGGGATTCAGGCTTGCCTTGGTTTGCTATTTTCTTTGGTTTGTTAATGCCCCCATTCCTCTGTTTCTTAATATGAATATTTACTCTGCACAGCTGTTTATTGGAACTATGCAGCATTTTTATTTTGTTGGTGCTTTTGTTTTAGACATTACCTTACACCCCAGAAGAGACATTGGACTTTTGAACTGTTAAGGACTATGGAGTGATTGGAAATTGAATTGAAGACAGTTTGCATGATGAGACAGTCAAGAGCCTATGGAAATAAAGGGTGGAACATTATGGTTTAAAATGATAGGTCAAGCTGACAAAGAGGTGGACTTATGATAGTTAACAGTGACTAACACTAACGGCATGTAAAATCATCTTTGAGGGAATAGCCTCTCTCTAAGCCTGCTTGTGAGGGATTAACTGATTAGGTTACTTGAAGTTGAGGTGAGAAAACCCATGCTAAATGTGAGTGGAAACATTACGTGGACTAGGTACAAACTGCATAAAAATGTAGTTAGTTCGACATAAGCATTCCTCACTCTCGGCCTCCTGAGATTTATGATTTATTTGACCCCCATTCTCAAGCTCTTGACGCTTGAACTCCCTTGCTAGGATGGACTGTCCTCTTGAACTGTGAGCCAAAAATACACTCATTCCTTAATTTGCTTAGATCCAAGTAATTTATTACAGAACTGAGGAAAAGGTAAGTAATATATAGAAACTTAAAATCACAGTAATAGTTTGACTAAGTTTATCTTCCACATACAATCATTTATTACAATATATCTACTCTTAATAGGATCTTTCATTATTGGCATGGAGTATTAGTATTAGTTTTAACAAATAAAATTGGTAGATAATGGGCTGAATACCTTGTATATGTAAACGGACTCCAATCTACAGCATTTTTGTAAGGTAGATATTTCCAGTATTATATGTTCATAGATAAGGTGACAGAGCCAGAATCAGCCTGATAGATTTGTGCCTCAATTCTCTAGCTATATACTGTTCTAACTTTTGGGTCTAGAATTCTGGAATTCCTTCCTAGTTGGAATGTTTACTTTTTGTTCAATATTTCTGGAATACTGTTTCAAAATATTCATTTCTGAACATGCTATCATTAGTTCACCTCCCATCTCCAAATTGTTTTGTTTCTCCCTTTCATCTACCAAATGGGATCCAACCTCAGCCTTATACATAAAGCCCTGCACAATTTTCCCACAGCAAATGCCATATCTTCTGGAAGTATAACTGTGTTACTTTCTATGAAGAGCTTAAATTGCAGTGCCCTACCCAGGCATCTTAGTATCTCTTTTCATGCTTTCTCCTGTCATCTGGCTCAGTTTTGACCATTTGGTAGGCTTCTACAGGAAAAAGAATTAGTGTGAATGCTTGTTTTTCCACAGGGTTTCCTTTTAGGCACAATACTGAGTGAAAACTTGCCCTTCGATTAAAAATAGGCTATCAATAACCCCTTGGAAGACTACAATTTTGATCACTTTTAAATACGGTCTCCTCTTTCTGCTAGTCTTTTCTTGTTTCTCTTCCCTGACCCAATTGCAGTACAATTATCGTGGGCCATCCTCTCTTTTGCCACACCAAGATCTCAGGGTGATTTTAGTTACTCACTATCACTTCGTCAGTCTTTTCCTACTCTGAAACTATGGTCTTAGTTTTTATCTTTCTGTTGTCAATCTTTTGTCATTGCTTGGTGTTTAACATCAGATTGAAAGTTTCTAATTCTGGAAAGGTTTCTGGAGACGACCACTGACTGAAGCTGACAGCAGAGTAAAAAACCCTTGAGTTTAAATATTTCATGCAAGTTTCAGACTTTCAGCCCACATTCAGTACCAGCCAGGGTCCCCTGAGCACTATATCCATGAGATGCCAATGAAAGTGACAACTAGAAAGTACACGTCCCAATTCTGATGTGTAATAAATCTCAAGATGTTCGTGCATCACAGAAATAAATAAGGCTTCTTAGTGTTTCTTTGGATATTTGCTGCTTTCTGAGCATTTCCCCAACAGCAAGAATAGGAGCTACGATATCAAGGGACAGTATGGAATCCCCTTCTACTTAGATGAGTATGCTCAGAAAGGTCAAGCTTTCAAGATGATGGAAGGGAATTCATTTATTTATGAGGATTTAGAATATTTATAACATCTGCCATGTTTTCAATGGTTTCAAGCATTTAAAACAATGTTGATTTTTTTGAGGCAGTTAATATGTATTTATTAGTTAATTTGAAAGTATTTACATTTTTTATTGATTTTTATTGAGCTCTACATTTTTCTCTGCTCCCCTCCCTGACTCAATGTTGATCAAGTTTTTTGCCAGTAACCAATAGTAAGAAAAAGTTTTATATTGGACCCACTACATCCACAAACATGGGCATGCATGTATAAATATAATACATGCACACACACATTTTATTCATACATGTATGTTACTGAAAGAGAAAAGTTTTCACATGGTAATATTTACTCTTACTATTTGGTGTTCACATTATTATTATTATGACTATGATTATTATTATTAGATTTTTTTAGACAGGGCTTCTCTGTAGCTTTGGAGCCTGTCCTGGAACTAGCCATTGTAGACCAGGCTGGCCTTGAACTCACAGAGATTGGCCTGCCTCTGCCTCCCGAGTGCTGGGATTAAAGGTGTGCGCCAATACGAGTCAATACTTGTATTGACTACTAAGCAGAACATTAACCAATAATTTTCAAAAGCTTAAAAAACACTGCTTTGAAGGATAGAAGCAAACAGAAAAAAGCAATCAAATGCTTCTTTTTTTGTTAGAAGATACATGTACATTTTCTTCTACTAACATTGGGAGGAAGAGATTCCGAAGTTGAAGGTAAAGACAAATAAATATTCACAGCAAGCCTGAAAATGGAATTATCTCTGGTACACTGATTTTGTTATTAGATTTATTCAACTATGTTGGCTTTGCTCTTGGTACCTATTTACATATAAGGGGCTACCTAGCTATGTGCAGGCTGTTTCAATGAAGATAATTATGTAAGAGTTGTATGTTCTCCTACAAGATAAGAGCGAGCAGTGTAAGGTTTTCAAAGACATCTTACAAATAAAGTATTGGACTTTGTTGCATCATGACCACCTCATTACTTTATATAGTAACAAAACTATATGTAGTGAATTTTTCAGAGTTCTCCCTCTTCTGTGTATTGTGGACCCCTTACTCATCATCCTTTTTTCCTGTTTCCCTTCCTCACCTTGTCCTCATCCTCATCTTTATCTTTCTTCTCTTCTTCCTTCTTCTCCTATTTTTCTTCTCTTACCCCAACTTTTAATTTCTGAAACTATGGGACTCTGAAATGACCTACATAAAATGGAAAGAAAACAACAAAATTGAGACATTAGGATTATACAATATTCAAGCTATCCAGGTGATCATCATGGATCTAAAGGGGGATATAACGCATCTTAGAAACTCAGTGGAAACTACCAATTGGTGGGATAACTGATTGACCTAATTCTTTGTCACTTAACATTGATAATAGTCTTCCTAAATTTGCCTTATGGTGCTATAACAGAAGAATAAAATGGACTGGAGTTTCAGTTTGTCATAGCATAAAACCTTTGTATTCACAGTTGCCTATATTTTCATTCAGAAGTTTTGAATGAAAACAAACAAAAACATTAGGGGTGATGGCAGCTGCACAGATGGGAAATAGAGTGGGAATGAAGTTTGCTTTGAATGCTCTTTTATATATTACGATTTTTGAACCACAGGCATAAATTACCTATTCAAAATTTTAGTAAGGATGATAAAAGGCTGGAGATGTGGATCCATGCAGAGCCTTTGCATAACATACACAAAGCCCCAGGGTTCATCTCTGCACAGTGGAACATAAAGAAGAGAAAACAGGAAAGAAAATAAAGTAGTGCCCAGCCTCCCTGCCCCCCCCCCCCCCCCCCCCGTGATGGTCACTGTTCGGTGTCAACTTGACTGTGTTTAGAATTTCACACTTCTAGGCATGGCTTGGCAGGTACTTCCAGAGATTTAACTGTGGAGGGAAAAGCTACCCTAAGACAGGTGCAGTGTTCCAAGTGTTAGGGGCCCAGGCTGAGTAAGAAGAGAAAAAAGCCTGATGTCTTGTAACATCCATGTCTTTCTCTTTCCAACAACAGCTGCCACATGCTCCAGTTTCTGTATGATCACAGTGCCTTCATCACCATAAATCATCTCAAATCATGAGCCCGAATAAGCCTCTTTTTCCTTAAGCTGCTTCCTGTTAGGTAGCTAATCACAGTAATACAAAAACTAATTATCCTCCACCCCTCCCATCCACGGAGCGATATATTCTAAGACCTTTAGTACCTGAAACTGTAGACAGAACTAAACTATATTCGTACTATGCTCTTTTCTTATACATACACTCTTATGATATAGTTGAACTTATGATTTAGAGGTTGTTGGAGAGTTGATAAGAGCACTTGTTGCTCTTACAGAAATGACCCAGGTTCAGTTCCCTTTCCAGAACCCATATGGTGGCTCACAACCATCTGCAATTCTAGAACCAGAGAATCAGATAATTTGATGTTTTCTCTTTTGACTATTCTGGCACCAGAAACACCTGTGGTGCATATATATATATATATATATATATATATATATATATATATATAACATTCATGCACATAAAAATAAAGGAATCTTTAACAATTTCAAAGGAGTAAATTTCTACTTTCTGTCTTCTTAAAAATGTAATTTAGGCACATTGAGGGGCTGATATCAACAATCAATAATAAAACAGAATAACTATAATGTCTATAATATTCTATAATGTCCTACAATGGAAATTATGTGTATATTGTTTCTCTCTTTCTCAAAATATTTTGTTGTAGTGTATTCATCTTTCTTCCTGTGATGTTGTGAGATGATAAAATTTCTATGTGATGGTAGAAAATGTGGTGACTGTCAAAGGGATTGTGAGGTGCTGTTGGGCTAATATGCTGATGTAATTATTTATACACAAACACTGTGATAAATCTGGTAATGTGATGGACACCAAGTGACTAATGAATACATAGTGTATGTAGTGTTATATATTAGACAGAAAGATGATTTAGGTCTGGGTCAGAATGAAACAGGACAGCATAAAATTTCATTACACAATTCACAATTGAGAATTTATGAATTATTTACTTTTGAAATTTCCCAGTTAATATTTTCAGACTGAAGTTGGTCATTGATAACTAAGAAAGTAAAAGCCCTATATAACAACAGAGCAAACAATCATAACAATCAAAGAACTTTCTGATAAAAAGAGGCAGTATAATGTAGACCAAAGGGGAAAATGCAGTATTTAAAGGAAGAAAGGTTTGTATTTATAATTATAGCTGCATAATTTAATAACCATGTAATATAGTACTATGTATCTTCTGACTCCTCTTCTTTCATCTGTTAAATGGGAATAATGCTTACCAAATAAATTATGTTTACAATCATTTGATATCATGTATTATACTACTCAGTGCCTAGAAGATTGTGCTAGAGAGGATGTGATCTCCCAATTCACCAACCTTTACCCTCAGAACCTGTATGTATTATGTTACATGGCAAGGGGGTGTCAGGCAGTATTAAAATATTAAGTAGTTAAATATGCAGGTTATCCTTGATTTTCTGCAGAGAATCAATGTAACACTCCCACCTCAACTCAAGTTAGTCAATTCAAGTTAGATTGGAGAAACTGTAATGCATTATACATATTAAAATAGTTAGAAACGATGAACTTAAATGTACTCACCACAAATGCATTATACATGTTAAAATAATTAGAAAAGATGAACTTGAATGTTCTCACCATACAAATGTGATAGAGTTTGAGGTGATATAGTAATTACCTTCAGTTGATAGATTTCCAATGTATGCAAAAATAAAACCCTTCTACCTTTATATAAACATTATTTGTAAATCAACTTTAAAATACAACAGGAGAGGAAAGAGAAGCAGAAGAAGAAGGAAGAGGAGGAGGAGGAGGAGGAGAGATAAAGAAAAGTGAGAGATTATAAAAGTGATTCAATTTGCTGGAATTGGCTTTAAAGAAGGATACTGAGGAATGTGAATGCATCTAGTAGCTACAAAGGACTTTCCTGAATGCCTTCAAAGCACTCTGGGTCTTAGTCCTATGCCCAAGGAAGTGAACTGTGCCAAGAAAACCTGGATAAAAAAGGGAACTGATTTTCCCCTCAAACTTCCAGAAGAAAATACCATTCTCTTGACTCCTTGATTGTAGTTCAGTGAATTTCCTAGCAGATATTGAATATACTGATTTATAAAATGATACAACAACAATAAAAATCTAAATCTGATCTATTTTAAGTTAATAATGAGTACTAGATTAATATGTGTATGCTAAATTTTCATAGCAGAAATAGAAAGCTAATACAAAAATGTTCAACAATTGATAAAATGTGTATTGTTTATTATTGTGGCCATGGAAATCTTAGAAATTAGCTATTCATATGGTCTAAGATGACTAATGCCATACGAATCTGATCTACTTGAAAAGTCAAAGCATGTTGGGCAACCTGAGTTCCAAACAGCAGTTGGGTATCTTACACATCAAAAAACTGGCACTCAGAGATTGTGGTCTGCCTCTGTGTCTTTATAATTAGGCTATCCAGATTACATATGCCAACTAAGTATTTACAGATTCAAATGCATAGTGAATTTATTGAAGCTTACAATTATTATACAAATCATATTTTACAGGTGAGCAAAATAAGCAAGAAAGTATTATTTGCTAATGGGCAGGGATGAAGTGGGAGTCACTATTATTAATCTATAAAACAGTGACAGGTATATTAAACATTTAAGTTATTAAACGGATATAAAATGGAATATTACATCATTCCTTTGAGCTTTAGCTACTGATTCATCTATAAAATATGAATGAAGATGTAGTTATTTCATATTCTTGAGAAAGTTTAAATGAGATACTGCATGGAAAATGGTAAATAACTAAGTACCATGTAGGTATTTATTGCTGTTGAGCTTACTTTTGTAAAATATTTTGACAAATCAATGTAATTTTTATCTTATGTCAAATGTCTGCTCTTTGAAGAAATCGTCATTGAAGCCTACATGGAGATTTAAACATGATATGTTTGCCCCATTGGGAGTGTTTTACAAGGTCATTGGTTCAGATTAAAAACTGTATTTATATTTACTTTACCTACATCATTTATTTTACACAAATCATCTTCCACTTATCTGATGAAGAGTTGTAATTCTCTCATTTTGAAGATTATTTGGCTACAAACCTATTAATACTATGTCAGCCTTGATTTCCTTCTGAATAATAGTTGTGGGTATTTGCCATATTTTCTTAGGTAGCAAGAGAACTCTCTCTTTCTCTCTCTCTCTCTCTCTCTCTCTCTCTCTCTCTCTCTCTCTCTGTGTGTGTGTGTGTGTGTGTGTGTGTTTGACTTAGATTTACATATATTGTGTATTGGGAGGTGCATACACTACTGTATGTGTGTAAAGGTCAAAAGAGAACTTCGGGAGGCAGTTCTTACTACCGCGTGTGTCCCTGGAATTGAACTTGAATCTTCAGGCTTGTTGACAAGCACAGCTAAAGTACAGTTAAAGAGCAGCTGAATCATCTTAACAGCCCTTTGTGTAGTCAGAAGAAAGGGGATAAGTGAGAAGATAAGTTGCTGAGGTAAAGCAACAATAGTGTCTGTTACAGAAAGGGTGCCTTGGATTCCTGTACTAATGAGTTTGAGGAAGGAGGGTTGAGAGCTCAAGGTCACACTAGGCTACACCATGAGACTTTGTCTCAAACCAAACAAACTATACATTATATAATAAAAAACATATAACAATAAATATGGGAAGAAAGTAGAATATAATGATCATAAATTCGGTTTTAGAATCCAGTCAATTTCCTGGAAGGATCTCCGGGGAACTTTATAAAAGTTATTCAGTATGAGAAGATAGTCCTGAGTTCTTGTTTTGGCTTGGTCGCTAGCTATTTTGTTACCTAAACAAGCTATCTCTAAATTCTAAGTACCGATTTCTCTATGAGAAAAATGAGGCTATTACACCTGTCACTCTCTCAGCATCATTTTAATTTCGTATTTGCTAAGGAAAATGGCTGGGGGTAATTTCACTGGTTGTCGGAATCCAAAGGACAACTGTAAATGCGAACCAAACCCGGGGCACAGCTAAAATTCCCTTGACCCGGTGAACTGTAGTTGTTCTTAGCCCCACCAGCTTTTATCCTTTAAACAATCTGCTCTTACTTAGATGAAGATGATTCAAAATGCATGTTTGTTTATGAGACCATAGCTGAGTCATCCAGGAACCATTCCTTGCTGGCAGGATGGGTCTGCTAGTCTCGTTGGACAAGGGGCGTTAGGGGCCCATCAACAGAGGAAAGTGTAGCGAGTTTTAGAGAGAAGACAGCATGAAGAATCAGTAGCTCCTAGTCCCTAGAAATAAGGGCTAACTTCGCTGTAGTCCTCTTCCGGGGTTGACTAGCTTCTGCTTCTGCCTTGACAGGCATCGTTTCGGAATCTAGGCTGCAAAATGTGTCATACCTGTTCCAAAAACCATGGAAAATGACTGGACAGGATTAAGTTGGTGGCATTGTGGGGCACAGGACACTTCTTGAAGTATGATGAGGGCCCCCATTTCCCACCAGCTAGAAGGAGGCATCAGAACAGCTTTGTGTTTTCAGCTGCAAGCACAAGTCTCTGCAGAAGGAAATCAGTCAGAAATGGTTTGTTTCCTTTTCTTCAGCAACGGAGCCAGGCGAAAGGCATATTAGAAGATTCGGAGCCAGGCAGACTGGATGTAGCGCGACATGTGTGAAACATTCATTTGATAATTAAACACCCCAGTGGCTAGTAGATTGGAGTTTAGTATGCTAAGGAGTGAAAGGAAATGACAAAGCTGCAAATGTTCTCCAAGGTCCCCAATTCCCTGCTTCTAAGGAATTTTGTTACTGTTTACTCAGTGTTTACAAGTCGAATTGCAGGCAGTTTTACAGTATTTCACATCTGAGGTGATTTTCTGAACTAATTTTGTTTCAAGCCAAAGCAAACACCTGGATGCTTTTCTTTCCATGTGTTTCCAAACGCCTTTAGCCCTCCTGTTCCCTTCTTTTCCCCATTCCGAATCTCTGATTTTCTGGCCCTGCCTCCTGTGATTCTGTGTGCCACTCTTGTTTTAGTTGTTAGTTCTAGAATGAACAGAATCAGAATTACAAATATTCTATCTGGAAAGGCTGGCTGATATCATCTGATCCTTATCTGCTCTTGAAGCTTATGCTAAAGCCTGGTGAATCTGTATCAAGGGAACTGGGTCTACAGTGCTTCTGACTCCTTGCAGCTGCCTATCTCCCTGTCTCTTGAGTAATCCCAGGTCAGGACCATTTCAGCAGCTGGATATTCACCTAGCTAAGAACAGAGCAAATACTCAACACCTTATGCTTCATCCCTGTTGATACTTTGAGTTCTTCCCTAATCGTGAAGCTGTTGGTTCTTTTCTACCCATCTGTATTCTTGTTCTTGCTATTTTACCCTATACAAGAAGAGATTTATATCAGAAAGGGGCAAAATAACAGCATGGGCACCTTTTCAGGTTGTACCTGAATAAGCCTCATTCTGTGTCTCTCGGCAATACGCGTTAGAGCAAATTGTCTGACGCAACATAAACAGTTTCACTTAATGCAGAATCTGTTTCCCTTGTTTGCCGAGTTGAAAGGAGGCAATTAATTATATTTCAGTAGCATCTAATAAATAGAAAGTTCAATTAAAGAGCATGGATGCTTTTGAAAACACACTTTCAGCACCCTCCCTTCTACAGAAGCAGGTCCCAGACTGTATGTCGTTGTTTGGAGTCCTTGAAAAACTATATATACCCACACAAAAGAACCAAATCCGTCTATCTATATACAGATATAGACCCCCACACATATAGTTTATGAATATAGATACACAGTTTATGAAAACAGCAACACCCTGGAACTAAAACACAGGCTTCAAGTGCTATTCTGTTCTTTGTTCAACCTTACAGACTTTTATTGTTCCCCTTTTCTCAGGCTAAACATTTGCTTTAAAACTAACTTGGCACTATGTGAATGTACTATCATGCCTTTTAATTTAGTAGATTTTCAAGATTAGTGAAAGGTACCATTTAAATTTCAGCTTTTAAGACTTGATGGGAAAAAAGAAACGATACAGATCATCTATAGAATACCCCTAAATCCAAGAAATAAAAAAATAGGCAATTGGGAATATTGACATATCAACACGTCACTCCAGCTAAATACCACAAAGAGAGCTATATGGCAATAGACGACTGGGTACCATATGAGTATAGTAATTGTTACTCATTCGAAGCCAGGGAAAACACACGCCATCTCTAAGTAGAACATGATTGATTAGTCTTTGCCTTTCCTACTCATACAATAAACTCGGGTAAAGTTCAGGGATTCTGTGTTCCAAGCCAGTTTCCCGGCTCCAGGCTTTTCATAAGGGAGTGATAGTATTGCTAAACACTTGGCTATCACCAGGTGCGTGGCTGTGGGCCAAACATCCCACCTCGGCAATAGGGAAAAGGACCTCCTCCCAGGCTTTCTCACAGATGCAGCAGAAAGGCCAGGATCTGTGAATTGAGCTCAGAACCTGAGTATATGGAACATGATTGTGAGTGTTCCAGTCGCGGCATATGGTGCAGGAATGTGTACCCTTTAGAGCAGAGATCTGACTAGTACCCCCATTTTGAATTCTGGGTCCCTTAAAAGAATCCAGGTAAACTGAACTGGCCAGCTCTTAAGATTGGAGGTTACAAAACCAGCAAGGTAAAAGGAAGCTCTGGTCCCTGAGCCATCATGGATCAGCTTCTTGGTTCTCTTGTTGGAAGCTGTCCTTGAAGATCGAGTATCTTTATTCTTACACTCATCCTGGGACCATTTTAAAGGGGTCTGGGAGCAGGCTGTCCGGGGTGGGGTGGGGTGGGAGCATAATATCTACCTCAGGAAATCACAATAACTCACTATCTAGGCTCTGATTCAGGAGAACATTGCTAATAAAAACGATGCTTTTGGTAGGTGCCAACAGTCCTAAACCTCTAAGGCTGCCTCCTCCATTTCACGACTGTCCCAGGTGTCCCAAAACAATCTGTTGCTGGTCCCCATTTGCATCCCACCATCCCAGCCCACAGTCAGCTAGCCAGCCAGCATCTTTCCAGCCCACAGTAGCTCAGCACCTTCATTCAAGCCTCATTTCCCTGCTGCTCCACAGCAACAAATAGGACAGCACCCGTGCCGCTTTCCAACTTACCCCAGGCTAAGAGCTTTCTTCATATTTGCCTTGTCTGGAGTCCGTGCACCAGGGCGCGTGGTGCGACAGCCTTCCTGGACTCCTCTTCCGCGGCGCGCAAAAGGCAGCCGCCTGGGACAGTCCCGGGTCTGGAGGCTGCCGTGTGGGTGGATGGTTGAGCACAGGCAGAGGAATCAGGGTGCCGAGAGGGACCCAAGGACTGACTCCTACCTGGGCTTCCCCCTTTGCTCTTCAGTTACTGCCAAACTTCCCTCTGACCAGATCTCCTCACCTTTCGCCTTCACCAGTGCCCAAAACTCTTCGCTCCAGTGGTGCTCCTGCTCTGCTCTCGCTTGTCCTCTTTCAGCTCTTTCTCCCAACCTGAGTCCCTTCAGACACACGCACCCGCTTCACGCGGCAAGCCACAAACAATAAGAGCAAGTGGAGAAGCCAACACCGGGAAATTGAGGCTAACTGATACCCCGGTAGGAAGAGAAGTGTGTGTGGAGGGGTGAGCGTGGAAAGAAACCACATTCACACTCTTACAGGCACGCACCCTCAGGCTAGGTAGCTGATAGGAGCTCCAGCCACCTCTCCAACCCTCTTTTCTAGACTAAAGGTTTCTGTCCCCTACTGCTGCTGCTTCAGGAAAATCCTATACCAGCCAAGGGGAGAGAAAAGCAAAGAGGGGTGGGGAGGGGAAAATCAAGGAGGTGCGCTCCCTTTCTCCTCCCCACCCCTAGATCCCAAAATGTCCAACCCTGAGCTCTTCTTTTCCCTTCTATCTGCTCCAGGTTCTTATCTGCTGCTCGTCTCCCTCTCTCTTTTGGGGTTGGCTGAGAGCTGTGGAGAACCCGTCGCGGTTGATTGTGTGTGTGTGTGTGTGTGTGTGTGTGTGTGTGTGTGTGAGAGAGAGAGAGAGAGAGAGAGAGAGAGAGAGAGAGGGAGGGAGGGAGGGAGGGAGGTGCGGGGGGGGGGGCGGGAAGAGAGAGGAGCAGTGGTTGGTGAAAGCACCTCTCACCTCCCCCAGCCCCTGGCCAAAGCCTAGCTGGCCGTCGCCTCTCAGCCGAGGCGGGCGGGGCGGGGAAGGCGGGCAGGGGGGAGGGCAAGCAGGAGGACGGGGCAGCCGCTCCTCCCTGCTCTGTAGCTAGGTGGCCAGGGGTGGAAAGAAGCCGCAAGCCGCAGCCGCAGCCCCAAGTCAGCCCCCGCTGCCCCGTCCCACCGTCTCATCTCTCCCCCCTCGGTACGGAATTTTCTGTTTCGTTCGTTTGGTTTCCCCAAGACTCCCCCTCCCCTGGGTGGTGGCAGAGACCCGAGGGGCTAGGGGAGGCTGAGCGCGGGTGAGGGGAGCGGGTACAGGAGCGCCTCTGGCGCCTGGTTTACAGAATCTCCTTTTTATCTCTTTCCCCAAGTGTCTTCTGTTTTGGGCAGTGACCCCTACCCGTCCATCTCAACTAGGGCTCTGTGTTAGTAGCGCCTGAACTGTGCGAGTCATCCTGGAGAAAGAGGAGTTGATCAGTTTGGAGCAAGGGCATGTTGCCCGCGGGACAGCGGAACAGGGGGCTCAGTGTCCTCAGGGACCTGGCATCTTCTGGATCCGGTTTCTAGGTTTCTGTCAGAATTCAGTTTTACCTGGTGCCGGCAGCCTCGGAGCGCAGGACCCAGGCTAGACCGAAGCAGAGGGTGATAGTCTTGTTGTAAGATTTGTAGCCAAGTTGCTTAGTTTTAGTCTCTGTGTCTGGGGGAAGGGTGGTGTCACTGGACACTTGGGCGACACTTGGATCTTTGTGTCTTCAGGTCACTTGACACACCTCTCTGTTCACTTCGCAACCCCTTTGTACCTCTTACCCTGTTCTGAGAGTCTCCAAATGCCAACCTTTTAAAACCCTTCTGTGATCTGCTGAATGCTCCCCCACCCAAGCCTGAGACTTCTACTTCACCCTACAGATACTTAGATCTCTTAACCTTCAGCATCTCAAGACCCTACCCACCCAAATGCCCAGACCTCTCTGCTTTGTCTCCTTTGCCAGCTCTGTCTGGAAAATGGACTGCATGCAACCCGCCGCTTTTCTGGATGCCAAGCTGGTACCTCGGGCTTTGCGGTTTTCCCCCTGCCGACGTTCTCAGAACAACCCTAGCTTTAAAAAAGCTCAGCCGAGCCGGGCGGTGGTGGCGCACGCCTTTAATCCCAGCACTCGGGAGGCAGAGGCAGGCGGATCTCTGTGAGTTCGAGACCAGCCTGGTCTACAAGAGCTAGTTTCAGGACAGGCCCCAAAACCACAGAGAAACCCTGTCTCGAGAAACAAAAAAAAAAAAAAAAAAAAAAATCTCAGCGGTACCGTACTTCCCGCAGTCCCTGGAACACACACCGTGAGCCTGAGCAGACAGACTTTCTGACCGCGCCAGGGCTGCCTCCCTTGCCTAAACAGCGGAGGGTTTCCATTACAGTTCCTCTTTAACTGGGATTGCTCAAGTTCTGTGTGAGAACTAGCAACTTTCCTCTTGGGTCACTAAGAAAAACGCTTTCCCCTTGTCCTTTGGTCTCCTAGCAAGGAGGTGGTCCAGTATTTTGAAGTATTAAACTTTTGTGTGGAAAGCAGACATTGAAGAAGAAAGGTATTAATTACTTTGAGGGATTTAAGAGTCCAGAGCCTGGCAAGAGGGAGAGTAGAAATGTACTGTTTAAACACTCCAGGACGTTTTTAAAAACTGACTTAGGGGATAGTTTTTAAGATGTGCTTGATTCTGAGACTTTCTGCCCTTTCGCCTTGTTCTTAGGCAGTTTTGCTGTGACCCAGTAAACTCTGGCATGCAGTTTTCCATGCAAGACAGACATTTCGACAAAGGAATGAAATCTGGCAGATGGATGTGTTCCACTTTGCAGAATTTGGCAAATTAAAATATGTTCATCACACCATTGACACTTTTTCAGGCTTTCAGTGGGCAACTGCTTTAAGTTCAGAAAAAGCTGATTCAGTAATCACTCATTTATTAGAAGTCATGGCTATCATGGGTATACCTACACAAATAAAGACGGATAATGGTCCTGCTTATGTCTCTAGGAAAATGAAATGGTTTTTTGATTATTACAATATCAAGCATGTTACAGGTATACCATTCAATCCTACAGGTCAAGCAGTCATAGAAAGATCAAATCGAACTATAAAGGATATGTTGAACAAACAGAAAGGGGTGGAAAACATACATAATGCTTTGTTAACCTTGAATTTGCTCAACGCTAATGAGAAGGGAACAATGGCTGCAGAAAGACATTGGATAATGGAAAAGTCTACTGAACTAAATCAACCAGTTTATTTCAAGGATGTGCTGACCTCACAATGGAAGCCAGGAGATGTGCTACGTTGGGGAAGGGGTTTTGCTCTTATCTCCAAAGGTGAGGAAAATTTGTGGATACCATCAAAATTCATAAAGGTTCGGTTTGAAGAAGAGACGCCACTTGGAAAAGATATATAACAATACTTTCATAAGGATGGCGAACATACTGATGGTAAGAAATACAGATAGGTTGGAGGCAGGGTTCTTTTCTTATCTCCACAGGAAAATAGTCATCTTCAAAGAAATTGAGGGACTCTGAATATTTAATTACTGATGGATGGACACATTTTATAAGTATTAATTTATATATATATATGTCTTATTAAACATTTCTTTATAAATATATAGAGCTGGTTTTGAAGTTGGCCTCTGGCTCAGTCCCTCTCCAATTCCAAGCCTGTTAGTAAGAGAAAAACCCAGAGTTTCTGGAGTTTCTGTCTCATGTCAAGAGCCATGGGACAGAAAGAAATATGAGTTTAGAAAACATCTTTGCTTTTCTTCATATCTGTCATACTTTTCATTGAATATATCTATCATGCCTTTCATTGAATATATATATATATGTATGTCTATATATCTATATGATTAATGTTTAAGTTTTTCACAATGAACAATGAGTTTTTCCTGAAGTGATATTTGAAGTTTCCAGGAAGAAGATGGGGCCCCACAACAACAACTCTACCTGGTTGATATGATGTCATGATACTGATAGCTCTACTACAAGACCTGTTTTGGATACCAGCTGCACAAGACGATCCCAACTTGGTTAGCTGAAATGGTGCACATCTTGTACAACATTCTGGCCAGACCTCCACAAAATACTCCGAGACTATTTGCAATTTTAAAAGACATTGATCTTGAAATTTAACCATCATTTTACTTTCACAGGATCCCCCAGAAAGAACGTTGCCCCCATGACAGCTGGAAGTAATTCTAGAGGACTACGTCCCCTCTCCCAGTAAAGTTTACCCCTTGGTTTAGGGACATCATTTAGGGGGTGGGAGGTTGGGGGAGGAATTTTATAAGCTCAGGGATCATTTTGAAAAAAAAAAAGAGGGAATGATGGGATAATAGATTTATAATTGTGAGTTACTGCTTTTAGACAAATATATTGGTATCGATTCTTGTATATTGATACAAAGTTAAATTATATTGACTATTGTATGCATGCATGTTTCTATGTCTGTTTAAAACATTTTTATGTATTGACATATATTGTACTGATATATATATATTGTATATATTTACCATATTGCAGTGTACATTTCTACCTCTGATTAAGATACTTATATAATGTTTGTGTATTGATATATATTTGCCATATTGCAATGTATATTTGTACAGTGTTTATATTTGGAGGTCATTATCCTCATTTGTTACACGGTTGTTTATTGTCTTAGTCTTTAAGTTAGATAGATATTGAGAATTATATAGATAAATAGTCATCTAAGTTTGTCATTTATAATTAGACTAATCAGGTTCTCTAGATATATAGAGATTATACTCAGTATAGATAGATAATCTTCGACCTCTTCAAAGAGCTGTAGAAAATGGCCTTTAATCTAACTCAGAGTTTTGTGATAGTGAGACACAATTGCTCCTGGCAACACCGCTCTATTCCTGAGAGAATGTTGAGCACCAAAGACACTCCATCTGGAGCCTTTCTATTTGGCAGAACTGGCCTTTGGGCAAAGAAATGCCCATACCTCAACCACTGACACAGATACAAAGCGTGCATCAATGGATAAAACAGGACTGTCATATCCTGCCAAGACAGGGTAAGATAGTTTTGAAAAGTTGCTTGCCTTTGAAAATGGTATGTCAGTTATGTTAGGCCTTAGCCAAAATTGGTTGACTCAACATTGCAAACGAGACTTTGGGTGATTGCTCAGGTAGTCAGTTGTCTCTGTCAATTGTTGCACATTTTGGATATATCTTGTTTGTTGAGTCGTGTTTATTCCCTTCTCAGATATTTGACGGAGTTGAAGATTATATAATTGTAGTTACTCTCTACATTATTTGGACTCCTTGAGATAGAATGTTTAGCAAAGCTTTTGTTCTCAATATTGTTTGTTATATTTATTATTTGTTGTAATTGTATATAGTTGTATTTGGTTTAGTTCTGTCTTATTTAGACAAAAAGGGGAGATGTAGGGATACTTCCCGCCCCTTAGGGGGCGTGTTCGCCTCGGGCTAATGTTGGCCTATAAATTTGGCAAGCGTGCTCCCAGCCATCCCTTTTCTGTTTTTCTGGTCTCCGCGGAAACGGTGGTTCTGTAAGTCTATTTTGCCATTAAAGCTATATATATATTTACAATCTGTCTGCATTTGTTTATGCCATTACATATGGCAAGGGGCAAAGTTGCTCCCAATTGATAACTCTTGACTTCTAACCCTTTCTCTTCCATCCTTTCATGTTCCAGTACTATCCCTCTGCCAGCAACATATACATATTTCCACCTAATAATATAGCCCATTTCACACCTCTCTTTTTCTCTGTAATGGATTCTTAGTTACACAAAAGTACATTGAGACTACTTGCATAAGCCAAAACAAATTTGAACCTCAAAAAAAGGGTGCAGCAATTCAATAGCAAGGTGTGTGTGGGGGGGAGACTAGATAATGTAGTTAGTCCTCTGTTGAAGGACTTAAGTTGGACTTGACCACCTATGACCTTTGGGTGGCTCTCTGGAACCCATTCAGGAGGAATATTACGGGGTTAGCATGAAACTCCCCTGAAGAACAAAGTACTTGGTTTTACAGCTTAGAAAAATTTTCCTCTTCTCGTTTATACCATCTATTGATTTCCTGTGTAAATTATTCACCATAAATTTTCCATAACTTAAAAAAAAATTCTCCAAGTCTTGTCCTCTTTGACCTACTTAGTTACTCTTGGCAAGCGACAACCTTCCTGATAATCAAAACTCTGAAAACTGGTGAGGTGGGGGCTGGAGAAAAGGACTCTGCAGTTAAATAATTTTTATTGGATGTGTTGTGTGATGCAGTTGGGTTTTAAATATTCATTTAGTTAGTTACCTTTGCTGATGGTGGCTCTTGGCAGAGGATTAGAGTTCAGTTCCCAGCACCTATGTCAGGCAGCTTACCACTCTTGGTACCCCAGCTCCAGGGATCCTATGTCCTGTATCTGGCCTCCATAGGCACCCACCGTCTCATGCATGTTGAAAGGTAGACCCACAGCCCACATGAATACTAACACATGCACACACACACACAGATATTTAAAAAGAAAATTGGTAAGAAGTTCTAAATCATTTTAGTGTGTTTTTCTCTTACTCTCTTCCTCCTTTTTCCTTTAAAACAAAAAGAATGACTAGTCATAGCTACAGTAACTAAGAACAGCAGCATGATTTCATCTCTGCAAGGCTGATTAACTGCTGATAATGCTATCAAATGTAGATTTATGGATAGCTGTCTTTTAAAAAATCTCTTTGCATGCATATGGGATTGATGTGTGTGCCTGCAGATATGTAGCATTGCATGGGTGTACATGCATGTGTTTGCAGGTGTAAACACACAGATGTACCCATGCACGCGGACACCTGAACTTAAAGTCACATGTCTTACTGAGGTACTATGGCTGAACTTGGAACTCACAAATTTCTGCTAATTTCGCTGGCAAGTTTGCCCTGGGGCTCCCCTGTCTCCGTCTCCTGAGTTCCGAAGTTATAGACTGCTGGTATGCTTGCTTGACCTTTGCAAGAGTTCTGGGGATCTGAACTATCCACGGAGCCTTTTTTTCAATTCTAAGAAAACTTTTTGAAGAAATTTTCTTCCAGGGTCCCTGTCACAGTAGCTATAAGAGTAATTATATAAGGTTTTAACTTGCTAGCAAGTCTACCATTATATTCCAACAGCAGGAAAGTCTAATTCAAAGTTTCAGAAATTATGAGTAGAAAAAGCACTATTTTGAAGCTCCTGTAGTTCGGAATC
Source organism: Microtus oregoni (assembly GCF_018167655.1). Lineage (NCBI taxonomy): Eukaryota > Metazoa > Chordata > Mammalia > Rodentia > Cricetidae > Microtus > Microtus oregoni. Next base: position 15,272,806 of record NW_024543828.1, read on the forward strand.
CCTGCCCTATTAAGTAAGGTTAAAAGTTATGTCTACTTTCTAAGAGTGTTTTATAAATAAGTAGTAGTAGCCATAAGGCCATTGGTACAAACAGGGCAAACTACTTGCCCCAATTCAGCCTCATTGTGGAGATTGGTGGTTCTCAACTTTGTCCTTTCTTGGGGGTTGCACATCAGATATTTATATTATAATTCATGACAGCAGCAAAATTACAGTTATGATGTAGCATCGAAATAATCTTACGGCTGAATTCATCATAACCTGAACTATATTAAAGGGTCACAGCATTAAGAAGGTTGAGAATAGGGTCTTAAAAAAAAATCCTTGGCAAATCTATTGCAAACCGAGGAAAGCCTTGAAATCCTAACAGTTCTAGGGAGAAAAAGCAATTCTTTCTAGAAGCTAAAGCATCAATCAACAGGGATGTCTTCTGGACGCTTGGCTATGTAGGCCTGAGTCATCAGCAGCGCTAGGAAGGCAGAAACAGAGAAATGGAAGGCTACCTGCAGGGGTAACTGCTTCATATTTGTTTTTCATTTGAGGTAACCTTAGACAGGAAGAATTGGTCTATTACTTGCTATTACAGCATTAAAATAAAAATAAAACAAGCAAAGACTCATGGTCAAAATAGCTTCAGAAACTATGCAACACTCGATGATCTAGGAAAAGGGGTTTTAAAAAAAGCAGTAAAGATCAAGACAAAGGGCTTCTTGGAGCAGAGGCTTCAGTGGAAATGGCATACCAGAAAAGCTCTATTAGAATTTTGAATGAGTTTGCTGGATGTGTAGGAATACGTTTGTATAACGTATAGAGCAGGCATCAGAATCATTCAGGAAAGGCCGGTAAAAGCATTTGCCCTGTAGCCTGGTTTCCTGAGCTCCGTTCCTGGAACTTGTGTAAAGAGAGCAGCCAGAACCAACTTGACACAGCTGTCCGCTGGCCTCCGCGTAAGCACTCCCATATACATCACACACGCAAGTAATTAAAACTGGGAATGCATTTGGAGAACCAGATAGCTCAGTTGTCAGGGATCTGGCGACCTCTATAATTGATCACTATGCAAAAACTACCTTCTCCTTTGCAGGTCACTCTGACATGCGTGGATTCTGATCTTTACCTGGCCAGAATCTAAGACAGCTCACCATATATCAAGACCTGCACTGAGAACAGGGTGGCTGCCACAACCGCTTCATTTTTAACTGGGTAAATTATGGCAAGAAAATACACAAAGGTCAGGCCTAGGAGGGAGGTAGAGAAGCTTAAGGTAGATTTTGTGTAGCCAGGCATCCACTGCTCTAGATGTCCTGCTATAGCAGTACAGTCAACAGCGTGGACGAGCCAGCCATGACAAGATGCTACCAGCAAATCATGGCACCATTTCCTGCACTGATGTGATTTTCAAACTGGGATTTGAAAGTGGAGATGCATGATGCAATGGGAGCTCATGTTAGGGCCCCACTAGGTAGATGCATTGCAAAAGGCACTATATGGAGCTCTAGCTTGATAGCAGATAGAATTGAGAGACATCATGGGAATGTATTGAGTCATTGGTCATGGCGCTAGACGGAAGTTGATGGGATGAAAGAGACTGCAGTGAAAAAGCCCAAAGCAAAAGTTAGGGAAAGGTCTCCACAAAGCTCATAGCTGGTGGGCATCAGTCCTGAAGAATTGGCTTGTAGAGAAATGCTCACTTAATGTAACTGATGGAATGATAAGACAGGGAGATAGCCCTTTCCAGCTTAAAGTTCTGCGTGGGAAGTAAGCCTTCAGTTAAGACAGAAAGAGGGCAGGCCGGAGCACTCTGCGGGGTTTACAATGAAGCAGGGGTCATATCGTGGGGTTGCAGAAGCCGTTGGGGAGAGGTCAGAGAGACGGAGAGGCAGAGCAAAGTTTGGGGCTGAGAGTAGGGGAGAGGGTAGATGGCCAAAGGGACTTGAAAGTTGAGCAGAGCTGAGAACAAACATGGGCGTGAGGTCTGAGGCCTGGTAGGATCAGTCAGTGCTTGTCAGGTTCCAACTGGAGCAGAGATGCAGCGTGGTTTCTGCATCAGGACTGGCCTGGGCCCCAGGGGGTGTTGCCAGAAGCTTCATGATATTACTAAATTGTGATTTTTCCCCCCTCAGTTCTCCAAGGGAACAATAAGAGAAGGTCCTTCTCTGGAAATCTCAGCTTATGGGATTCAGTTTGGTGGGGCATGTGAAAGAGAGAGAGAGCGGGGGATTGAAGTTCTCAGGTACAGCTACAGGGAAGGAGTCCATGACTGGTAGGTATTGATCCAATTCTCTGGCCACCAGACTAAAAGCTCTGGAAGTTCCGGATGGGAAATGACTCCTTTGTTCTGAAGGATAACCCAATGTGAAATAAATATACATGCATTTAAAATAAAACATTAATTTAAATTTGCCAGGTGGAACTACTTTGATGGAAATTTACCTAAAAAAGCGACAAATGATCTTCTGCATCTAATCAGCCAATCAGACACCCCCATGCTGATTACTTAATGAACTGGAATTTTCATGCAAATTTTTTTGATTATTCACAATTCTTCCCTTCCCCCAGATGCCCCCAAAACTCTGCTTATAATTCTTAACAAATTAGTTAATATTTTCTTCAACCATATAACAGAATTTGTTAATCAAAACTGAATTCTTTGCTAAATTTCTCCAGGTCATGTGCAAAAGTGTGCGGTCAGACAGTTGAGACTTGGAAAACGAACCAAAGCATTCTTTTCGCTAGGACGTGGCACATTAGAGCAGTTATGTGAATGAGAAATCAAAGGCTCTGGTCATTTCCAGAAGTCTCACGGCACATAGCCAAGAGAGAACATGATTATATCCATAGAGCAGACTCCATACCATTTGGCCATTTCACCTGCTTGGTGTAAAGGACCTGCTGAGCTAATAGACACAGAACGTGGGAATCTGCTCCGGGTGCCCACAGGTATTCAATAAACAGTTTCTACTATGGTTAGCATCTAGGCGTGAAATAATCCTCTTCTCCCAGGAAAGGGATTGAATTCCAGAGCACTCCAGTGACTTCTCTAAGTAACATCTTAAATCACTGCCTTGAGAGGGCTGCCAGGTCACCCCGAAATGAGCTGAACTGTTGACCTGCTCCTAAATCTATTTCCAAGCTCGTAAATTCAAAGCCATAATCAAAAGACTCACGAGTGGGCAGCCTGAAGAGAGGCGCTGCACGCAATTCTATCCAATCAGACCTCATGTGGGCCTGTAGCTATGACAAGGTGGGAAGTGTTAGGGGCTTAGCCTGAGAATTTGAACCTTTCCCAGGCATCTGAACTGTCTGCAAAAAGGGCCTGTCCAGGGTCTTTCTGGGGATCATTCACCATGAGACAGATTCTAGGTTCATACATGTAAAGACGTAATTGGTTGACAGAGGAGAGGGACAGTTTTAACACTCTGTGTGCCATGCTAGGCTGCCCCAGCAAGCCTGTGCCCAAGGAAGCAGCTGTACTTACTGTTCCAGACTGGAAGAATCTCTCCCGGACACTGAGACTGAAGACTGACCATGACTACCCAATGGCGGAAATTAGTGTTCACAGTGAGTAAATTGAATGGTGTGGAGAATTTCTCCCGAGTGGAAAAGGTAGCTGTAGAAATGTTGGCCCTCTGAAAAAAGAAATTAAGAGAACCCTAAATGCATTAGAAGGAGCCTTGGTCTCTAGGCAGAAAGTGGCCACTGCATTCACAGGAGTCTGGGAATGAGAGAACCTACAACCTGAGAATCTGTGTTCAGGATGGAACAGAAAACAGCACATGGAGGAGAACTACACACACAGACACACACACACACACACACACACACACACACACATAGACACACACACACACACACACACACACACACACACACACACACACAGGAACTCCTTGAACAAGATGGAGATATCTGGTGGATACCAGCCTGTATATAATCTAGTAGGTGAAAAATAAAACACATTTTGGTAAAACACTACGATGACTCCGTTTTCCTCATTGATGATGGAGACATAAGTAAATATTCTTATTAACTTAGTTAACAGAAGTGGTCTGGCCCAAAGAATGTTACAGACAGTAAAATAAGCTTACGTACTTTTCTCGAAGACTTACCAAATATGGAGGAATGGAAACAACACAAAGTAGATGACTTTTCCATTTTGTTCATTTGTTGATTCTAGAACCTAGTATCTGAAGGAAAAAAAAGCGTCCAAATACATAAGGAATCTATTAAGAATTGTATAGTGTGATGTTTAGTACATTTCTAAATATGCTCAAGAGAACTGAAGATAAATGTCCACACAGCAAAGCATATACAAATTTTCATGTTTATTCATAGTAGCTCAAAAGTAGAAAACAACAAAGATCCACAAACTGATAAATGAATAAATTAAATGTAGTACATCAACACAATGGATTGTTATTCATCCCTAAAAAAAGGAAATGCAACAGAATATGAAAGAGTCTATCTTTTTAATATAGTTTCATTCATGGAGAACATCTAGAATAGGCAAACATGAAGATAGAATGCATACAAATGGTACTAGAAACTGAAAGAACATTCTGGAAATAGAGAGTTATAGATAGGTACGGAAGGGGTTATTTGGGGGGTGGTTAAATTTTATTGAGTAGTTGTACTTTATGAATATACTGCAGCCACTAAGATGTGTGTTTCAAATATACAAATTGCATGATACATTAAATATTAAGTAGAGTCAAAACTTCAATGAAATTAAAAAGAGAGGGAGCTATCCTTAGGGAATTATGGGAACACATAAGATATACTAATGAAATAAAATAAAATTTCTATGCTTTAGCTTGAGTTCATTTTTCCCTCCAAGAGAATGTTAAAAAGATTCTTTTGTGGTAATGTGTTGAAGATGTTAAATAAAACAAAAAATTTCATTCAAAATAGTTATGATCTCTCAACTCTCCCTTCCTCTCATCCGGGGTCATGTAGCCTCTATTTGCAGATGCAGTCCTGCCCCAGGAACTCAGATCAATCTTGACGTTGACAAAGAATATTTGTTGAACACTAGTTCAATATTCTATGGATATAACCACAATTCTGTTTTCTGCTAGTCTGCTTCTCATCTAACATTTGAGTGTAAGCCTTATTACTGAGTCTCCTATACCTAGAGATCCTGGATTTGAGAGATCTGAATGAGAATGTCCTTCAAAAGTTTGGACATTGAACACTGGATCCCCAGTGGGTGGCAGTGTTTGGGGAGGTTAGGAGGTGTGGCCTTGTTGGAAGATGTATGTCATTGGAGGCAGGCTTTGAGAACTTGAATACTCTGTACTACCCACTTTTAGATTTCTCTCACTGCTTTGGGCTTGAGGTTCAAGATATGAACTCTGGGCTTCTGCTCCTGCCACCATTACTATGCTTCTACACAATGATGGATTCTTATCCCTCCCGAAGAAGAAGCCCAAGCAAACGCTTTTTTTTTTCATGACAAAGTCAAATTTATTTTTTTTTTAATTTATTTATTTATTAAAGATTTCTGTCTCTTCCCAGCCACCGCCTCCCATTTCCCTCCCCCTCCCCTAATTAAGTTCCCCCCCCCTCAGCCCGAAAAGCAATCAGGGTTCCCTGTCCTGTGGGAAGTCCAAGGAACCCCCCACCTCCATCCAGGTCTAGTAAGTTGAGCATCCAAACTGCCTAGGCTCCCACAAAGCCAGTACGTGCAGTAGGATCAGAAACCCAGTGCCATTGTTCTTGAGTTCTCAGTAGTCCTCATTGTCCGTTATGTTCAGAGAGTCCGGTTTTATCCCAGGCTTTTCCAGACCCAGGCCAGCTGGTCTTGGTGAGTTCCCAGTAGAACATCCCCATTGTCTCAGTGTGTGGGTGCACCCCTCATGGTCCTGAGTTCCTTGCTCGTGCTCTCTCTCCTTCTGCTCCTGATTTGGACCTTGAGAATTCAGTCCTGTGCTCCAATGTGGGTCTCTGTCTCTGTCTCCTTTCATCGCTTGCTGAAGGTTAATATTCAGGAGGATGCCTATATGTTTTTCTTTGGGTTCTCCTTATTTAGCTTCTCTAGGATCACTAATTATAGGCTCAATGTCCTTGGTTTATGGCTAGAAACCAAATATGAGTGAGTACATCCCATGTTCCTCTTTTTGTGTCTGGCTTACCTCACTCAGGATAGTGTTTTCTATTTCCATCCATTTGTATGCAAAATTCAAGAAGTCCTTGTTTCTTACTGCTGAATAATACTCTAATATGTATATATTCCATACTTTCTTCATCCATTCTTCCATTGAAGGGCATCTAGGTTGTTTCCAGGTCCTGGCTATGACAAACAATGCTGCTATGAACATAGTAGAGCATATACTTTTGTTGTATGATAAGGCCTCTCTTGGGTATTTTCCCAAGAGTGGTATAAGTTGTTTTGGCTATGGTGTCTTTTCATAGTGACAGAAAAGTAACTAAACACAGACCCACACATGCCATTCACTTGTATGCCTACGCCCTTACCAGAGATGGAGGCTGTCTAGATTGGACTTCTGGCTTTCTGGGGCTGTTCTAAGTATGGGGATCTGGTCTTTGGTTGTCACTGGGTCCTATTCAGACTTCCTAGATTCTAGATTCAGACTTTATAGATTCAGACCTCTATCTCACCCTCACCCTTCCATATCTTGGCATGATTGACCTTTTCCCAAGTCATGTTCATGGCACTAAGTTATTCTACCTATCTGTAACTATCACAATGTAGCATTCAGGAGTCTGGCTGGGCTTTCTTCCTCCATTATTGGTTTTGTCTTCTGCTCAACTTTCTTACTGCTCCAATATAGACACATGAGCTTCTAGACCACTTTGATGGTACTAAACCTAATATTTTTGTAACCCTTAGTGTGCTGCAAAAATAATTTCAGTTCAGATTGTTTTGAAAACTATGGCTTTTCATTCAACTCATCACTTTTAGAAATGAAAAAAAGTATTTTTAATGTATGATAGAGTGCTTACTACATGAAAAGTATTCCCATGATTCTGGAAACATGAAACTACAAAACAATGGGTGATGACTAAGATCATATTCACTAGGTATAGTCATGGGATAATGGACACAGATCCATTGGCTCACTTATTTCCATAATAGCCAGACATTAGATTCTAATAATGTACTCATTTTATTTTATTTTGCTTTTTTTTTGTATGTATACAATGCAAATTTCTAACTTATACTCCTCAAGTTATATACCTAGATCGAAAGGTTTGTTCATCTTAAATATTGCTGCTTCATATCTTTTGGTTATACCATTTCCTTTCCTCCCCTTCTTCTCTTCTCTCGTCTCTCTCTCTCTCCTCTCTCTCTCTCTCTCTCTCTCTCTCTCTCTCTCTCTCTCACACACACACACACACACAGAGTTTCAAATTCAGTACTTAAATATGGTTATGAGATATTTTCTGTGTCTGACTTATCTCACTTGGCATGATACCTTCTGAGTCCTTCCATGTAGCAAATTCCAGGGTGTCATTATCTTTTAAGCCTGAACAATTCTGTTGTTGATACTAATCAGATGTTACATCATCTATGGAACTTAAATTCTAATAGAACTTAACCACCGAACTGAACACAAAGTACTATGTATAGGTATCACGAAACAATGTGGGGTGACTTTCCATCTTCAAAAGAACTGTGGCTGGGCTGGTTACTTCCCTCCTGGAGCTGATTCATCTAGGGTCATCCAGGATCATCAAGTACAGTTTCACAAGACTGAGACAGAAATCAGAGGTCAAGTCTGGGGGTGCTATTAAGGCAAGGGGTAGCAGATGAATCATAGTTTTCCGAATAGTTTCCTGGGAGCATAGTACTTAAAGTCTAGTTTTTTTTAAAAAAATGTGAGAAAGGATTCCCTTTGAGAAAAATTTATAAGTCACGCTGAACCGCAGTATTTCTGTATCTACGTAGCGTAGAATATCCAAGAGGTGAAGTGCCAAGGTTAATAACATCTTTTCTTCTTTTGTGTGTACATGTTTATGATGTGTGTGCATATGCACATTCATGTTCATGTGTGTATGTGTGTGTGTGTGTGGACACGTGTGAATTGGGTGTGGTTGCACTTATACACATATGGAGGCATGAAGTCAATGTTGGGAATTTTCTTCCTTGTTCTGCTACCCTGTTCCTTGTGGCATATGCTATCCTGTCAATCAAACCTAGAGCTTGTCTTGCCAGTTTGGTCTGGGCATCCTCCGCCTCCTCCTGAGCATTTACATGGGCCGTAGGGACCGGAACTCCGTCTTCTTGCTTGTTCTTTAGACATATTAACCACTGAGTCATCCTGTAGCTGGAGAACAAATGCTTCAGTGTCCTGTGATATCACGTCTGAAAAGACTTGTACTGCAGTCGCTACACCTAGGAAGTCTGGTGAGTCAGTCTGCTGCCTCCCAGACAATAGTCTTCTTCAACTCCCCATCCTATGAATGCACCACCTTGGGCCTCTAGTCACATTGCTGCCTTCAGATGACGGCAGCAACAGTCCACACCTACCTACAACTTCCTAAGAGACTTCTGGTGAAAAAAGAGTCTGTGAACTCTTGATACTCAAAACTGATCAAAACAAAACAATCCTCTTAAGTGTTGAAATCTTAGAAGGCTTATTGTGCTGTTATGTGTCTTCTCCTGGGGAGACATGAAAAAAAGTCTAGTCAACCAATGTAGTGAACCAATAATAGACCTGAGAAATGGTTCTACTCATGTCTTACCTGGTGAACCAATGAGTTTATTGGCTACCTATGGGTGCATGGGTTGCTCAGAGGTAGGCATATCACAAATAAGCCCACCCTGGTATGAGAGACAAACCTTAAACAATGAGTCCCTGGAACTCCCTGCAAGACTCTTATGCAGCTCTATAGATTGCAAGGGAACCCAGCCATTACCATGTTTATATGACCTTGGGGATTTTTTTTTTATTTTCTCATCGAGATTCTTTTTCTCTCTCCAGGAATAAATATTTCAATTTGGATAAAGCAAATGCATAACAGACCGCAGCAGCAATCTGGAAGCCACAGAAGAGGGAAAAGGCTTAGGTTTCTAAGACACGTAGTTCTGCTCTTCCCATTGCATCTCAAGGATGACAGCAGAGGCTGGGAGAGAGGGCGATTCCAGTGTGGAGGGAGCACACAGGTCCTGGAGATGCTTAGTTTTGTATCACCATGAATAACTGCCCTTAAAAACTCCTTCACTGCTTAGGCTACACATTAGATATGGCGAGCTTTTCAAAACAATTAATTTTTTTAAAAAGTGTCTTAAGGTCCATTTTTTAATGTCAAAAGTCTTTAGTCTCTTCAGTTCTAGGAGGTAAATATTCCAAGGGAGCAACATGGAATTTTCCGTAGTGACAGTGGTGAGCAAATCAGAAGGGGTAATGGTGTCCTTGCCTTGTTTCTTAACTGCACAGGTGGGAATGGCAGGAATGGTCGGTGCAAAGAGGCCTATGCTCCTTCTGACTTGGTCATGGGGCTAACTATAAAACGACATAGTTAAAGTAATTGTTTGGAAACTTGAAGTGGTTACTCAGCAAACTGTAAATCAGATATCCTGGATTCTCGTACCTGCCCTTTTCTCCTCTTCTTGTGAGTAGAATTTTTGCAAATGATGCAGTGTCACCTGCCTCAACTTCCTCTTCCAAATAAGGACTCTCATAAAGCATGCTATCTGCAGAATTCTCCAGAGGGACAATAGCCATAACCTTCTAACCCACTCAGCACACCCTCCGCCAGCAGCCTCATTCTCCCTTTGGCATTCAAGCCTCTGGTACCCCTTGCCCTCACAAGTGCTATCAACATTACGACATTTCTATGTCGTAATTAAGAGACTCTTTCCTCTGGTTTGCATTGTAAGTAGAATATGCTGGCTATGGACAAGTGTTTGGGGGTTCCAACTTTCCTTGGCAAAACTGCCCTGCAGCTGAGGCCTATTCTCCAAGTCCAGCATACTCAGCCAGAAGGAAAGCCCTGTTCTTGTGAGATCGGTTCTTCAAAGTCCTCTACACAGTGTGATTGTCTTTAACATATGGGAATAACATGTGCTTCCAAATTTTGGTGATTTCCCCGTGGTTTGTGGTTAAGACCAAAATTTCTCTTTTTTGAGTCTGCCTCATTCAGCTTCTATACCATCCTCTAAACTCTTTCAGATTAACACATGAACAAAATGATATGCCAACAACAGTTCAAAGCTCCAGGATCTACAAATTCCAGAACAAATGTAGTGGATGCTCTCTTAGTATGAGAAGCTATTTTAAGCAGATGCCCAAAGCTTTGTTTGGGATTTTTGTCAGCCTTGGGGCTGGTTGGCTCTCAGTCTCTGTAGATAGCAAAATTATTTCATCTTTCTACTTTGGTGGCTGAGAGCATGTGTCTGTTAAATTCTCACAGGGCTGTTCACAACAAAAGGCCATATCTACACAAGAGGTGCAAAGTCAAACTGAAAGCAACTATTTGACTCATTGAAGCCCACATCTAGCTAACTTAGAGGCTGGTTTGCCTCCATGACTTGTTGTATTCAAATTTCTTGACAGTTATGGCTGTCACATTGCAGCAGAGACTTAACAATTTACGTAATTGTTCCCTCCCACTGCTTTGGCAACAGTGGTAAATGGCATACGTAGATCCAAATTTCGTGTAGGGTGATGGACAAAAAGAGATTAATATGTGGAACCCAAAAGATTGATGTGAGGTTTCCCAACTTTAGATAGAGTTTCTTAGTTTTGATACTATTCACATTTGGATCCCAATGCTTGCATGTTGTAGCGATGTAGTGCTGTAGTGTTCATTGTGAGATGGTTAGCCGTGCCATTATGTACTAGCTTACAATAGGAATCTGCCCCCCCCCCCCGTGATAGAGAAAACATCTCTATGGGATCAGATGTTCCTTTAGCAGCAAATCGCCTCCATGTTGACAACTATTCTCTTTTAAAGTCGTGCCCTACTTTCAAAAACGTATTGATCTCAGTTCAACACACATGGCATGCCCCCACCTTGTGTGTTGTACAGTCTTAGATAATATTGAATACTGGTGAGAAAAAAAATAGATGTCTACAAATTAATCAGTTTCGACAAATGCTTGGATTCATTGATTTCAACATTGCTACCTCCACATTATCACTTAACTTTTGGTAAGTACACACTACCACTAGTGTGTTTGATTACAGCAAAGATCTGGAAGGAATAACTCCAGCATGAAGCTTTCCTTTCCCTGAAAAAGAAGAGGGTACTGATTTTCTTTTTTTTTTTTTTTTTAATAATTTTTTTTATTAAGAAAAGAAGAAAAAAAACATAAACAAAAAACAAGTTTCCACCTCCTCCCAGCCTCCCATTTCCCTCCCCCTCCTCCCACCCTTCTCCCCCTCCTCCCACCCTTCTACCCCTCCCCCCACTCCTCTCCCCCTCCCTCTCCAGTCCACAGAGCAGTCCAGGTTCCCTGCCCTGTGGTAAGTCCTAGGTCCTCCCCCCTCCGTCCATATCTAGGAAGGTGAACATCCAAACTGGCTAGGCTTCCACAAAGCCAGCACATTAAGTAGGATCAAAACCCCGTGCCATTGTCCTTGGCGTCTCATCAGCCCTCATTGTTCGCCATGTTCAGAGAGTCCGGTTTTATCCCATGCTTTTTCGGTCACAGTCCAGCTGGCCTTGGTGAGCTCCCAGTAGATCAGCTCCACTGTCTCAGTGGGTGGGTGCACGCCTCGTGGTCCCGACTTCTTTGCTCAAGTTCTCCCTCCTTCTGCTCCTCATTGGGACCTTGGGAGCTCAGTCCAGTGCTCCAGTGTGGGTCTGTCTCTGTCTCCATCCATCACCAGATGAAGGTTCTATGATGATATGCAAGATATTCGTCAGTATTGCTCTCGGATAGGGTCATTTCAGGTTCCCAATCCTCAGCTACCCAAGGAACTAACTGGGAACCTCATGTTGGGCACTTGGGAGCCCCTCTAGGGTCAAATCTCTTGCTCACCCTAAAGTGGTTCCCTTAACTAAGAATTGTGGTTCCGTGCTCCCCTATCCACCTTTCCTTTATCCCAATTCTCCTGATTCCCCAAATCCCCCCTCCTTCCCTTCTACCTTTTCTCTCCCCATCTCCCCTTACCCCCATCCCACCCCACCCCCAAGATCCTAATTTTCTCCCCGGCAATTGGGTCTACTTCCCTTAGCCAAGAGGATAACTATATGTTTTTCCTTGGGTTCACCTTCTTACTTAGCTTCTTTAGGTTCACCTATTGTAGACTCCGTGGCGCTAATTTATGGCTAGAAACCAATTATGATCGAGTACATCCCATGTTCATCTTTTTGGGTCTGGGACACCTCACTCAGGATAGTGTTTTCTATTTCCATCCATTTGCCTGCAAAAGTACTGATTTTCATAGAGAACCAGTTTTTGGACTGAATTTAGTCTTGAGTTCTCATCGTTTTGCTATCTGTCCCCAAACAGTGACTTTTCATTCAGATTCTGCCCTAGAGACATAGCTCTTTGTCTTGCTATTTACCATAACCCAACATGAAATTTCTTCTGACTACTCCAGATAGCATGCTTATATTTTAACAATGTGCCTCGCATCCAGATGTGCAGGGTATCATGTCGTCAGTTGAACACTTTGAAAGCAGAATGCTTATTTTCAAGGAAGCAGCTCCTAACTATCTGCGTGTTAGAGTAAAATCTCAACAATGACAAAAGCTAAGGAAATGGAGCCGAATGCAAGAAGAGGTTGTTCTTAAAATACTGTGGAGTGTCGAAAAAGTGTCTTGGTGTGATTGTAGGTTTTAACACCCAGCACTATGTCTGCCCCAGGAAGTCAAACAACACTAAACTGAATTGTGGCATTCTGATCAGAAATTCTGCAAAATAAAGTGCAGGAGGAAGCATGGAATATCTGTTTTAATCAGCTGAGCAAGCTCTTGCTTGACAAAAATAAGGTTTTGGTGAGTGAGGGTTGCATTTCTTGCTTTGGACAACTCCTAGTCAATAACATAGAAATCTGTAGACATGTGTCACTTGTAAAGACCAACACGTGCAACAACTGCCACATTTAAACTGCACATTCGTAAGACATAATCCTCTTGCCAAGACTAATTATTTATTTAATGAAAATTTTGCTTGAATTAGGTTCATGAATGACTGTAATTGAAAATATATTTTATTTCCAAAGGTATATTCAAGCTTCTATCAGAGCAGGAACCCTGTAATCAAGACATGAGGTCTCCAGTTAAAATAGTCATTATGTTTAACAAAGGAAATGTAAATAGAAACACAGTTAATGGTTTAGCTAAGGGCTTCCCTGAGCTCAGCGTTAATAAGAATGCAAGTGGAACTGCCCTGAGTAAATTTGGAAGGTGGACTTAGAGAGTCACAGAATCTAACAAAACACTAGTCGCTGAAAACGGTCTTTCCTGTGGTTAGGTGGCAGTAACTATTGATCAGGCAAACTCTCTCGGGTCTTGTTGCTCTGTTACTATTTGCTAAGTAGCTTTGGGATTGGCAGGTATGGTCTTCACTTTAACTGCCCCTACTATAGGGTAAGGGATATGGATCCAACATCATGCTTTTGCTTGTAGATATGTAGTCATCCCTTAGTTGTTGAAGAAACTATTCTTTCTCCCCTTTGAATGAACTTGGTACCTTGCCAAAAAATAATTGAACTCTTTGCTTTTCTGATTGTACCCTCTGGAAAAGAGTAAAGCTTGCCCTATCCAGACATTTAAAAATAAAAATAAATTGGTCATAAACATGTTCCTTTATTTCAGAATCCTTGATTCTATTCTACTGGTCTCGATACATATCTTTATACTAGTGACAAACTCTTTTAATTACTAAAGTTTACATTAAATTTTGAAATTGGGAAGTATGAATTTTCTAATTTTAGTTTATTTTTTATTGGTTTAATCTCTTTGAGTGTCTCCCAATTCCATATAAATGTGAAGATCAGTATTTTTATTTCTTAAAAAAATCCATTAAATTTTTTATATTTATGAAATTATATTCTTAGATAGCTTTGGGAACTATTTCTATCCTAAGAATTATTTCAGTCTATGTTGTATCTTTGCATCTATTTAAAAGTTTTTTTTCTTGATAAGATCTCCTGAGTAAATTGGGAGCATGGGGACCATGGGAGAGGGTTGGGGGGGAGGAAGGGAGGGGAGCAGAGAAAAATGTATAGCTCAATAAAATCAATAAAAAAGTTTCTTTTCTTTTAGTAGTATGTAAATATAATTTCTTGGTTCTTTTTGCTATTAATATTATATTCTTTTGATAGTAGGGCAAATTAAATTGTTAAATTTTATCTTGAAGTTTCTCATTACTAGTGTATAGATATAACTGATGCTTGCAAATTTGAACTTACATGCTGTTATTTTGCCCACCTACCCATTCCCTCTAGTATGTGTTTGGTGGACTTTGTAAAGATGTTCTCTATATAAGATCTTGCCATCTGTAAGTTTCAGTTTTTATTTCCCAATTTTGATGCGACTTCTTTCTTTCTTTTTTTTCTAATTGTTTTGGCTAGAACTTCTAGTATAGTATTACACAGAACTAGAAAGATAGGGAACCTCAGTTTGCTCATGATACTAGGGGAAATCGTTCAGTGTTTCACTACTGACTTTGATGCTATCACAGGTTTTCCCTAGAACTTTGAAAAAATTCTTTTCTAGTCTTAGTTTGTTGAATGTTTCTGTCATAGAAATAGTGCTTAGTTTTGTTGAATTCTTTCTAACATCAATTTTGACAGTCCTACTATTTTTTATAATTCTACCATTTCCATATTAGATCTGTTTTTTCATATTGAAACAGATACACATTTAAAAGACAAAGCTCACTAAGTCATAATATATAATAGTACTTTATGATGTTGTTGGATTTAGCTTACTAGTATTTCTTCATTTATATTTATAAGAGGTATAAGGCTATCATTGTATGTTTTTATGATATCTTGGTCTGACTTTCGTATCAGACTAAGATTGGTCTTATTAGTTGAGTAAGGAAGTATTTCTTCCCTTTATAATTTTGTTACATTTACTTATGTGTATGTGTGAGCGCAAGACAGAAAGGGAAGGAGGGAGGGAGAAAGAGAGGGAGGGAGAGAGTAAGGGAGGGAGAAAGGGAAGGAGAACCCATGTGGGAGTCAGAAGATAAGAAGTTTTTTCTGTTTATTACCTGGACCCAGGGATTGAATCTAAGCTGGCAAGCTGGGAGGCAGGTGCTTTTGCCCACTGAGCCATTGTGTAGGGTCCTATTGTTTAACAAGTGTTGGTGTTAATTTTTCTTTAAACATCCATTGCAACACAGTGAAGCCACTGGAGACACCATGATCAAGGTAACTCATAAAAGAAAGCATTTCATTAAGGCCTACTTAAACTTTCAGGAGTTTAGTCCATTATTATCATGGTGGGGAGCATAGTGGCACCCAGGAGGACATGTGCTGGAGAAGGAGTTGAGAGCTACATCTTGATTTACAGGAAGAGAGGGAGGGACTGGGTCTGGTGTGGGCTTTAGAAACTGCAAAGCTCACCCCCAGTTACATACTTCCTCCAACAAGACCACACCTCCTAATCTTTCTCAAGTAGTGCCATACTCTGATAATCAAGTATTCAAATATTTGAGCCTATGGGTGCATTCTTATTCAAATCACAACAGGATGCTTTAGTGGGTAAAAATTTTGATTACGTTTATTGTTTGTGACAGATTTGTTTAGAATTTCTATTTCTTCATTTTTGACAGTTTGCAAGTTTCTAGAAGTTTTTCTATTCAACATACATTACCTAATTTCTGGCTTGTAATTATTATTATTCTGATATTCATTTTTATTTATTTATGGATGCCAGTAATGTGCCCTATTTCATTTACCAATTTTAGTTATTTGAATATTTCCTTTTTTCTATTAGTGCATCTAGCTAAATTTTATTGGTCTGGATTTTATTTTTTTTTTGGAGATAGTTCTGTAGGGTTGGCTAGCCTAGAGCTTGCTATGTAGGATATTTTTTAAAGTTAACTAAAGCTGATTGTCTTTTTATTGGTCTCTTGAGGCATTTTTAAATTTTCCTGTATGATTTGTTCTTTTATTTATTTGTTGTTTATGTTCCATATATTTCAAAAATTTCCTGTAGCATTCTTATTATTCATTTCTATTCATGAATTCATTTTATTGTGGTCAGAGAAAATACTGTGTATGATTTCTGTCTTTTTAATTTAATTGAGACTTCTAGCATATATATTACTAAAAAATGTTCCATATGCACTGAAGAAAGTTATTTGTGCTGGCTTAGTAGGTGGCATGTGTCTTTAATTCTAGTACTTGGGAAATAAAAGCAAGTGGATCTTTCAGATTTTAAGGACATCCTGGTCAATATAGTGAGTCATATATATATATATATATATATATATATACACACACACACACATATATATATGTATATATACACACATATATGTATATATATATTCCATTTCCAAAAGAAAAGGAAAAAAGCTTCATTTTTACTGTACTTTACTATTTTATCTAACACTCATTATTATACCTACATTATGTGGCAAATGTGCATTGGGAATGCATCATTGCCACTTTTTCCAAAGCATGTGCTCAATTCAGGTCTTTGCATCTTGCAGTGTATCAACTTTTTCATTGTTACCATACATTTTATGGTGATCTGTGATCAAAGATATTTAATGGTACTATAGCTGTTGTTTTTGGAGTCCTTAAACCATGCCCACATCAACTAGTGTATTGTGTGAACACATATTGTATGTACTCTGATTACAATACTGACCAGCTATTCTCCCATTTCTTTCTTTGGGCTTTTCTATTCTTGGTATAGAATTATTGAAATTAGTCTAATAAGCCCATTACTGGCCTCTAAATGTTAAAATAAAAGAATCACATGCATATCACTCAAAATAAAAAAATCTACAAGTGCTAAAGCTAATGAGAAAGATTTGTAAAAAGTTATGAAAAGATCTGGATGTGGCAATGTATGCTTATATTCTAGTACTCAAGCTGCTGAGGCAGGATGCTTTTGTGAAACTAGTTGACAAAGCGGTGGCAGGGTTTGTGAGTAGTGACTTCATTTGAAATTGCTCCCTTGAGTAAATTCAAATAGGATCATAGGCTGCAGAGAAATCTTCATGAAAGAAATAGCTAATTCACAAGACATACTCTCTTGTCTTATGTTAAAATATGACCTCAGCAACTACATGGTCATTCATCAGCCATAAACTGTAAGCATCGTCTTCCACTAACAACAAAACATCATGGTGTGTTAAAGTGTTAGGCAATCATTATTACTTTTCATAATAAAGAATTTACGAATGGAAATATGTACATTGTCAAAGATATAATGCTTCATGTACTTACTGGACTACAGTATTCTATACATATCATTTTTATGTGCAGTGGAAAACAAAACAATTCACATGACTTGCTTTACTGTTTTATTTTGCTGCTGTAACCTGAACCAGCTCTGCAATATCCTTGAGGTCTATCTGTACATCTCTCATATTTGACTTGGAATATTTATTCAAGTCCTTTATTTTCCTATTGATTTTTCATCTTATTTTATATATACTGAAAGTAGAACATTGAAGTCTTCAACTATTACTATTTAGATACATATTTAGCATTTGATTCTTGTTTTGTAGTTTTTGTCTACATTGTCTATAACATTTATGCTTTCTTTATGTTTCTCTTATAAATACATAATATTCTCTTTTGTGTCTTGTGACTATTTTTTATCACTTGAAGTCCATTTTGTCTAGTGTTATTATCACTACTAAGACTAAATTTTATTGACTATTCCTATGGAATATTTTTCTACTATTTGGATCTAAATAGTACACACTTCAATCATGTTTTAAAAATATGTTCTGTTAATCTCTGTTTTTAAATTGCAGAACATTATCAATTTGCATTCAAGTCAATTAGTGGTATAAAATAGTTTGTTGCTCCCAGGTTGCTATTATATTTCTATATCTTTTTTTTATTCCTTAGCTTCTCCAATTTGGATGTTGTGTGTTATTGCTTTACTCTTCTATATATAATTCTATAATAAATATGGAAAAGCTATAAAGTTACTTTTTCATATATTTATATAATTACAAAATAGAAAACACCACTTTCTAATTATCTCTTATATACATACAAGGAAATATCCTTAATTCCATCTCATATTTGATCTCTTACATGTTAAATCATCCGTTAAAACTCAATGGTTTTAATGTCTTTATATTCTAACACTCTAGTTTAGGTGTAATGAGTTTAATATAATTAAGATTTCTCTTCTACCAGACCTTTAGACTTGAGTTTATTGTGGCCTTTTCCCTATCCCTTAGGTTTTGTATTCATAAAATCACTTGAGTCCATTGTCAATTCTGAATCACTTAGAATTGATTCTCTCTCTCCCTTTCCACTACTGCTTTTATTTTCCACACCAGGATAATTAGAAAAGATTGTGGAATGGCTGTTTCTTGAAGATCAATATGCTATTACCTTTGTTTGGAATATTGTCCCAACCCTTCTTCACTTGGTTATCATCTACATATTACTTATATTGCACATTTACTCATTAAGTAATGTATGTTCTAGAAAGTTGAAGAAAAGGCAATGGCTTTGTAGATTCGAAGAAGAAAGAACAGAAACAAGAAAATTCAAGGAGTTTATTATGCAATTATGCAACTATATAAGAGAGTGCAAAGACTTATTGCCATGTTAGGAACTTATACTTTCACACTAAAAAATAATGAGATATTATTGAAGAAGAGGTACACAACAATGAAATGATGTCAGATGAATCTGGTTATGGAGAATGAATTGAAGGGGCAGAAGACTAGTGACAGAAGACTAGACCAACGAGGGTGGCTCTAAAATGATATAGGAAAGAAGCAACAACTGACATCTAAAATACAAAGAAGATGATTGAGTCAAAAAATAGTTATGGAACAAAATTAGTCAAACTTAATGATGAATTCTGGAGTGTTGTGCCAAAGGTGACTTTTAAGTTTTCTGGCTTGAACCAGTAGGTGAATCATGATACTGTTTCAATTATGTACATAAATTGATGGATCTGCATATTTCAGAGATGGGACATGAGTTCAGTCTAGGAGATGGAAAGTTAAAGATGGCTTACG
Source organism: Microtus oregoni (assembly GCF_018167655.1). NCBI lineage: Eukaryota > Metazoa > Chordata > Mammalia > Rodentia > Cricetidae > Microtus > Microtus oregoni. Next base: position 15,291,911 of record NW_024543828.1, read on the forward strand.
ACATCCAAAGGGAGAAGAAAGAAAGTTGGACATATGTCTCAAGCTGTACAAAAGTGAGGTCAAGGTCAGTAGCAAGATCTGGAAGTTGTCAGCATACAAATGTTATTTAAAGCCGTGCATTAAAATGATATCACCTAGGGAGAGAATATAAATAGGAGAGAGAAGAGAGACAAATTGTGAAGGCCAAGCTCTGGTGCTTATAAAGATCAAGTCCTTAAGTAAAGGCCATCAAAGGCAACAGAGAATACTGGAGTGAGGACAATGAGAATAGAATGATATTTTGAGGACAACTGAGGATGGTGGCTGAGAAAAAAAATGTCTCTAAGAAGAAAGGATTGGCAATATTTTGCTAAGAAGTTGCTAAAATGTTGCTAAGAAGTCTAGTGAAATAAGGACAAAATGTAACTCTCTGTGTTAATGGTGTGATGGATGGTCCTTGGTTCTTTGATTTTAGTGAGAATATCCTGGATTGAGCAGTGGATTGTAGACGAGGAGATGGACGTAGTAAGCATGCAGATAGCTTATTCAGAGTGCAGAAAAAATGAAGTGGTGAACCCAGCAGGTATGGCAGGTGAAGTCAGGGTTGTTGGGATGGGAGTTTTGCTTATTTATGTTGAGACCAATAGGGACAGTGAGAAGAAGAGCAGAGATAAACTGCATAGTGATGCCCTAAAGATATGACAATATTAGCTTTAGATGTGAGAGGAGGGCACAGTAATGGCTTTTTTTGGTTACATCATGAAAGGAGTAAATGTATTAATAAATAATTAAATATTAATTTAATAATCAATTATTAATAAATTATTAAATATTAACTTAATAATTAATTATTAATAAATAATTAAAGTTGCAGGTTTCGTGGTTTGCAGCTGAGGTAATATCCTTAAGATATTTTACTATTTTCTTTGGCTAGTTACTATTTCCTGAGGAGGTAAACTCTGGGTGGGAGAATTTAGAGATTTTTTTTTGTTTTAAAAAGCTGAGCATGTGGCTCAAGATTCATGTTTTATTGTGTTGTAAGACTGTTTTGCCTACATGGACATATGTGTACTGCATGTGTGCAGTGCCTGTAGAGGCCAGAAGAGGGCAAAAGAAGCTTAAAAAGACAAGTTACAGATGGTTGTGAGTTGCCCTGTGAATTCTGGGGAACAAACCAGGATTCTCTGCAAGAACAGCAAGTGCTTTTAACTGACGAGCCATCTGTTCATACCCCAGATTTAGAGATTTTGAAGAAATGGGAGAAAAACTTGAGAATGAGATACCTAGTCAAGTAAGGAACTGGAATCATCAGACAATGTTGATCGTGTTTCTTTTAAAATTGGTCAACTTACTGAGAACAGATGAGGAAAAGGAAGGTACTTAATTTATTGTGAGATTTTCTTGGTGAGTGTGGTGGGAGTTTAGTGCACAGAGGGAGCTAGGAATGAGGTGAACTGTTTAATAAAAGCTCCACGTGGGGAAAAGTAACAGCAGGGGAGAGTATGGGGAGAGTGAACATAGAGGAGTTAATGTAAAAGTGGTCCAGCTGAGATTGAGAGACTCCATTATCTTGAGAATTAGAAAAGGCATTCCAAGGAAAAGCAGACAGGGGTTAGAATGAGGCATATGAGAGAAGGAACAGAAGCTGGTGTTTATACAAATCAGGAATGTGATTGTGAGTGGGAGAAATAGTCTTCCTCAGGGAAGAGGGTACCAATTGCTTATCTAACACAAAATAGCATTTGATAGTTTCAGCCCTGAAAACACAGACATGCAAGTAACACTTTACAGAAACAGAAGGATATATTTAGAAATATATGTATATGCATATATGTTTGTAGCAGCAATTAATGACAAAGGAGGCCATGATTTGGAAGAAGGCAAAAGGGCAGTTACATGGGAGTGTTTGGAAGGAGGAACAGGAATGAGAAATGATATAGTTATATTAATCTTAAAAAAGAAAAAGTATTTAAAAAGAGTTTAGTTTTGAGAGTGAGTCGCTGAAGTACAGTCATTGAGGAAGAGCTATTTGGAAATATAATTGAAGGCTCAGTGCATCGGTTGAAAAACAAATCTATATACCATACAAGTTACCAAAATATTGGTCTTAGTGTGTAGAGGAGAATACATATTAACATTTGTAATAAATGACAGAAGGTAGAGACAGTGGAGAACGTCACTGGGAGATTGTAGGATAAGAGCAACAGACAGGATAGAAAGACTATTTATCTGGGTGCCATGACTTTTAAATTGTCAGAGGACATATGGATGTGATGTTAAACTTTTTGAGCTTGAATATTCTTTCCAGCACAAGTGATGACTGTCTGTGCCTAATTTTTCAACTTGTAAAATGGATGTGAAAGTTGCATTTACCTTGATCTTGTTAAGACGATTAAGTGAAATAATAGCGGAAGACATTTACAATAGTACAAGGCCACAGCAGTAAATGCTATGCCAGTATCAACTTTAATATAGTAATTTACTTAAAGGAATCCGAGAATTCAGTTTTGATTAAATTCAAGTGGGTTCCACCAACTATAGACATCTCATTTGTCAGTTCAGTGAGTTTGAGTTCTAACACATGCAATATAACCTATTATGATCAAGTATCTGATGATGACATTGGTTTTGACATGCTCAAAGCCAGCCAGGTCACCAGTATGAAAACCATGTATTCTGAGGCTAGTCTTTGTTGAGCAAGAAATTGGTGGGAAATATATCAGTAGTTTCATCAAATTTTGTACTGTAATAGTAATATTTGATTTTACAAGCAGAGTGATCCGTTAGAGATTTACTGTCACCTGCACAGGAATATTAAGCCATATTGTATAGCTGTTCCTATTGTGAATTCATAGACCAGCTAGCCATTTCTACACTATGAGGATTCTGTGATGTATAGAAAAATATGTGTGTGCTTAAGCATATACACATACATACATATGTATATACATACATACAGAATACATACACACAGCATAGGAGGACAAAGCTACATGCTATGCTTTAAATCTGAGCATGAGTTTGAATGCTTGCTCCTTAACTGGTGGCAATGTTTTGAAGTTTTGGAACCCATTAGAGCAAGTGATTGGGGAATGAGTCTTGAATTTTATAGTCTGGCCTCCCTCCGGCCCTCTGGATACTTTCTGTTCTTCTAAGATATGAAGGTGCACTACTCCCTATACATTAATATGAGGGAGGGTGTGCTTAGTTTTACTGCAACTCGATATGCCATGTTTTGCAGATACCCTTTCTGAATAGAAACAGAGGAAGAGTGAATGGGGAGCAGGGGAGGGTGTGGTGAAGGGCCAGGAGAAGCGGATGGAGGGGAAACTGTAATCAGGATGTAAAAAATAAAATAACAAATCAAGGCCAAAAAAGATGTGAGGGTGTAAGGAGTCCCAGCTTCATGTTCCACCGCTTATTAGAGCCATCTGCTGCTATGGGATAGATGCTTGTTACTCAACAGTAAAGTGCCAGCCTAGAGTCTTCTAGGTTTCAACACCAGCATTGGAAAAAAGTAAGTGGGGTATCTGAATTAATACATTGTATAATAATTGTATCTAGGATACAATTTAAGAGGTATTTGTGAGGTATGCTTTGATAGATAATTGGAAATACAGTTGAGAAGGAAGAAAAAAGGAAGGATGTTGTCAAGTTTGGCTATGTAAACATTAACTAGTGGAAGTAAGGTTAAGGGGGCACAAGAGCCATTCAGTTTTGATGTAACTGTGGAACATTCAGCTTAGAAGTCAGAAGTATGACTCTGTATTTCTGGAAGAATGCCAGAAGAAAATCGTATCATGTAATTTAAGTGTGAAATGTTCTAGAAAGACAAAGTTTAATAATGATTGAAGACTGTACCTTGGAATTTAGCAGTAAAAGGATGCTATCAAGGACAATTTCAGTGCAATGCTGTGAACACATAAAAGACTACTGTGTATTTCGAGGCTTGACTTTGGATCTTTTCCTGGTCTAGCAGCCCTAGTCTGTGAACCCCCTGTGATATTAGGCCACAACAGTAAACCACAACTCCCCTTTGGCTGTATGAGAATGAGAAGACATGACCTACCCTTTAAGTGGGCTGTGGTGTTATTATGTTGGTATACGGGTTGTATTAAATGTAATTTTTGATTTAAAATATGTTCAATTTATGATGGTTTTATGTGGTCATAAATCCATTATAAGTTGAGGGTCATCTGTAGCATTTCTGTAGTCTGAACTGGCTTTTCCAATTCCAGCCTATCAATTCTATATTCCAATAGGGGGAAGAAGAATATGAGCTTCCACTTCCACACATTCAATATACCACAGCAGCCAGAGTCTAGTTACATGGTAGCCATGAGCGAAGCTGGAAACATACTATTTTATGTTGAGTGGCAACAAACCCATTTAATAATCAGGCAGGGTTTGTTCCTAAAAAGAAAGATGAGATAGACAGTTGGATTTACAAATAACAGTTTCTGCATTGCAAATACTCAAAAGAGAAAGGTAGGAAGATACATGTCAATCTCATAATATAACTAAAGTATTTAGTTCTATGAAAATAACTATTTCTGCATATTTGTGCCTGCAAGATTAATGGCTTAACTAAATGTTTGTGAAATATTTTTAAATACTGTATCTTTAACACCAAAAAAGAAAAGTATTTCATAAATTAGGAATTTAGGCCATAATATTATAAGATATCATCATGACTCAATGAGTCCATATGTTAAAAACCACAGGTAAATAACCAAGCCAAACCATGTGCAACATAGGAAATATAGCATGCTAAATAATTTGGCATCAAAACTAAAATCAGAACTTCAATGATGTTATTTTGATAAGAATGATGAATGAGGCATAATAAGAGTTTAGAGAATAGATTGAGTGGTTAAATAAAGGCAAATTCATATAATTTTTACCAAATTTAAAAGGGAAAAGTAAATAATAAAGGTAGATAGAAAAACATTTTTAAAAATCAGAAAGAAGAGAAAGTTCTGTATAACAAAGAAAAAATGAAGCAGAAAAGAAAAGTAATAAATGCCAGACAGTTTTCAAAGTGAACCACAAGTGACAAACCCATGGTAATTGATAATATAAGAGGAAAAAGTGATAAGAATGCACATTAGATGTATTTGCGCTGTATCCTCCTAATATTCATGAGATCACACCTGATCTCAGAATGTGACCTTATTGAAAATTGGAGTTTTGCAGATATTATTAAGCTAAGGTGAGGTCATTCTGGATTAGAGTGGGCCCTAAATACAACAAAAAAGTCCTTGTCAATACACGGGAATATAAAACCAGAGGAATGGAGACAAAAGTTGCCTGAAGATGATAGTAGAAATTTGAGCCACGCTAACATGTATGAAATTCCAGGAGGTCAGAGAATGGAAGAGAAAAAAACAGTTCCTTTTTTCTCCTTCTGTAGCTTTTCAGGGGAGTGTGTTCCTGTACCCTTTTAAGACTACAGGCCTCCAAAACAGAGAGAATGAATCTATGTGGCTTTAAATGTTCCACTTTGGCTATATTTTGTGTGGCAGACCCAGGAAAGTAACACAATAATAATTGAAGGCTAAATACTTTAAGAGACTGTTTTGTTTTGCACCTTTATAGATTAACTACTTTCATCCCTGCAGCAGTATAGTGAAGAAAATGCTGAAATAAGTTCTATTTTAAATTGAGAAATTATGAAAATTTAAGTAAATTGGTAAGGAAAGACTTCAAACCCAGGTAGACTGACTTCAGAGCCTTCAGTGAAAATAACGACATTTTGCTTCCCCTTATGGATAGTATGCATGGAGTTAGGGAGAGTGATAGAAAATGACAATGTAGTAAATCTAAAATTCTGTGAAATTTTTCAGAAAAAAATTAAGGAAGATAGAAAAATAATAAGTATAAATGCCCAGATTTTCTGGACATCCTGTAATCACATTTCAGGAATCCAAAGCAGGAGTATTGTGACTTTCAGGGCAACCTTAGCTACATACCAAGAAAATTCCTGTCTCAAAAGACAAAAACAAAACTTATAAAAAAGTTGTTAGATAACTAGCAAGTCTCCCAACAACGAAAATATAGAAGCAATACTTTCTACACTTAAATAAGTAGTTTTTTTTCTGAACATTTACAGTACAGATACTTTGTGTGAGATTTTAGTTTTTCTTAAGTAAGGGATACTTCTCGTTTCTAAAAATGAGTTGTCTTCTGGAAACCTTGTATGACAAAGACAGAACTAAAAGGGAAACCTCATATATGAATATAGATTCAAAAATTCTATTAATGTAGTACACTAATAAATATAGAAGTGATGGAAAGAGTAATATTCTCTGACCCAGAAGGGCTTAGTTTAAGAATACACAGCTTGTTTCTTGGGGATGTTTCCATTTTAATTTTTAAAATTTTACACATAAAATAGAATTTATTATGAATAAAACAATGTTTTGGAATGTAGATCCACACATACTGTGGACTGGCTGAATCCCATGGGTATAATTCTAAGCTGAGAACATTTAAAACATATTCTCTAATAATTTATTAATAATGCATTGTGCGGTTAACTATATTCTCCATGTTGTATAATATATGTCTTGTATTTATTCTTTCTGGCCAGTTGAAATTTCTACAACCACCCCTCCACCATTTTCTTCTTCTATTCTACATACTTCTTCCTGTGACTGTGCTTCCAACTTTTAAGCCACTCGTTGAAGATGTTCTCAGTATGTATTAGTTGTCTTTTTTGGACACAAGTTTGGGTCTTTCATTTTGTTTCATTGAGCTATGTGTTAGTTTTTTTGTGCCAATATCAAGTTGTTTTTATTACTATGTCTCCATAATATAGCTTGAAGTCTGTGTGGTGATTGCTTCAGGAATGCTTTAGCTATCTCATTTTAATTTTTTTAAATTAATTCTTCTCCCACACAACACATCCCAACCACAATCTCCCCACCCACCCCTCCTCTCAGTCCCCCCACTCCTTCCCTTTTCCCCAGATTGTTTTATTTTTGAATATTTTTGTTGATTGATTCGTTAAATTTACTCTGTGGTCATTTCATGAATGTATACAATACATTCTATTTACTCCCACTCCTCCTCATCGCTCTCCCATTCCTATCAACCCTCTGTTTTCTAAAGGTCACTCTCCCACAATTGCACGTTCTTGTTTTACTTTTTGAACCATTGATTTTACACAGGACCACTTGTGCCATCACAGGGTTTGAACTATCCATTCAAACCTGGCAGTCTCCCCATCAAATATGCTAGTTGAAGATTCTTTATAATTCATTTCAGTCAGCCATCAATTGTTCAGGAACAATCTATGTTTACCAAAGAAGTTATTATGTTTTCAATTACCTATTTTTAATTTTTGTTATCAGGGCAATGCAATACTAGCTTTATGAAATGAGTCTGATACTATTGCTTTTTCTTTTTCTTTTTTGAAAGAAGGTTTAAGACATATTGACACGAATTTTTTAAATGTTTAATATAATTCAGTAGTGGAAGCGGTCACATTCTGGGCTTTTCTTTGACATGACATTTTTTATTAGTTGATTAAATCTTGCTCATTCGTCTGTTCATTTTCTACTTTGTTCTTATTCAACCCAGGCAGCTTTACCTGAGTAGAAATGCATCGATATTTTTAGATTAGTCTTTTTGATAGTGTAAACATTCTCAGACCAGTGATCCTTTAATAATTTTATCAATCTTCTAATCTACTTTATAATTCATTTCAGTCAGCCATCAATTGTTCAGGAATAGGTTTTTGGTTTTTATATACCTCTTATTTTTCTAAGTTCTTCTTGTTAATGTTATTTAGTTTTATACAATTGTGGTCAGAGAATATATTTAATAGTTTTTATTAATTTTATTAAGCCTGTTTAGATTTTATAGCTTACCATATAATCTGTCCTGGACAATGTTTCAGGTAAGCCTGAGAAGAATGGATATTAGGCAGTTTGGGGGTATCATGCTGCATTTGGCATAGCTAAAGTATAGTTTAAATTTAATATTTCTGTATCAATTTTGTACATACATAGTATGTCTGTTGATGAAATTGGGATAGTAATGTTCCTATGGATGTCTAGCCTTCCTTCCCAGACTATTAATACTAGTGTTATCTATTTATGTACTCCACTATGAATTAGTAAGTGTTACTTCATTTTATGAGTTTTATGCCTAAACTAAAATTATATGCATTTTAAAAAATAATTTTTGACTTAATATATGTTTTTTTATTTATTCATTTATTAAAGATTTCTGCCTCCTCCCCGCCACCGCCTCCCCTTTCCCTCCCCCTCCCCCAATTAAGTCCCCCTCCCTCATCAGCCCAAAGAGCAATCAGGGTTCCCTGCCCTGTGGGAAGTCCAAGGAACGCCCACCTCCATCCAGGTCTAGTAAGGTGAGCATCCAAACTGCCTAGGCTCCCACAAAGCCAGTACGTGCAGTAGGATAAAAAACCCATTGCCATTGCTCGGGAGTTCTCATGCAAATTAATATATGTTTTTATCTAAGTATTTCTACACCTACCTAATTTTCATCCCTTAACTTCCAGTTTATATGTGTCCTTCCATGAGAAGGGAGTCTGCATGGCAGTGTACAGTTACATCCTGTAAGCAGAGGCTGCTTGCTCATTCTCGGCCACCCAGACCCAATATAATTACACAGTACTGTATTAATTAAAACGTTGCTTAGCCTATTAGCTCAGGCTTCTTATTAACTAACTTTTACATCTTAAATTAACTCATTCCTATTATCTTGTATTTTACCACCAGGCTTTTGGTTTACTGGTGAGGTTACTGGGCGTCTGTTTCCTTCAGCAGCTACATGGCATCTCTCTGACTCTGCCTTCTTTTCTCCTCTGTCTCTGCTTGGATTTCTTACCTAGCTCTATTTTGCCCTGCCATAGGGCAAATCAGCTTTTAGTAAGTAATGGTAACAAAACATATTCACAACATACAGAGGGGAATCCCACATCAGCATCCTGTGTTTTTCCACTCTGCCACAGAGACTTTTAATTATACAGTTAATTTACAGTCAAATATTTACTGATGGGGAGGGACTTACTGATGACAATTTGTTCATTGTTTTCTAGATGCTTTGGAGAGTCTTCTTTAGTTTTTCTTGCATTGCTATCTTAGTTTGTACTGAAGTATTTTTTTTACATTTTTATTTTTGTTTTTATTTATTTATTTATTTTCATTTTTGCATCCCAAACTAAGTTTCCCCTCCTTTCTCTCCTCCTAATTTGTTCCCCTACCCATTCACTCTTCCTCCTCCTCTGTTTCTCTTCAGAGATAAGGTCAGGCCAGCCATGGTATATTAAGCTGCAGTGAGACTAGCTACCTCCTCTTCTGTTAAGAATTGGATGAAAGGGTCCCCAAATCAGGTAATAGTCAGAGACAGCCGCTGTTCCCACTGTTAGGAGTCCCACAGAAGACCAAGTTACACAACTGTAACACATGTGCAGAGTGCCTAGGTCAGTCCCATGCAGGCTCCCTGGTAGTTCAGTCTCTGTGAGCCCCTATGAGCCCAAGTTAGTTTATTCTGAGTTTTCTTGTGGTGTCCTTGACTACTCTGGTTCCTACAATCCTTCCTCCCCTTCTTCTAAAGGAATTCCTGAATTTGGCAGTCTCTCATCTTTCTCTAGGAATGAAGTAGTTTTATCTATTGGTATGCTTTTATTTCTTATTTATGTTTGCTTTCCTATTATAGGTTTTTGCTTTATAATGACTGTGAGATTTATAAAAATCTTATAATTGATTACTTAAAACCAATAAGAATTTAAGTACTATTGAAAATAAGAGAGAAGACTTTTATTACACTCTCTCCTCTTTGAATTTTAACATCACCATTTACTTCTTTTTTATTACTTCTTTTATTTTTTCAGATAATATAATTACATTATTTCTTCTTTCCCTTTTATACAAACCCTCCCATATACCCATCCTTGCTCACTTTCACATTTATGGCCTCTTTCTTTCATTAGTTATTATGCATATATATTCCTAAATATAATATGATTAGTCTATATAATGTTACTCATATGTATATTTTCAGCACTGACCATTTGGTACTGGATAACCAATTTATGTGCTCTTGCCTAGGAAAGACGGTTTCTCACACTCTCAACATTCCTTAGTTGCTTGCAGTAGGGTTGAGGCCTCGTGATCTTTTCCCTGTCCATGTTAGCACATCTGTTGTTGTCCTTTTTCAGCTCAAGATTAGGCAGCCATGTTAGTGACACTTTATGGATGTAGCTTCTAACATTATAAGGAGACACAGTCTCATAGCAAATTCTCTAATGATCTGACTCTTACCATCTTCTACCCCCCTTTCACAATGTTTCCTGAGCCTCAGATATGGGACTTGTTTTGTTGATATATCCATTGGTACTTGATTGTGATTTTCTGTAATGGTCTCTTATAATGGTCTCCATTTGTTGAAAAGGTAAGTTCCCAGGTAAGTTCCCTTGATGGGGCTTTCCTTATCCGTGGCTATAAGGACAAATATTTAGACTGTAGCTAGGGATTATGTTGGTTTATTAAAGTGATGGTTGTAGGTTCTCTAAGATATATGATTTAACTAGCTCTGAACACTTGGCTAGATTTCCAGTACCAGACATGATTTCCATCTTGCTGAGTGGTCTTACATTCAAACGGAGAGCTGTTGGTTATTGCCATTACTGAACCCTTAAGGTTATCATAACATACTGGTTGTTGTGCCTTCTAGGCTTCATAGCTGGGTAGGGCAGTTGGTAAATTCAAAGGGAGGAGAGAAGAGGATAAAATAGTCATAAGGATATATGAAAAAGTTAATTTATTTACCCTTACATTACCTTTGGCAAATTATTATGGACATTTAAAAAATATTTTGACATTCACACCAAAGATATAAATGGCTTAAATACCACAATTACAGTACTAGACCATTCTTAATCTGAATGCTTATTTTTCATAATTACAGCACTAAACCATTCTAAATCTAAATGCTTGCTTTTACTAGTGGGCTACAGTTTTATATATTACTCAATAGCATTGTTTTTTTCAGGTTGAAGGATTCTGTTATGTTCTTATAATACAAGCCTGGTGATAAACTTCCTCAACTATTGTTTGTTCCTGAAGAAGTGCTTTGTTGAGGACAGTATTCTTGTGTGGGGACATTTTTTTTTCCTTTTGCACTTAGAGTATCATTTTATGTTCTCTTGACTTGTAAGTGTTGTGCCAGGAAATAACGAGTAACCATATTAAAACTTCCTTATGTGTTATTTTTTTCCTCTTGCTGTTTTCAGCATATTCTTTTAAATTTTAGTTTTTTTATCTGTTTGCTTATTGTTTAGGTCATTTGCTGTTTTAACCTCGAGCCTATATTTACACTTTTTGACTGGGTCCTCTGGTATGGACATGAAGCCCATAGCCTTTCAGGTTGGAATGAAATATGTTCCCACTGTACTGAGCCTTAAGGACTACTTTGGCTGCTATGACACTAGGTTTAGCCTGAAATCTCTAGGAGATGATATCCTACTGAGGACTTTGTGGTGGCAAGGGCAGCTGAAGTCCTCTCAGAAGTGGTACAGAATACAGATCATAACCATTGTACACTCTGAAATTCAGACACCTGGCCTACGACATTGGCATGGAATTTGGGATATGCATACCTGGTCATTTCTGAGTTTTATTGTGATGAACCTTCTGTTAGAGTTCAAGGACAAGTTCTGTGTTCATTTCTCACTTTTAGCCATCTCAATCAGATAATATCTCTCTCTAGACTATAGATGATACCTCTGGGATAATACTCTCTCAATGGTGAGAGAATGATAATTTAAATAATATAATGCTTTCCTTCTTATCTTTTTAAAGAATATTTTGTTTTTGTGCTATGCACCCATGTTACATGACTGCCTTAATACTTATGAAGATGTTTTCATATGTGGATAGCTATTTAAATTTATGTTTCTGCCAGGAGACAATCTCTGGAGAGTGCTATTCACTCATTTCACCTGGATTTCAGTCACAAAATATTTTAATGAAGTTAATTATGTTAATAGTTCAAGAAAAACTCAGAAGATTACCCTGATTGATAGATACCAAAAGGGTACTTAAGGAAAGTTAACATTCAATCTGATATAAGTATTTAATTACAGTAGAGAAATATTTCCATTACATGGAAAAATAACAATAACTGACAATATTATAATTACGGCAATACAAAGAATAGTTATTAAAATCAATAAGGCAGTATTGCTTCTAATAACCACTGTTACCATCATCATGAAAGTCATTGATTGAATACAAGAAAACTAAGAGGCATGTTTATTCAAAAAGATGAGAAAGAATAGTCATTTAGTATAATGTGATTGTCTATATGAGAATCTAAGGAAAATTAAGTTAATACCCTTTAGAACTAGTAAGTCTAGAATTGTGGCATAAGCCAATAGATTCCCTGGGACACCGGTTTAGGGTTTGCAATATGAGTGGCGGCTCAGTTATCAGTTTTATTGTGGTAGGCCTTTTATTATAGTTAAAGGCAGATTTCTATGCTCATTTTCCCATCTTTCCCTCAATCAGCAGATACCTATTTCTAAACTGTGCTACTTGAGTTTAAGGGAGTGATAAATGAGGTAATATTTGGCCATTATATCAGGGGCAAAACCTAGTGAGGATATGTTGATGGAGGAAGGTCATTGGCTAATAAAGGAACTGCCTTGGCCCATTTTATTGGTTAGAGGATAGGTGGGAGTAGTAAACGCTGGGAGGAAGAGGAAGTGAGCTCAGACTTCACAGCTCTCCTCTCGGGAGCAGACGCCTCAGCAGAGATGCCATGCTCCCGGCTCCTGGGCAGACACACGCGATGAAGTTCCGACCCACGATGGACTAGGCTAGAATCTTCCCAGTAAGACCGGTTCTCACAGATTATTAGAGATGGGTTGATCAGGATAACAGAATTAGCCAGTAAGGGCTAGGGCTAAAGGGCCAAGCAGTGTTTAAATGAATACAGTTTGTGTGTTGTTATTTCGGGGCATAAGCTAGCCAGGCGGCTGGGGTGCCAGGGACACAGCCCCGCCGCCCCCTATTACTACAATATGTAAAAGATGTGCTTAATTCATATTACTGCGACAACAAAATTAGCTAAGATTAAAAATGCCATCTACATACAGAAAAATAATGCAGCAGGTTGTATTTATTTATCGGTGTGTACGTATACATAAATGTGTGTATGGAACAATATGAAAGAAAAAAGATATCAATATGATAGTGGGGGACAGGCAACAGGTTGGAGGAAGGAATAAAAAAGAGGAGAAATGTGCTATACTTCTATTTTAATTAAAATGTATTTTTTCAAAAGTGCAGCATAGATATTACTTAAAGAAAAATGTCACAAAGTTTCACAGAAGATACTTTGAGAGTTTTACTTGCATGAAAAATGAAACCATAATGTATCACATATATTTGGCTACGAAAATGAAAAAACTTGAAAAATACATTAAAAAATTATAAAACTCAGGAAAATATTTATAACATATAGGCCAGAAATGAGATTAAATTTGCTTAACACATAATGAAGTTTTATGAACCTATAAGATGATGCAAAATAAGGAAATGGGTAAACAGTATTAACACTTAATTTATAAAGGAAACAAATGCATATGACTAGTAATGTTATAAAGGTTCAACTACACTTGCAATTAAGGAAATGTAATTTTCAAACTAGAATAAAGAAAATAGAAAAACATAATGTTCATATGGAAATATGGAAATGGGTATATACATAATGGGTAAGAAATCAATTCATATAGCCTTTTGTGAAGGCAAATATATATATATATATATATATATATATATATATATATATATATAAAAACTTGAAAAAATTATAGGTTTTAAAGGAGCAATTCCACTTCCAGTAATTTATTCCAAGGAAAAATTCAATTAATGTACATTGTTTAACGGGTAGATATATTGTTTGTAACAGCAAGCATGTGGAAACAACCTAAGTGTAAATAGTAAATGATTTACAAATTGTTATACTTATGTTATAATATAATATAACCAATAACTAAAAGAATAATACAGAGTTTTTATTTATAATATATAAATGTTTCTTGATGTAATATCGACAGAATAAAGTCATAGAATACTATTTTATTATATACTGTGTAAATCATTAAATTGAAACATAGAAGCCAAAACAAAGGTATTTATTATATCACACAGTTTGTCAGGGTGGGGGGATCTGGGATGGTGTTAGTTGTATATTTCATGTTTACATTTCTTCATGAGTGCTCAGACAAAATGCCAGCCATAGTCAACTAAATCTGTACTTTGACTGAAGAATCCACTTCTAGACTTCAGATTCTCTGTGGCTATTGGCCAGGAGTCTCTTGCATGGATTAAGAAATAGTCCAAGTTCATATCCTAGTAGCTGCTGGCTTCCTCCAAAGCAAGGAATCCAAATAATAACATATACTAAGGTAACGAAAGGCCACAGTTTTCTATAACTTAATCTCTTACGGATCATGATAGCATATATTTGTCACATAGACCATCCTTGTTACAGTGCAGCCAGGAATTATATAAGAATGTGTTTAACACTTGGAAGTTTATTGAATATTTAACAAAAAGCCCCAAACCAGCGATTTTCCTTTTCTTGAGAAAGCACAAAAAGTATAGCATTACTGGAAACTCAAAGACAACCACATATCTGAGCATGGAGATTGAAAAGCACATTTAAAATGCTTCATGGAAAACTGAAACAGTTGTTTTTCTCCTGCATAAATATAGGAAATTTGATTTGCAATAAACACTACAGATTCCAGTCTTTCTAAAAACCTATGAACATGCCAATGCTTTCCGCTAAGAGGTGTATTTTTTTTTAAAGCTAGAATAATATCACCAACAGCAGTTGAGAATTGCGAGTCAAGATTCAGTTGCATTTACTCCCACTGCATTTTAAGCCAATTGTACCTTTTCTTGCAATTCAGTAGTCTAATTTTAGTATTATGATAAGTAATGAAACATAACTACAAAAACAGAATTATTTATATGAAAACTCAGTTGAATGAACAATGTAAGAATAAATCAAACAAGTGACTTGACTAACGATACAGAAAAGAATAATAAAAGAATATTGTGAAATACTCTATGATAATACATTGAAAACTGTTTCTGAAATGAACCAATTTCTAGATAGTATAATTTAACAAAGGTGACTCAATAAAAGGAGTTTGTTTAATTATTATTATATTCAGTGAACTTATTCCTTAATTGAAGATCTTTCTATTTTGAAAATAGCAGATCCAGATAGATATATGATCATATATAAGACGTTTTCAATGATACAAAAAGAAACAATAGTGCCCCAATAATCTTATTATATCAATAAGAAAAAGAATTTTAGGTCAAGTTCATTTATCAATATTGACAAAATGTAAAAATGTTTTACATTTGAAAAGCTTTAAAAGGATGATTCATTGAAATTCATATGAGTTTACAACCATATGAGTTTTACATTAAAGAAAGTAAAGATGAGTCATTGAAATTCATGTGAGTTTATTTCAACTCTATAAGGGTTTATCTCAGAATTCTAGGAAAATTACTTCTTGGTCCTACATGAGAATTTTCAAATCCAGTGGTCCTCTTCCATCAAACTTCCAAATATTAGAATTCTGTAATTACTGAAGTGAACCGCCACACTATGCTTGGAAATGCTAATTTATTGACAAGGTTCTCCAATTAAAAACTAACCATTGCGATTTGGGTGTAGCTCAGTGATGGAGCCTTTTTTTTTTCCTAAGCAGTTACCATGCTTAACATCCTGGGTTCAATCCCTTACATTTTAAAATAAAAATAAAATAACTAATAACCACTGGTTTAAAAATATGATTTAAATTATTTTAAAAGCAACTAAGAAATGGCTAATTGTTAATGTGTTGCTGTGTCCAAATCTAAGATGATACTGAAAAATGAAGTTATAAGCTATGCTCCAAGGCTACTTTTGTACTTAGAGACTGCGTCAAACAAACTAACTGAAATTGATCATTTTTATACTCTTAAGTGGGCAAATGGGACAGAAGTTATTATCTTGTGTCAAACGAAGGTAAAGAGCTGTTAAAGACAATTTTTCTAAAAAAGCTAAACCCCATGAAATAAAAGTGAACTAATTTTAGAAATTCTGGAGTCTCAGAAGACAGCATGAAAAGCTGTCTTGCTGTGAAAAAAAAATGTTAGCAAGATGACCAATTCCTAAGAATTTCTTAAAGCAAGATAGTCCTCACCCATATTTGAGCTTAAGATATACACAAATTTGAAGTTAAAACCTTTAAGAAGTGAATGTATAAACAATAAAATACTAGAAACAAATTCATGTAATTTAAAGTGATACTTTGCAGGTTGCTAGGTGCTTGACAGAGGGCATGTAAATATCTCTGGATGGAAATTATTTTATCCTGAGACTGAAAAATGTGTTCAAATGAAAATGCAACATAACTAAACTTATGAGGTACAGAAACCAGTACTAATTAAAAGTATCACTATAAATACCTCCATTAAAAATAAAGAGAAACGTCATATCCATAACTTTAGGGCTTGATTTGTACCACAGTGGTTAAATACAAAGAGCATGAGCTCCTGGACTCAGTCCTGAGTATGGAAAGAAGCAATAAGAAACAACAATAATTATAAAACCTTAGGCCATATACAGCAAAAAAGTAGAGAATGGATAGCAACAGACAAATTATAGAGGGTGGGAATAATGAGGATATTTTATTAGATAAAGCAGAAAATGGAAATCAAAAGACCAATGATTCTGGAAGTTGATTTTTTTTTTGATGACATCAAGAAAACTGATCACCATTCAACTTGACTAAGAAAGATAATACACATCTTTCTTAAGTAGTCTTGCCATTTAGGAAAATTATAAAAACTATTGAAGTAGTGATAAATAAACCTCAAAAAATAAAAGTCCAAGAACAAATGATTTTACTGGTGAACTACATAAGAATTTTGAAGAAAAGTTAACACCATTTTTTCTAAACTATTTAAAATCATAGACTAGATGGGAGTAATTTTGAAACTAAAGAAAAAACAACCAATAGCACATACTAATTTGCCTTGATGCAAAACTCCCAAGAAAAAAAAAATGATAGCAAACTAAATCTAATGAAATTTAAGATTATTGCAGGCTATTGTTATATATTTTTATGAATGCAAAGAGATGGTCAAGCAAAACTGTCCAAGTAAAATACCAAATGAATAGAATCAAAGTTAAAAGCACATGAATACCTCAGTGTGGGAAAAGTATTTGCCAGATTACATTCATGACATGTGATCCACACATAAATCAGTATGTTGCTGTACTGTACCGAGGAACGGGATGAAAAGTAGTTTAATAAAATGGTGTATAGCATCATCCAAAGGACTAAAATATAGAGAAACAAACACTCAAGAAAATAAAAGATGTGAATACTTAAGAAGTATAAAATAATGTTTAAAAATTGTCAAATAAGTCAATGGAAACATATTTTCATGCTTATAAATCAGAAGACAGAATTATTAGGATAGTGATACAAATAAAAGCAGTCTATAAATGCAGCAACATACATATCAAAACTGCATTGTCTTATTTTTCTGTTTTGAAAAAATGAGAAAATTTGGTCTTCAGATGCTTAAAGGACCACAGTTATATTAAGTAATATTTAAAATGAAGAAAAATGTTAAGACACAGAATGTTAAGTGTGAAATCCCAGTGCAAAGCTACAATAATTAAAAATGTGTGGTACTGGCATAAAGACAGATGTATGGTTTCAATATGAGCAAACTGGCAGTCCAAAAATAAACCCATATTTCTAGGCTTTTGAGAAACACATCACTGCCACTTACTAAAGAGAGAAGAGGACTCTATTTAATAATCAGCACTGGCCCAAGTGGTTATCAAATTAAAATAATAAGTTTTGTTTTTAATATCAAAATTGAGCAAACCTAAGTATTTAAACTAAAATTCTGAAAATCTTAAAGCCTTACATGACACTTAAGTATGAGCAATGAAAGTAGATAAATTAAAAAAGATAACTTTGACATCACATTGTTAAAGTTACTTGTACAATAGATTATGTTTTTAAAAATAAATATATAATCCTACTCAATGTGAGAAATATTAATAAACCATATAAACTATCTATGTCTAACATGAAACATATATAAAGACCTCAGTAACTCAATAACAAAGTGGCTTGTAAACATGCAAAGGATTTGAATAGTTACTCCTCCACAAAGATACATGGAAGCACAAGGAAATAAAATATTGGTAAACATAAGTTATTAGATAAAAAAATCAAACTATAATGAGGACTTAGGAATAGCTCAGTTATTAATATGGTTGCTTTGAAAGCACAAAAAATGGGTTCAATCTTCAGACTGCATTGTTAAACAGTCAGCCATGGTGGCATATGCTTGTTGACTTGTACTGAGTTAGAAAACACATGGATCCCTGGACGTCCCTGGACAACCCACCTATCCTGCTTAGGGAGTTCCAGGCCAATGAGACCCAATCTACAAAAAGAAAATACAGATGGTTCTCAAGAAATGTCACTTATGCACACTCACTTATGAACACACCTGCATACAAATAAATGTAATGAGCTATGCGGTCACTGAGATGATTCACGGGAAGTGGGAACCTTTGATTCCTAGCACCCATATGATGTGCACAACCATTTGTTACTCCAGTTTGAGGGGAATTAGTCACCTTTTCTGGCCTCTACACAGCCTAGGCATGCATGTGGTGCACATCCATACATGAAGGTAAACTATTAATACCTAAAAAGTGAATACACCTAAAGTAAAAAAAGAATGTCCACAGATATACAAGCAGGCAAAACACCCATATACATACAAATAAAATTTAAAGTATGTTCTAGAAATAAATTTCTAATCATTTCTAAATGAACAAAGAATGAGTAGTGTACAGCCAAAATGACTAAACTAAATACGTATCAGGAGAAATTGCAAAGTCAGTTAAAGTGATCCAAAAGTCTTCTGGGTTTGAATTTGTGAAATATAAACTATTTACAGCACAAATTTAGAAATAATACCTTCACAATACTTAAATAAGTAAGAAATAATGTTAAAATACCCATAGAGCCAGGAAATTATCAAGAATTTGTACTATAACAAAATATAGTCCCTAGAAATAAAAGTATTATGAACAAAATATACAGTAGATTAAAACAAATTACAGGAGAAAAAGATAATAAAAATATCTCAAAACCAACTAAAGGAATTAAATTTGTATTAAAAAGTCTTTGAAGATATACGTGCTAAATAATTTCACTGGTGAATCCTACTAAAATTTTGAGAACAAAAAATTATACAAGTCTTTAAAAATACTAGAAAATAAAACAGAAGAGGTCATGTTTAATTGGGTCAACATTTTCTGATAAGGAATCCAGAAGACCACATGTAAATCAAGGAGCCCAATACTGTAATACTAATAGTGTTTGAATGAATCAAAATGTTCTAGCACTGAAGTGGCTACAACTGACATGCACCCAAAATTATTTATTATATCTTCAAAGGCAACAAGACACCAAAGAAGGAGAACAAAGCAAGTCACAAATGACACAGGTGGAAGTGTTAATTGAGAGGGATATTAAAATACTAGAACATGTCCTAGGCTTGGAAGCTAGAAAAAAGATGGAAGTTGTTAAGTAGGTCTATGAGACTCCTTTCCCTTTCTACACATAAAATCACAAAGAACAGTTTTGCAGAATAGCAAAACGTCTAACTTGAGTTCTCAAAAAAGAGGAGGAAAGGTTAGAAAACTGTATGGACAATAGTTGAATATTTTGCAAATTAAAAAAATGCTGGAAATTAAATTGAACCCAAATGTAAGAGATATAAAATTTATATTTAGGTACTTAAAAAGATACAGGTTTCCAAGGCTCATTGTAGAAGAAGTAAATAACATACAAATTAAACATTTTAGTTAGGCACACATGGTGCTCGCTCATGCCTGCAATACCAGCTTTCAGGTGGTTTAGATGAAAGGATGATGAATGTGAGGTGAGGCTTCAGATAAATGGCAAGACCTTTGGAAACATGAAAGAGGAAGCAAAAAAGAATAGGAAAAGGAAAGGAAATTAAGCAATCTTTCTAGAAAGAAAATTATAAGGCTGATTTCCTTGATAAATTCTACCGATAATTTAAATAAGAAATGAAGTCAAATCTTAAATGAACTTTTCACTAAATTGAAGAGGAGAGGAAGGAATACTTAATTCATCCTGCATATCAGCATTATTGCAATACGAAAAACACACAAAAGTTTGCAGGGAAGGAAAGTTAAAAATCTATTTATTCCATGAGGCAAAGTGTAGAAATTCTGAACAAAATATTGATGAATTGTTTCTAAAAATATCTAAAATGATAAGACACAGCGAGAAAACAAATGCAAGATTTGCTTACCAACCAATATGTCTATCAATCTAATTCACCATGCTGGTACATGAAAGAAAAATAATATTATCATAGTAGATATATAGGGTATTTAACAAAGTCTAGTATCTAGTGTCTATTCCTGATAACAATGCTCAGAAACCCAGAAGGGAATTTTCTTAACCTGATAAATTGCATTAGCCAAAAACCTACAGTTAACATCAAATTTAAAAGTTCAAATGTCAAGGATTTGCCCTCAGATGAACGATGAATAATGTAAGAATGTTATCTTTTCCCATTAACATTAAACAGGATAAACAAAGCAATATCATTAAAATAGCATCAAAATGTTAAATTTCTAGCTAATGGTTAATATTATATGCACAAGATTTAATTAATAAGAGAATTTATTTCATTGCTGGGAAATATTAATAAGTAGAGATATATCTATGAGTCAGACAATAGGCTTAACATTACTAGGATATCAGTTACCCCAAATTTGTCTATAGATTTACCCTGCTCCCAATCAAAATACCAGTATGAATTCTTTACTTTTTTTGAGGGGGGCAATGTCTCTTTATATTCATGCAGAAAAGAGATTTAGAGTAGCTGAAATAATCCCCAAATAAGAGCAAAATTGGAACACTTGGGCCAGCTCCTTTTTAAGGTCTTATTATGTTACACCACCAAAGTGTGTTATTGGCGTGGAGATAAAGAACTGGATTGATTTTTGACAGCATGCATGCAACTGTGACAGGGCGGCTGTAGCAGCTTCCCAGCCGTGATAGATTTGCTCAATTGGGGGATGAGTACATGGGTGTTGACTTAATGGCTACGGTATATATTTTATATATACATTTCACTTTATGTATGATACACTTCAGAGTTAAATCTAAGTGATACAAAAAATCCATCAAATAAATCTCACTAACAACACTACTGTTCAGTGGAAATCTAAGCAACACAAGTTGAGAACAAAATTGTAAAACACAGGACTTAAAGCTATGTACTGGGTTTTACTTCCTTGTTAAAAGGAATAAAAGATCAGAAACCATTGATGATATTTATGGGGGCATTTTATCCAGAGAAATTGATTGTGTAGGCTTAGATTCTGCATCAGAATACTGCAAAGTGAATACAGATTCACATTGGAAATTAGAAACATATCAAAGGCATGTGTGTTATTTCTTACTGTTACTATTTTAAAGGGTACTTCAGCAATCTGGACATCTATCTATCTTGATTCCATTGGTAAGAGAGCTTATGCTGTATTTCCATTAAGGCACCAAACAAATCCCTGAGTAAACATTGCTTGCATGTTTGGATTATCATTTAAGTAAAATCTCAGAAGCTCTTGGGAGAACTTCAAATCTCCATGACACCCAGGGATTCATTTTCAGCTCTGAGTACAACGGGAAACCTGTCACTGGTTTTGGCTGAAGTAGAAGCCATTCATAGGACAGTGTAAATTTAGAGGTAATTGCATATTTTTATATAAAATTTCAGGCGAAGATGTTGCATTCCAATAATGAGATCTGGTACATTTCTTAAGTTTTACTTAGCAAATGCCTTTTCTTTTTCCTTGACTATTCTTGCCTTAGAATCTTTCACGTTGCTTCATATTTCCTTCTTTCTTGTCAGTAGACTAGCAGGAGCATGTATGAAGGAAAGAAAGATGAGAAGGAAGTAGGAAGGTACTGGAAAAGACAGACTGAGAGATGAACAGAGAAAGGAGAGGCCAAACAGCATAATAGATAAAAGGATAGAAAGAAAGACAAAACAAAACCCAAGAAATAGTTTTATGGTGAGAATAGAGGATTCTAGTAATTTTTTCCAATTAGCACATTCCTTGTATTACCAGGCATTTTGTCTTTTGATATTTTATCTGCACAGCAACATGAACTGGCACTTATCATTTCCATTTTTAAAACAAAGAAAAGCCACCACCCCCCTTCCGCCAAAAAATACCTTGAAACTTGCTCCAGGATGATTGAGTTTGGTTTGAAGCCATGTTTAGCTTATTTCAAGAAGTCCAAGCCTTTTCCCCTTGTATTGGGCTATCTGTATATGCAACAGAAGCAGTGCATCAAATGACAAAATGTTTAGTTAAACAAGTTATTTGGTGCCATAAAAACAGAAGACACAACACCAAATAACCTGTCATTACTCCTAGCTTTTGTTTCCCCTCATTACCTCTCCTCATGCGCCCCACTACTTTCAGAGATTCAATTTGGTTAATGTGCTTTGTAAGGCAGATAACCAGGCAGGCAGAAAAAAATAAATCCCCAGCCTTAGTTTTTACTTTGAGAGTTTTCAGGCCAGGCAGGTGGGCAACCTCTGATCTCAGAATGGGCTCCATGCCAAGCTTACTCACTCACAGAAACCGGGTCCAAATCAGTAAATTTCAAAACTTTTAGAGGTAGAGACTTCTTTGACATTCTAGACAGTATTAAAGATTTTCTTCCCAGAATCAGGCATACGCATGCAAATTTTGCATAACAAGTCGGGATTGTCAGAGACTTCTTTGAATCTAAGATGGAAAACTAAAAGTCTAGATGTGGAACCGATAGGAGTGAGAGTGAAATCTTAAGCAGAGGTTTTTCAGAGCAAAGGAGCCTGGCTCTGCTCGGACTAGACATCCTGAGTCTTTTCAGCTCATGATTGAAATATAATGAAATTATTATTAGGATTATCTTCTCTCCTATCTTAAGATATATTCCTGGGGGGGCTATTTTGACCAAATATTCTACTTATATTCCTACTATACTCACCTGTGGTGACTGATTTCACACTAAAATCCATGGTAAGCTCCATCTCTGCATCAAATTCTTTGTACACATTGGTTCCTACTCACTGGTGTCGAGGGGCAATATTTTGAGTGTTTGACAGACAAAGCTTACTCTCTAGTAGCTGATTACATTAAATTGTTATTTTTAAAAAAAGAACTGTGTGTATCTTTAGAAAACAAATTAGCAAACAGGCAAAAAACAAACAAGCCAGCATTAACCAAAAACAAAAACAAACAGACCAAAACCCCAAAGTAAACTTCTGTGCTTCACTGCAAGTACGAGGTGACCGTGTTCTGGTCTATGGTTCATAGTACGTGCTTTCAGTTTTTTGGGTGCCATGAATGGATTGTCATGCTTTGCAGAGCTCTTGAAACATAATTTCAGTAGTTAAAACTTTTGTCTAAATAGAAATCTGATCCAGAACGTTCATCTACCAAGATAGAAGTAGAGCTGCTATGATTCAAAGTGATGCATTGATGGCAAGGAATGAAGATTCCTTGAGCAATATTCCACTGTATGGATATACCACAGTTTATTTATTTATTTGCATACAGATGGACAGTTGAATTGTTTCTAGTGCTTGTGAATATTCACATTTATGTCTTTGAAAGGAAACACACTCCTATTTCTCTTGTATAAATTTTCATGGGTAGAATAACTAAATTATGTCATATTTGTGTTTAAATTTTAACATTTAAAGAAACTGAAATTATTTTCTAAAGTAAAAGCATTACTGTACATTTCCAAGAAGACTGTATGGAATTCCCAGTATCCTTGTCATAATATTATTACTTAATATTGTTACTTACTATTATTAATCCATCAAATTTTAGTCATTCCGAAAGTTATGTAAAAGCATATCACTATGGCTTCAATTGACACTTAACTAAGGACTAGTGATACTGAACATCTTTTTGCATGTTTATTGGTGATCTGCACATTTTCTTTGTTGTAGTGCTTATTCAATTCTATTTGTTTGTTTGTTTGTCTTTTGAGACAGGGTTTCTCTATGTAAAAGCCCTAGCTTTGCTGTCCTGGAATGTGCTTTGTAGTCCAGGCTGGCCTCATAGTCACAGAGATCCAGCTGCTTCTGCCTCTGTGGTGCTGATATTAAAGGCATTTGCCACCATGCCCAGCTCACCTATTCAGTTCTTAGCCCTAAAAATCAAATCTGTGTTTTCTATATTGAGATTTGAAGGATATTCATCACATAAGCTTGGCAATGATTTTCTCAGCCTATTTGTTTATTTTGAGACAGATCTCATAAAGTATGTATGGACTAGCTTCAAACTTGCTCTGTAGCCCAGCCAGGCAATGATATATGATCTATATTTACTTATTCATCAATTTACTTATTTGTGTGCTCATATGTATACACATGCCTATAAGCCGTGTCATGTATGTTCTTTCCACTGTGATTGTCTTCTTTCCCCATATGCATCTCTGGGATTGAACTAAGGTCATTGTTTATAGTGGCTAGCACCTTTCCTCCTGATCCATCCTATTGCTTCACTACTGAACCCTTGATCCTCATGTCTCCACCTCCCATGAGCTGGAATTACAGGTGTGTGCCACTGTGCCAGTACTCAGTCTTTAGACTGCCATTTCCTACACCTCTAGTATTTTTCTTTCAAGAAAAGAATTAATATTTTTGCTGAAGATTTATTTTTTTAATTACTTTCAATGGAGTTTTTTCTTAACATCTGTATCCAAGGAATCTTTTACCTAAAAGTATTCTTTTATGCCTTCTAGAAGTTCTAAAATTTGGGGGTTTACTTTTAAGTATGTGGTCAACTTTCAGTTTACTCCTTTCTAAGTTGTGAGATGAATTTCAGTTTTTTATGACTAATTTTAAGAGAACTCTCTATTGGTAATCCTATATTTTCCTATTAAATCTTCTGTTGATTTGCTACTAAAAAGTCAATTGAGCAGGTATGTGTAGGTTTATTTCTTGGGTTTATATTCTTTTCCATTGTTCCATTGATCCATTCTTAAATGAATGGCATACTGTATTAATTACTTAGCCTTATAAAATATCCTGAGTGTCTTATCGTTTTCAGTGTCCGTATTTGTAAACTCCTTCCTTAACAACTTTATTCCTAAGGAATTCATTCTTACTGCTATTTTTAATGGGATTATTTTACTCATTTCCCTTTTGGATAATTTCTTAGTGTGTGGATAGTTTGTTAGTTTGTATGTTGGCAGATTGTATTCTTCAGCTTTGCTGGATTTATTAGGCATAATTATTTTATAACACATTTAGGATTGTTTTGTATAAAATCATGTCACCTGCATACTGAGATAATTGGTTTTTTCTTTCCAATTTTTATGCATTTTTCTCACATATACAGTTCATTGATGTTTAAATAAAGGCGATGAAAATACAAAGGGAGAATCGTCTGAATTTCAACGAATGGTGTTTAGAAAGCTGGCTATTCACACACAGAAGAGTGAAATGAGACATGATTCCACAAGGTCAACGAAAGTGAATTAAAGACTTAAAGACCCGAGTCTATACAATTCCTAGAACAAGATATTTGGGGGACTTTGCTATTGACCTTGTGGGTGATTTCTTGGCCCTTATACAAAAAGCACAGGCTTACTAAAGCAAAAATAGACAAATGGAATCCCATCGGGGCAAAAAGTAGCCCAAAATCAAACAATAAACAATAAAAAATATGTAAGCTACAAAATGGTGGAAAATATTTGCAAAGCAGATAGTTGGTAGATATAAAAGAAAGTCAAGAAATTCCCTAACAAGGGGAAGCACAAGTGAGTGGAATATCTAGAGCTGTTTATTGGTGGCAGAATGCATGCAGAGTGCATAGAATGCACAGAGCCTAACTTGGATTCCTAGCTCTGCAAAAGCATACAAAAGAACTGAAGTTCTCTAAAAATTACATACAGATGAACAGCATGATGATTAATGGTAATGTCATTAATCATCCAGTAAGTACAAATCAAGACTACAATGAAAATAATTTCTTCATACTTGCTGTCTTAGTTAAGGTTTCTATTGCTGTTATGAAATGTCATTAATCACTCAGTAAGTACAAATCAAAACTACAAGGAAATAATTTCCTCATACCTGCTGTCTTAGTTGAAGTTTATATTTATGTGGTGAAACACCATAACCAAAACAACTTGTTAAGGAAAGAATATTTTTGACTTCCTTTTCCACAGCAATGTTCATCATCAAAGGAAGTCAGGCAAGGAACTCAAGCAGGGCCGATACATGGAGGCAGGAGCTGATGCTGAGGCCATGGAGGGGTGCTGCTTACTGACTTGTTCCCCATGGATTGTTCAGTCTGCCTCCCTTTAGAATCCAGGAATACCAGCACAGGGGTGGCACATCCCACAATGAATTGGGCCCTCCCCCATCGTTCACTAATTAAGAGAATACCCTACAGGCCTGTGCATAATCAATTCTTATTGAGGCATTTTCTCAGTTGAGGTCCCCTCCTCTCCAGTGACTCTAGTTTGTGTCATATTGACATAAATCAAGCTAGCACACTTGCTAAGATAGTTAGCATGGATAAAAAAAGATACTAAGCATTGGCAAGTGTGCAGTTATAGACAATCCTTGTGCAGTTCTTGGTGGGAATGGAAATTGGTACAGGCACTATGGATGACAGCATAGAGATTCTGAAAAAAAAAAGGTTGTTGAGAGAACTCAATAAGTAAAGCAACTTGCTTCCAATCCAAATTAATTTGATCTCTGGAACTCATATGATAGATGGTGAGATCCATACAGCATGTGCATCCTTCTTCACAGATAGAAAAATAAATACAATAAAACATGTAAAATAAATTTAAAAATAGCACTATCATGTGATATAGCAATAACATTGCTGGATATAGCATTTTGTGGAAAACCATTCTGGAAAATATGTTAGCCTAATTTGACTTTGTGTAAACAACTAAGTGTGCTAATATAAACCTATGTGCATATTGTACATCTAGTCTTTATGGTAAAATATGCTCTATAGTACAGTTTATTGTGCCTGGATTTGTGTTAAACTAGGAACATGATCAAATCACGAAAAAAGAGAAAAGGATACAATTAAGAGATGTGGCCAATGTGAGATTAGTGGTCAAATGTGACATACAGTTTTACACTAAAGAATTTTAAATAAGTAGGAACACAGTAAAAATAACAATAACAATGATAGTTCAATAAACATAGAAAAACATCCATTTTATTATCATTCACCAGTGTTATATACTATAGCAAATTAGATGATGCTAGATATACTTATATGTGACTGGCAAAATAGCAAGTTTGTTAATACTAGTGCCACTATAAACACATGATAAACACATTGTGATACAACATGAAGATAGCAAAGATGTTATTAGGTGATAGGGTTTTCTAAAATCTATTACTATTTTATAGATCCACCATTATACTTGTGGGACAAGAACACAAATGTGTGACATATAACTCTAATCCAGGGAAGTGAAACCAAGATTTAGGTGAGATTCATTCATTCAAACATTATTCAAATTATCCAAAATATATCATCAATCAAAACATCTGTTGATGAATGGAAAATAAAAATGTCACATATATCCATAGTGGAGGATTAGCCAGTCTTTCAAGTAGGAGGACACCCTGCCATATGTGACAACATGGATGAACCCGCAAGACATTATTTTAAGGAAGTTATCATAGGACAAATCCTATATGGTGCTAATTATTAAACTATGGAAACTCATAATAACAGATATTTAAATGATGTACAAGGAGATGGAAGAGGAGAAAGTATGGATTTGGTATGTTGAACCACCCTGCATCTCTGAGATGAGGCCAACTTGATAATGGTGAATGATGGTTCTGATATGTTCTTGTATTCAATTTCCCAGTATTTTATTTAGTATTTTTGTATCAATGTTTATGAGTGAGATTGGTCTGTAATTCTCTTTCTTAGTAATATCTTTATGTGGTTTGGGTATCAGCGTAATTGTAGCCTCAAAAAAGAGCTTGTCCTGTTTCTATTGTGTGGAACAATTTGAGGAGTATTGGGATTAGATCTTCTTTGAAAATCTTGTAGTATTCTGAGCTGAAACCATCTGTTCCTGTGCTTTTTTTTTTTTTTTGGTTGGGACACTGATGATGACTGTTTCTATTTCTTTAGCAATTATAAGTCTGTTTAATTTTTTTATCTGGTCTTGATTTAATTTTGGTAAGTGATATTTATTGAGAAAGTTGTTCATTTCCTCTAAATTTTCCAATTTTGTGGAGATTTTCAAAATATGTCCTGATGATTCTCTGGATTTCCTCTGTGTCTGTTATTATGTCCCCCTTTTCATTTCTGATTTTGTTAATTTGGATACACTTTCTCAGTCTTTTGGTGAGTTTGAATAAAGATTTGTCTATTTTGTTGATTTTCTCATAGAACCAACTCTTTGTTTCATTGATTCTTTGTATTGTTTTCTTTGTTTCTATTTTGTTTGTTTCAGCTCTCAGTTTGATTATTTCCTGCCTTCTAATTCTCTTGGATGAGTTTGCATCTTTTGTTCTAAAGTTTTCAAATGTTCTGTTAATTCACTTGTGTGGGATTTTTCCAGAGTCTCTATGTAGGCATTTAGTGCTATGAACTTTCCGCTTAACACTGCTTTCATTGTGTCACATATATTTGGGGTACGTTATGATGCTTCAATTATACAAACTGATTAAGTGCTAGAGCACAGTGTCTATAACTAGCAATAGACTATATAGTTCTCTATTTCTACTCTACTTCAATTAACAGAGGAAATTTTATGTTAAATATTATGTTAATATTATGTTAAATATTCTTATGACAAGGGACAAGGTAAATATATGTGTGTGTGTGTGTGTGTGTGTGTGTGTGTGTGTGTGACACACACACACATATATATGAGAGAGACCTTTTAGGGGCAAATATTTTCATGGAACTGATTTTCATTGTGGTTTCATGGGTCGTGGATAGATAGTCATCTTCAAACTCACAAAATGTTCTGTAATACCTAGCTAGATGCATCATTTTATATTCAATGTTACCTCAATAAAGAGCTTTTTAAAAATCTTGAAATTTTGTAGCTTGTTTCCCAGCTTTATTATTCTTTCCGAAGTGTTTTTGGCTGTTCTAGATCATTTGCATTTGCAACTGAATTTTAGAATCACTTTGCCACATTTTAGAATTGGCATTATCTACAACAGATCTTGCATGGAGTTTTTAAGCATTTGAAAAAGTCATTTTAGAGCTACAAATGAGTTGAAAACTATATAATTTTCCCATCTCCACTATTTTTAGGTTCTTCGAATGCTCATAGCTTACATTAAAAATGGTGCAATAATCAAAATCAGTAAATTGATTCTGGTATATTATTTGACCATACATTTTAATCAGATTTCTTCTACTTGCATTTTTCTAACTTTGACACTATTGAAACACAGTAGCCTGGTATTTTGTTCCTCATTTTGGATTTGTCTGATAGTCTTCTTGTTACTGGACTGAGGTTGTCAATTTAAGGTTATATACCATAGAGTTGAAGTGCCCTTCTCCTCATATAATATAGGTGGCAAATGATTACCATGAGTGGTATTGAACTTGATCACTTGGTTCAGGTATTATTAGCTGGATTTCTTCCCAATAAAATAGTGTTTGTCTGTGTTCATGGTTTATTCCTTAAAATGAAAATGACCAATTTCAGTTTAAGAGGAGATGAATTAATTTATCTCAATCTTCAAGAAGGAGGATTATTAACAAAACGTGTGGGTATATGTTAAAGTAACCACAGTAATTAGTAAAAGTTTTGGAAAATATATTTAGAGGTTATGTAACTACCCTATTTCTTCTTAAGGTTGGATGCAGTAGTGATAGCGTTTATCAGTGTACTTTGTCTGTAGCAACTGTTACTATGGTGCTCAAATAGCTATATTTTTTTTACTTATTCAGTTTCATTTATTAATTAGAATTATTAAGCGAGAAGCAGTTGTTTATTGAAGAATTTATGTAAGTATGACTGTTCTCAGATATTTATTTTGTTAATTGTCTTGGAATCGCACATTATCAATTTTTTAAAAATAATATTTTTATTTAAAACAATTTATTATTATTTTTTTATTTATTATATTGTTGAAAAAATTTCCACCTCCTCCCCGCCTCCCATTACCCTCCCCCTCCGCCCACTCCTCTCCTCCTCTCCCACTCCCCCCACTCCATTCCCCCTCTCTCTCTGAAGAGCAGTCTGGATTCCCTGCCCTGTGGGAAGTCCAAGGTCCTCCCCGCTCCATCCAGGTCCAGGAAGGTGAGCATCCAAACAGGCTAGGCTCACACAAAGCCAGATCATGCAGTAGGATTGAAACCTAGTGCCATTGTCTTTGTTTCCTCATCAGCCCTCATTGTCCACCATGTTCAGAGAGTCCGGTTTTATCCCATGCTTATTCAGCCCTAGTCCAGCTGGCCTTGGTTCCCTCTCCTCAGTTGCCCAAGGTACTAGCTGGGGACATCTCCCTGGACACCTGTGAGCCTCTCTAGAGTCAAGTCTCTTGCTAACACTAAGATGGCTCCCTTAATTAGGATATATACTTCCCTGCTCCCATATCCACCCTTCCTTTATTTGTGAATTTTGCATGCAAATGGATGGAAATAGAAAACACTATCCTGAGTGAGGTAACCCAGACCTAAAAAGATGAACATGGGATGTACTCACTCATAATTGATTTATAGCCATAAATAAAGGACATTGAGCCTATAATTTGTGATCCTAGAGAAGCTAAATAAGAAGATGAACCCAATGAAAAACATATAGTCATCTGCCTGGATATGGGAAGTAGACAAGATTGCTGGGCAAAACCTGGGAACTTGGGAGTGGGGTAGGATGGGAGTAAGGGGAAATGGGGTGAGAAAAGTGAGAAGGGGAGGGTGAGGGGGAGC
Organism: Microtus oregoni; assembly: GCF_018167655.1. Classification (NCBI taxonomy): domain Eukaryota; kingdom Metazoa; phylum Chordata; class Mammalia; order Rodentia; family Cricetidae; genus Microtus; species Microtus oregoni. The sequence goes on from NW_024543828.1 coordinate 15,322,985, forward strand.
TTGGGGGAATGGGATGGTTAAAACAACTTTTAAATTCAGATATGTTTGACCATATTCTTTACTGTTTCCAAGTCCTCCTTCTTACCTACTCAGCATTAATTCTTTCTAAAAAGAAATCGAATTAAAACACAATACAAGAACAAAACCAAGAAAACAAAAAATACCACACCCAAAAGAAAACAAACAAACTGTAAACCAATAAACCACACACAAAAGTCTATGAAATCCATTATATGTTGGTCAACTACTACTAAGCATGAAGTCTGTCCAGGAGTGGTTGTTATACTCAGTGTCACTCTATCAGAGAAAACTGATTTTTTTTCCTATCCTAGAAGGTACAAGTGACAGTTCCATTGTTAACCTTTACCCTAGTGGCCAGGTTTTCATTCATTCATTCATTCATTCACCAATCATAAAATAATAGTAAACTAAAATACAATAAGATAAAACTATCACATTGAAGTTGGACAAGACAAACCAATAGAGACAAAAGAGCTCTAAGAGAAGGCCTAGAAATCAGAGCCCCACTCATTCGTACCTTTGGGAATTCCATAAAAAACACTGATCTGGAAGTCATAATATATACACTAGGAATCTGGTGGAGAGCCATGCAGGCCCTGTGCATACTGCCTCAGTCTCTGTGAGTTCAAAGGAACTTTTCTCATGTTGATTTCAAGAGCATTGTTTTCTTGGTGTCCTCATCCCCCTTGCCTCTTAAATTCTTTCCACCTCCTTTTCCTAAGAGTTCCCTGGACTCTGAGCAAAGGGGTTTGGTGGAGATATTCTATTTAGAGCTGAATGTCTGTCCCAAGGTCTATCTCTCTGGGAAATGTCCGGTTGTGGGTCTCTGTATTTGTTCCCATATGCTGGAGGGGGAAGCTTCTCTGATGATGTCTGAGCAAGGTATTGATCTATGAGAATAGCAGAATGTCATTAGGAGTCATTTTATCACTAGACCCCTCCCCTTTTTTTAGAGCAGCATCATATGGTTTTCCCTATGTGCCTGGAGTATCTAGTCTCAGATGCTTGTTCACCCTTGCAGTGTTGGAAATGGCTTTGATATTATGGCGTGGGCTTTATGTCAAATCAGTTATTGGCTGGTTGCTTATTCAAGTTTTGTGCCACCTGTGCACTAGTTATGCAAGCAAAACACCAGTGTGGATAAAGGCATTGTGGCTGGCTTTGTGGTTTTTATTCTTTTGACAGCATTAAGAGCACCCTCCTGGATCAAAGATGCTGGAACTTAGGGGTGAAGGCTCTATGTAGGCACTGGCTCAACATCACCATGTTCAATGAGTTGTGTAGGTGTTGTCATCAGCAATGGACTTTAGTTCTACAGTATCATCATTTAGCTCAAGTTGATCCAGTTTTGGACATTCAAAGCTCTTTCAGGTTGAAAATGTAACTCTTTGATAAGTTCCTCTTTTCCATTTTAAAAACAATTTACTTCAAGATAGTCCAGTCCTGCACTGTGCTTTCCATGTCCTATACTCACATACTTCTTCAACTAAATTTAATTTCTTTCCCTGGAGAATGGCATTAAAACTGAATATCTGGACTCTAGGTGGATTTGTGACTGCGATATTGTTACCATCCCTAGTTCTTATGTGCAGACAGAAATAGTAGATCTATGCTTTTGAGATGCTATAGTGAAATAACATAGACTGAGAAATTTGCAAACAAAGGAAATTTACTACATACACATCTGGAGTCTGAAAATGTCAAGACCTGGTATCTAGAGACAGTGTCTACTGAGAGTTTAATCACTGCTTTCTAGGATATGTAATATGGAAATGATAAACATGTTCCCTAAAGCCTCTTATGTAAGGGTACTGATCAAACTCTCAAAACACCATCTCTCATGATCCATTCATCCATTGGAGGTCTCAACTTTTAACACCATGCTGGACAATAAGTTCTGAAATATGAAAAGAGAAGTGGGCACCAAATTCAGAGGGCAGAAGTATATTAAGCTTCCTACATACTTTATCTTAATCTATTTAAAACTTTAATCCATTTAAAACTTTATCTTAGAAACAGGAACTGGGATAATGCAAGTTATCCCAGAACATGGGAGGCAAAGGTAAAGGAACCAAGAGTTTGAGGCCTTCTTGTATTAAATATTGAGACTTTGTTTCAAAAAATGTAATAAAATATGTTCATACAAAAACTTCAGTTTAGTGTAGTTTGATATATGTTGTATAATCTATTACTCTTATAGCATAGTCTTTTGCCTTGGTAACAAATTTCTTCTCTGTAACTATAATTCATGCCAGATTTTTGAATGCCATTCCATAAATTTAAAGAGCAGTTTATAGAGAAATGACAATGATCTTGAATCTCCTATCTCATAAACAGAGTATATTTGTTTATCTATTCAATTTCTGTCAGCAATGGTATATAGGTTTCAGTGAACAGGTCTTGAATGAGCTTTGTCAGTTTTATTCCTAAATTTATCATTTTTGACGCTGTCATATGTATTTCTCATTTTATTTATTTTTAAGTCTTTATTGCTAATCTATATGAATGCAATTCATTTTCTTTTATTGAGACAGGGTTTCTCTGTGTAACAGTCCTGGCAATCCTGGAATTCCCTTTGTAGACCAGGTTGGCCTCAAACTCACAGAGATCTACCTGCCCCATCTCCCATGTGTTGGGATTAAAGGTGTTTGACACCAATTGTCCAGATTGAAATTAGTTTTTATATTGATATTTACATTTATTTTTCCTGAGTCTAATGTTACTTTTGATAACCTATTTTGTAGATTGCATTGATTCATCTACATATTTTATAAATGTTATTTACAAATAAAATCTAGTTTAACGTCTTTCTTTTTGATTTAAGTAAGATTATTTTGCCTTTTCTTTCCTAAGTTATAGCTGCTAAACAAAACCTATTGGTTTGAATGAAAATGTTGAGAATAAAGACTCTTTTCTTCTTTCTGATAGCAGGTGAAAAGAAACAATATTTCATCAAGAAGTAATAATTATATGGAGATTTATATTGCTATTCTTACAGAATTGAAGAGTTGAACTGCCCTTTCATTCCAAATGTGGCTAGACTATCTAACAAATCTTGGATTTTTGTATGATTGTCAGTAGTAATTGTCAATTCGGAAGAATTGAGAATCACTTAAAAGTCAGACTTCTGGGCGTGTGTGTGTGTGTCTGTGTATGTGTGTGTATTTGTGGGGGAAAGGGAAAGGAAGAGGAATGGAGGGAGAGAACGAGGGAGAGAGGGAACAAGAGAGAGAGATCTTGATGAGAGAATTGAGGTGGGAAGACCTGCCCACTGTGAATGCCCAATTTCCAGGTTCAGATTCTGGAGAGTGTAAGCAGAGAAAGGGCTGAGTAGCAACACTCTCTGCTTCTTGATTGTACATATGACATGACAACTACTTCAAGTTCCTGGTACCTTGACTTTCCCAACATGATGAACCAGAATAAACTCATTGTCTCATAAGCTGTTTTGTCATAGTATTTTATCATAGTAATAAGAAATAGACTAATAGTCATCCTAATTGTGTTTGAATAAGGTCTACAAAGTGTATCTTTTTTAAAAAAGGAGATCAGATACTTGAATTGGAAGATGGCAGTGTACCTTGAACACAAGTCCTATTTTCACAATGCACTCTAATAAAATGTTACCTTAACTTTCAGATTTTTTGTTGATATTCATTGAGCTCTACATTTTTCTCTGCTCTACTCCCTGCCTCTCTCCTCCCCTTCAACCCTCTCCCAAGGTTCCCATGCTCCCAATTTACTCATGATATCTTGTCTTTTTCTACTTCCCATATAGATTAGATCTATGTATGTTTCTCTTAGGGTCCTCGTTTTTGTCTAGAACCTCAAAACAAGCTCTCAAAGTGTATCTTTAAAAAAAACACTTTTCTTCTACATATTTGTATCTGTCTTGTTTGAAAAGTGTTTTACTTAGACATTATACAAATTTGTATTATTATATTCAAATTGAAAATATATACCTTTTAATTGAACTGTTTGAACAACAGTAATGTGTTTATGATTTGACTGAAATCTTTCCTCTATTCTTTTTTCATTTGTCATATGTATCCCTTGCTCTCTTTTTAGTTTTTGTATTTGTTATATAGAGGAATTGTATTTTTATAATGACATTTAATCTCCTTTATTGGCTTATAAGCTTTAACTGTTAGATATTTTTACTACTTCTATAAGAGTGTAAGATACATCTTTAAATAAAATATTTTACTACTTTTGGTAGCACATGTGTGCCTTACAATAACACTTCCATTTATTTCTCCTAAGCCTTTTTGCCACTATTGTCACAAATTTTATTTTACATGTCTTTCTAGTTATTATTTTTGCTTAAATATACCTTAATGATACTTAAATTATAAAACTTATTTTTTCTTTATGTATACATGTACCAATTTTGTACTGCTTCCTTCTTTCTTTTTTTATTTCATTGATATTAAAATCTGTTTTTTATCATTATTGGACTTATTTTCTTAAATGTAACTGTATCCTGAAGGGTTTCTATGCTAAGTGGTCTGTATATATCTACTATATGAAATCATTCAAAATCTGGAATACAATGAGAATGTCATGAAGGAGTATGGGAAAATATAGTGAGAGAAAGAACAGAAATGATGGAGACTGGGAGCCTCAGCAATACATTAGCTGATTTTCATCTTGCTTATGTTGAGTAACTTCTATTCTTTGGAAACTGGTGATTGATAGCTAGCATTAAAGTTCTTGAGAGTTTTGGAATCATTATCCCTGTTGATCTTTAGAAAGAGAATTGATTTTATTTCTGAAGATCTGTCAGGATATGTCTTTAGCAAATGAAGAAGTGTGAAAACATTTTCTGGTATTTTGTCCTGGTACCACAATACTGTGATCTATATTTGCAGACACTAAACATGGAAGCTCAAAGAAGCTGTGTGAAGTAAGGGAGTTAAATTAAGATTGCAACCTGGTCTGTAGTACAAGTATGTAGAACCTTCAAAGAACATATCAAATGGAAACTGAAGGAAGGCAAGGCAGCCATTATCACTGGACTACCTGCTAGGGCTCACCCTTGCTCACGGACAGTGAAGCCTATTGAGAAGGAAGGTGGGCAAGGAGGGAGGGAGGCAAAAAGAGAGGGAGGCAGACATTGCACAATAGGTTTCCAGCCTTAGTGTGTTTATTTTGATTAACTGAAATTTAAAGTTGTTTCAAGTTCATCTTCAAAGAAGAAATCATATATGCTTCTCCATAACAGCAATCAAAGAGGCAATAGAGTCATCTCTCCTGATAGGTGGACGAATGTAAAACTTTGGATGTTTGACTCATTAGCATGGATCTCTAAAACTGTTTCTTTCCTTTCTAGTACTTTTTGTTTTCCTGATGCAGTGTAGGGCACTTTCCTAAGTATACTAAACAGCAACCTTGTACTATGAAAATGTGTTGTCCTTGCTTTAATCAGTTCAACCAGGTCATGGGAAACTACAAAGCTATATATAGTTGTTGTGTTGTAAATATGTGTAGGATATACAACGTTCTCCTAACCATTGCTAATAACTTTTAAATACTTTTAGAAAATTATTTTTTCATATCTTCCCTCAGCTATATTAACCAATAAATGATGAATTAAAATTGTATATATTTGCAATGCCAAACATATTTTGATTTATATATTCATTGTGAAGTAATTAAATCAAATTAATTAACATATTCCTCACCTCATTATTATATTTGTGTATGTATGTATGTGTGTGCGTGTGTGTGTATGTGTGTGTGTGTGTGAAATAGAGAGAGAGAGAAAGACAGAGACAGAGAAAGAGAGAGTAATTGTACAGGTACATATGTACGTGGTGACCAGAGACCAACCTTAGGTGTTATTCCTCAGGGGGCCATCTACCTTGTTTTTGAGACAGGGCCTTTTACTGAACTGAAGCTCACCAAGAAGTCTAGGCTCCAGGGATCTTCCTGTTTCTGTCTCTGCAGTACTGTGCTTATAAGCATGTGCCTCAATGTCTGGCTTTTTTTTCTTTTTAATATGGCTACTTGCGATTCAGTTCAAATCCCTATACTTAGGCAGCAGGCAATATACTGACTGAGCTAGCCCTCATTTACTACAACCAAAATTCCTTCTTTTTTTTTTTAAGAAAAGAATCTTTTAGGTACAAATCAGTATTTGTTCTTCGAATTCTTAGTTTGTCTTGAGTTAGGGTGTCTCTGTGTGGTCTAGATTACTTTGAAACTCATCATGTAACCCAGGTTGGCTTACAACTTGTGATTCTCTGGGGTTATAGACATTGTTAGTTATTTTTTTTTAGTTTTACTTATTTATTTTATACTTTGATAATTTAGTAGTGTATATTTGTGTGTATAGTATAATGTGTGTATGTATGTATTTTTAAATATACAAATATAACTTTCTCAGTCTGTATAATGTTACTTGAATGTATAGGTGTAGAATGAAGTTTCTGTCCTACCCAGTTTGGCAGCTCTTTAGTTCCAAAGAAACACACAGATGCTTATGTTAATTATAAACTATTTGACCTATTGTTCATGCTTTTTACTAACTACCTCTTAAAATTTAAATTAACCCATAAATATTATCTACGTTTAGACATGCAACTTGGTACCTTTTTTCAGTAAAGCATCTCATCTTGCTTTCTCTGCTTCTGGATAATGACTGCATCTGTGCGTTTCCTCTTCCCACAGTTCTCCTGCCCTGACTATATACTTCCTGCTTAGCTACTGGCCAATCAGCATTTTATTAAACCAATATGAGTAACAAATCTTTACAATGTACAATAGGATTTTCCCACAGCATATAGGACTTCGGGGCTGACCATTTGGTATTGGATAACCATATGGGGTCTTTTCCCCAGGAAAGACAATTTCTTTTAATCTCAATATTCTTTGGTAGTTTGAAGTTTGTTGTCTAGAGTTGAGGCACCATGAGCTTTATTAGCATCTCTATTGGTGTCAACATTGTTCCAGTCTTATTTATGCAACCATGTTGATGCGAACTTATATATGTAGCTTCTTTTATACTTATAAGATACACAACCAAATAGCAAACTTCTTGATCCTCTGGCTCTTACAATTTTTATGTCCCATCTTCCATATGTCCCCTGAGCTTTAGGTGCAGAAATTGTATTGTAGATATATTTGTTGGGGCTGAATAAAATATCAACTCTTTTTTTCTCTGAAGTTTGACCATTTATGGTTTTCTGTGGGTCTCCATTTCTTTTTTTTTATTTTTTAAATTTATTTATTTATTAAGGATTTCTGCCTCGTCCCCACAACCGCTTCCCATTTCCCTCCCCCTCCCCCAATCAAGTCCCCCTCCCTCATCTGCTCGAAGAGCAATCAGGGTTCCCTGACCTGTGGGAAGCCCAAGGACTGCCCACCTCTATCCAGGTCTCGTAAGGTGAGCATTCAAACTGCCTAGGCTCCCACAAAGCCAGTACGTGCAGTAGGATCAAAAACCCACTGCAATTGTTCTTGAATTCTCAGTATTCCTCATTGTCCGCTATGTTCAGCTAGTCCGGATTTATCCCATGCTTTTTCAGACCTAGGCCAGCTGGCCTTGGTGAGATCCCAATAGAACATCCCCATTGTCTTAGTGTGTGGGTGCACCCCTTGTGATCCTGAGTTCCTTGCTCGTGCTCTGTCTCCTTCTGCTCCTGATTTGGACCTTGAGATTTCTGTCTGGTGCTCCCGTGTGGGTCTCTGTCTCTGTCTCCTTTCATCGCCCGATGAAGGTTAATATTCCTGAGGATGCCTATGTGTTTGTCTTTGGATTCACCTTATTTAGCTTCTCTAGGAACATGAATTATAAGCTCAATGTCCTTTATTTATGGCTAGAAACCAAATATGAGTGAGTACATCCCATGTTCCTCTTTTTGGGTCTGGCTTACCTCACTCAGGATAGTGTTTTCTATTTCCATCCATTTGTATGCAAAATTCAAGAAGTCCTTGTTTTTTACTGCTGAGTAATACTCTAATATGTATATATTCCATACTTTCTTCATCCATTCTTCCGTTGAAGGGCATCTAGGTTGTTTCCAGGTTCTGGCTATTACAATCAATGCTGCCATGAACATAGTTGAGCATATACTTTTGTTGTATGATAGGGCCTCTCTTGGGTATATTCCCAAGAGTGGTATTGCTGGATCCAGGGGTAGGTTGATCCCGAATTTCCTGAGAAACCGAAACACTGCTTTCCAGAGTGGTTGCACAAGTTTGCATTCCCACCAGCAATGGGTGAGTGTACCCCTTTCTCCACAACCTCTCCAGCAAAGGCTATCATTGGTGTTTTTATTTTCGCCATTCTGACAGGTGTAAGGTGGTATCTTAAAGTTGTCTTGATTTGCATTTCCCTGATCGCTAAGGAAGTTGAGCATGACCTTAAGTATCTTTTGGCCATTTGAACTTCTTCTGTTGAGAATTCTCTGTTCAGCTTAGTGCCCCATTATATAATTGGGTTGATTAGCCTTTTACGGTCTAGTTTCTTGAGTTCTTTATATATTTTGGAGATCAAACCTTTGTCAGTTGCAGGTTTGGTGAAGATCTTCTCTCAGTCAGTGGGTTGTCTTTTTGTCTTAGTGACAGTGTCCTTTGCTTTACAGAAGCTTCTCAGCCTCAGGAAGTCCCATTTATTCAATGATGCCCTTAGTGTCTGTGCTGCTGGGGTTATACATAGGAAGTGGTCTCCTGTGCCCATGTGCTGTAGAGTACTTCCCACTTTCTCTTCTATCAGGTTCAGTGTGTTCGGACTGATATTGAGGTCTTTAATCCATTTGGATTTGAGTTTTGTGCATGGTGATAGATATGGATCTATTTTCATTCTTCTACAGATTGACATCCAGTTTTGCCAGCACCATTTGTTGAAGATGCTCTCTTTTTTCCATTGTATACTTTTAGCTCCTTTATCGAAGATCAGGTGTTCATAGGTTTGTGGGTTAATGTCAGGGTCTTCTATTCGATTCCATTGGTCGACTTCTCTGTTTTTATGCCAATACCAAGCTGTTTTCAATACTGTAGCTCTGTAATAGAGTTTGAAGTCAGGGATGGTAATGCCTCCAGACCATCCTTTATTGTATAAGATTGTTTTGGCTATCCTGGGTTTTTTGTTTTTCCATATAAAGTTGATTATTGTCTTCTCCAGATCTGTGAAGAATTTTGATGGGATTTTGATGGGGATTGCATTGAATCTATAGATTGCTTTTGGTAGAATTGCCATTTTTACTATGTTGATCCTCCCAATCCAAGAGCAAGGGAGGTCTTTCCATTTTCTGGTGTCTTCTTCAATTTCTTTCTTCAAAGACTTATAGTTCTTGTCAAGTAGATCTTTCACTTCCTTGGTCAGGGTTACCCCAAGGTATTTTATGCTATTTGTGGCTATCGTGAAAGGTGAGGCTTCTCTGATTTCCCTCTCTGCTTCCTTATCCTTAGTGTATAGGAAGGCAACTGATTTTTTGGAGTTGATCTTGTATCCTGCCACATTACTAAAGCTGTTTATCAGCTGTAGGAGTTCTTTGGTAGAATTTTTGGGGTCGCTTATGTACACTATCATATCATCTGCAAATAACGAAAGCTTAACTTCTTCCTTTCCAATATGAATTCCCTTGATCTCCTTATGTTGTCTTATTGCTATTGCTAGAATTTCAAGCACTATATTGAAGATGTATGGAGAGAGTGGACATCCTTGTCGTGTTCCTGATTTTAGTGGGATGGCTTTGAGTTTTTCTCCGTTTAATTTAATGTTAGCTGTTGGCTTGCTGTAAATAGCTTTTATTATATTTAGGTAGGACCCTTGTATCCCTATTCTTTCCAAGACCTTTATCATAAAGGGGTGTTGAATTTTGTCGAATGCTTTTTCAGCATCTAGTGAAATGATCATATGTTTTTTTTCTTTCAGTTTATTTATATGGTGGATTACATTGATAGATTTTCGTATGTTGAACCAGCCCTGCATCTCAGGAATGAAGCCTACTTGATCATAATGGATAATTTTTCTTATGTGTTTTTGGATTCCGTTTGCCAGTATTTTATTGAAAATTTTTGCGTCGATGTTCATGAGTGAGATCGGTCTGTAATTCTCTTTCTTGGTTGGGTCTTTTTGTGGTTTTGGTATCAGGGTAACTGTAGCTTCATAAAAGGTATTTGGCAATGACTCTTCAGATTCTATATTGTAAAATACATTAAGGAGTATAGGTATTAGTTCTTCTTGGAAGTTCTGGTAGAATTCTGCATTGAAACCATCTGGTCCTGGGCTTTTTTTCGAAGGGAGATTTTTGATAACCATTTCTAATTCTTCGCGAGAAACCGGTCTATTTAGATCATTCACCTGGTCTTGGTTTAGCTTTGGTATATGATACTTATTTAAAAAAATGTCCATTTCTTTTGTATTTTCCAGTTTTGTGGCATACAGGCTTTTCTAGTAAGATCTAATGATTCTCTGAATTTCTTCTGTGTCTGTGGTTATGTCCCCCTTTTCATTTCTGATCTTATTTATTTGCGTGTTCTCTCTCTGTCGTTTAATTAGTTTGGATAGGGGTTTTTCGATCTTGTTGATTTTCTCCAAGAACCAGCTTTTTGTTTCATTGATTCTTTGTACTGTTTTCTGGGTTTCTATTTTGTTGATTTCAGCCCTCAGTTTTATTATTTCCAGTCTTCTACTTCTCCTGGGCGCGTCTGCTTCTTTTTTTTCTAGAGCTTTCAGGTGTGTTTTTAAGTCCCCAATGTATGCATTCTCCGTTTTCTTTAAGTGGGCACTTAGTGCTATGAACTTTCCTCTTAGCACTGCTTTCATTGTGTCCCATAGGTTTGAGTATGTTGTCCCTTTATTTTCATTAAATTCAAGGAAGACTTTAATTTCTTTCTTGATTTCTTCCTTGACCCAGGTGTGGTTCAGTAGTTGACTGTTCAGTTTCCATGAGTTTGTCGGTTTTTTGGGGGCAGCGTGGTTGTTGCCTTCTAACTTTAATCCGTGATGATCTGATAAGACACAGGTGGACACTGATATTTTTTTGTATCTGTGGAGGTTTCCTTTGTTACCAAGTATGTGGTCAATTTTTGAGAAGGTTCCATGAGCTGCAGAGAAGAAGGTATATTCTTTCCTATTTGGGTGGAATGTTCTATAGATGTCTGTTAAGACCATTTGCTTCATTACCTCCAATAATTCTCTTAATTCTCTATTAGGTTTCTGTCTGATTGACCTGTCCCTTGGAGAGAGAGGTGTGTTGAAGTCTCCTACTACTAGTGTGTGTGGTTTGATGTCTGCCTTGAGTTCTAGTAATATTTCTTTTACATAAGTAGGTGCTTTTATATTGGGGGCGTATATATTCAGGATTGAGACGTCCTCCTGATGAATTGTTCCTGTTATGAGTATAAAGTGACCGTCTCGGTCTCTTCTGATTGATTTTAGTTTGAAGTCAGTTTTGTTAGAAATTAGTATGGCCACACCTGCTTTTTTCTTAGGACCATTTGCTTGAAAGACCTTTTCCCAACCCTTTACTCTGAGTAGGTGCCTGTCTTTGTGGTTGAGATGTGTTTCTTGCAAACAGCAGAATGTTGGATCCTGTTTTCGTATCCAATCTTTTAGCCTGTGCCTTTTTATAGGTGAATTTAGCCCATTAATATTAAGTGATATTAATGACCAGTGGTTGTTTACTCCGGTTATTCTTATTGCTTTTGGTAGTAGAGATTGTGTGTCTCCCTTCTTTGAGATGTGCTCGTGAAGGGTCATTAGATGCCTGGGTTATTGTAGGCAGTGTTGGCAGTGTTGGATTCCTTGGGTTGCGATTTTCCTTCTATTACTTTCTGTAGGGCTGGATTTGTGGCTACATATTGTTTAAATTTGTTCTTATCCTGGAATGTCTTGTTTTCTCCATTGATAATGAACGATAGCTTGGCTGGGTATAGTAGTTTGGGTTTGCATCCATGGTCTCTTAGCTTCTGCAGAACCTCTATCCAGGACCTTCTGGCTTTCATAGTTTCCATCGAGAAGTCGGTGTAAGTCTGATCGGTTTACCTTTATAAGTTACTTGCCCTTTTTCTTTTGCAGCTCTTAATATTCTTTCTTTAACCTGTATATTTTGTGTTTTGATTATTATATGGCGAGGAGATGTTTTTCTTTGATCCAGTCTGTTTGGTGTTCTGTATGCTTCTTGAATATTTAAATGAATATCTTTCTTTAAGTTGGGAAAGTTTTCTTCCATAATTTTGTTGAAAATATTTTCTGGGCCTTTGAGCTGTGACTCTTCTCCTTCTTCTATTCCTATTATTCTTAGGTTTGCTTTTTTTATTGTGTCCCATAGTTCCTGAATGTTTTGTGTTGAGAATTTGTTGGCTTTGCTGTTTTCTTTGATCTGTTCGTTTATTTTCTCTATGGTGTCCTCAGCATCTGAGAGTCTTTCTTCTAGCTCTTGTATTCTATTGATTATGCTTGTTTCTGTAGACTCTGCTCGTTGGCCTAGATTTTCCATATCCAGCTGGTCCTCAGTTTGTATTTTCTTCTTTGCCTTCATTTCAGTTTTCAATTCTTGAACTGTTTCCATTACCTGTTTGATGGTTTTTTCTTGGTTTCCCAGGGTATCATGTACATATTTACTCATTTCTTCAAACTTTTTGTTATACTTCTCATCCATTTCTATAAGGGCATTTTTTACATGTTGTTTAAGGGACTCTATTATCTTCATAAAGTCGATTTTTTCCACTTCTTTTGTGTTAGGTTGTTCAAATACTTCTGTTGTAAGATCATTGGGTTCTGATGTTTTCATGTTGTTTTTCGGATTATTGGGTGAATTCTTGCCTTGGCGCCTGCCCATCTCCTCCTATTGATCCTATCCAATGGGTCCTTTAAAAACCGGATCAGGTTTCCCTGCTGGCCAAGGGCTCCCCTTACAAAATGCCCTCACTCTCTTTCGTGGTTCCTGCTGCAGGCCAAGAACCCTCTCACCCCTCCAAAGGATCTTCAGGACAGGACCAGGCTCCCCTTGTGCCAGTGACCTGGCCAACCAAAAGCCTACCTCTTTGATTCGATTGTAGTAGGGCAATCTGCTCTCCTTATTGCACGCCTGTCCCCGCTGCTTGGGTCTGCTGCTGCGCCGGTCCCCGAAAGCCTCTTCCTGTATGCGGTGTTGCTCCGCCGCATCTGGCCGCCGCTCCGCCACGTCTGGCAGCTGTGCTGCTCTGCCTCTGAGCGTCTGGCCACTGCGCCGCTCGGGTCTCCATTTCTTGAAAAGGGAAGCTTCTTTGACAAAAGTGAGATGTATACTTACCTGTGGGTATAAGGATAAATATTTAGAATGTAGGTAGGAGCTGTGGCAGTTTAGAAAAGTGACAGTTGTAGGTTTTCTTCCAAAATCCATGATTTGCTAGCCTCAGATTAGTTTCTGATACCAGCCATGGTTTCTAGCTTGTTAAGTGGGCCTTATGCTCAATTAGGGGGCTGTTGCTAATTAACAAGGTATATATGCTACTATAGTACCCTTATGGTTATCCTGTCATGCTCGTATTTGTTGAAGTCTATAGGCCTCATAGTTGTTGTTTATTTCCCTTCTGGTACCATGGAAGCTAGTCTATAGGTAAGAGGCTTTTATATCTGTTCCAGCTCAAAGGCCATTGGCCTTGTGTCTGAAGTACCAGGCACCTTCAGCAATAGAGTCTTACCTTCAGTCTTTGGAAAGCTACAAAGGGCACCAACAATAGCCTATAATATTTTGGAAATCTCTTGGATATTCCTGACTAACAATTCAAAAGAGGGCTTACAATTCCTGTATTTGGTATTTTTGTTAGATATTCTAATGATGCTTGGGGGGAATATTGTCATCTCAGATTGAAAAATTTAATTTTAACTACATATATATGTACATGTTGACTTATATGTATTTTATGTAATTATAGGTAGGTAATATGATGCCTTTTGACTTTTGCAGACATCCTTACCATTATTTTACCCTCCTCCCTCATTTTTCCATATTTATCTCTCTCATCCCTCTGACATGAAAGTTTCTCCCAATTTTTTCCACTTTCCCCTTCAGATCACTTGTTCCCTGCTAGTCCCCTCTCTAGTCCTCCCTCCCCTACATGCTCTCCTTTTACTTTGCTAGTTTCTTCAGTTGATCCAGATATGTGCTCATATCTGAAGACTTATATATAGCAGCCTCAGAGAGAACATGTGCCGTTTGGCTTTCTGTGGTTTACCTCATTCAACATGATGTTTTGTAGTTAAGTCAATCTGCCTGCAAGTTTCATGATTTCATTATTCTTTGAGGCTCTAGTGATTTCATTTTTCTTTACAGCCTTTTATAGTGTACATGTACTACATTTTTATTACCCATGTGCCTGGTGAAAGATATTTAGGTTGTTTCCATTTCCTAGCTATTGTGAATAGAGTAGCAATGAAAATGACTGAGCACGTATCTGTGCTGTAGGATGTTGAATCCTTTGGGCATAGGTCTAAGAGTTGTATGGAATATTGTATATTTATTTTTAGCTTATTGAGGATTTTATGTACTGATTTTCAGGGTGACTGGACCAATTTGCAATCTCAGCAACAGTAATTAAAGATTCCCTTTCTCCACATCCTTGACAGTCTTTGTCCTCAGTTTTCTCAGACACTGCACACTCATAGGTATATCAGCCCTGCTGTACTTACACGAAGCTGTTTCCTTGGAGTCATCCACCACCTCTGGATCTTCCAACTTTTCTACTTCCTCTTCTGCATAGGTCCTTGAGTCTTGAGGGTAGGAGTTCGCTGAAGACATCCCATTCAGACTTGGTTGCTCCAAATTCTCTCACTCTGTGTATACTGTCTAGTTGTGGGGCCTTGGGTAAATTACTATCTACTGAAAAAAAAAAGCTTCTCTGATGAGGGTTGAGTGATTCATTGAACTGTGGGTGTAGCAATATGTTAATAGTACTCATTTGATTGTTATGATCCTTTAGCAGAATAATAGTATTTTCTCCTAGGGCCTGTCACCTATCTAGTCTCAGGTTCTTGGCCACTTTAGCTGTATCATGTACATGTTTCATCTCATGAAGTGGGCTTTAAATCCAATAAACAAGTAGTTTGTTACTCCCATAATGTTTATGTTACTATTGCACTCGTAGGCAGATCTCGTAGGCAGATCATTTTTATAATTCAGAGCGTTGGAAGCTGTTTGTGATTTATGATGACTTTCCTCCATTGGTAGTCTCTATAGCAGCTTCAAGCATTAGGAACAGTAGCAAATAGGGATGAAACTTCCAGTTGTGTACTAGCAAAATTTCTTCATGTTCTATGTCATATAAATATGTGGAGTTTTAGTAATAGAGTTTTACTGTCAAGATGTGGAGGGCAAACAATAGCATAGACAATAACTTGTGATGTTTGGGGGGTGCTCTATGGGAATAATTTGGCCAATGACCCAAAAATATACAATTAATCATACAGCCATTATAGAAATCAGTGTGGAGGTTACTTAAAAAACTGAAAACACATCTACCAGAACATTCAACTATGCCATTTTCGTTAAATAAATACCCAAATGATTCTCTGCCTTGTTACAGAGATGTCTGCTTATCCATGTTTATTGCTACTGAATTCATAATAGCCAGAATTTGGAAGCAGCCTAGATGTCCGTCAACTTATGAATGTATAATGAAAATGTGGTACATTTATACATTATTACAACTGTTATCCAGTTGTAAAGGGAAACGAGATTATAAAATTTGCAGGCAAATTGATGGAGCTAGAAACAATCATAAGTGAGATTACTCAGACCCAGAAAAACATTTTATGTTTTCTATTATAGGTAGATGTTAGCTTTTACACTTTAGATATGTATATTATTTGGAATATACACATAGACTGGGTAGCTAGTAAAGGAGCATGCAGGGAGTATAAGGGATCTCCCAAGGAAGGGGAAATTTAATATAGTGTTATAAGAGGACAAAGCAGAAATTATAACAGGGGGACTAGAAGGTCAGGGGGGATGGAAGGGAATGGCAGAGGAAGGATTATAGGGGGAAAAGCTAACACTAAATGCCCTTTGAAAGTCTTATGTATGATACTGTATACACACACACACACACACACACACACACACACGGAATTTGGATGGAGTTTCCTTGTAATGGAGAACACAATAAACCAACTAAAAATCATATGCTAGCAAATAAAACCCTCAGTACCAGAAATAAGTTACATCTTTGAGTCATTGGTTTTGTTCATTTTTTTTTTTTTTTTTTTTTTTATTTTAATTTATTTATTTATTAAGAATTTCTGCCTCGTCCCCACAACCGCTTCCCATTTCCCTCCCCCTCCCCCGATCAAGTCCCCCCCCCTCTCATCTGCTCGAAGAGCAATCAGGGTTCCCTGACCTGTGGGAAGCCCAAGGACTGCCCACCTCTATCCAGGTCTCCTAAGGTGAGCAATATATACATATTAGAGTATTACTCAGCAGTAAAAAACAAGGACTTCTTGAATTTTGCATACAAATGGATGGAAATAGAAAACACTATCCTGAGTGAGGTAAGCCAGACCCAAAAAGAGGAACATGGGATGTACTCACTCATAGTTGGTTTCTAGCCATAAATAAAGGACATTGAGCCTATAATTCATGTTCCTAGAGAAGCTAAATAAGGTGAATCCAAAGACAAACACATAGGCATCCTCAGGAATATTAACCTTCATCAGGCGATGAAAGGAGACAGAGACAGAGACCCACACGGGAGCACCGGACAGAAATCTCAAGGTCCAAATCAGGAGCAGAAGGAGACGGAGCACGAGCAAGGAACTCAGGACCACGAGGGGTGCACCCACACACTAAGACAATGGGGATGTTCTATTGGGATCTCACCAAGGCCAGCTGGCCTAGGTCTGAAAAAGCATGGGATAAATCCAGACTAGCTGAACATAGCGGACAATGAGGAATACTGAGAACTCAAGAACAATTGCAGTGGGTTTTTGATCCTACTGCACGTACTGGCTTTGTGGGAGCCTAGGCAGTTTGAATGCTCACCTTAGGTTTTGTTCATTTTTGAATATTTCAGGATATTGCACTTGCTGTCATTGGATTAAACCTAACAATTACAGTTTGATGTGATACCCATTCTTTTTTTAAATCATTCTTCTCGCATATATTACATCCTGACCATAGTTTACCCTCCTGCCTTTTCTTCTAGTCCCCCCCTCCTTATCCATTCCTCCTCCATTTCCCTTTAGAAAAGGGCAGGCCTCCCAGGAATACCAACAAAACATGACATATCAAGTTGCAGTAAAAATAGGCTGAATGAGGCAACCCGGTGGGAGGAAAACGGTCCCATAGTGGACAAAAGAGTCAGAGGCAGGCCCTGTTGCCACTATTATGAGTCCCACAGGAAGACAAAGCTACACAACTGTAACATATATGCAGAGTGCCTAGATCAGTCCAATACAGACTCCTTGATTGTTGTCTCAGTCTCTGCAAGTTCCTATGAGCCCAGGTTAGTTGATTCAGTGGGCTTTCTAGTGGTATTCTTGGCGTTTCTGGCTCCTACTATCCTTCCTCCTCTCTTCCGCAGGATTAGCCCCACCTGATGTGAGTCTCTGCATCTGTTTCCATCAGTTATTGGATGAAGCCTCTTTGATGATGATTATGCCAGGCTCCTCTTGGCTCTGAGTTATCTAGCCTCTGGCTCCTGGCCCTCTAGGCAGTGTCAGGGGTGGGATCCCTCTCATGCCAAGGGTTTCAAGCTGGACTAATCGTTATTTTGCCACTCCCATTTCTGCACGTCCATCTTGTAGGTCAGACAAATGGTAGTGAAGGTAGTATAGTGAGAAAATACTGGACCAAAAACCAAAAGCCAGCTGGACAAACTCCAAATTCATCATCTTCATGAATGTGTCAAAATGTTCTTCAGATTTCCAGTTCCTTTCAGCTTTGTTGGCTGCAACACACTTCTCTCCCTTGGGCTGGTCCCATACCCTGTTACCACCTCTCCACAGCAGGTACCTCATGGCTCTGGTATCTCCAACATCTTGGGATCTCCAAAGCAATCCAAGCTTGAACTTCATGGCTTCATACAATGGCCTCTCTAGGCCTCCATTCAGGGACACTGCTTACACATGACTGGCCTCAGTGACATTCCTTCTTCACCAAAAAAAAAAAAAAATGCACAGTCCCGTTCTTCTCTCCTAAACTCCAGTACAATGTGGCTGAAGTTGCCAAATTCTGCTGCTTTCTGGGGCTAGAACATGGCACCCTCATTCAATTTACTTCCTAAGCTTGGCTCTCCTGAAACTGAATCTCAGCGGCTATTGGCTGGAGGAGCGGAAGGACCTCCCGCAACAGACCAGGCTGGGCTTGAACTCAGAGATCTTTCAATTACATCTTTACCAGATTTATGTTTCCAATGACTACCTTCACTGTCCAAGCTTTGCTGTTCTGGAACTTGTTCTTTAGACCAGGCTGGACTCAAACTAAGATCTGCTTGCCCAGCATTTAGAATAAGGCATGTGCCACCACACCTGGCTCTAAGCTTCTCTTTAACTACTTTTCACAAGTTGGAAGCTTAGCTGGGTGGGATTTTGCCCTTAGGGGTCACCATTTTCTTTATTCCATTTCTTTTATTAATCAATTTTTTATTGAGCTCTACATTTTTCTCTGCTCCCTTCCCTACCTCTCCCCTCCACTTCAACCCTCTCACAGAGTCCCCATGCTCCCAATTTACTCAGGAGGTCATGTGTTTTTCTACTTCTCATATAGATTAGATCTATGTAAGTATCTCTTGGTGTCTTCATTGTTGTCTAAGTTCTCTGGGATTGTGATTTGTAGGCTGGTTTTCTTTGTTTATGTTTAAAAAACCACTTATGAATGAGTACATGTGATAATTGTCTTTCTTTGTTTGGGTTCCCTCACTCAAAATAATGTTTTCTAGCTCCATCCATTTGCCTACAAAATTCAAGATGTTATTATTTTCTGCTGTGTAATACTCCATTGTGTAAATGCACCACATTTTCCTTATCCATTCTTTGGTCAAGGGGAAATTAGGTTGTTTCCAGGTTCTGGATATGACAAACAATGCTGCTATGAACATAGTTGAGCACATGTCCTTGTGGCACGATTGGGCATCCTTTGGATATATACCCACAAGTGGTATTACTGGGTCTTGAGGAAGGTTGTTTCCTAATTTTCTGATAAATTGCCACACTGACATCCAAAGGGGCTGTACCAGCTTGCATTCCCACCAGAAATGCAGGAGTGTTCTTTTTACCCTATAACCTCTCTAGCATAAGTTGTCATCAGTGTTTTTGATATTGGCCATTCTTGCAGGTGTAAGGTGGAATCTCGGAGTTGTTTTGATTTGCATTTCTCTGATAACTAAGGATGTTGAACATTTCCTTAAGTGTCTTTCAGCCATTTTAGATGCCTTTGTTGATAATTCTCTGTTTAGGTCTGTACTCCATTTCTTTTATTGAATTATGTATTCTTTTGGTGACCAATTTCTTGGGTTCTTTGTATATTTTGGAGATCAGACCTCTGTCTGATGTGGGGTTGGTGAAGATCTTTTCCCATTCTGTAGGCTGTCGTTTTGTCTTGTTGACCATGTCCCTATCTTGACAGAAGCTTTTTAGTTTCAGGAGGTCCCATTTATTAATTGTTTCTCTCAGTGTCTGTGCTGCTGGAGTTCTGTTTAGGAAGTGATCTCCTGTGCCAATGCGTTCAAGTGTACTTTCCACTTTCTCTTCTATTTATTCCATTTCTTAATCCGTTTACCTCCTTGAACACAGGCCTTAGCTCCATTCTACTTCCTGGTGCTCCTTTTCTCCTCAAATTTTAGGTTTTGTAATTTGCCCTTCTCTGCTTACTACTTTTTATTATAAATCTTCATTAGAGTTACCGCTAATAATCATGTGACAGAGTCTGTACTAGGCTGTTTTGAGATTTCATCTGCTAATGGAACTAACCCGAATCTCTTCACTTTGTTTTCTGGCAGACTCTTTAGATCAAGGCAAAAAGCAACCACATTCTTCACCAAAATATCACAAGAACAATCCCTAGGCAACCTCTTGAGCTAGGCACCCATAGTTCAAATCACACTCTGCAGTATTTTCTTCCAATGTTCTTTGAGCATAGCCCATTTAGCAGCTCTTATAGCCTTCAAATGCCCACAGTCCCAAGGTTCATAGTCCTTCTTACACTAGAATGGTCAGGCCTATCACAGCAATACCCCAGTCCCTAGTACCAACTTCTGTGTTAGTTGGGGTTTTCTCTTGCTGAGATGAGACACCACGACTATGGCAACTTTTATAAAAAAAACACATTTAATGTGTTTACATTTTCAGTGGTTTAGTCCATTATCATAATGGTGCTACATGGGAGAGGGCAGGCAGACATGGTGATAAAGAACTAGCTGAGACTTCTACATCTTGACTTGCAAGTAACAGGAAGTGGCCTCAGACCTTGAGCATATATGAGACCACAAAGCCCACACCCACAGTGACATACTTCTCCAATAGGCCATACTTACCCCAACAAAGCCACACCTTCTAATAGTGCCATTCCCTTTGGAGGCCATTTTTTTCAAACCACCACACCCCTCGAGCCCTCCTTGTTATTTAGCCACTATGGGTCTATGGATTATAGCATGATTATCTTTTTTTTTTAATAATTTTTTTATTAAGAAAAGAAGAAAAAAAACATAAACAAAAAACAAGTTTCCACCTCCTCCCAGCCTCCCATTTCCCTCCCCCTCCTCCCACCCTTCTCCCCCTCCTCCCACACTTCTACCCCTCCCCCCACTCCTCTCCCCCTCCCTCTCCAGTCCACAGAGGCTTCTGATGCTGGTTGAGAGTAAATGGACATTCAGCATACTTTTTGTTCCTTTTCTCTTTGTCTATGGCAGCACATGCCAATTTCTTCCTGTAGCAGCAAACCATTCAACCTGAGAATTATTGCCCTAAAGTTTTCTGAACAGGAGCACTTTTTCTTTTATTTTTTTTAATTTATTTATTTATTAAAGATTTCTGTCTCTTCCCCGCCACCGCCACCTATTTCCCTTCCCCTCCCCCAATTAAGTACCCCCCAGCCCGAAAAGCAATCAGGGTTCCCTGTCCTGTGGGAAGTCCAAGGAAGCCCCACCTCCATCCAGGTCTAATAAGTTGAGCATCCAAACTTCCTAGGCTCCCACAAATCCAGTGCGTGCAGTAGGATCAGAAACCCATTGCCATTGTTCCTGAGTTCTCAGTAGTCCTCATTGTCTGCTATGTTCAGAGAGTCCGGTTTTATCCCAGGCTTTTCCAGACCCAGGCCAGCTGGTCTTGGTGAGTTCCCAGTAGAACATCCCCATTGTCTAAGTGTGTGGGTGCACCCCTCACGGTCCTGAGTTCTTTGCTCGTGTCTCTCTCCTTCTGAGGAGCACTTTTTCTATAGAATGTTTGTAACAAATGATGCTCTTAGCCTCTTTAGAGAAGCATCCTTAATTGGAGAGTGCCAAGTAAATGATACCAACAGGTCCAGAAACCCAATATATAAAGTATCAAAATGATACGTTTTAAGATTTCCATATTGTGATCTGAGCCGTGGTGGCACACGCCTTTAATTCCAGCACATGGCAGGCAGAGGCAGGGCGGTTCTCCGTGAGTTCGAGGCCAGCCTGGTCTACAAGAGCTAGTTCCAGGACAGGCTCCAAAGCCACAGAGAAACCCTGTCTCAAGAAACAAAAAGAAAAAAGGAAAAAACTACTTCCATACTGTAAGTGGTACAGCTCTGGAGGGAAAAATATCCTGGCTGTTGGATGCCAGGCTATACCTGTAGGTGTTACAGTTCTGCAGGGAAAGGTATCCTGGCTGTCAGAAGTCAGGCTCAAGAACGATGGCAATGGCTTTTTGATCCTACTGCACATACTGGCTTTGGGGGAGCCTAGGCAGTTTGGATGCTCACCTTACTAGACCTGGATGGAGGTGGGTGGTCCTTGGACTTCCCACAGGGCAGGGAACCCTGATTGCTCTTTGGGCTGATGAGGGAGGGGGGTGTTGATTGGGGGAGGGGGAGGGAAATGGGAGGCAGTGGCAGGGAGGAGGCAGAAATCTTTAATAAATAAATAAATTAATTAATTAATTAAAAAAATCCAAAAAAAAAAGAAGTCAGGCTATTCCTATACCTGTGAAGGGAAAGATTTCCTGCTACTGGAAGCCAAGGAATATCATAAAGCCACAATGCACAACAAGAGATTTATTGGGAGGGGAAAAAAACAGGAGGTGACTGCCTCTCCTGGGGCAAGAAACAACAGCAAATTGAAAAGGAAAGAGGGTTTATATAGAGTTTCTTGGGAAGGAGGTGCAACTTTTTAGGGTAGAACTTTCCAGGGTGGGTATTAGTGGGATTTCATGCCCAGAGATTGGACTTTTTACTCTGTGTGGTGGGTACAGAGTCCAGAAGTTAGCACAATTAGAGTATTCTGTGTGTGGCACCTGGCAGTTAGAGGTCCTTGTGGGAGGGGCCTGGTCACTAGTGTCTTGACGGGCGTACACATACAATTCTAATCCCACCTCACTGCACTGTAGCGTACAAACCGCTCTACCGGGAGAATTTAATATCCTTTTTTTTTTTGCCTTTAGAATTCCAGAATTTAGATTTTTACTTGACTCCTGCCTTGTGTTGGGAATGACTATGCTTTTAACACATATGTCTTAGAGTCACCAAGATGTGTGGGCCAGAATCCTGGCCATTGCAGTTCAGTGTACCGACCATGATGTAGGCTTCCTGCTGGTGTCATTTTGAAGGAAACACATGAATGAATAAGGTCCACTACTGTATCTTGGAAAATGTGGCTGATATATAACTGTCGGGTTGATGAAATCAGAATTAACCGTGTAAGGCTTTGCCTGTTTAAGAAAAGTCTCTTCTATATCCTCCAGGAAATGTTGGAGCAATAGGAGGATTCTGTTTGCTCCCTGTATTTCCTCTTACACCCACCATGGTATTTGCCACATTATGTAGCCATTTGTTGAATTACACATGTCTTTCCCATAACCACATAAGCATATATTGTCCTTTCTGTCATATTCACTAACCACAGGACCTGATTAGTTCCTTCTATCAATATATATATATATATATATATAGCAAATGAATAACAGATTATTTTTGTCACAAGGTAGTTAGAAGAAATATAGAAACACTTTTTAATATATCTCAAGGAGCCCTATTTCCTCCCACTCATTTTCTGCTTGGTGGAACATTTTTCTCTCAGGGAAGGTGCTTGTATAGTGCTATAGGCTTGGGATTCTTTAGCTGCTGTTAGAGCGTACCAAACAAGAAATAAATGATGTATTATGCTGTCGTTAAAATGGTTAGGCTGAAAGCAACAGAGTGTAAAATGCTGGTACTTTGGTCTTCTAGCCAGCAATGCTAATAGGATGAAATATAGTCAAGCAAATTTAATGAATAGCCTGAAAGGGAAAAAATAGATATTTGTTGTCATGTACTGCAGGGGGTGGGGCAGGGCAGCAATTCAGTTCCTGTCATTATAGAAGCATTTTGTAGTTGAAAATTGAAAATGTTCCTACAAATGCCATGTAAAACCAAGACTGATGACTTTGACCTACAGGTTAGAATTAACAAAACAACAAAACATTGTATAAGCTCATGTTCCCTTGCTCTACCTTTAAGCAGGGCAGCAAACTGAGAGAAGAATCTCTGGGTGCTAGTGATACATTTTATAGAAACTCACCTCTCTACACCCCTTGTCATAGACTTCCGTTAAGTTACTCAGTATCTCTTGAGTCTTGGTTTGGTATTGTACAAAATGAGGCAATTATATATACCCTCATTTGTATTGATTTTATGTGTTATATAAAAGATCTGGTATATAATAATTCTCAGTTGATGATAGCTTAAGAAATAGAGCTTTAGCCATAAATAAGTACTAAATATTATGCTATTATGCTATTATGTGGTTTTCACTGAGTACCTCAAATGAGGACTGGGTGCCTCTGACATATTACCTTGAAGGTAGATATGGAATGAGGGGTGCCATCTCTAAGCTCTCAAGTATCCAAGTCTCTCCTGAAACTGTCTGCAGAAGGAGACCTATCTATGTAAGCACTTAAGCCATTTATTCACTTTCTTCTCTTGGAAATAAGAAACCCTCAGCAGATTCTTACTTTATATATTTGATATATAGGATATATATATATATATGCATATATATAATAAATCTCATTCATTCATTTCCAAGTTTATATACATATATCTCCCCATATTTATTATATTTATAGACATTTATTATATATTTTAAATATAATTTATTAGCATAGAATTAAGAATATATATTCTTTATTTAATAGATACATTTCCTCAATGAGGGTATTTTCTTCCTTCCTTCCTTTCTTTCTTTCTTTCTTTCTTTCTTTCTTGTTTTGTTTTTTGACACAGGTTTTTTCTGTGTCTTTGAGGCCTGTCCTGGAACTAGCTGGCCTTGACCTCACAGAGATCCACTTGCCTCTGCCTCCTGTATGCTGGGATTAACGGCATGCAGCACCACTGCCTGGCTAAAGGGCATTTTCTAAGTGCTAGTGACCCCTATGTAAAGATAGCAATCCTTACTTTCTAAAACTTAGAACTCCTTTGAAAGAGAAAAGTACTAAAAGAGGAGAACTAAAACATCCCATTGTATGCTAGATGACTGTGAGAACCAGGTGGACCCAGGAGACAGAGGAAGGTGACAGGATATATGAAGAGTATCCCACACGACAGAATGGGAGCTTTAGACATACTAGGGAAAGGATGATGGAGAATGTCACATGTGAGTAAAATAGAAGGACATGGAGATATGTCAGGAAGACTTAGAATCAAATCAAACATAAAGGTCTTCAACCAAGACAATGGCTGGCATATGTACAGGTTAGGGGCATGATGAGAGCTGAGTGAAAGAAAGTGTTGCTACAGTTGGGAGATACAGCTCAGTGGTATAGTGCATGCAAGAGACCCCAGTATCTGTCCTCAGTCTTGTAAACAACACCAAGAGATTGGATCTAAAATAGAAAATGAAGCGAGAGGAGTTACTGAGATATCGCAGGGCAGATGATCAAAGGTTTTTTGATTTATGTACTATTTGGTAGGGAGCTTTGGAAAGAAAACAAAACAAAACAAAAAACCCTCTGTAGCTGCTGTATGAAGAGGGGCAAGAGTAAGAACAAGATCCCAGTTTTCTGCTTTACCCTCTCTCCTTAGCAATGCAGATAGTGGGAAAGGGGTTTTGTGAGTGAGGTACCTGGCCTGTTAGTTCGAGATGATCACTAATTGAGGGTGTAGAGGGGAACATCAAAATGAAAGTAGATTTATTTTGATGACTGATGTAGTAAGGTCAGTATTGTTAGATTTTAGCCGCCAGGGAATGCGGAGGGGAGTGCCCACCTTAAAAGTATTACTTTTGCTCAGCGCTCATGGTCAGTGTGACAGCAGCCTCATTGTGGTTCTCATTCTGGCTCTGGTAGAAATATCAGACTCATAATGAAATGCCAAACTGCACATGCTTTTTCCCCTGTTTTTTCATCATGTGTTTCTTTTCTCAGATTTAATCTTAGATTTTTCCACCAATGCACCACCAGATTTCTTAGTATAAACAACCGGCTGTTTCAGAGATGAAATTTTACATATGTCATTTCCTTTCTGGATAAAGAAACGGTGGGTTATATGCTCTTTGAGGTTCAGGACTTTAATATTATTCATTTTCCTTAATTGCATTTGTTTTGAGTATCTATAAACATGACCATGGGGCTGTTTCTAAGTTTCCTGCCTTCTGAGAAGTGGTCTAGGCACTAACAAGGATGTCACATCCTGCTTGTTGCTAATTGCACCCAGAGGCAGGGAACACATTCGGCAAATTTCATAAATAAGTAAATAGGATTCAAGAAGGATGAAAGAATGCTATGTGTTTAGCCATCAGGTGGCCATAACGAGAACAAGCTAAGGCTGTACCTGCGCTGGCCAAACGATGTGAGCTAATTTGTTCATTTTCACGACTTTAATGATCTATGGCTCACCTCCCAGGGCAAGAACCAAGCCATTCTACAAGGCACATGAGATGCTAGGCTTGTTATCACTTTCACACTTTTCTAATGTAACATTGCTAATGTACCCAGCCATTTTATACATATTTAATTTCATCATTACAGGATGAGCAGAAGGCAAAAGTATTGCTTGAAATCAAAGCATAGAGAACCCCTTACTTTCCTTGACCCAGGCAGCCCTCTAACCTCAAGTTTCCTGCTTCTTTCTGGCCACAGATCACATTGTCCAACACAGAAGGATTAAATATTCATGAGTAAATATTTATTTACATCACATTCTATGTTTGCCACAACGAAAATTATGTATATAATCTTGTACTCTTTGAGTCTTTGTTGTCTGTATGCAGTAGATATGTGTATAGTAAACAATTATGCTCAGTAACATTTGATTGAGTGGCGATATAGCTATGGTTGAGGAGAAAGCATGGTGAATGAGATTGTACCTCTGGTCTGGATGGACACTCAGGTAGTCATCCAAGTTTGCTGAGACTGAGGGAGTTCTTGAGACAGAAGACTGTCAACACTAAAACAAAGAAATATCAAAAAAGGACAAAGTGTTTATCCTACAAAACCAAACATCCCTGTGAGCAAAATATGGAGTCCAAAAGGCATAAAAAGAATATTTAACCAGGAGATAGATATTAGGTTAAAATCCTGATTCTGATATATGTGAAGTGTGTAACCAAGAGAATGCCATTTTTTTCTTCTCTAGATCTCAGATTTCTTATATGGAAATCTTATGTAGAAAATAGTGATGTCAACAATATCCATCTCCCAAAATGACATTAAATAATCCACATAAGAAAAATAGAAAACTAAAAATGATACAAATGTAAAATTTCATTTCAAAGAAGACAGCATGCCATTAATTAAACTTATGGATCTGATCTATTTTGAAAATAAGCCAAGTTTCAACAAGCCTTGAATTATTTGAAAATTCAAGTCAATTAACAGAATTGACAAATCCTCAAAACACATTTGGGACCAAACTGTTTGTCTGTTTTTTTTTCATATATCTGAAGAACAAAACATTGACAATAATAAACATTACTTATTTTTTCTCTCTTTCCAAATCACCTATGAGATAATATTTTTAATTGCTTTTGATAATTCCTTGTGACCAGATTTTACATTAGTAGCAATTGCATGCTGTCATCATGATCCTCACTTAATCAAAACCCTCAGATAATTTTTTTTGGGGGGGGAATTACCTATTTTTAAGCTGTATTCTGCGGGGATACTTTTACTAAGATAAAGGATTGTTTAATTTCTGTAAAGACTTGCTCAGTGGCTCATTTGTTTATTTGACTCATATTTATTTAAAATTCACCAGATCACCATTAGCATTTTGGCACAGACAATACAAGCAATGAGCAACACAGGCCAGTCTCCTAACTCCATGAGCTTCTATTCTAGTGGGAGGAAGTATATATTAAACATAGACAAAACCTTGGCAATTACATACTATGAGAGACAAGGGTAGAGAACTTTGATAAGGAATAATTGTTATCTTTTCTAGATAAAAGGAATAGTAAGATGAACATAAAATTGAGGTATGTTTGTGTTTATAGATTTATTTTAAAATTATGGATGTTGGTGAGTGCATGTAGGTGCCCATGGATACTAGAGGTAGGCATTGGATCCTCTGGAGCTGGAGTTACAGGTTGTTGTGAGCCCCTGCATGGATGCTGAGAAGTAGGTCCTCTGATGAAGAAGAAAGTGCTCTTAACTGCTAAGTCACCTCTTCGGCATGTGTATTTGTATTTTTGAAGACAAATTTAAGAAGCCACTGTAGATGGAGGAAGGTGGAGGGAGGGTATTAATGCCAAATAATGAGGTCAGATGGTTCAGGGGAACATGGGTTCTTTCAGTTTTACAGATAAAATTTAAAAATAGATTCAAAGAAAAATTCGAAGGCAAATTTATTGGAGTTTAGGAAAATTCCAAGAAACCAAACACACATACAAACACAGGGAAGGCAATCTAGATATCTGACTGTAGGGAAGGAGCTAAGAAGTGGAAGAAAGAAGAATAGACTTTCCAAGTTAGAGGTCAAGAAAGCAGGCAGGCTCAGCAATGGAATTCTGCAAACAACTGTGTGCGAGTGGAGGATGGGGTGAGAGTTTGAGAATGTCCAGGGAGAACCAGTATATTAGGACAAGAAGACTTGGGCTATTAGGAAGAGGGGAAAGTACTAACAGTGGAGATCTGCAATAACTGCACTAAGGAAGTGACTTTTGGGATGAGTGAGCACATATCTCATTAAGGAGCTAGTCATTCCTTCCCTCTTAACATGTTTGCAGGTGTATCCTCTTTCTTTTCACCTTTTAATTCTAAATGCGAAACAGGATTTCCTCATTATTACAGGAAGCCTTTGGCCTTGCCTGGGAAAGCAAAGAAAGTCCTTGTCTTTATCAAATGGTATTGTCATTCTTTGAGGAAGCCATTTATAAAGGTTGTTACCAATGTTTAACCATGGCATTTCAAATTCTAAGGTGAGGCAATTGCAACACATCTTTTTCCGCAAA
Source organism: Microtus oregoni (assembly GCF_018167655.1). Taxonomy (NCBI): domain Eukaryota; kingdom Metazoa; phylum Chordata; class Mammalia; order Rodentia; family Cricetidae; genus Microtus; species Microtus oregoni. The sequence continues at coordinate 15,351,539 of NW_024543828.1, forward strand.
TGTAGGAGGAAGCCATTTGTTGGTTCCAGCCAGCTCAGTAGTTCAGACCCAAAATAATCACACAGAAACTGTATTAAGTAAATCACTTCTTGGCCCATTGGCTCTAACTTCTTATTTGCTAACTCTTACATCTTAATTTAACCCATTTCCATTAATTTGTGCATCACCATGAGGTCGTGGCCTACCAGCAAATTTTCAGCACATATATCTCCGGCAGCTCCATGGTTTCTCCCTGATTCTGTCCTTCTTTCTCCCAGTATATAAACATAAGTCACAAAACAATCTCACACCAGTTTGGAATTATGATTAATAAAAGGGTTATTTATTTAAGGGGAAACTTAGAGATCACTGTCCTAGACAACAGCCCCCTGAGTGATCAGGACCAGAGTCTAGTTGCTGGAAGCAGAGCCAAAAGCAAGAGAGAGAGAGAGAGAGAGAGAGAGAGAGAGAGAGAGAGTTGTAATAGGAGCGGCTGGGTGCTTCCTGCCACCTGGCTAGCTTTACCCGAAATAATTACATGGAAACTGTATTCTTTTAAACACTGCCTGGCCCATTAATTCCAGCCTCTTATTGGCTAGCTCTTACATATCGATCTAACCCATTTCTAATATCCCTGTAACACCACGAGGTGTCTTACCAAGGAAGATCTTAACCTGCGTCTGTGTCCGGTAGGAGAATCATGGCGACTCCTTGACTCAGTTTCTTTCTCCAAGCGTTCTGTTCTGTTTACTCCACCCACCTAAGGGTTGGCCTATCAAATGGGCCTAGGCAGTTTCTTTATTAATTAACCAATGAAAGCAACAGATTAGAAAGAAATCACCCCCACATCGAGAGAGAGAGAGAGAGAGAGAGAGAGAGAGAGAGAAAGAAAGAGAGAGGGAGAGCAGGGCTACTGCTGCTTTTTAAAGCAAAAGAGAACATGCTCAAGTGGGCTGGAATCTTAAAGGCTATTGGCTGAAGGAGCAAAGGGAGCTCCTGCAGCACCAGCATTCGGTTTAGTTTTCCCTGCCTACTTCTATTCTTTTTCCCTATCAGGCCAAGCCATTTTTCTTTATTAATTAACCAATCGTATTCATAGCATACAAAAGGGAATCCCACATCACTCAAAATTAGTATATAACAGGGATATAGGAGGTAGGTTGCAAAACTGATTAAGGAAGGGAATCTACCCTCAATGAATGCCAGACCTGGCTAGTTATATATCAACTTGACACAAGCTAGCATCATCTGAGAGGAGGTAATCTCCATTTAGAAAATGCCCCCATAAGATTCGGCTGTAAGGCATTCTCATAATTAGTGATTGATGGAGGAGGGCCCAGTCCATTGTGGGTGGTGCCATCCCTGGGCTCGTGGTCTTGGGTTCTATAAGAAAGCAGGCTAGGCAAGCCATGGAGACCAAGTCAGTAAGCAGCAACCCTACAGGGCCTCTATATCACCTCCTCCCTTCAGGTTTCTGCCCTGCTTGATTGAATTCCTATTCTTGCTGCTTTTGATGATGAACTGTTGCATGGAACTGTGAGTGAAATAAACCCTTTCCCCTCCAACATGCTTCTGGCCCTGGTGTTCCATCACATAAATAGACAAACCCTGTTTTATAGACCCTTAAGGCCAATCTATGATTGCTATAGGGAAACATGGAATTAAGTGACTCTGTCTTAAATGGCCAACCGTGCTTTTTGCTTCAATAGAAGTACTTAGAGAACTGAGAAGTGGCCATATGCTATTTTCAAAAAACACTAGTTGAGGTAATTTTTTCAGTTACCCATTTTCCTGGACTCTCAAAAGCTCTTTTTTTCCAGTCTCCTTATTGGCGACTATTGGATGTACACAAGGTAATTGAAGAGCAAGGTCAGGCAGGAGTTGCTGAGCTCTCTTCTTTTTTCTCATCCCCCCATGGGGAAGGGATCTGGGCACATTCTCTGAAATATATCTGAGGGTTTGGGATGTAACTCAATGGTAGAGTATGGTGTGGAAGGTCCTTCTGTCTGTGTGTTGCTTTTCCTTGGTTAATGAGTAAAGAAACTGCCTTGACCTGTTGATAGGGCAGAACTTATGTAGGCAGGGAAGATGGAACTGAATGCTGGGAGAAAGAAGGGCAGAGTAGGAGAAGAGCCATGGAGCTGCCAGAGATAGATGTGCTGAAACGTTGGCGGTAGGCCATGACCTCATGGTGATACACAGATTAATGGAGATGGGTTAAACTAAGATATAATAGTTAGCCAATAAGAAGCTAGAGCTAATGGACCAAGCAGTGTTTTAATTAATACAGTTTCTGTGTGATTATTTCAGGGCTAAGCTATTTGGGTAGCCGGGAACCAACAAGCGGCTCACAAGTGACTTCCTTGCAATAAGAGTACTTGATTTATATGGAGAAAGCTCCCCCCCCCGAATTCAATATCTATTACTGAAAACATAACAAAACAAACAAAAAAAACAGAAGCAGATGAAATTTTGCCAGATGTGGTGGTGTAGGTGATAGGTGATGGTAGGTGAGTCACCTGGAATTTGCGTATTCCCTGACCTACATAATGAGATGTTATTTGTAAAGAAATTAGGACAACCAGGGTGTATCAATGTATTTTAAATTTCTCTCCCATGTTTAATTCTCCAAATGGGAAGAATACAGTTGTCAATCAGGTTAAGACATGTAAGTAAATTGTGAATGTTGATAGTGAGTGTTTTATAGGTCACAAATTATAGCTACTTTATCTAGATCACTATCTTACTTTCTTAAGTTACTTAGCAAATACTCAATGGAAAAAGCAATTATAAAGCACTTAGAGAGTTGTAGTCACCCAAATGATAATTATTTGCAGGTGCTGGTTTTTCTTCCCTTTCTACTGCTGTCTCCAGTCCCGCCTCACAACCTCGGGAGGACTGAATGTTGAGTGTGTTCTGGATCTTCACCTAAGTTTGTCTTTATCTCTTATGTGTTATATAGAGAAATATCAATAATGAATCCATTTGTGCCACTTCTCCAGTGTTGGAGTTAGCTGAAAGTCTCATGATTTCTTGTCATTGCCAAATGTCATTTTACACTTTCATTTATTTAGCCACTAGGAAAACTAAGATTTAATGTATTTAGTCCGCCATATATATTCTTGTGAGCAAAATAAATTTCACTCAGTTCTGTAGTCCTCCTTCTTGTCCCCTCAGCATGATAGATTTGTGCGTTGCTTTACTCCATTCAAAGTAAAGATTGATCAATAAAGCTATTTTTCAACAGTCCTGAACCAAGATATGATCCTCTGATCACAAAATAATGCATGTTGACAACCTCTAAGATGCATGCTTACAGTTATGCACATTTACAAATTATTTGTTATAGGGAAGCAATAGAGGAGAAAGCATCTTTTGTTGGTCAGCACACTTGAGTGTTGACAAAAGAGTACAAAATATGCCATTTGGAAGGGGCTTGATTCTTCTTTTTGGGTCTGCCCAAAACATGTAAGAACTAAGATAAAGGTCTTTTGCTCAAGATATTTTCTTTTTTGCTTGAAAAGAGAAGTATATCTTCGGACTGAACATATGAGGAATACAGAAATTTAAGCATGCCATCTTGTTCCGCAAAGCTTTTTAGCATAGAGTACTATGGTCTTTGGGACTTTCAATGGTCTCCATTAAGGTTACAGGGTTCCATTTTTTTCAGATGTTTTAGTGTTCTACAGCTTGAAAGGTGTTGAAGGATGATGCCATTGTTTTGCTCCAACTTTCAGGGTTTGATAGTCAACACAGATTTGAGATGGTCTGTGGAAGGTATTTAGGAAAACATTTTTTGTTCTGTTTAATTCTATTTTTTTGGAATAGAATCTCAGTTTGCTGTATAGACTGGCTTCAAACTTGTGATTCTCCTGTCTCAGCCTCCCAAGTACTAGGATTAACACTTGGATTTATGCCACTAGAATTAAATTTATGCCCATTCAAATTTAAGAAGCACTTGTTGGTATGGTAAACTTGTTTGAAAACTGTACATTTAAAATAATATAATGCAGTAATTCTGGAAATGAAGTCCCAGCAGGATTTTTTTTTATACTTGCATTTATTTTATTGTCTCTGCTATTTATTTAGTGACTTTTTTGGACCAATTTGTAGTCTTAGTCTTATTTTTTCAAGTGTTTGTTTTTTTTAATAACCCAAATCTGAAAGATATGTAGTCAGGCTGATGTTGTGAAGTTCACAAGCATGGAAAATATCAGAGGGACAGAGCTCGAAGAGAAGAAACTAACCCAAGAACAGGCTGAGTTTCTACTAGATAGATCCAGGGCCAGGCTGAAGCCACCAGGTGGGCATAGGAGCAGCAGCTATTGGCTTATTTTCCATTATCTCCAAGGTGGCTTGTAAATCTGTGTCTGCATTGTCATGCATATCACCTTCTCCCTTGAGGTCTAAGATTTTTCCAGAGCTTGCTTCAGAAGAGTTACTTCTCCATATTCCAGATGACTCCAAATCTTTCCTGCTGGCACTGCACTTGTCACCTGTTGACTTAGCCCAAGTTGGGGGTTTGTCCTGAAGTGTTCCCAATATGTTAGAGGACATTCTATTCTTCACAGGCTGTTCTGTTGCTTCATCAAAGTTTAATGAAAAATCGGACCCACTACTTGGAGGCAAAACCCAGGAGATATTTCTGCTGTTGAGGTCTACACTCTGGAAGGTAGGGATAATAGTATAGTGGTATAGCACCAATGGGTGAGGTAGACTGCCACAGGGAGAACTCTAAGGCAACTGGAACCAAGCAGACACCTCCACACTCATGGCCCACGGGAGTCCATGAGTCACATTGCCCAGTCTTATTCTTTATCAAATATGATTATTGAAAAGTCTGCTTTATTTTTCCATATGGTAAAATGGAAAAATATGATCAGAGATTTCTTTGTAGTATTTTATTTATTTATTTATTTATTTATTTATTTATTTGGTTTTTTTGAGACAAGGTTTTACTGTAGCTTTGGAGCCTGTCCTGGAACTAGCTCTTGTAGACTTGGCTAGCCTCGAACTCACAGAGATCCGCCTGCCTCTGCCTCCCGAGTGCTGGGATTAAAGGTGTGTGCCACCACCACCCAGCTCTTTATATTATTTTAACCAAAATATTTCTTAGTCTTTACATAGGAACCCTCTCAGTTTGTGTGTAATTATTGGACATGACTTTAGCCATCTAGAAGTTTACAGCTAGCTCTTCTTTATCCTTTACCTCTGGCTTCAAAATGTAAAACTTAAAGATCTGTCAGTGTGAGATGATGTTTCTTGACAACTGTATAGTTTACCTATTTACGTGACTGTCATGGTACGAATGTAGCCCTAAGCTCATGTTTCAAATCTTTTTAAATTGAAAATAGATTATTCTCCTATCCTGACTACAGTTTCCTCTCTCTCCACTTCTCCCAGATTCCCTCTCCCTTCTCTTCCCCCAGGATCCACTTCTTTCTATTTCTTCAAAAAAGAGCAATCATTCAAGATACCAAAATATAATAAGATACAAAAAGACCAGTAAAAGACCTCATATCAAGGCTAGATAAGGCAACTCAACAGGAAAAAAAAGAGTCCCAAGGGCAGGCAAAAGAGTCAGACACACCTGCTCCCACTGTTAGGAGTCCCACAAGAAAAGGATCAATGTCATACCAGGCCTAAAAACCATTTCATTATGGACTGTACTTTAGGTTGAAAGGTGTTTATGAATATTGAAAACTAAAAACTTGTTAAACATAGAAACAGGGTCCTTGATTGATCTTATTTCACCTGATACTTAAAAACTAGCACTTGAAATAGAAGATACTTACATCTGAAAAAAGATAGTGAATGAAATCAGAAATTAGGAAATTAATCAATGACAGATCAAAGGAAAAAAACATTGTAAAAAGATAATAGTTTTGAAATAAGTATATATTGGACTGGGATATAGCTCAGTTAGTAGACTGCTTTCCTAGCATGTTTGAAGCACTGGGTTTATCTTCAGCATTACATAAACTGGGCTGCTATAATCTCAGTACTCATCAGGTAGAGGCATGAGAATCAGATATTCAGGTTCATTTTTGGCTACATATGGAGTTTAATTCCATCCTGGGCTTGAAAACCTAACACAGAATATTAAAAACTGTACTAAAATTTTTCAAGTATATATAGGTATCACTTTAAAATGTCAACCATCCAGAAATGAAAAAGATTCACACATTTGGAAATATGAAAATAAAGAAATCAAATTTATATATATATGGAATAATATACCAATAGTAATGGAAGGGTTTTTTATTCAAAGGGCTGTGGGAAGATATCTATCAATCTAAAGTTATTGAATTTCTTTTATTTAGGAGTAAGGGACAAATAAAAACATTTTTGTAACTAAGATAATTTATCAACCACAGAAAAACCTTTACAAAAGCGTATATCAGCTTTTATTTTAACAAAATAGAGAACAAGAATGAAAATGGATTATGAGCAATAGAAATGAGTATTATAGAGGCAATAAATTATGCTTAATATTTAATTAATTGTGAACTATATACAATAATGGCATACAGACATTTTCAATGAAAAGCTAAATTCTAGAAAATAACCACAAGAAATATGATATTCAGTGATATTGAACATATTAAAGTTTTCTCTTATTTGAAAGGAGTAAAGAGACATTAGATAACTTTAGTCTCCTTTAGAAATTTATATAATTATTGGATTATTTGTTCATTTGATGACCAATTTATTGAATTCTTTGTATATTTTGGAGACCAGACCTCTGTCTGATGTGGGGTTGGTGAAGAACTTTTCCCATTCTGAGGCTGTAGTTTTGTCTTGTTGACTGTGTCCTTTGCTTTACAGAAGCTTTTCAGTTTCAAGAGGTCCCATTTATTAATTGTTTCTCTCAGTGTCTGTTCTGCTGAGGTTATATTTAGGAAGTGGTTTCCTGTGCCAATGCGTTCAAATGTACTTCCCAATTTCTCTTCTATGAGGTTCTGTGTGGCTGGGTTTATGTTGAGGTCTTTGATCCATTTGGACTTGAGTTTTGTGAATGATGATATATATGGATCTATTTTCATTCTTCTATATGCTGATATACAGTTATGCCAGCACCATTTTTTAAAATATGCTTTCTTTTTCCATTTGATATTTTTTGCTTCTTTGTCAAAAATCAGGTGTTCGAAAGTGTGCCGATTAATATTCGGGTCTTAGATTTGGTTCTATTGGTCTCCCTGTCTGTTTTTATGCAAATACTAGACTGTTTTCAGTACTGTAGCTCTGTAGCAGAGTTTAAAGCCAGGGATTTTGATGCTTCCAGAAATTATAACAAAAAAAAAATGGAGTACAGACCTAAACTGAGAACTCTCAACAGAGGGATCTAAAATGGCTGAAAGACACTTAAGGTAATGTTCAACATCCTTAATCATCAGAGAAATGCAAATCAAATAACTCTGGGAATCTATCTTATACCTGTAAGAATGGCCAAGATCAAAAACACTGATGACAGCTTACACTGGAGAGGTTATGGGGTAAAGGGAACACTACTGCATTGCTGGTGGGAGTGCAAGCTAGTACAGTCCCCTTGGATATCAATGTGGCGATCTCTCAGAAAATTAGCTAACAACCTTCCTCAAGACCCAGTAATACCACTTTTTGGTATATATCCAAAGGATGCTCAATTGTGCCACAAGGACAAGTGCTCAACTATGTTCATAGCAGCATTGTTTGTTATATCCAGAACCTGGAAACAACCTAAATGCCCCTCAACCAAAGAATAGATAAGGAAAATGTGGTACATTTACACAAAGAAGTACTACACAGCAGAAAAAAATAATGATGTCTTTAAATTTGCAGGTAAATGGATGGAGCTAGAAAACATCATTTTTAGTGAGGTAACCCAGACTCAGAAAGACGATTATCATATGTACTCACTCATAAGTGGTTTTTAAACATAAAGCAAAGAAAACCAGCCTACAAATCACAATCCCAGAGAACCTAGACAACAATGGGGCCTCTAAAAGAGACATACACGGATCTAATCTACAAGGGAAGTAGAACAAGACAAGATCTCCAGAGTAAACTGAGAGCATGGGGACCCTGGGAGAGAATTGTATGGGAGGGGGCAGAGAAAAATGTAGCGCTCAATAAAAATCAATAAAAAATAAAAAAATATCATATAAAAATTAAGTCACATCCATTCTTGCATGTAAAATCTAACCAAAAAGTGACATGAAAATATAAATAGTAAAATTAGGAAATAGGGATCATGAAGGTGACCTAAATTACTGTAGAGGGTTATAAGTATGGGTAGTTGTAGGTGGACATGATCAAACTACCTTATTGCATGTATGAAAAGTCATTGCTAACTGTACTATTTTACAAAATTAGTAAATTTAAAGAAATAAGGTTACTCACTAAAACATACATAAAATTATAATTTTTATGCACATACATTTGAAGTTTGCTACTAATAAAACTAAATGTACAGGAGTTCTAACAGGAGTTTATGAGGTAAATCTGTTGATAAAATGTTTGTCATGCAAACATAACTATTCAACATCCACAAAACTATCAAAACCCTTGGCATGGTGGTAGACACTTATAAATTCAGCTCTGAGGATATGGATATAGGATAATCTCTCATTGTAAATGGAATAGCATTTGGTTGTATGAACATTAAGGGAGACATCTAAAAGAGTAACAAGACTGGTGAGATAGCTTAGTACACATGTGAAATAAATAAAATGAAGAAAAAAATATAAGAAACTTACAAGAAAAACAAAGGGAAAAAACCTGAAATCTGATGTGTACACTAGGGGGGAAATGTTATTGCAAAATACATGACAAATACAAACCATACTTAAGTCAAATAGTGTGAATGTGGTAAAGGATATCATTACCTAGAAAAAGAATACTACTCTACAGATAAACTATAATTACTTGTAAGGTAATTCAGACACACACACACACACACACACGATTGATTTTTAAAATATTTATTTTTTTTAATTATATGTATATTTTGTATCTATGTGTTGGCTTGTGTATGTGAGAGTAGGTGCTCCTGCATGCCAGAGTAGTGCATCAGAAGCCACAGAGCTGGAATTACAGGTAGTTGTGAATGTGCCCATCAACATGGGAACTGAACCCTTGAGACATCCTTCCAGCTCCAAGAAAAATACTTTCAAAATACAAGTCATAGTTATATAGCAGCAATTAAATGTATAAAACATTGTTAAAACTCCACGCACAACAGTAACAAGTGCATAACATTCTAAAGCAATCAATAAAGTTAATAAAAACAAACCTGAAGGAAAGAGAGGATTTGAAATATTAAATACCTAAAGTGGTAAAGAAAAACTTTAAAGTTTTTCTAGAGTCGAATGCATGGCATCAAATCAGGCAAAGATTTTATATATATGACATAAGAAAGACAAAACTTAGTGGGATCACTATTGATTAATGTATAAAAGGAAAACTTTCTATGCACGAAAAGACAGTGGTCTTTGCAGTACATCTATCTGGGAAATAATCCCAAGCATATTAGGCAGATATCCACATAAACAATAAAAAAGGATGACAACTTACCTAGAAACAAAATGGATAACCAAGCATGTCACAAAATCAAAAATCTGAAGCATGCCCAGCTTTAGAGTTAGGGAAATACAAATTAATGCAATGTGATACCACTTTTCTTTTCCCATCAAATTGGAAATATGTAAAGTCTGACTATTCCAATGTTACTGTGCATGTGAGGAAAGTGAGAGTCAGAAAAGGCAATTAAATGACAGAAATTTCAAGTGATTAATTTGTCAATATGTGGTTATACTGAAGATACTTGACATATCATGTTATGGCTGGGCCATGCTTCTTGCACACTAGAAGATTCTTCTACACTGGAAGGAGTCCATTGGTGATGTGGAATTCCAACTACTAAACTTGCCAAAATAAGGTGAGACAGTTCTTAAGGGTTCCTGCTTCATGAGAGAACTGCCAGATGTTTTGCAGGAAACAAAAGGAAGCAACTGATGAACTTTGCCAAAACAAGATATAAAAGATTTTCAAATTTCTTGCTTCATGAAAAAGTCTGTCAGATACTATGTGCCTGTAGGCTGAAGATGGATGCCCCAATGTTACAAAAAAAAAAATCTTTGGATACCTGTACAGGCAGTAAGATGTCTGTGTCAATTCTAGAGATTTTGAAGTTGCTTAAAAAGTACTTCCTGTTAAGTAATATTATATCCTTCTGGAGTCTTTGATGGAGTTGAAGAATTTATAGTTATAGTTTTCCTTAATTATGATAAAAGATAAAATAGATATAAATATTGTAACTGTAATTCTTGCTTGATAACTGTTTTCTTATATGTAATCTTAATATGTTAAAGTTAAAACCTTCCTTTTTATTTAGACAGAAAAGGGGAGGTGATGTGGGATTCCCCTCTGTATGCTGTGAATATGTTCTATTGGTATTGGTTAATAAAGAAGCTTCTTTTGGCCTATGGCAGAGCCGAATAGATAAAGGTGGGAATTCCAAGCAGAGATATAGGAGAATAGAAAGTATAGTGAGGAGGACCATGTAGCTGCCGAAGAAGAAAAACACCTGCCAGAACCGTATTGGTAAACCATGAGCCTTGTTGTAACATACAAAGGAATGGATTAATTTAAGATGTAAGAGTTAGTTAATAAGAAGCCTTAGCTATTAGGCCAAGCAGTGTTTTAATTACTATAGTTTCTGTGTGATTATTTTGGGTTTGGGCAGCCAGGAACAAACAAGCATCCTTCATCTATACACTGGTAAAATATTCCAAGCATTCTTTTACTCTTTAATTCACTCTTCCTCAGGTAACAAAAGAGGTTGATTTTAATTGGTAAGTTTGGAGGGAGAAACCTAGGTCAAAAAGACCAGATCCTTTTTCTTTCTTTCTTTCCTCTTAGTTCAAGTTCAGGCTAAATACATTTTTTCCTGTACTCTGAAGTGTTACTTTCTAATATTGCCTGTGATGCTTGTTGCAAAGGGTTAATGATAATTTTGATTTTAGAATTGCAATGCATACCTAGCTGTACATATAAACCTTTCTTCTAGTATAAATTCTATGCATTAATAATAATCCTACTAAGGCTCAAAATGAAAAAATAATTTTCAGTCTGTTGATAATGTGAGTGTGGAGGAGAAAGTCTATGAATTTGAAGCTTCTCAGTGCCCAATACTCAAAATTCTCCTTGTCTGTAAATGTGAGAGAGAATCTCTTATCTGAATTCAATAATCATAAAGATATTTGTAAGACTAGTTATGGCAAATGTTTTTCTAGAGTGAAATTAGAAAGCAAAAAATTTCTCGGAGAGGAGAGTGGATAAATACAATGAATGTGACATATACATGTCGCATGTACGAAACTTATGAGGCCATTTACATACATTTTCAAATACTTAAATATCATATACTGTATAAATACATAGGAAGTCGAAAAGCACAAAGAAACATTTTTGAGTGATTACACCAGTTTAATAATATGGTCACAAACTGTGGGACTGGGTAGAAATGATGACAGGGTGAGTGAAACATACAAAGAATTTCAACTGTGTGTGTAAAGCTTTATTTTTAAAATCAGAAGCTTTAGAGCAGCAAAGTCTGTTAGATTGTGAGCAAATACATGGTTGTCTGTTTCATTGGTTTCTATTCATTTTACCCCAGGATAATAACTTTAATGGATCAACTTCAGTTTCTCTCTGAAAATATGTAATAATGGCTTTTATCCTGAATGAAGGACATGCGGCTGTTGCATCCACTTGATTATTTTCTCCCTGATATGTTTTGTTAAATAAACCCTTAAGTGAAGTGATGACTTCTGGGCCAGAATAAATTTCCTATTAGCAGAGGGCAGGTTGGGTTAAGTAACCTTTCAGTATGGTTGTAGCTCTGATATTCTTTAAGATTGTGATGTTTTCTTCAGGGCAGGAGCTGAGACAGAAAAGTCAGAGCACTGCAGCCTAAAGCCTTTGGTTCTTGGGGGAAGTCTGTAATGTCCCTACTCCTCTTGAGACTTATTTAGCAGTCCACTTTTATTTCATCTGTCCTCTCCATCCTTAGTTGGGTCAGTACCCCAGCTGCTCTACTACAGGTAGAGACAGGAGTGATGTGTTGCCTGACTAGCAGTTATCTTGCATATGTATGATTAGCGAGTGCTGCACACCCCAGGCAACTAAGACACATCTGCCTGCCTATTCTTGTTTATGAATGATATTGGGGATTGCCTTGTGCTTAAAGAGTGTAGAAAGCTCCAGTGTTCAAGCCTTCCTATGCTGTAGATAAACAAATGTGTCTGTTCTTTCAGACTGATATTTGATCTACATCTATGCTTTCTTACTTATTTGAAACTTTGATCTCAGTCTTTCCGTTTTCATTTCCTCCTCCTCTTCTTTTAAAGATAGGTTCTCACATATTCAACACTGGCCTCAAACTTTCTATATACCTGAGACTTATCTTGAACTTCAAATCCTCCTGACTTTGTCTATTTCCTGAGTCCTGGAATTACTGAGTCCATGTAATTCATGCATACCATGAATTACTAAAGATAAAACTCAGGGACTTCTTTCTTAAATTTATGTGTGTATGTTTATGCATGTATATTGGTGTGTTGTGTGTTGGTGTGTTCATGAAAGTATAAGGGAGAAGATAAGGGAGGAGGAAGGCTCTTAATGGATGTAGGGAAGAGAGGCTAATTGGACATATATGACACGAAAGCAAAAGAGGGATGTTGCAGAATATTACTTTAACTATGTAAAGATGTGTTACATTTGTTTATGTTTCAGAATATTATTTTTATTATGTAAAGATGTGTTACATTGGTTTATGTTGTGGAATATTACTTTAACTATGTAAATATGTGTTACATTCCCTTATGCTGCATTTGTTTAATTATGTAAAGATGTATTGCTGTTTTACCTTGCCTGCCTAAGGTATCTGAATGGTCTAATAACAAGCAGAATGACCAATAGCTAGGCAGAGGAGGGATAGGCAAAACTGTCATGCAGAGAGAATAAAGAGGAAGAGGAATCTGGGTTGATGGGAGCAGGAAGAGAGAGAAATTGATGCCTGGGGCCAGCAGACATGGAAGAAACAGGAAAAATGGGACATGCAGAATGAAAGAAAGGTAAAAAGCCTCAAAGCAAAATGGAGATGAAGAGAAACAGGTAAAAATAAGTTATAAGAGCTAATGGGACAAGCATAAGATAAGGCCAAACATTCATAAATAGTAAGTCTTTGTGTCATGATTTGGGAGCTTGTCGGTGGCCCAAAAGAAAGTCAGTTACAGAAGTGCTATTGGGGGAGAAGAAATGGAATGAAAGACAGAGGGAGGACAGATGGTGAAGGTAATATGGAGTGGAAAATGAGAACTACATATAAAGTATATTTAAGTATGAAAATGCTAAAGTGAAGGTTATTAGTCTGTATGCTAACTAAAAAAAAAATAACAAAAAAGAAAAAAGTCAAATACAAACAAACTTCCCTTCTTTTTTCTTTTGCTACAAAGCATTCCTGTGGTATACTGCCTGTTCTTGAACTGCTAGGCTAAAGTAATCCTTTCGTGTCAGTTCCCAAGTAGCTGGTGATTCAGCAGACCTTCATGGCAGGCTGAGATTGCATGTCCTAGGTGTCTATGTTGCAAGTGCACGTAAAGGAGGTTAGTGAACCTGAAAATCTTGCAGTCAGATTATCTTGTTCTCAAGTAGTGAACACCTCTATTTCTAAAATGAAATCCTCTTCCTGGTTATATATTCATCAGAATGGTAGCAGGAAGCTTTTGCCCACAAAGGATGAATTCCTTTGGGGGAAAAAATCACTCCTTTTTCCTACTATTGTCTCTTCAAAATACCAACAGCTCTATTGACAGTAAGCCCCTCAGTGGGAATGAGTTTAGTCATTTATGAGAGAGAGAAGGGGTAGGGAGAGAATATGAACTTTGGAGCATATAGAACATGAAACTGTCTTGCTAGAGAAGTAGAAGACAAAAGCAGCATCCCAATCATAAGTAAGATTAAATAGCACCTGGTCTGTGTTCGGTGACTACTATGTATCAGGAACTTCTGTAATAAAAATGTGTGATTTAATCTTTTGAAAGCACACACTGTCATACCTGCTGTTTTCCAGGACTGGTCTTATAGTTTTCTCTTTGTTTTGAAGAAAACTATGTTCCAATGTCCCCTCTTCATTCAGATCAAGACCATTTCCATGTACTTAAGATGGTAATGCTCTAATATCCGGGAACTTAGTATTTTCTTCAACTGTATGCATTTTCAGAAATATTGGTTCCAACTAAATATAATTTGATTTTCAATTTACAAAAGAAAGTTTTAGAAAAAAATAGGCAGTTTAGAAAATATTGCTATATGGTCCATGGATAACCAAATCATCCCGATTTAAGAACAATAACAAGGATAAGCAATAAAACTGCGGGAGAACATCTGCTGTACTTGAATCAATTTTGCCTGCTATAAACTTCTGTAAGAGAACAAACTGCCCTCCAAAGAGGGAAGATTGTTTTTTGTCCTCTCAGCTAGAAAACAATATTTTCTCACTCTTCCTGTTAGATTTTAATATTTTGTCATCTTGACATAGATGATGCAGGGACAATGTTTACATTATTAGTTATAAAGCCAAATTAACCATGTCAGATGGTTTTTTTTTCCAGAAGCAGATTAAAGGACCTGATTTAGTTTTGTACAAATGAAAGCAGAAGTGATTCATCTGACATCATTAGTGATAGAAATCAGTTTAGAGCCTTGTGCTCACAGTACTTTCTAACCTACTAGATTTCCTAGCAGTCTTGACCTGTCTCAATTAAACTGAAATGATTCTTCAATAAAAAATCAGATGGATTGGAATAAGCCTCAGGGCAAAATGTGACGTTAGCACTAAGTCACTGGGAGACTTTTGTTACAGTTAATTATCATTAACTCTGTCACAGAAATTCATGGCTTTGCTTCACGCTCTTTGTCATTCCCAGTAGAAAAGCCTCCCCTTAGAGAAGCTTATTGAGGAATTTCTAGTATGGGTTTATTTCCTCCTATTTTGAGTGGTATTTTCAGCTTCAGAGGCTGGAAGGAGGTAGAGTCCTGTCTTTAAAATTCAAGAGAATTTATTACTATTACTGTCATACCAGGGGAAGGAGATGAATTTACTTAGCGGCATCTGAAAATAGAATTGTCTCAATGTTGACGCCTGCTGCTGAGGCTAAATGATGAATACTAAGCACCTGGCACACAATTTGCACTTCCCTTCATTTATCTGTTTTTCAGATTCGGCGCTTTAAGATTCAAAGATCACATTTGCATTGTGTCCTCCTGATTTGGAGGCAGGCAGTAGGTATCATTGATTATTTGTTGAGCATTCATATCACACAGGCACCAGTAGAATGCCTTAGCTGTAGAAAGTACTCGAATGTGTAGAATCCAGTCAGAAATCCTATTATCTAAATGTCGGTGCTGCCAAGTTCCTAACTTCATTACCTGGGGCTGATTATTTGACTATCTTAAGACTCACTACCCTAATTCTGATAAAAAGCAGTAAAAATAACAGCCTTGTTTATTTTCAAGGCTTATTGTGAAGCTCCAGTGCATTATTCCTTGATCCATGGTTCTGCAAACTGTTGAACGCAGGTCAAATGCAAGTGGTGGTATTTGTTTTCTAAGCCCAATCTTGCCTCTATATGCTTTGACATAAGTATACTTTCTTGCTACAGAAAGCACTTTTCATGGATTCCTCCTACATTTCGTTTGGCTGAAGATAAAGACTTTTGTTACATAATTAGAAATTTGACTTCACACGGTGGTAATATTTGTAATCAAAAGAGAAAGAGAGGAGAGAGAGAGAGAGAGAGAGAGAGAGAGAGAGAGAGAATTTTGGACTAAAGTCCAGTAAAGTACTAGCATCGCGCTCTTGACAAAATCACAGAATGTTTCTGCGCTTCAGTTTCTTGTACTGTCAAATGAAGAATAGTACCATCATGGGGGCTGGGAGGGGTTTGAGTGAGATGATGAATCTAAGGTTCATAACAGAGCACAAGCTCTCGCTATGCGGCAGTTCCTTTGAAAAGGGGCCAAGTCTCTATGAGCGTCTCTCACTCCTAGACTCTAATACATTCTCTCAAGGCCAGAGGGAATTGTATGAGTCTCTGAGAACAGGTCAACTAGTTTTCTCCCTCCAAAGACAGCCTTAGTTTGGGGAAGGATCACAGGAAGAACATACATTTTATTTGAAACCTCAACTATCTATCTCATAAAAAAAAATGGAGCTGATTTTACAGTTAGGAAATCTCACCTGCAGAGGAGGGTGATGATTTGTTTGTGATGAGCCAAATATTGAGTGATAGCTCTGAGATTAAACTCTGGGAGTCTGACTTCAAAGCAAGTGTCATTTTCAAAAGTGTCTTTTGGCCATTTGAACTTCTTCTGTTGAAAATTCTCTGTTCAGTTCAGTGCCCCATGTTTTAATTGGGTTAGTTAGCATTTTAAAGTCTAGTTTCTTGAGTTTTCTATATATTTTGGAGATCAGACCTTTTTCTGTTGCGGGGTTGGTGAAGATCTTCTCCCAGTCAGTAGGTTGCC
Source organism: Microtus oregoni (assembly GCF_018167655.1). Taxonomy (NCBI): domain Eukaryota; kingdom Metazoa; phylum Chordata; class Mammalia; order Rodentia; family Cricetidae; genus Microtus; species Microtus oregoni. The sequence goes on from NW_024543828.1 coordinate 15,368,090, forward strand.
TTTTTGTCTTGGTGACAGTGTCCTTTGCTTTACAGAAGCTTCTCAGTTTTAGTAGGTCCCATTTATTCAATGTTGCCCTTAATGTCTGTGCTGCTGGGGTTATACCTAGGAAGCGATCTCCTGTGCCCATCTGTTGTAGGGTACTACCCACTTTCTCTGCTATCAGGTTCAGTGTGTTCGGACTGATATTGAGGTCTTTAATCCATTTGGACTTGAGTTTTGTGCATGGTGATAGATATGGGTCTATTTTCATTCTTCTACAGGTTGACATCCAGTTGTGCCAGCACCACTTGTTGAAGATGCTTTCTTTCTTCCATTGTATACTTTTAGCTATAAGCATTTTTTTAAAGGAAAATTGGGGGAAGGCCCTCTGACTGGAGAGTTTCAGTCACATAGCTATGGGATTGTCTGTGCAAGAAAAATGAAAAATAAAAATTAGTGGAAACTCTTTAGTTTCCAATGAGATTGTTTAGTTTCCATTAGGAAGAGGCAACAGAAAAAGGAAGTTAAATAAAATGCAGATGGATTTGCATTTGCCTCGGGAGGAAATTTACCCAAATGCCACTAAAAGAATTGCTGCACCACTGATTCTTCTTATCTTGCTGTTGTTCTCCTATTTTTGCCTTTCCTTAGTGATATAAAAGAATTAATGAACCTAACAAAGTCCCCCAGACAGGACGCCGAAAGATTCACCTTGTGAAATGTGAATATGCTATGCAGATGGGACATTACTGTTTTTGTCACTGACCATAATAACTTGAGACTCTTAAGTAGATCATAAAGCTTGGATATAGTTACTAAGACCTTTTTCACCTGCAGAAGCATGGTGCATTTTTTATTCTGAGGAAGTGTTTGTCACATTTCATTATTTCCTGTCAGATGCACAAACACAAAAGTGTGGAGTATGTTTACCTTTAAAAAGAAGAAATCAAGAATGAGAACAGGGTATGGAAAAGTTTCAAAGTCAAAAGCATAATATGGGTAACCACAGAAGAAGCTCAAATGGTTCATGCACATTTCCAAAGTACTTCATTCTTTGTGCCAGGTCCTGTTTGTAAGATTTCACACACAAGGTACAGGCTATACCAGTCAGAAAAACAGGTGAGTGACCCACATGTCAGCTGAACTGCCCCACTCCCTAGATTTGGCTCCCAAAGACTCATTCTGTATCTCACTTCCAGTCCCACTGCCAGACCCCTGCCACCAACTCCTGCAGGCTTCCCCTGCTCAGGTGCAGTTCATGTAGTCAGAAGAACAAATATAGTTAGAAGAACTCATGCAGGTCAAGCAAGCCAGCAAAACAGATAGGCTAACTCAGGCAGAGATTCCCTGCTGGATCAGAAACCATACCTGCAGCCAGAACCACAGACAGGCATCCCAACAGTGGACTTCTTCCACTCACTGAGTGCAACCAGGCCTCACTTACTCCTCATCATCACATGTCACCACCACCCCCCAAACTCGGGCAAAAATGCCCTGCTGCACCCAAGATCAATGAAGCCTCCAGAAGGTCATCCCCTAACTTGGATAGAGACTCCCTACTGGATCAGACGTCATGGCAGCTACAAGAAATTCTGCCTGCAGATTCCAAAAGACCAAAGAGGAAACAGAAACCAAGTGACAAAACACCCATTCCACAAAGACAAGCACAGAAAGCATCCCCTAGACCTATAGTCATCCCAGATGCAGATGCCTAAATGCCAATGTAAGAACTCAGCCAACAACACCTAGAGCAATATGGCACAACTGAAGTCCAGATGCTATCCTACAGCAAGACCTGAGTATTCCAATGCAGCTGAAATACAAGAAAAAGTTCTTAAAATCAACATTATAAAGATGATAGTGGTCTTTAAAGAGAAAATTTAAAAATCCCTAAAGGAAATCAAGGAAAAAACAACAAATTGGAGGAAATCAATAAATCCCTTAAAGAATGCCAAGAAAAACAAGGAAAAAAAAGAACAAAACCAACAGGTAAAGAAACTGTTCAAGACTTGAATATTGAAACAGAAGCAATAAAGAAAACACAAATTGAAGAAATCTGGAAATGGAAAATCTTGCTAGGTGAACCAGAACTACAGATGCAAGTATCAACAACAGAATAGAGACTCTCAGGCATTGAAGATACTGTGGAAGAAATAGATTCATTGGTCAAAGAAAATGTTAATTCTAAAAAGTTTGTAAAACATCCAGGAAATCTGGAACACTATGAAAAGACCAAAACTAAGAATAATAGGAATAGAAGAAGAATCCTAGCTGAAAATCCCAGAAAATATATTTAACAAATTCACAGAAGAAAATTTTTGTAACCTAAGATGGGCATGCCTATAAAGGTACAAGAATATTACAGAATACCAAATAGATTAGACTAGAAAAGAATGTCCCTTCCCTACATAATCAAAACAGTAAACATACAGAACAAAGAAAGAATCTTAATAATTGCAAGAGAAAAACACCGAGTAACATATGAAGGCAGACCTATTAGAATTAAGCCAGATGGACTTGGACTAATGATGTCTTTCAGACTCTAAACCTATGAATGCCAGCCCAGATTTCATTATCCAGCAAAACATCACCAAAGATGGAGGAAACAAGATATTTCATGACAAAGTCAAACTTAAAGCAAATCCACATATCCATTCATTCAGAAGGGACCAAAAGGAAAACTCCTACCCAAGGAGGTTAACTATACCCGTGAAAACAAGACAATAAATAATCTCACTCCAGCAAAACCCAAAGAAGGGAAAAATACAGACACAAAACACACACACATACATACGAGCACAACCACCACCAATGACAAAAATAATAGGAATTATCAATTATTGGTCATTAATATCACTCAGTATCAATGGTCTCAATTGTCCAATAAAATGACAGAGACTAACACATGGAAGTGAAAACAGGATCCATCCTTCTGCTACATAAAGAAATGTGTCTCAACACCAAAGAGAGATATTACCTCAGAGTAAAGAGTTGGAAAAAGATTTTCCAATCAAATGGACCCAAAAAACAAGCTGGTATAGCTATACTAATATCTAACAAATAGACTTTAAACCCAAATTAATCAAAAGAGACAGGGAAAAGGGGCATTCCATGCTTATCAAGGGAAAAATCCACCAAGATGTTGTTTCAATTCTTAACATCTATGCCCCAAACATAAGAGCACCTACCTTTATAGAAGAAACACTACTAAAACTTAAATCACACATCAAACATCATGCATTCATACAGAAACTTCAACACTCCACTCTCACAATGGACAGATTATCCACACAAAAACTAAACAGGGAAATTATAGAGCTAACAGATATTATGAATTGAATGAACTTAATAGATATCTACAGAACATTTCACCCAAACACAAAAGAATATACCTTCATCAGAGAACATTCTCCAAAAGTAACCACATACTCAAACACAAAGCAAGTCTCCACAGAAACAAGAAAATTAAAATAATCCCCTGTATCCTATCAAACTGCCATGTATTAAACCTGGATATCAACAACAACTTAAATGAGAGAAAGCCTATAAACTTGTGGAAACTGAACAGCACTCTACTGAACAATTACTGGGTCAAAATAGAAATAAAGAAAGAGTTCCTAGAATTCAATGAAAAAGGAAAGTAGTGCATACCCAACTTTATGGGACAAAATTAAAGCAGTACTGAGAGGAAAGTTCATAGAACAAAATGCCTTTATGAAGTACTTGGAGAGATCTCATACTAGTAACCTAGCAACATGCCAGAAAGCTCTAGAATAAAAAGAAACAGACACACCTATGATGTGGGATCCTCCTCTGTATACTGTGAATATGTTTTATTGCCATTGGTTAATAAAGAAGGTGCTTCAACCTATGAGAGGCCAGAATTTAGCCAGGTTGGAAGAAATAGAGAGTTGACAGAATCAAGGAGATGCCATGTAGCTGCCAAAGGAGAAGGATGCTATCTGAACATTTCTGGTAAGCCACAGCTTCATGGCAACACATGGATTAATAGAAATGGGTTAATTTAAGATTAAATAACTAGCTAGAAATATAACTGAGTCTTGTGCCAAACAGTGTTGGAATTAATATAGTTTCTGTATGATTATTTAGGTCTGGGTGGCCAGGAAATGAGAGCACAGTCTCTGTTTACAAATAGTGCCCACCAATTGGGGCATGGATCCTCATATGACCTAAAAATAATTTTCTAAAAAACAGGGCTTCTAGACCTACAGAAAAAAAAGCCAAATGTAGCTCCTTGGTTGCTGAATTTTTTTTTCAGATAGGCTCTGTTTGCTGGCAGTGAGCAGAGGCATGGATACTTTAAGAGAAGACTTCCTGATTCAGCATTAGCACCAAAGACTGAATGACTTCTTTGAGAGATGGCTTCCTTATTCATGCTGGCAGCATGAACTCTGGCTCTTTCAGTAGGTCCTGCACTTAAATGGGTTTTGGCAACTCACTGAGTCCCTGGAGCTGGGGCAGTGAGCATGGCTAGCAGAGGCAGTGAACATACCTCTGCCATGTTGGACAGGATAGAGCCAACAGTCAGGGCCACAGAGTTGATCCTAGCTATGCCCACTTAGCATTTTTAAAAAGGCACTTTTTGTCAGAAAATGATCAACACTTTCAAAGGCCTACAAAATATGGCATTTTAAATATTTTAAGAACTTAGACTTTTCTTAATAGTGAGACATGTCTGCTTCTGGCAGCGCCAATTACTTCAGAAAGGTTGATGGGCTTTGAAGAAACTTGTTATCGAATTTGTCTTCAATTTGACATGGCTAGTCTTTTGCGCAAAAAACTGTTCTTTCCTGGATTGCTTTATGGTATGCTATATGAACTGAACAGGTAGGGTCCACAGAAAAGTGACTGTTGAACTTTCCAAAAGACAGGATGGTCCTTCAGGGTTCCTACATCACAGAAACTGCCAGACATTCTATATGACACAGAGGAAAGCAACTGATGGAATATGTCAGTACAAGGCAGAATAGATCTTCAAATTTCCTGCTTTGTGGAAAAGTCTGCTAGATACTCTGGGCCTGTAGGCTGAAGATAGATGCCTCAAAGGTACAGAAGAACTTTGAGTGACTTTCCAGGCAGCAAAATGTCTCTGTCAATTCTAGAGTTTTGGAAGTTGCTTACAATGTACTTCCTGTTTACTTAGGTATATTAAATCCTTCTGTGGTCTTTGATGGAGTTGAAGGCTAAATAGTTATATTTATGGGTTTTTGGTTATAATGCAAGATAAATTGTGTGAAGCTTTAGACTCACAAAATATTATAACTCTAATTATTGCTTAATACCTGTTTGGTTATAATATACGTTTGTAATTTTACTCTGTTAAAGTTAAACCCTTCCTTTTTATTTAGGCAGAAAAGGGGAGACGATGTGGGATTCCCCTCTGTATGCTGTGAATATGTTTTATTACCATCAGTTAATAAAGAAGATGCTTTTTGCCTATGGCAGGGCAGAATATAACCAGGCTTGAAGTAATAGAGAGAGAGAGAGAAGGCAGACTCCAGGACATGCCATGTAGCTGCCAAAGGAGAAAGATGCTGCCTGGTCATTTTTGGTAAGCCACAGAATCATGGCAATACACAGATTAATAGAAATTGGTTAATCTAAGATTAAGGAGCTAGCTAGGATATGCCTGAGTCATCAGCGAACAGTGTTGTAACTAGTATAGCTTCTGTTGATTATTCCGGTCTTGGTGGCCGGGAAAGAAAGGCACAGACTCCATCTCCACACCTAAGAGGAGTAGATGGCAGCAACTAATCAAACTGAGGGTTGAAAACAATAAAATAGAAACAAAGACAACAACACAATGAATCAATGAAACAAAAAGATGTTTTTTTAAGAAAACAAACAAGATAGGCAAACCCTCATGCAAATTAAAAGGCAGAGAGAAAATATCCAAATTAACAAAAATCAGAATCCAAAAAGGGAACATAACAAAAAAAAAAAAGGAAATCCAAAGAGTCACTAGGTCATATTTCAAAAACCTATACTCCAAAAAAATGGAAAGTTTAAAACAAATGGACAACTTTCTTTATAGATACCATTACAAAAGTTAAATCAATGTCAGATAAACAATCTAAATAGACCTAGAACCCCTAAGGAAACAGAAGCAATCACTAAAACTCTCCTAAACATAAAAGCCCAGAGCCAGATGGTTTTAGCACAGAGTTCTACCAGACCTTCAAAGAAGAACTAATACCAATACTTCTCAAATTATTCCACAAAATAAAAATGGAAGGAATATTGCCAAATTCATTTTTGAGGCCACAGTCACCATGATGCCCAAACCACTCAAAGATTAAGCAAAGAAAATTAAATACATATCAATTTCTCTAATGAACATTGATGCAAAAATACTCAATAAAATACTGACAAACCAAATCCAAGAACACGTCAAAAAGATCATCCACCATGATCAAGTGTTTTTCATTCTAGAGATTCAGGGATGGTTCAACATACAAAAAGCATATCAATGTAATCCACCATATAAACAAACTGATAGAAAAAAATATGATCATTTCATTAGTTGCTGAAAAAGCTTTTGACAAAATCTAATACTTCTTTGTTATAAATATCTCAGCGAGATCATGGATAAAAGGGACATACCTAATCACAAGAAATGCAATTTACAGCATGCCTATAGCCAACATGAAATTAGCTGGAGATAAAGAAACTCCAAATAATTCCACTAAAATTTGGAACAAGACAAGGCTGCACTCTCTCCATATCTGTCAATATAGTAAATGAAGTTCTAGCTAGAGCAATGAGACAACTAAAGTATTTCAAGTGAATAAAAGTTGAAAAGGAAGAAGTCAATATATCACTATTTTCAGATGATAAGATAGTATACCTAAGTGATCCAATGAGTCTACCAGGGAACTACTACAGTTGATAAACACCTTCAGCAAAGAATACAAAATGAACTCAAACTAGTTCTCCTATACACAAATGACAAACAGACTGAAAAAGAAATCATGGAAACAAAACTCTTCAAAATAGCCTCAAATAATATAAAGTATCGTGGAGCAAGTCTAAGCAAGCAAGTGAAAGACCTATAAAAAAACTGTTGTCTCCCCACTGCCCTCTTTTGGCGCGTGGCATCGCCCAGCCCAGCCTATCTGGGCGCTGGGTCCGAGTACTCGGGGCTCCCAGGCGGGCAGCAGTTCCTTTGTTTCTGTGGCCTGCCTGCACCAAGCGGGGTAGGCGCTTTGTTTGCGAGCTGCCCAACCAGCACGGAGGCCTGATCTCTCGGCGGCGCCAGGAGACCCAGCATTGGGGTGAGTTTCTGGCCCACGGCGCCAGCCTGGGATGGGTAGCTCGGGGGTTTCTTGGCCCCCTGTCCTTCTTGGGCTCTCTGCAGGGCCTCTGCTCCCTGGGTGCTGCCTCTTTCTTCCTGGCCCACCCAACTTCCGTCAGGAGCCCTCCCCACTTCGGCCCCACCGCCCTCTTTTGGCGTGTGGCATCGCCCAGCCCAGCCTATCTGGGCGCTGGGTCCGAGTACTCTGGGCTCCCGGGCGGGCATCAGTTCCTTTGTTTCTGTGGCCTGCCTGCACCAAGCGGGGTAGGTGCTTTGTTTGTGAGCTGCCCAACCAGCACGGAGGCCTGATCTCTCGGCACCAGGAGAGCCAACATTGGGGAAAGCCAGCGTTTGGTAGGCAAGGAGACCTGATCCAGTAAAAGAAGATCCATAGGGAGCATTTGGAAGAAGAGATGGGCCGACATCAAGGCAAGAATTCGCCCAACAAGCTGAAAAGCAACATGAAGCCACCAGAAACAAGCAACCTCACAACGGGAGGACAAGAACCCCTTAATCAAGAAGAAGCAGAAAAGACTGACTTCATGAAAGTGATTGACACCCTTAAACAGCATGTAAAAAACGCCCTTATAGAAATGGATGAGAAATGTAACAGAAAGTTTGAAGAATTGAATAAATCAGTGAATGATACCCTAGAAAACCAAGGAAAACCAATCAAACAGATAATGGAAACAGTTCAAGACCTGAAAACTGAAATGGAGGCAAAGAAGAAAACACAAACAGAGGGCCGGCTGGACATGGAAAATCTAGGTAAACGAATAGAGACTACAGAAACAAGCATAACCAGCAGAATACAAGAGATAGAAGAAAGACTCATGGATTCTGAAGATACCATAGAGAAAATAAACACACTGATCAAAGAAAACAGCAAGTCCAACAAACTCTCATCACAAAACATTCAGGAAATATGGGACACAATAAAAAGACCAAACCTAAGAATAATAGGAGTAGAAGAAGGAGAAGGAGGGCAGCTCAATGGTCCAGAAAATATATTTAACAAAATTATAGAATAAAACTTTCCCAACCTAAAGAAAGATATACCTATGAAGGTGCAAGAAGCATACAGAACACCGAATAGGCTGGATCAAAAAAAAACATCCCCTCGCCATATAATTATCAAAACACAAAGCATACATAATAAGGAAAGAATATTAAGAGCTGCAAAGGAAAAAGGCCAAATTACTTATAAAGGTAAACCTATCAGACTTACACCTGACTTCTCCATGGAAACCATGAAAGCCAGAAGGTCCTGGATAGATGTACTGCAGAAACTGAGAGACCATGGGTGCAAGCCCAGATTACTATACCCAGCCAAGCTTTCATTCACTATAAATGGAGAAAATAAAATTTTCCAGGATAAAAACAAATTTAAACAATACGCAGCCACAAATCCAGCCTTACAGAAAGTAATTGAAGGAAAATCACTAACCAAGGAGTCCAACAATGACCACAATAACTCAGCCATCTAGAGACCCTTCACCAACACAAAACAAAGAAGGGAAACACACAAACTCTACGACTAAAAAAAAATGACCGGAGTTAACAACCACTGGTCATTAATATCACTTAATGTCAATGGACTCAACTCACCTATAAAAAGGCACAGGCTAAGAGATTGGATAAGAAAACAGGATCCAACATTCTGCTGTTTACAAGAAACACACCTCAACCACAAAGACAGGCACCTACTCAGAGTAAAGGGCTGGGAAAAGGCCTATCAAGCAAATGGACCTAAGAAACAGGCAGGTGTGGCCATACTAATCTCTAACAAAGTTGACTTCAAACTTAAATCAATCAGAAGAGATGGAGAGGGGCATTTTATACTCATAACAGGAACAGTTCATCAGGATGATGTCTCAATCCTGAACATCTATGCCCCTAATATAAAAGCACCCACGTACATAAAAGAAACATTGCTAAAATTCAAGGCAGCCATCAAACCGCACACACTAATAGTAGGAAACTTCAACACTCCTCTCTCACCAATGGATAGGTCAATCAGACAGAAACCTAACAGAGAAATTAGAGAATTAATGGAGGTAATGAATCAAATGGACTTAACAGACATCTATAGAACATTCCACCCAAATAGGAAAGAATATACCTTCTTTTCTGCAGCTCATGGAACCTTCTCAAAAATCGACCACATAGTCGGTAACAAAGCAAACATCCACAGTTACACAAAAATATTAGTAACCACCTGTGTCTTATCAGATCACCATGGATTAAAGTTAGAATTCAACAATAATGCTACCCCCAGAAAGCATACAAAGTCATGGAAACTGAACAGTCAACTATTGAACCATACCTGGATTAAGGAAGAAATAAAGAAAGAAATTAAAGTCTTCCTGGAATTCAATGAAAATAAAGAAACAACATACTCAAACTTATGGGACACTATGAAAGCAGTCCTAAGAGGAAAGTTCATAGCACTAAGTGCCCACTTAAAGAAAACAGAGAAAGCTCACATTGGAGACTTAACAGCCCACCTGAAAGCTCTAGAAAAAAAAAGAAGCAGACTCACCTAGGAGGAGTAGAAGACTGGAAATAATCAAACTGAGGGCTGATATCAACAAAATAGAAACACAGAAAACAATACAAAGAATCAATGAAACAAAAAGCTGGTTCCTGGAGAAAATCAACAAGATAGACAAACCACTATCCAAGCTAATCAAATGGCAGAGAGAGAATTTGCAAATTAATAAGATCAGAAATGAAAAGGGGGACATAACCACAGACACAGAGGAAATTCAGAGAATCATTAGATCTTACTACAAAAGCCTATATGCCACAAAATTGGAAAATGTAAAGGAAATGGATACTTTTTAGATAAATATCATATACCAAAGTTAAATCAGGACCTCTTGAACAATCTAAATAGACCTGTTGGTCGTGAAGAATTAGAAGAGGTTATCAAAATCCTCCCTACCAAAAAAAGCCCAGGACCAGATGGTTTCAATGCGGAATTCTACCAGAACTTCCAAGAAGATCTAATACCTATACTCCTTAATGTATTCCACAATATAGAAACAGAAGGGTCATTACCAAACTCCTTTTATGAAGCCACAATTACTCTGATACCAAAACCACTCAAAGACTCCACCAGGAAAGAGAACTACAGGCCAATCTCACTCATGAATATCGACGCAAAAATCCTCAACAAAATACTGGCAAATCGAATCCAAGAACACATCCGAAAAATTATCCATTATGATCAAGTAGGCTTCATTCCTGAGATGCAGGGCTGGTTCAACATACGAAAATCTATCAATGTAATCCAGCATATAAATAAACTGAAAGAAAAAAACCATATGAACATTTCATTAGATGCTGAAAAAGCATTTGACAAAATTCAACATCCATTTATGTTAAAAGTCTTGGAGAGATTAGGGATACAAGGGTCATACCTAAATATAATAAAAGCTATATACAGCAAGCCGACAGGTAACATCAAATTAAATGGAGAGAAACGCAAAGCCATCCCACTTAACTCAGGAACACGACAAGGCTGTCCACTTTCGCCATACCTCTTCAATATAGTGCTTGAAGTTCTAGCAATAGCAATAAGACAACATAATGGAATCAAGGGGATTCGAATTGGAAAGGAAGAAGTTAAACTTTCATTATTTGCAGATGATATGATAGTGTATATAAGCGACCCCCAAAACTCCACCAAAGAACTTTTACAGCTGATAAACAGCTTTAGTAATGTGGCAGGATACAAGATCAACTCCAAAAATCAGTCGCCCTCTTATACACAAAGGATATGGAAGCAGAGAGGGAAATCAGAGAAGCTTCACCATTCACAATAGCCAAAAACAGCATAAAATATCTTGGGGTAAATCTAACCAAGGAAGTGAAAGATCTATTTGACAAGAACTTTAAGGCATTGAAGAGAGAAATTGAAGAGGATACCAAAAAATGGATGGACCTCCCTTGCTCTTGGATTGGGAGGATCAACGTAGTAAAAATGGCAATTCTACCAAAGGCAATTTATAGATTCAATGCAATCGCCATCAAGATCCCATCAAAATTCTTCACAGATCTGGAGAGGACAATAATCAACTTTATATGGAAAAACAAAAAACCCAGGATAGCCAAAACAATCCTATACAATAAAGGATCTTCTGGAGGCATTACCATCCCTGACTTCAAACTCTATTACAGAGCTACAGTAATGAAAACAGTGTGGTACTGGCATTAAAAACAGAGAAGTCGACCAATGGAATCGTATAGAAGACTCGGATTTTATCCCACAAACCTATGAACACCTCATTTTTGATAAAGGAGCTAAAAGTATACAATGGAAGAAAGAAAGCATCTTCAACAAATGGTGCTGGCACAACTGGATGTCATCCTGTAGAAGAATGAAAATAGACCCTTATCTATCACCGTGCACAAAACTCAAGTCCAAATGGATTAAAGACCTCAATATTAGTCTGAACACACTGAACCTGATAGAAGAGAAAGTGGGAAGTACCCTACAGGAGATGGGCACAGGAGATCGCTTCCTAGGTATAACCCCAGAAGCACAGACATTAAGGACAACATTGAATAAATGGGACCTACTTAAACTAAGAAGCTTCTGTAAAGCAAAGGACATAGTCACTAAGACGCAAAGGCAACCTACTGACTGGGAGAAGATCTTCACCAACCCCACAACAGACAAAGGTCTGATCTCTAAAATATATAGAGAATTCAAGAAACTGGACTTTAAAATGCTAATTAACCCAATTAAAAAATGGGGCACTGAACTGAACAGAGAATTCTCAGCAGAGGAAGTTCAAATGGCCAAAAGACACTTAAAGTCGTGCTCAACTTCCTTAGCAATCAGGGAAATGCAAATCAAAACAACTTTGAGATATCATCTTACACCTGTCAGAATGGCTAAAGTCAAAAACACCAAGGATAACCTTTGCTGGAGAGGCTGTGGAGGAACGGGTACCCTCATCCATTGCTGGTGGGAATGCAATCTTGTGCAACCACTGTGGAAGTCAGTGTTTCGGTTTCTCAGGAAATTCGGGATCAACTTACCCCTGGACCCAGCAATACCACTCCTGGGAATATACCCAAGAGATGCTCTATCATATGACAAAAGCATTTGTTCAACTATGTTCATAGAAGTATTATTTGTAATAGCCAGAACCTGGAAACAACCTAGATGCCCTTCAAAGGAAGAATGGATGAAGAAAGTATGGATATATATACACGCTAGAGTACTACGCTGCGGTAAAAAACAATGACTTCTCGAATTTTGCATGCAAATGGATGGAAATAGAAAACACTATACTGAATGAGATGTCCCAGACCCAAAAAGATGAACATGGGATGTACTCGCTCATAATTGGTTTCTAGCCATAAATAAGGGCCACGGAGTCTACAATAGGTGAACCTAAAGAAGCTAAGTAAGAAGGTGAACCCAAGGAAAAACATATAGTTACCCTCTTCGATATGGGAAGTAGACAAAATCACCGGGGAGAAAATTGGGATCTTGGGGGTGGGTTGGGATGGGGGTAAGGGGAGATGGGGAGAGAAAAGTGAGAAGGGGAGGAGGGGGGAACTTGGGGGAAACAGGATGATTGGGATAAAGGAAGGTTGGATATGGGAGCATGGAAGCACAATTCTTAGTTAAGGGAGCCACCTTAGGGTTGGCAAGAGACTTGAACCTAGAGTGGCTCCCAGGAGTCCAAGGTAATGTCCCCATTTAGTTCCTTGGGCAGCTGAGGATAGGGAACCTGAAATGACCCTATCCTTTAGCAATACTGACGAATATATTGCACATCACCATAGAACCTTCATCTGGTGATGGATGGAGGTAGAGACAGAGGCCCACACTGGAGCTCTGGACTTAGCTCCCAAGGTCCCAATGAGGAGCGGAAGGAGGGAGAAGATGAGCAAGAAGTCAGGACCACGAGGGGTGCACCCACCCACTGAGACAGTGGGGCTGATCTATTCGGAGCTCACCAAGACCAGCTGGACTATGACTGAAAAAGCATGGGTTAAAACCAGACTCTCTGAACATGGCGAACAATGAGGGCTGATGAGAAGCCAAGGACAATGGCACGGGGTTTCGATCCTACTTCATGTTCTGGCTTTGTGGGAGCCTAGCCAGTTTGGATGTTCACCTTCCTAGACATGGACGGACGGGGAGGACCTTGGACTTTCCACAGGGCAGAGAACCTGACTGCTCTATGGACTGGAGAGGGAGGGGGGAAGGAGTGGGGGGAGGGGAAGAAGGGTGGGAGGAGGGGGAGGGAAATGGGAGGCTGGGAGGAGGCTGAAACTTTTTTTTCCTTTTTCTCATTAAAATAAAAAAAATAAAAAAATGCTTATTGACTTCCTGACTTGACTGCTATTATTGCTTTTTATGTTTGTGACAACTTTCAAACTGCTATATCTCTGTGTCATGAATCCATGGCTTGACTATGTCCCCCACATTCCATGTGTTGGGAAGTAATTAGGATTAGAAATGTCTATCAGTGAGTAGCCTTCATAACGAACTGATAGATTTGAAGGATGGGTGAGAAACCCGAACTGACATTATCCCCTGTACTCACCACTTGATACTTTCTACCGTGTTATGATATAGCTCGAAGTTTTGTACCAATTGCCAGCATCATACACTTAGACTTCTGTGCCATCAGAACTTTGATCCAAATAAGTCCCAAGTCTTTATTGGTTACTTGTCTTATGGTATTCACAAATAAAGAATAGACTAAGATAGTAAGAAGTTTATAAAACTTCTATAAGATTCTTTCATTTATTTTTATATTGATAATATTGATTATATAATATATATATATATATATATATATATATATATATATATTAAAACAATCTTATTTTACATTCCAATCCCAGTTATTTCTCCTTCCTGTTCTATCACTCCCCCCACCTTCTTCCCATCCCACCACCCATCTACTCCTCAGAGAGGGAAGCCTCCCATGGGGAGTCAACAAAGTCTCTCATATTACTTGAGGCAGGACCTAGGTGCCCTTCCCCCTGTATCTAAGCTGAGCAAGGTATCCCTCCATAGAGAATGTGCTCCAAAGTGCCAGTTCATGCACTAGGGATAAGTATTGGTTCCACTGCCAGTGGCCCCCCACACTCCCTATGCCACACAACTGCCACCCACATTTAGAGGAACTAGTTCAGTCTTATGTAAGTTCCCCAGCTGTCAATCCAGTGTCAGTGAGTTCCCACTAGCTCAGGTCAACTGTGTCTGTGGGTATTCCCATCATGATCTTGGCCCCTTTGCTCATAATATTGCTCTTCCCTCTCTGTGACCGGACTCTAGGAGTCTGGCCCACTGCTTAGCTGTGGATCTCTAATCTGCTCCCATTAGTTACTGGATGACAGTTCTATGATGACAATTAAGGTAGTCATTAATCTGATTACAGGGGAAGGGCCGTTTAGGTACCATTTTGTTAGATTCTTAGCTGGAGTTATTTTTTATTGAATTATATAATTTCTTAAAGGACATTTGCTTGACTTTGCCACTATATTTGAACAGTTCACAACATATATGTTTTGTGATCACAGTCATCCAATTTCCCTTTCATGCTTGCTGAACTATCTTTTTCTCTCAACTCTTCCCTGTACCTTAACAATATTTATTATTATTACTGTTGGGTTTTTTTGAGACAGGTGTGTGTGTGTGTGTGTGTGTGTGTGTGTGTGTAACTGCTCTGCTGTTCTGGTACTCACAGAGACCAGGTTGGCTTCCAACTCACAGAGATCTACTTGCCTCTGCTTGTGTATGCACCACCACCATCCAGAAATTTATTTTAACCCCATGCTTGTTAAGTCTAGATTGGATGTATTTATCACAACATGGAAAACTTACCAATGGATAAACCACTGACTGAAAAAAAAAATGACCCACCCAGCAACCAATAGCTGGCAATAACTCCTCAAGGAGGATTGGATTCTAATGTGGCCCTCATCAGTCCATAAAGTACTGTTGAAATGCTTTGTGCATGTAACCAGAGCTGCTGTGTGATAATGATGCAACAATTATGTTACTCCATTCCATCATTTTGTTCTTAGTGTTTTCTATCCCCTCTTCTATAGTGTTCCATGAGCCTTGGAGTGAGTTACATGGTTGTCTTTTCCTTTGGGCAAAACACCCACTTAGCATCTCTTCTCAGCACCCTGACCAGTTGTGACTTTCTGCATTAACTGCTAACTGCTGCAAAGAAATGTTTTTCTGACCAAGGATGAAAGCAGGACTACTCTATGGACATATACATAAATATTTAGGAGGTAGTTTAACAATATGTCCATTGAATATGACAGTAGTAGTAGGCTATCTACTAGGGGTTGTGACATCCGCAGTCATGAACTTTTGACCAGGCTCATAATAACAGACATGAATTATCTCCCATGAAGCAGGCCTCAAATCCAATCAGAAGTATTTGGTTAACCTTTCAACCGTCATGCATTTATTGTACGAAAAGGCACATTTTGCCTTTAAGATCATTACAATAGCTCTCAGTATTCAAAAGTAAGGAAGATTGTTGATGACTTTTGTCTCTCAGCAGCATGTACAAAACCTTTTGGTAATGTTAAGGTTATCTGGCAGGGAAAATCTTGTATCCCAGTTCAGCTTGATTTATGCACGGCAACCAAAATGTGCAATGTTTTCAGCAATAGAGGCTGAAATCATCATCAGGTTCTTGTGGGCATCCAAGAACAATGGCAAGATGCTGTAGTGTATGGAAGAGCTCTGGGGATCGACCAATACGTAACTCCTAAGTGACTACACGTGGCACTAAGAATATCATTTAATAGTCCGTGTCTTCTGCGGGAAGCATTGTATACCCATGTAGTGTGCTTCTACTCAAATTCCTTTAAAAAAAGATTTTGCACCCACCTGTATTTTTTTCTTTAGGGAGATCTCTGTTCAGTTCCAGAGCTCATTTTTGTTTGGGTTGTTTGTTTTATTGATATTTAGTTTTGGGGCTTTTTTTGTAAATCTTGATATTAATCCTCTATCAGATGTACAGCTAGCAAATATTTTCTTTCTATTATCATGTTTGGCAAATTTTTACTCTGTTAACAGTTTTTTTTTAATGTTATGGAACTTTTTAATTTCATGAAGCCTCATTTACCAGGTGTCATCCTTAATTCCTGAAAAACTAGATAATTTTTGAAAGTTCTTACCTATGACTGTGTTATGAGTTACGCTCCCCACTTTCTCTTCTAGCTGTTTGAGAGCAGAAAATGAATTTCAATGTTACTTTGAAGTATTTAAGAGAACATTTGTGCTTTATTTTTGTGGTGGTATTTTCTACCTGTGAAGTCTCTTCTGCTCCCACAGAACAAATAAGCAGTTGCATCATGTACCTATTTTCCAAAAATGGGAGTACCTTCATTTCTATTTTTGGTATAGGACAAATGCATGCTCAATATTAAAGTAAACAGACACAGAAGCACAGGGGACAAACACTATATACAATTTAGTTGTATAGCCTTCAAAGACTGTATTTGTTCTCATTACTTCATTTGAAGAATCACAATATATCGGTCTGTACCTCATCAGGGATGATGTGATGGACATAGTGACAGTGGAAATGTTCACCTATTTGCTGATATGCTAATTTCTGCTTACTCATGTCACTTGCATGCTAAGCAAACTGTCTGCCAAGACAGAATTGTTTTAAGAGAATAGGTACAAGTTTACCTTTCATGCCATCAGAGTACCTCATCCTTAGGGGGCCGCCTATTCTGTTTCACATTTTTTTTTCATGCCCTGCTTTGATGTTTAATCTTCACTATGAATTTTCCTGTTAGAATCACCTAAGATAGCCATCTCTGGGCATATTTGTAAAGGTATGTACAAGGAGCTTTCAATAGTAGGAAAAAGTCATTTTAAATGTGGATAGCATCATATCACAGGCTGGGATTCCAGATTGAATATAAAAGGGAAAAGGAGGAAGGTAACTAAATAATGATATTCATCTCTCTGTGTTTCTTACCTTTGTACCCAATGTGACTAGATCCCTCAGTTTTTGACTATGTCTTCACACCATGATAGAGTGTATCCCATTAATATGATTATTATCTTTCTAAACAGGATCCAACTCTATTGTCCATGTTGGCCTTGAACATACTATGTGGCCTTGAATTTACTATATAGCTGGTAATGCCCTTGAACTCCTGCCTCTCCTCTCTCTACCTCACATGTACTGGGAATACAGGTGTGTACCACAGCACCTGACTTGTTTTCAACTAGGAACCAAACGCAATTCTATGTTCCTTATGTTGCTTTGTGTGAGCTATGTTGTGAAAGCAACAATAAAGTAACTAATATTCTACTTCCAAAATGCTTTGAGAAACACTGTGCTTCTAACATAGAAGTAGATTAGGCACAAAGGAGTTGTACGTGGTACACAAGCGATAGGGTCTTTGCTACCTGGGATATCAGTCCGATTGTCTTCAGTGTCAATGCTTCTCAACTCCATGTATGGAAACTGTTATATTAGTAGATGATATTTCTGTGGACTCTGGGTATAAAAAGATGAACACTAGAGCCTTGAGTCTGCAGGAATAATATATCATCCACATATTAGCAAATGTAAACTCATTTACAGCGCATCAGAGATCCTAGAACAAATGATTTAAAACATCTTGGTTAACAGAATCCTCCTAAATACATCCCAGTTAGCTCTCTGAGTTACATTTC
Organism: Microtus oregoni; assembly: GCF_018167655.1. NCBI lineage: Eukaryota > Metazoa > Chordata > Mammalia > Rodentia > Cricetidae > Microtus > Microtus oregoni. The sequence goes on from NW_024543828.1 coordinate 15,386,092, forward strand.
TTTTGATTTATCTTTATTCCAGCTTGTACCTGGCTTTTTATGCTTGTCCTATTAAATAAGAACTGTTCAAAAGGTTATAATTAAAGTTCTTTCCACAATGTCTTTCCCTTATGAAAGAAGAGTGAATAGGTTACAGACCATCAAATGAGCCTAGGAAATCTCTCTTTCCTCTATGGACATAACATTCCATTGTGTCAGGTACTCTAAGTACCTGATCCTAAAAATATTTTATTCAGTACTAGTCATCAGTTGTTTCAGTAGCAATATATCATAATGGGGGATCATGAAAGTTCCAAAAGGCTGGCTAGAATGTTCCAATTATTTCCATGTGTCCTCATCCTAGTCCTGCTACCTGTCAGCTATGCAACGAAGTTGATTGACCCTCGTAAATATTAGTTTTCTTATCACTAAAATGGAAATAATAAAATAAGTAACGGTGGTAGTAAGATTTTTGAAGTATAAGACAATGGAGCAGCCTGCTCTTAAGAGAGATTTAAGGAAAACAGGGTTCTTTGAAAGCCATAATTCAGTTAGTCAAAGAGTTATTGTGGGAAGTGGCTTTAAGTACTGTGGAGAGTGTGCTTGCCTTGGAATGGAGATTACATAGTAGCACAGTGGCAAATTTTGGAAGGCTGTTGTAAAGAGAATAAATGAAGAGCCATTTTAAGAGAGCAAAGATTGGGGCTACTTAGATGTTTTGGGTACTTCCCACATTGTATTCTTATTACAGGTAGTTGAGGATGTACCTGTTATTTCTCACTTCAACCATAGTTTATATCTCCTATTTGTAATCAAGGGGACATTGCATGTACTAAGTATCCAATAATTACTTAGGTGATACAAACTGTCTTTTAGTGGTAGCCTAAGGAGAACTTGATCTTGGCAAAAGTATACAGTTATCTAAATACGTTTTATTTCCTTCATTTTTGTTCTCACATTATCTTGTTACTGCAAAGAATTCTCAGAGAATTATTAAGGAACAATTCATTTCTTTCAATATCCAGTTATCCTTACAATGGATTATTGCTTTATTCTTAATGAGAAGTTTTGGACATAGGGTCCGGAGTAGCAAGAAAATTCAACAATCTGACATTTCTAGAGATTCTAGGAAGCTCCCCACACTACTGAGTATGTGAGTAGTCATATACCAGACCTCTATCAGAGTCTGCATATATCAGCTAATGGTTGCATAACCTCCACTGGTAGGACTCATCTAGACTTCTATTTCTCTGGCTGTTAATTAAATCAGTAAAGAGCTGGAAAGTTAGTCTTTTAGGCATTGCAAATCATTAGCAATCTCAGCTTCAACTATTCAATGGTGTCTTTGCCATTCAAAAGCAGCCATAGATGATATATAGAGGAATGGGAGAAGCTAAGTGATTCCTTCCATGAAAATTTATGCCAGTAAGCACAAGACAAGATTTTACCCTCAGGGCTGCAATTTCCTAACCCCTGGTCTGTAGTATTCCATGACTTTGATGGACATAAATTTAGTGATTCTTACATGCCCATTTCATAATATAGGGTTGTCATTCTTTATAGACCAGAATGCAGGGAATTGACTCTCTGTGTTCATAGTGCCCTTTTCATATATGATCATACCTCTGCCACTCCCTTTATTAGTTAGTTGTATTCAATTATTTTATCCTTCATTAAATTCTTTTTTTTTTTTTCGAGACAGGGTTTCTCTGTAGCTTTGGTGCCTGTCCCGGAACTAGCTCTTGTAGACCAGGCTGGCCTCGAACTCACAGAGTTCTGCCTCTGCCTCCCGAGTGCTGGGATTAAAGGCGTGCACCGCCACCGCCCGACTCTTGAAAGCTTTTAACATTGGAACCTCTCGCAAAGTGGCCATCAAATTCCTTTTTTTTAATACTCTTGATTTCTATTTGAAACCTATATTTTAGCTTGCTTTTTCTCATGCCTTTCCAGTATGTGAATGATGCCTTTCTTGCAAATTGTCCTTTGCAAACCACTTAGTTAACTCTTCTTGCAGGCATAATGTAGTATAGAGTAACTAGTATTTAGAGTCAGGAAAAAAGACCTGATTAGGTCAAGCTAATCCCCTCTGATGAGCCTGGACCTTTTCTTGGCTTCTGATTAGCTATCATGTTACACCAAAAAGATATCTTTTACATGTAATGTGTAATCCTGAATTAGATCTAGAAACAGAGAAAATGAAATTGGTGTTAAAAACTAGTAAAGTTTCATAGTTTAGGTAATAGGACTGCATCAGTGTTAATTAATTTCTTATTTGTGAAAAAATTATCTTTAGTGATTGTCAACACTAGGGGAAAGTGAGTGAGAAGCAAAGGGATACTTACAAGCAGTCTTTGTAACTTTTTTGTGAATCTAAAGTTATTCCAAAATATTTAATTTTATTTATTAAATAAATGCCTGTATGGGCCCTGGAGAGATGATTCACTTGGCAATGTGCTTTTTGGCTAAGTTTGGGGAACTGAGTTTAAATCCTCAGCAGCCATAAAAATGCTTGGTTTGGCAATGAATCCCTGTAATCCTCATGTTGGAGGAAGGGGATGTGTGAAGTTAGACAGGTCTATAAACCTCAATGGATTATCAGTCTAGGTGAACTATTGAGATACTAGTTCAGTGAAAGACCCTGTATAAAAAATAAAGAGTAAATGAGGAAGATGAATGATGTTGATCTCTGGCCTCTGCACACATAAACACACATGTACAGGCAATACATATATGTGTATATGTATAAAACCATATATACACATAGTATACACATATACAGATGAACGCACACACAAACACACACACACACACACACACACACACACACACACTCGTCCTCTTAGTCTTTTACCCTCAAACCTCCTGTTTATTTGTCAAAGATCATAGAGAGCTCCTCTCTCATTATCTCATCTCTGAGAGTTCATCCAACATGCAACTCACTCCACTCAAGCCCCAACTCCTACACTTCTTCTTAGAAGCATATAACTTTTGCTGGATACACATCTCAAGTAGAAAACAATTCAGTTCTCCCTGAGTTTCTCTCATTTGACTGTGCACCCTTTGAGAAAATTTAACTGTAACACGGAGTGAGCAAAGAGAGTGTGAAGAGTCTCTTGAGTTGTCAATGGGAAAAGAAGTGCTCTTGGTATGTTCTTTGCATAGAGGATGTAATTATGGCAGTTGTCAAGGAGAAAGTAATGGCTTAGATTGAATAGTCTTGGAAACAAAGTCCTAGCACTGAAATATTTTCCTAAATCTTTTCACATATACTTTATCCACTCTAGAGGTGGGATAGTGGGTCAGAATGTCTTCTAAGGGAGTAACAAAGTCCCCCATTTCTACTGTCCTCTAATTTATGTAGAGTAAGTAGAGTAGAAGTTTTTATTTCTGAGTGTCAGTATTTTGGCATAATAAAATGCTACTATTTCCTAGGACAGAGAATAATTCTAGTAAAGCTACATAGCCTGGATGAAGGGTGTAAATTTTGTGGCAGGTGATGACCAGGGACTTTTCTAATTCTTGTGATAAGATCAAAAGCATCACGTTTGAATGACCTGGCTGTGATATCTGTTAGCTGTCGATTGCTAGTGTCAGGTAAGCTGATCTGACTGAGTAGAGGGGTGTTCCCTTCCTCACTCATTCTATGTGCACACCTCCTGAAGCTGCGTGCTGGGTTCAAGTGGAAAGTCTTCACAGATAGCAGAGGGCCTTCTTTAGTTAGGGGTATTATATGATACATACCTGTATTCTCCTGCTAGAGCATCGAAAGGGGCTGTCAAAATCAAAAGCTTTTTACTCATTAAAATATAGTAACATAAGAAGATAAATTCAGGAAGGAAAAAATACATGTTCTCATCTCCCATCCCTTCCCCTTTACTGTGTTTCCTTGCCCACAGTTTACAGAGGAGATCTCATCTAATTCCCCTTCCCAAGGTGATCCATGTGTCCTCTTAGGGTTTTTCCTGTTACCTAACTTCTCCGGAGCTATAGATTATAGTCTGGTTATCCTTTGATTTACGTCTAATATCCTCTTATGAGTGAGTACATACTGTGTTTGTCTTTCTGAATCTGGATTACCTCACTCGGGATTTTTTTACTAGTGATGTCATTTTTTTACACCTTAATAATACTGAATTGCATAAGTGTGCCAAGTTTCTCTATCCATTCTTCAGTTGAGGGGCATTTAAGTTGTATCTAGATTCTGACAATTACAAATAATGCTGCTATGAACATTGTTGAGCATGTGTCCTTGACTGAGCATCCTTTGGGTATAAGCTCAGCAGTGCTATTGCTGGGTCCTGAGGTCCCAATTTTCTAAGAAACCTCCCTACTGATTTCCAAAGTGACTGTATAAGTTTCCACTCCTACCAGTAGAGGAGGTGTATTCCCCTGACTCCACATCCTATCCAACAGAAGCTGTCCATAGTATTTTTGATCCTAGCCATTCTGACAGGTGTAAAATGCTATCATAGAGTTGTTTTGAATTGTGTTTCCCTGAAGGTTAAGGATGTTGACCAATTCCTTAAATGTCTTTCAGTCATTTGAGATTATTCTGCTGCGAATTCTGTACTCCATTTTTTTAATTTGCTTATTTTGTATTTTGATGTCTAGTTTCTTGAGTTCTTTATATATTTTGGAGATCATCTCCTTTGTCAGATGTGGGGTTAGTGAAGATCTTTTCCCATTAATAAGCTGTCATTTTTTTTAATTTACCATGTCTTTTGCCTTATAGAAACTTTTCAGTTTCAAGAGGTCCTATTTATTGATTGTTGCTCTCAGTGTCAGTGCTACTGATATTATATTTAGGAAGTAAATTCCAGTGCTAATATGTTCAAGGTTACTTCCCAATATCTCTTCTCTCAAGTTCAGTGCAACTGGATTTATGATGAGATCCTTGATCCATTTGTACTTCAGTTTTGTACATGGCAATACATATGAATCTATTTCCAATCATTTACACGTTGAAATCCAGTTATGCCAGTATCATTTGCTAATGATGATTTCCTATTTCCATTATACTATCTTGGCTTCTCTGCCAAAAATCAGGAGTTCATGTGTGTGTGTATTAATGTCAGGTCTTCAATTCCATTGGTCCATGTGTTTGTTTTTATGTCAGTACCAAGCTGTTTTTATTACTACAGCTTTATAGTAGAGTTTGAAATCAGGGATGATCATGCTTCCAGGAGTTTTTTTATTGTACTGAATTGTTTTTACCTGTTTTTGTTTTTTCCATATGAACTTGAGTATTATTCGTTCAAGGTCTGTGAAGAATTGTGTCAAAATTTTGATTGGCATTGCATTGAATCTGTAGATTGCTTTTCATAAGACTGCCATTTTCATTATGTTGATCCTACATATTCAAGAACATGGTAGATCTTTATATTTTCTAATATCTTCTTCAATTACTTTCTTTAGAGACTTAAAGTTCTTGTCATATATGTTGAAGGAGCTGTGGGCTGTGTTCTGCCACCCAGCTCCTGGCCACCAGCTAGCATTATACCCAAAATAACAACACGCAAACTGTATTCATTTAAACACTGCTTTGCCCATTAGTTCTAGCCTCTTAATGGCTAATTCTCTCATCTAGGTTAACCCATTTCTCTTAATGTGTGTAGAACCAGTCTTACTGGGAAAGATTCAGCATGTCTGATCTGGAGGCTGGCTTCATTGCGTCTGCCCTGGAGAGGAGCGGCATGGCGTCTGTCTGAGGCATCTTACCTCACTGCCTTCTTCCTCCCAGCATTCTGTTCTGTTTATTCCACCTACCTATGTTCTAACCTATCAGGCCAAGCAGTTTCTTTATTAATTAACCAATGAAATCAACAGATTGATATATGACACTCCCACATCACATATAGGTCTTTCACTTATTGGTTAGAGTTAACCAAAGATATTTTATTTCTGTGACTGTTGTAGAGGGTGATATTTCTCTGATTTCTTTCTTAGCCATTTTATCATTTATACATCAGAGGACTACTGATTTTCTTTGAGTTAATCTTGTATCCTGTCAAATTAGTGAAGGTGTTTATCAACTTTAGGAGGTTCTAGGTAGATTTTTGGGGGGTTACTTATGTATACTATCATATCATCTGCGAATAGGGATAATTTGACTTCTCTGTTTCCAATTCATATATCCTTGATCTGCTTTTGTTGTCTTATTGCCCTACCTAGAACTTTATGTACATATTGAATAGATATAGAGTGAGCAGAGAGCTTTGTCTTGTTCCTGGTTTTAGTGAAATCATTTTGAGTTTCTTTCCATTTAATTTGATGTTGTCATTAGGATTGCTATAAATTGCTTTTGTGATGTTTAGATATGTTCCTTGTATCCCTGATCTCTCTAAGACCTTTATCATGAAAGGGTGTTGGATTTTTGTCAAAGGCTTTTTCAGAATCTAATGATGTGATCATGTGGGTTTTTTCTTGCAGTTTGTCTTTATGGTGGATTACATTGACAGATTTCCATATGTTAGACAAACCCTGCATTTCTGTAATAAAGCCTAATTGGTCATGTCGGATGATATTTTTTTTTGATGTGTTCTTGAATTTGCTTTCCCAGTATTTTATTGAGTATTTTTACATCAATGTTCATGAGAAAAAATTGGTCTGTAATTCTCTTTCTTTGTTGCACCTTTGTGTGGTTTGGGTATCAGGGTAACTGTCGCTCAAAATGGAATTTGGCAATTTTTTTTTCTGTTTCTATTGTTTGCAATAACTTGAGGAGTATTGGAATGAGCTTTTTGAAATTCTGGTAGAATTTTAAAAAAAAGCCCTGGCTCTTTATTTATTTATTTATTTATTTTGGCTGGGAGACCTTTAATGTCTGATTCTATTTCCTTAGGGGTTATAGGTCTATTTAAATTGTTTATCTGGTCTTTATTTAATTTTGGTATATAAACCTATCAAGAAAGTTGTCCATTTTTTAGTACAGGTTGTTGAAAAATAATCTGTTGATTCTCTGGATTTCCTGAGTGTCTGTTTTTATGTCCTCCTTTTTGTTTCTGATTTGTTTAATTTGAATATTCTTTCTCTGCCTTTTGGTTAGTTTGAATAAGTTGACTATCTTGTTGATTTTCTTGAAGAATCAACTCTTTGATTCCTTGATTCTTTGTATTGTTCTCTTTGTTTCTATTTTATTGATTTCAGGCCTCAATTAGATTATTTCCTGTCATCTACATCTCCTGGGTCAGTTTGCTTCTTTTTGTTCTAGAGCTTTCAGGTCTTCTGTTAATTCGCCAGTATGAGATTTCTCCAACTTCTTTATATAAGCATTTAATGTTTCAAACTTTCCTTTTAGTACTGCTTTAATAGTGCCACATAAGTTTGGGCATGCTGTACCTTCATTTTCATAGAACTCTAGGAAGTCTTTAATTTCTTCATTTCTTCCTTATCTCGGGGTGATTCAGTTGAGCATTATTTAATTTCCTTGAGTTTGTAAGCTTTGTGGAATTTGCATTGTTGTTGAATTCTAACTTTAAGTCATGGTGATCCAATAAGATACAGGGGATGATTCCTTTTTTTTTTTTGGTATTTGTTTAGATTTACTTTGTGACCAGGTATGTGGTCAATTTTAGATTAAGTTCTATAAGGTGTTGAAAAGAAAATATATTCTTTTGTGTTTGGGTAAAATGTTCTATAGATGTCTATTAAGTCCATTTGAATTCTAATATCTGTTAGTTCCCTTGTTTCTCTGTTAATTTTCTGTCTGGCAGACCTGTTCATTGGTGAGAGTGGGGTGTTGAATTCTCCCACTGTTAGTGTGTGTGGTTTGATGTGTGATTTAATTATTAGTAATGTTTCTTTTACCAATTTGGGTGCCCTTATATTTGGGTCATAAATGTTCATGATTGAGATTTCATCTTCATCAATTTTTCCTGTGATGAATATGAAATGTCCTTCTTTATCTATTTGATTACTTTTAGTTTGAAGTCTATTTTGTTAGCTTTTAGGATAGCTACACCATGTTGCTTCTTAGGTCAATTTGATTAGAAAGTTTTTTCCCAACCCTTTACTCTGAGGAAATGTCTGTCTTTGAATCTGAGGTGGTTTCTTGTATGCAGCAAAAGTATGGATCCTGTTTTTGTATCCATTCTGATAGACTGTGTGTTTTTATAGGCTAACTTCTTTGGGTTTGAATTTTCCTTCTAGTGCTTTCTTTAGGCCTGAATTTATGGATAGGTATTGTTTAATTCTTGTTTTGTCATGGAATATCTTGTTTTCTCCATCTATAGTGATTGAAAGCTTTGCTTAATATAGTAGTCTGGGTTGGCATTTATAGTCTCTTAGTGTCTGCAAAATGTCTGTCCAGGACTTTCTAGCCTTCAGAGTCTCCATTGAGAAATTGGTTGTTATTCTGTTGGGTTTCTGTTTATGTGTTACTTGGTCTTTTTCCTTTGAAACTTTTGCTATTCTTTATTATGCACATTTTGTGTTTTGAAATATTATGTGGTAAGAGTCCAGTTGATTTGGTATTCTGTAAACTTCCTGTATCTTCATAAGCATTTTATTCATTAGCTTGAGAAAGTTTTCTTCTATAATTTTATTGAATGTATTTTTTGTGCCTTTGAATTGGTGTTCTCCTTCTTCTAGCCCTATTATTCTTAGGTTTGGTCTTTTCATGGTGCCTCTGATTTCCTGGACACTTTGTGTTATGACTTTATTGGCTTTAATGTTTTCTTTGACTAATGAATCTGTTTCCTTTATCATATCTTCAGTGCCTGAGATTCTCTCTTCCTTCTCTTATATTCTGTTGCTTATGCTTGCCTCTGTAGTTCCTGTTCATTTACCCAGACTTTCCATTTTCAGAATTCCCTTGGATTGTGTTTTCTTTATTGTCCCTATTTCAATTTTCAAGTCTTGAACTGTTTCTTTCACTTGTATGACAGCTTTTTCTTGGCTTTCTTTACGAGATTTATTGATTTCTTCCAATTTCATTGTTTGTCTTTTCCTCCATTTCTTTAAAGAAAAATTTTTATTTCCTCTTTAAGGTTCTCTATCTTCTTCATAAAATTATTTTTAAGGTTGTTTCCTCCTCTTTATTCTGGGATGGGATGTTCAAGTCTTCTAATTGTAGGACTACTAGATTTTGGTGGTACCATATTGCTCTTTAGATTGTTGAATATAATCTTGCATTGCATCTATCCACCTATTATTCCAGTTGGTGCAGGCAGTGTCTTTGGCTCTGGGTCCAATAGTTGCCCTTGGTGTTTGTGTCTCATGGATCCTCTCTTGAACCAAATGGTGCAATCACTGTGTCTCAGTGGTCTTGGTCTGCTTTATGCAGTTGCTGTCTGTGTCTCTGGGAGCCATCCAGGTCTCAGGGGATGGGTGGTTTTGGGAGTGGACTGGGACTTGGAGATTACAGGGCCAGATGGATGGGTGCTATTACAGCCTGCCTGTAGGAGGTTTGCTCTTGAGGCTGAGGTAGATGGGGGAGGGGCCCCGGGGTTTTGCCCTGGAGCCTACAGCCTAGAGCCTGGGTTGTCCAGTTAGGAGGCTGGTCACTCATCTCTTGGTTCACTCTGTACATGGAGCCACTGAGGTTGTGGGGGGGGGTGGTTGGTTATGGAGGTGGAGTGGGACTTGTAGATTACAGGGTTAGATGGGGTGTTGGAGCACCCTGCCTGCAGGAGACTTTCCCACTATTTAATGTAGCTGAGGTGGTTGGGGGAGGGGTCTGAGGTTTTGCCCTGGGGCTTAGAGCCTAGAGACTGGGCTATCCAGCTGGGAGGCTGGTCATTCACCTCTTGGTCTGCTCTGTGCAGTCACAGTCTACCTTGACCTGATCTTTATATGTCTTTGTTATCTCACCTTTAAGATAGGGATAGTAATGATACTTACCCAGGTCTCAACTAAAGTTTTCTCAGTAGAACCACCACAGAAACAGAGAATAAAGGGTTTTAATAAGATGGTTTAGCCATCATACAATTGTAGGGGTGGGTTTGTTTCTATAAGTCTCTATTATAGAGTATTATTTTAACTAGGCAAAGATATGTTACATTTGTTTATGCTGCAGAATATTACTTTATTTGTGTAAAGGTGTGTTGCTTTCATTTATGCTGCATTTGTTTAATTATGAAAAGATGTGTTGTATTTGTTTCACCCTGCCTGCCTAAGGCACCTGATTGGTCTAATAAAGGGCTGAATGGCCAATAGCTAGGCAGAGGGAGGGATAGGCAGGGCTGCCAGGCAGAAAGAATAAATAGGAGGAGTTGAAATCTAGGCTCAGAAAGAATGAGGAAGAATGAGAGAAGAAGGGAAAGAGAAAAGGGACACGCCCAGGGCAAGAAGCCAATCGGAAGACATCCAGACAAACATGTAGAAAGTATATCTTACTTTCACTGAAGTATAAGTAGGAAAGGCACTAAACCCTGAGGCAAAAGTTTAGATAAAGAGAATCAGGTTGATTTAAGTTAAAAGAACTATTCAGAAACTTGCCAAAACTACGCTGAACATTCAAAACTAATAAGTCTCTGTGTCATGTTTTGGGAGCTGGTTGGTGAACCAAAAAAAAAAAGGCTGGCACAAGTTTTAGTTTCGCATTTGGTATTAAGTCCATGATCAGCATGGCCAGTGAGAGGGGACAAACTCAAATTGAAAGTATAGAAGATTAAACTGGATCCCATGAGAACACCTGGAATTTGGATTCATCTTTCATCACCTCTAGCTTTAAGGGTGTGGAAGGCATGCAGGAGTAGCTAGCTCCCTTAAGTGCGGAGCTTTATACATATTTGATGTTGGATTGAGTGAAGCGGAAGCAGAATGTCTTGTGGGAACTGAAGGAACTAAAGTCTTCAATTTCTTTTTCATGAAATGAGATGGGTCACCAATTAAGTAATCATAATTATTATGTGAAATGGCAGTTTGTCCAACAATGACCTCCCGAGTATTAAAATGGATTCTCTCCTTTTTTATCATTCAAATTTTAGGTTAATTTCTCTTGTGGACAGCTCTGACTTGGCATAATATAGGGAAGATTTTAAGGGCATGGAATAGATTATAACTACTTTATCAATAAATGATTGACGAGTTATTTCAAATAGAAGTATCTACTTGTACTAAATAGTTTCTATTTGTCCCTCTAGACCCAGTCATTGAGCTTGTGAATTCAGTTGGACACTCAGGAGTCTGACCTCTACTGATGTGTCAATTCAGCTATTTTTGGCTTTTGACATCTTGGCTGGGTACGGCCAATTTGAAACAATGGTAATATATGAGAAAAGAAAGCTTTCCATATATTTATTATTTATACTTTATCCTTGGTTGTTAGTAGCTGAATTACTCTACCAAAGGTCACAAGTAGGAGAGCGTGATGATTAATTTTTATTGACAATTTGACTCAAATGCTTAAGACACTGGTGAAATATACCTTTGGATCTATCTGTGAGGTCCTTTCCAGAATGGATTAATTAACGGGGAAATACTTACTCTGAGAGTAGGTGGGGTTGTCCCATGAGCTGAGGTCGCTCACTGAATTATAATGGAGTAAGAAGAAAGTCTGATAAACATGGTTATCCTTTTTCTGCTTCTCAGTTGATACCTTTGACCTAGCTTCTCTGCTACCATTCGTTTATCACCATACATTCCTCTCAGACCTTAACCCAAATAGAACCTTCCTCCTTTAAATTGCTTTTTCAAGCATCTCTTTGCAGTAATGACCCTATTAATGCATACATGGAAATTCCATATGATTTGTCTATTTAGTCAGGGGTGGCAATAGCTACTCTGCTATTGCAAATGTCTGCGAATTTTACTTTTCTTTGTTGACTTATCCTATTATTCACACGTAAATTAAAGATTCCCCTTACTTAAACTTTTTTTCTTGTATTCTCTTGGAGTAGAACTTCTATGCCTGCTGTGAATCTGACAGAAACATCGTAAGTTTAATGCAATATTTTCAAGAATGTCTTGGAGTTTCAGTCATGTCATTAAGAGACTCCACCTGAAAAATAACACTCAAGGTTTGTTATTGGATCATATTTTGGTTCTTATTTTGCAATAAGAGGCCCATCCATGATAGGACGTACTTTGCAACAGTGCCTCACTCTCTGAACAGGGATTGACTGGTTAGATCTAGGCAGATAGGCAAGAACCTTCATTCTTATTAGGAAGCTAAGGTGAATCTTTGTTAGCTGGACTGTATCAACATGAGTTAGTGAACAGACATGCCACGGGGATGTGAAAACAACTGTTACTCTAAGCTTCATGAGTACCATGCACAAGGAAGATCAATTAACACATACACTCTCTGGAGACTAGAAAACTGACATCATACTCCAGTGATGGTTAGACACTATAAGGCATTCAATAGTCCTGATCATAGAAGTGAATGGCTTCAATGGCAAATGATATGAAAGAGACTGGGTGAAGCCAGCTGTGGAAAGCATTATGTTCCAAAGGGTTTTAGACTCGAAACCATAGGAACTAATGTGTTGACACTTTCAAAGTACTTAACCTCTGGGAAGTCATCTATAAGTTAAGAATGTCCTTGCCACTAATATGGCCAGAAGTTCATTATTCCAATGGTAGTAAATATGATACTAAGAGACTGTTTCCTGAGCATTTACAAGGTCCCAGGTACAGAACCCATTCTTTGTACACAACATCTTGTTGCTTTAACAATCTTTAGACTATTTATTATTTATTATTATAACTTTGCTTATAAAGTAATTGAGGTGGGACCAATGTTGAAAATCTGTCAAAAGTGCTCGAGCTACAGTTGAACAATACCGTAGGACTCTAAATTCTGTGTCCAAAATCAATGAACAACTCCATTACCTAATCTGTTGTATTCTTCCCAGCTCCAGCCTGTGTATGACCTTTTGTCTTGAAGTTGACATTGTCCCCTCAGCAATGTTACAAAGGATTTACCAGTCTTATTCATGAGGAACAAAACACAGTCTTCATTCTCAGGCAGATGCTGGGCACTTTGCCAAAATAATGGCCCTGATAGGAATCATCTTCCAATCCTTTTGCATTTAGACAGCAGATGATGAACAAAGAGAGCCTGGAAACTTTAAATCTGACTTTGGAGTTGCCCTCTATATTTTCCCTGAGGAGGTCTTAGAATGAGTCATTGACTTTAGTGACTGCATTTAGTGATCCTTAGAGAGAAAATGTTCCTTAGTCTTGGCATTGAACTTTTACAGCACTCCACTTCCAGTGACCCCAATGCTTTGAGACGATACCTCTGCTCTGGGCACAAAAAATGTGATCTTCAAACAACAGCAACGACAGCTACTGCACCTCAAATCTAAACAATAAAAACCTGAGCCTCCTTTATAGTGGCACTTTAAATTCTGTCTGTATTTTTATATAAGCTTATTCTTAAGTAAATTCTAAGTTGGGAAAGCCTTTAAGGATGTAGTACATTCTTCATAGCTTTAAATGTCAAAAGTCGTGTTCACCAGGTAGCAAAGACATCTTCAGACCAATTGTTATTGCGAGAGTCTTTCGCTATTAATTTATGTGTATTACAGCTAGTGTATAAACTCTTGAAAACAAGAACTTGTCTTATATTTCTTTTGTTTGCCCATGGAATTCTTAAGGATGCTTGGCATGCAGTGTATTGCCTGTGAAAATGCAAAATAGCTCTACCATATGACTCAGGTTTACCATTCCTGGGAATATACCCAAAGGAATCAATGTTATCATACAATAAAGACACCTGCATATAAATGTTTATAGTGATAATACTCAGAGTTGCCTAATCATGGAATCAGCTTAGGTGTCCACCAATATATAAATGGATGGTATAAACATTACATATATTTGTATAAATATTATATATATTTCATTTACCATAAATAAGTTTTATTTAGCCATAAGAAGGAGTGAAAACTATATCATTCTTTCTTTGAGAGTTCAGAGTTAGTAACATATAGTTAGAGATTTGTTCTCATAGATGGTGGGCTTCATTAATATCTTGTGAGTTTTCCTTTTCCTATGGTAAATTAATGGAGAACTAGATATTATGACTTTCCTATTTTGTTCAATAATTTTTTCCAATCAGGAGCTTTCCTAAGATACAATAGAAGTTTGCTTTTCCTCTCTGGATTATGAAGTCAGAGTCCTCTAGAAGCCCTGACAGCATTGCAGATGTATTAACTGTGTTGAATAGGCAGAATCTCTCATTATGTTGTAAAGTCAATTTTTCCCAGGGCTATAGCTTTTATGTATTATCTGAAAAAACTGTTGAAGTACAGGCTCACTATTCACCTTTTACCCAAATACAGAAATCATTATTTCCATACTTAAAGAATGAATTTCTATGTCCAACTAGAGCAGGCAACCCAAAATGCCATCATGCCCAACCTCTAGATTAGACAGTGAATGGGGCGTTGGGAGGTAGGGGTGATACAAAGTGATGGACTGACATAGAACAGATGTAGTACAGATCTGCACAAATAGTAGTAGTGGGTAGCCTTCCATGTTCTCCCACTCAACATTCTGCCTCCTTCTTTTGCTTCTTCTTCAAGTGAAATATAATTGCCATTGTAACAGAATTAAGAGGAGATTAGACACTAAGGGCTCTGGCCTCATGCATATATTAATATTGCCCCAAGAGCAGTTCCATTACTTTAGGAGTGAGTTCCAGATAAAATAGGATAGCTCTTCCTGATTTCTGTTCTGCCTTGCATTGCCAATTTGCACTTCTGCCATGTTTTGTTGCAGAGTGAACTCTCTCTCTAGGCTTTGACACATTGGCATTGGACTCCAGAACTGTGAAAAATAAATCTGCTTCTATATAAATAACCTAGCCTGTATTCAGTGATTCTGGCATAAAATACACTAAATCTATCCGACACTTCTATGGACTTTGTTGTGATTCTTAGGAAGGAGGAGCCGAGAAAATAAGTTGTTATTACTTTTGTAGCTGGCTCACTGAATGTATAATTTCATGCCTTCTATTTACATTTTTAATATTAAATTAGTTGACTAGTATGTATCCAATATCCAATACATATCCAGATATATAGATACATTTGCCCTTTCAACTCATGCTTCTACCCATTCTACTAGCCAAGTTTAAAGGTGTCTATTCATTCCTAATTGTCAAAAATGTAAAAAGGAAAATAAAAGAATAAATAAAGAAAAGAAGCTGTAGGTGTGGGCTTGGGTGTGAGGACCCCAAAGTTGTCTTTGAAGTCTGGAGTATTTAAAATCAACGCTCTAAGTAAAAATGCTTTGCTATCACTTACTAGACTGATGATTGGGGGATAAGCATGTTGAAATTGCTGCATGAGATTTATACTTTATTTGGGCATCTTGTGTATGACTCTAATTCCTGAAGTTTAGAAGCTGTTCACAGTCTCTGTGTTAATTAACAATTATTTTTTAATGCATAGTTTCTTATGAAATGTTCTTTTTGAAAGGTAGTATATTTTGGGTGGTTATGGTGAGAGGGTTTTTCTGTGTAACCCTAGCTGTCCTGGAACTCACTCTGTAGACAAGGCTGGCTTTGAACTCACAGAAATACACCTGCCTCTTCCTCCTGAGTGTCAGGATTAAAGGAATGCACCACTACCACCTGGAGGTAGTTTTTATTTTAAATAATAAAAGTTTTATTATTATAAAGAACTTTCAAATAAAAAGTAATCCTAAGTGAAATACTCCAAACTCCAAAAGACAAATACGGTATTTATGCGCTTATATATATATATATTAGCTGCTAAGTCTTCGGCAAGCAGGTTACAGTCAATGTAACCACAGAGGCTAAGTACAGAGTAAACTGGTGCAGGACAATTCTATATTCTGTCAATAATATTTTAAATAAATGCTGATTGGCTACAAGTATAGGCGGGAGGCAGGGCAAGGAGAACAGGAGTGTTCTGGGAAGAAGGAAGCTCTTTCCTGCATTCCTGCCCAGATACACAAGAAGGAAGATGTGACCTGCCCCACCGAAAAAGGTACCAAGCCATGTGGCTGACATTGATAAGAATAATGGGTTAATGTAAGTTATAAGAGTTAACAAGAAGCCTTAGCTAAGGGGGCAATCAGTTATAACTAATGCAGAATCTCTGTATGATTCTTTTGGGGCTAAACAGCTATGGGAACTGGGCATGACAGAAACCCCAACAAGCAGGCCCTCTTGTTACAGTAAACAACTAAAGGGGAGGGAAACATCTCCCTAGGAAGAATAAATAGATTATATAGTTCTGGGTGGACAGAGGTTGGAGACTGGGATGGGAAGATCAAATAGGGAGGCAGAGGAAAGGGAGCTTAAAGAACAGAATATGGGAAGAGACAGTGAAAACTGAGGGCCATTTGCAGGATCATATGGAAACAATGTAGTAGAATTTTCTTTATATATATATACATATATATGTATATATATATACACATATATATGAAAGAAATCCACATGGAACCACCAAATAATTGGTAATACAAAGCCCCAACTAGGCATCACTTGCCACCAAATGAAACTTCATTTCTCAAAATGGGTTACAACTAATCTATTTGTTAGCCAAAAGGGCCCCATGGAAACTGCCCAAACAACCCTGACTACTGCTAAAGCTATTGGTTGCCTTCCACAAACTGATTGTAAAATCATATTGCTGAAGAAAACACCTATATAACTCACTGAACTCGAAGAAGTCAAGCTGGTGTCGACCGAGAGCCTTCACCCCTCTTGGCTAGTGGTCATAGTACTGAAAGTACTCTGCAACCCAACAGAGGGGAAAGATAAACACCAACTCAGCTACAAGTCCTGTGATATATAACTGTGACCTGCCTGCAAGGAATGTTGGTGGAATAGTGCCACAAAAGTTGTTGGAGTAGCCAAGCACTGCCTGATTGGCTCGCTCCATGAGATGGAACTTATGCTGGATACTGTCTAGATGGCCAAGGACCTGAGACTAGATAGGCCAGGGACATACGGGAAAACCAAATTCTATTATTCTGAGAATGGAATGTAGCAACAAAATGACTGCTAATGGCATTCTTCTGTACTCATAGATCAGTATCTTGCACAGCTATCATCAAATAAGCTTCCTTCTACAGCAGGTGGGAATAAATACAGACAGTCAGAGCCAGACAATGTTCAGAGAGTGAGAGAGTTTGGAACACTCAGCCCTAACTGGGAGGTCTCCAATAAATCCTCGGGGCTCAGCGAACTTTACAGAAGAGGAGGCTGAAGGATTATAAGAATCAGTGGGGATGGAAGACACCAAGGAAACAGGTCTTCTAGGCACAACAGGACTGGTTCACATATGAGCTCACAGAGACTGTGTAGCAGACATATGTCCTCTATGTGTCTAAGCCAAATGGGGTCCCAGGGCTGAGAGGAGAAGTAGACACAAGCCCCAATCTCTAACCCAGAAGCTGTCTCCAAATGATAACCACATTTAAGGTTATGTCCCATGCCCAGCAGTAGATAGCCAGCACATACACACAAAAGAAAACTTAATGGTATTTTTGTAGTTTGTTTTCTCTCACAGTGCTTTGGTCATTTTTCATTTGTTCTTTTATTTAATGTTTACAGATCTTTCACTTACCTATTATTGTTTTTCAATTTTTTTCTCATAAGCTTTCTATGTTTGAAATTATGTGTGTCTCAGCATCTGCATGTGTTTCTTTTGCTTTTTCTTTGGTTCTTTTTTGTTTGTTTGTGCTGTGTTATTCTCGTTAAGAATCAGTGGCAATATCCAGTCTATTTATATTTGACAAAATTAAAGAAAATATTTTATCATCTTTCCTATCTTTTTGAGTCTAAAATTTTATATCTAATTTATCTTTTATGATAACTAAGAAAAACTATAGTTATAACTGTCGCGTCCACCCTCGACCAGCAAGGAAAACGCAACACCCGGAGCTCTTCTTGCAGCAATTTTCAGGACTTTATTTATAGCAATCTATCTCCTTCTCCTTCTCTCTCTCTCTCTCTCTCTCTCTCTCTCTCACTCTCTCCCCGAGCAAACCACTCCCAGCCTTTAAGTAGGCATGGGCTACCAATCCCGGATTGCCAGGTGGGCATTGCCCATAGGCCCACGCATATGCAAACAGCTGATGATCATTGCGTGATCAGGCATAAATCAGACTTTAGCCATAGGAGTTGATTATACATCTCCAACAGTTGTGGCTTCACGCAGCTCGCTACATATAACTATCTAGTCTTGAACTCCATTAAAGACCCCAAAAGGAAATAATATTAACTGTCTATGCAGGAAGTGCAAGCAAGCAACTTTTGGAAAATGTGAGAAATGACAGAAAGAGCTGACTGCCTGTTTGGTCACCCAAAGTCCCCCACAACATTAGGGCACCCATCTTCAGTTACTATCCTCTCCTATCTTAGTTAAGGTGTTTTAGATACGAGACTTAGACTCTTCAGGATTTGACAGCTATTGGAATAATCTCTGTTATTTGCCATTATCTATAGCCTGGACATTTAGTATGTGTTTCTTGTTTGATATTATTCTTCTTGGTTTTAGTTCTATTTTTGTGTATGTTATTACTCTCTCTTTTTCCTGAACAAAACATGATAATTGTCTTTATGATATATAGTTTTGTTTAGAATATTCTTTTATAGACAAAAGGTGGAGATATAGTGGGTATTATGATGAGGGATTTCCCTCTGTATGCTGTGAATTTGTTTTATTACTATTGGTTTAAAAAGAAGCTATTTTGGCCTGTGGCAGAGCAAAATAGAGCAAGACAGGAAATCCAGGCAGAGATAAAGGAGGAAAGAAGGTGGAATCAGACAGATGCCATGTAACTATTGAAGGTGAAAGATGCTAGAACCTTACTGGTAAGCCGCGGCCTCATGGTGATACATTGGATTAATAGAAATGGGTTAATTTAAGATATAACAGCTAGCTAGAAATATGCCTGAGTTATTGGACAAACAGTGTTATAATTAATATAGTTTCTGTGTGATTATTCGGGTATGGGTGGCTGGGAAAAGAAAGTACTGTCTCTGTTTACAGTATTCACTCTCCCCATGACCTTGGGCTATCTGACCTGATAGAGGCATTTCTTCTTGTCTGCCAATGTGATACCCTTTAAAGAAGAGACATGGTGGTCACACTCTCTCTTGTGTGGTGGTCAGAGATTGGACTTCTGGTTCCATTCACCCCAGGGAGAACAGAAAAACATGGTGGCCATTTACCTTGTGTGTCCATGAGTGTATCATAATAAATCCTTGTTATCTCTTCAAACAGGCTCACATGGACTTACCTACAGGCTGTGGATTTGGTGGGTGAAGAAGTAGGGAAGAGCTGGTAGGAGTTGGGTGACAGGAAACTGTAATCAGAATATATTGTATGAAAAATCAATTTTAATTAAAAATGAAGCTGTCAGACAGAAACATTATAAGACAAAATTAAGCAGATCCAAATTCTATATATCTAATTAATCTTCTATACAGTTAAAAATAGCCATTCTTAAACTGTCGAGCTTCACAGTAAATTTTAAACTTTCACTGTCAAGTTTATTTTTTTCTATTATCCACTACAACTAATCCCCAAAAGTGCACAACAGAGTTAAAATTACTAAAACAATTAGCTTTATATCCTTTTTATAATGTGTTCATTACCTACATTCAGTCCTTCCTTATTACCTAATAGTAAATATTTATCCTTTTTGTTCTCCTTTCTATGTGATACTGCACTCAAATGTATATTTCTTCACACATATACACACACACTCCTAACTATATAATTATAACCTGCTTAGCCCAAACAATCTTGCATCTATCTTTCTCTCTGTTTGTCTGCCTATTTACCTAACTATCTACAAAAGAATGATCTCAGGGCTAACCACTTAGTACTAGATAGCTAATTAGGGGCCTCTTTCTTAGAGAAGACTATTTCTGCCACCTTCAGCATTCTGTAGTTGCTTATAGTTCTTTGTTTAGGGGTTAGTTCTTTATTTATAGGTTGAGGACTTTTGATATTTTCCCTTTCAATATTGAAATATTAGTCTTATATTGCTATCACCTTTGATTAGGCCTTATAATTAAGGAGGGAGGAGAGAGATGAATACAAAAGAGAAGAAAGAAGGATGGAGGAGGGTAAAATACTAGTAAGGATGTATGAAAAAGATAAAAGAATCATATTATTTTATTAACCTAATATTGCAAATAATGTATATAAGTCTGAATATATATTATTTAAATTATCTATCTATATATCTATATATATATTCAATAAATTTTTATTTGAAAAACAAGCATGGAGACAGATTTGGACCTTCCTCTGTGTTTTAAATGTCACAACTGATTTTGGAACATCTATAGTTTATCTATTCATGAATGAATAATAATGAAAGTAAATTATTATTTGAATTGATAAAGGCTACTTCCACTACTGTAGAAAATATATTCATAAATATTTCATTTTTAGAGTCATTTTCAATGGGATATTTTTTTATTTTTTTCTCTGAGACTACATTGCTGCTATATGATGAAGGGTATTTTAAAATTATTTATTTTGTATTATGCAACCTTATGTTAATTGTTTAAGCCCACAAGTTTCCTCGAGGTCTCTGTATGGTCTTTGTTTACATATGAAATGATTTTTATTATGTAATACTTACAGATAAAATGATGAGTAAAGAATCATATCATCTGTAAATAAGGATAGTCTGAATTCATTTTTTCTTTGCCAATTTTATGTCTTTATCTTGACTAATTGCTATAGCTAAGACTTCAAGAACTGTATCAAACAAAAGAGAGGAGAGTAGGCATCCTTGTCTTCTTCCTGATTTTAGAGGAAATGCTCTCAGTTTGTATTCATTTAATGTAATTTTGGCTATGAGTTTGTTGTATATAACATTTATTATTTTGAGGTAAGTTTCATTTCTACAAGATAACTTTTTTTGTCAAGTGCTGTATTTATTCTTGAGTACTACTTAAGGTGAAAGTGATAGAAAAACAAACATATTTATAATGAAAAAGTGACAAACCTAAAATTTGATAAAAGGAAGCCAAGAATCCAATTAATATTTTAGTATTAATTTAATTTAAAATTTAATAACTAATTAATTTAAAATTTCTAAATTTTAGTAAAATGTTTTCTATCTTTTCCTCAAATCAGTTCACATGTTTGTTTTGGCTTATTTCTACAAATTCTATTTTATTTATTGATTTATTTATATATTTGCCAATACTACATGGTCTTTTTTTATTATACTTTAAAGTTATTTCTTGAAACCAAGTTATTACCACTTTGTTTTATTTTCCCCTCAAAATTGCTTTATCTATTTTTGCTTAAAAGCAGTCTTCATCCTTCATTAAGGAAAATTCTCTTTGCAACAAAGAACACTACAGAAAACCTCAGCAGACAAAAATGCACTCGTCCAGCCCAGTCCCAGTTGATACATTATCAAAACACTCATGTACCAAAGGCTTGTAGAACATTACAGAAAAGGAGGCATAAAGAATGTAAGAGCCAGAGAGAGAATCAGGGAGTTTGCTGTCAGATTGTGTCTC